>NW_020230698.1:0-630000 GCF_003227715.2 Harpegnathos saltator
CGTCGTCGTCGTCGTTCGTGTCGTCGTCGTCGTTCGTCGTCACGTCGTGTCCGTCCGTGTCGTCCCGTCGTACGCTCGTTCGTCGTCGTCGTCCCGTCGTCCGTTCGTCGTTTCTCGGTCTCGTTCGCGTCCTCTCCGGGGCGTCGTCCTCGTCGTCGTCGTCCGTTCGTCGTGCGTCGTCGTCGTTCGTCGTCTCGTCGTCCGTCGTTCGTCGGTCGTCGTCGTCGTCGTCTCGCTGTCGTCCGTCGTCGTCGTCCGTCTCAGTCGTCGTCGTCGTCTGTCGTCCCGTCCGGTCGTCGTCGTCGTCGTCGTCGTCGTCGTCGTCGTCGTCGTTCGCGTCGTCGTCGTCGTCCGTCGTTCGTCGTCGTCGTCGTGTCGTCGTCGTCGTCGTCGTCGTCGTTCGTCGTCGTCGTCTCGTTCGTCCGTCGTCGTCGTCTCGTCCGTCTCGTCGTCGTCGTCGTCGTCTCGTCGTCGTCGTCGTCGTCGTCGTCGTTCGTCGTCGTCGTCGTCGTTCGCGTCGTCGTCTTCTCCGTGTTCGTCGTCGTCGTCGTCGTTCGTCGTCGTCGTCGTCGTCGTCTCGTCCGGTCGTCGTCGTCGTCGTCGTCGTCGCGTCGTCGTCGTCGTCGTCGTCGTCTCGTCGTGTCGTCGTCGTCGTCGTCGTCGTCGTCGTCTCGTCGTCGTCGTCGTCGTCGTCGTCGTCTCGCGTCGTAGTCGTCGTCGTCGTCGTCGTCGTCGTCGTCGTCGTTCGTCGTCGTCTCGTCGTCGTCGTCGTCGTCGTCGTCGTCGTCGTCGTCGTCGTTCTGTCGTCGTCGTCGTCGTTCGTCTCGTCGGCGTCGGTCGTCGTCGTCGTCGTCGTCGTCGTCGTCGTCGTCGTCGTCGTCGTCGTCGTCGTCGTCGTCGTCGTCGTCGTCGTCGTCGTCGTCTCGTCGTCGTCGTCGTCGTGTCGTCGTTCGTCGTCGTCGTCGTCGTCGTCGTCGTCGTCGTCGTCGTCGTCGTCGTCGTCGTCGTCGTCGTCGTCGTCGTCGTCGTCGTCGTCGTCGTCGTCGTCGTCGGTCGTCGTCGTCGTCGTCGTCGTCGTCGTCGTCGTCGTCGTCGTCGTCGTCGTCGTCGTCGTCGTCGTGTCGTCGTCGTCGTCGTCCGTCGTCGTCGTCGTCGTCGTCGTCGTCGTCGTCGTCGTCGTCGTCCGTCGTCGTCGTCGTCGTCCGTCGTCGTCGTCGTTCGTCGTCGTCGTCGTCGTCGTCGTCGTCGTCGTCGTCGTCGTTCGTCGCCGTCGTCCGTCGTCGTCGTCGTCGTCGGTCGTCCGTCGTCGTCGTCGTCGTCGTCGTCGTCGTCGTCGTCGTCGTCGTCGTCGTCGTCGTCGTCGTCGTCGTCGTCGTCGTCGTTCGTCGTCGTCGTCGTCGTCGTCGTCGTCGTCGTCGTCGTCGTCGTCGTCGTCGTCGTCGTCGGTCGTCGTCGTCGTCGTCGTCGTCGTCGGTCGTCGTCGTCGTCGTCGTCGTCGTCGTCGTCGTCGTCGTCGTCGTCGTCGTCGTCGTCGCGTCGTCGTCGTCCGTCGTCGTCGTCGTCGTCGTCGGTCGTCGTCGTCGTCGTCGTCGTCGTCGTCGTCGTCGTCGTCGTCGTCGTCGTCGTCGTCGTCGTCGTCGTCGTCGTCGTCGTCGTCGGTCGTCGTCGTCGTCGTCGTCGTCGTCGTCGTCGTCGTCGTCGGTCGTCGTCGTCGTCGTCGTCGTCGTCGTCGTCGTCGTCGTCGTCGTCGTCGTCGTCGTCGTCGTCGTCGTCGTCGTCGTCGTCGTCGTCGTCGTCGGTCGTCGTCGTCGTCGTCCGTCGTCGTCGTCGTCGTCGTCGTCGTCGTCGTCGTCGTCGTCGGTCGTCGTCGTCGTCGTCGTCGTCGTCGTCGTCGTCGTCGTCGTCGTCGTCGTCGTCGTCGTCGTCGTCGTCGTCGTCGGTCGTCGTCGTCGTCGTCGTCGTCGTCGTCGTCCGTCGTCGTCGTCGGTCGTCGTCGTCGTCGTCCGTCGTCGTCGTCGTCGTCGTCGTCGTCGTCGTCGTCGTCGTCGTCGTCGTCGTCGTCGTCGTCGTCGTCGTCGTCGTCGTCGTCGTCGTCGTCGTCGTCGTCGTCGTCGTCGTCGTCGTCGTCGTCGTCGTCGTCGTCGTCGTCGTCGTCGTCGTCGTCGTCGTCGTCGTCGTCCGTCGTCGTCGTCGTCGTCGTCGTCGTCGTCGTCGTCGTCGTCGTCGTCGTCGTCGTCGTCGTCGTCGTCGTCGTCGTCGGTCGTCGTCGTCGTCGTCGTCGTCGTCGTCGTCGTCGTCGTCGTCGTCGTCGTCGTCGTCGTCTCGTCGTCGTCGTCGTCGTCGTCGTCGTCGTCGTCGTCGTCGTCGTGTCGTCGTCGTCGTCGTCGTCGGTCGTCGTCGTCGTCGTCGTCGTCGTCGTCGTCGTCGTCTCGTCGTCGTCGTCGTCGTCGTCGTCGTCGTCGTGTCGTCGTCGTCGTCGTTCGTCGGTCGTCGTCGTCGTCGTCGTCGTCGTCGTCGTCGTCGTCGGTCGTCGTCGTCGTCGTCGTCGTGGTCGTCGTCGTTCGTCGTCGTCTCGTCGTCGTCGGTCGTCGTGTCGTCGTCGTCTCGTCGTCGTCGTCGTCGTCGTCGTCGTCGTTCGTCCGTCGTCGTCGTCGTCGTCGTCGTCGTCGTCGTCGTCGTCGTCGTTCGTCGTCGTCGTTCGTCGTCGTCGTCGTCGTCGTCGTCGTCGTCGTCGTCGTCGTCGTCGTCGTCGTCGTCGTCGTCGTCGTCGTCGTCGTCGTCGTCGTCGTCGTCGTCGTCGTCGTCGTCGTCGTCGTCGTCGTCGTCGTCGTCGTCGTCGTGTCGTCGTCGTCGTCGTCGTCGTCGTCGTCCGGTCGTCGTCCGTCGTTCGTCGTCGTCGGTCGTCGTCGTCGTCGTCGTCCGCTGCATACTCGGGCTCCCGGTGTGCTCTATGACGTGAAATTAATCTGTGCACGGCCTCGAAGTGAAATTATTCTCCTCGTTTTATGGAGCGTTTCCGCGTTCGCTCCTCAGCTTTGCCGCAGCGTGTACTCGCACACGGCCGATTCTCTCGCGCTGCCAGGTAAAGTGGGATACACTGCAACGCGTCCGTTGAACGCGGAAGAGAAAAAGGGAGAGAAAGAGAGAGAGAGAGAGAGAGAGAGAGAGAGAAAAGAGAGAGAGAGAGACTCGGCAGGGCGATCCATCCTGGAATGGAGCACGGCGAGTAAGGATCGTATCATATTTCGCATGTACCACCTACGCCGTTTCGAGCACGTCACGAACTGATGTGCGGAGAGAGAAGAACGTCTCTGAATAAAAATTCGCGGTTGATAAGGTCGTAACGTAAATATAACTTCACCTATTCGTTGTATGTACGGACTCGCGCATATATTTTCGCACTCTCGCTGAAGAGACGAAGAATCTTCTACGGCGATGGAGACCTATGCTCGTGTACGTTGCTAGATTCAATTAACGTGAATTATTCTTGAACCTCAAAGTCCGAGATCTCCCGAAATAACTGCAAACGAATCAAATCTCTAAAATCGGGGGATCCGACCCCTCCTCCCCGTCTGAGAATTAATTAATCCAAAGTCTTAAATTCCCCGCGTTAGATAACGTTTCCACCGACATTTCGTGCATTTCGGGCTCGGCAAGGGGTCGGCTCTCGGAGCGTTACACATCTCAACGAAACGCAGATATAAATTGACGCGGTATTTAAATTTTAACATCATTTGCGAGACCACGTTTATACAGCACTCTCGAAAATTCGATTACATGAATTCGAGTTTGCTCCCTCTCTCTCTCCCTCTCTCTCTCTCTCTCTCTCTCTCTCTCTCTCTCTCTCTCTCTCTCTTCTCAAAGCGAAAAGGTGAGAATACATCCTCGCGCGTTTTCTGAAACGTCACCGGCGCCCGCTTATCCGTCTCGCGATTATGCACCGTACACCGCACTTTTGTCCCACCTGCGCTCACTTTGCGAATACAGTTTCGCACGTGAGCGCGCGCCTGCCGGATAAAACACAAAGAACAGAGAACGTCGTTTCTTCGGTGCGTCTTATTCAACCGCGAATTCGCGAGACGCGCTATTCGTCCTGATATATCTCGCGCGTCCAATGATCAAGCAGTTAGTAGGACTCTCTCTCTCTCTCTCTCTCTCTCTCTCTCTCTCTCTCTCTCTTGGGCTGCTTGTTAAAGAGAGAGAGAGAGAGAGAGAGAGAGAGAGAGAGAAAACTATTCGCTATCCGCATTGTCTTGGGAACTTGAAATTCGCGTCGCGGCTAAAACTTCACGATAGGAACGAATAAAAAGGTTTCTTTTCTTCTCCCCCGTCCCTCCGTCCGTCTTTCTCAGAGCGGCGGAGATCTGGTGGGGGAGATATTTATCTTGCTTCTGCGAGCCGGGCGCGCAGCTCCCTTAAAATTATAGGCGACGCGAGAAAATTTGTTCCGCCGCGCATCTGTACTGGTATTCCTGCGGCGACCCGGCGCAGACTCGGCGAATAAGCCACGCGTCTCCTTTATTGCCCCTGCCGGCGCTCTTATCGCCTTAATTCCGAGCTTGGCGTTAAGGACACTCTTGTTTCTCACGTTTACGCGCAAACTTGGCGACTTGGTTGCACGAGAGGCCGATTTACGATGACGATGCACCATGTAGCGTGCAGGATTGCGTGTCCATTACGAGAGAGAGAGAGAGAGAGAGAGAGAGAGAGAGAGAGAGAGAGAGAGAGAGAGAGAGAGAGAGAGAGAGAGAGAGAGAGAGAGAGAGAGGGGGGGGGGCGACGGCTGTTTCCGCCCGCGCGGGCGAAAGTGCGAAGCGGGATTATTGCCTGGAAACTGGTATCGTGTTTTCCATTAAAATACCCGGCGGTCGGTGTACGCGCATGCGCGGCTTTCACACAAAAAGGATGGGACGTTTTAATCTTAGGATCAATCGGAACGGCTTTAATCCGCTCAACGAATCGTAAATGATCAGCCTGTGCTGTAATCGTCAGAGAACGTCAAAACGGAATCATTTTTACTGCGTTCGGTCGACACGCCCGCTGATAAAACGCAAACTCGAGTCTGATCTTGCGGAGCTGGATCTCGCGGGTGCCATGTGACGTCCCTATCGACGCTTGTGCGAATCACAGATTCGCTGAAGCGCGAGAGAACGCGGTCTCGGTCTCGCCGAGGGACAACAGAGAGAGAAAGAAGGTGTGAGAGAAAGAGCGAGGGGGCGAGGAAGAGAGTCGAATTTTAATGTAAAAAGCGCGAGGGAATACATTAGTTTCTACTAGTGCTCCGAGACGCGTCTTGGATAAATGAAGTCGGCAGCCTTTTTTCTCAAAGAGCATTTAATTAGCCGCGCGAGCGCTACGTGACGTTAGTCAAGGAATATTTTCAAGGGTAGACATCCGTAGATTGTCGTCCGCCGGAACAACGGACGTAATATAACAAAGAACGGAGTTTCCGCACGTTTTTCGTCCCGCGAGCAGCGAGAGACGGACGGCCCTCTCGCGGAACAGACTGACGCCGTGACAAAGTATTGCACGGAGTATCGTCCCTTTTGTACGCCGGGTCTCCTAGAGAAATTCATCCGACTCAGCGCCAAAGGAGCCTCGCGAGGCTCGCCGAAAGAAAGGCGCGGCGTAACGCGCGGCTTTGCTGGAACTGACGCAGTGATTCTCCCTCGGGGCGATCTAAGAGTACGTAGCAGCGAGAACAACCTCGCTCATCTTCCTCCGTCTCTCCGCCCGGACTCGCCCGTCCCCTCGCCTCGCCTCGCCTCGCCTCCTCCCTCCTCAACTCCGCCAAGTTGGATTCTGGCCGACGAGACCCTGCCCCGACAGGTGAGGCAGATCGTCAACGGTATAATGAGGCTGCGGGAAATTAATACCGGATGATTGATCATTCTGCGGAACGTGCGTGAACGCGTGACGGATTTGAGAACGCAACGCTGAAGACTCTTTCGCGTCGTGCGTCGAGTAATCCTCTCCGTGGCCGGAGACGTCAAACGACATTTATTTTCTCCCGAGCATTAAATATATATATATATATATATTTCTTTTAATTTACTTATCTATCTATTTATTTATATTCAGAGATCATCGGGGTGTACCGCAAAATACCGCTCTTGCGCGCGGCGGGATCGACTTTCGGAGGAGAGATGGAATTTATTTGCCCATTACAAATTCACCGCGTTTACCTTGCCCTTATGCTTCTTCTAACGAGCCACCGCCATTACCGTCGAAGATGTTTCGAGGGGATATCAGGGCTATTGAGCTGGTGGAATCAACGGGGAGTCGCGAAATCGCAAAGCGATGGGATTTAAATCGCCGGGAACGAGCTCGAGTGAGATATAACATGCACGTGTGCTCGCGGTAATATTGACAGAGAGAGAGAGAGAGAGAGAGAGAGAGAGAGAGAGAGAGAGTGTGTGTGTGTGTGTATAGCGCTTATAAAATATTTTCTCATTACTTGCGACGGTCTTTTCCTCCGCAAGACGACGACAAGAGTGCATTTCGCAGGCAGAAACGCGCTTGCTGACTGCCAGTCAGCGAACGGGGATGTCCTTGCCGCATGGCGTGTGGCCGGGCTGCAATAAAGCGTTTAATCGATTCACGCGCGACTGTGCTTTATTGATTATCCGATTTCAATATACCACTGTCACTGCCAAACCGCCAATTGCATTCAACCGCCGCGGAACGAGACCAAACGTAACGTCAGACGCGCGCTTACGTCTTCAGGCCGTTCAGGTTCGCGCGTGTTTATCGACGCTCTCGTAAGCTGCTCGCGTGTCCGACGGTCGCTAATAATGACGCTCAATTAACGTCGCATTAAACGAGGAACGCGATGGAAAGGAAATTTGGTCGAGAATCGCGGCGAATCACGGGCGGACGGACGCCGGCGTCCTCCGGCGGCGCGTCGCGAAGAATCGCGCGATCCATCCATTTGACGATCGCTACGAAATTGACGTGTGTTCTCGGCGTTTTGCATTTCCTTGATGAAAGGCAAATATTGGAACGTCGCGTAACTGTCGGGGATATTGATTACCGAACATATCGAATTGCCGGGCGCATTTTTCATCAGCGCGCGCACGCGCGCGCGTCCCACCGTCGACCCGTCGTTATAAATCGGCCGGCCCGCGTCTCTCGATCGGAAGGGCACACCTGATGAACGATCCTTCTTGCTGCTGTGCGCTCCACCATCGGCTCCACCATCGGCAATATCCTAACGAGCGCGCCAATCCATTAAACTCTTATTTATTTGATCCGGTAAATATCGGTACGTGTACGATGTATCTCCATTACTGGCGACGAGCGCACGTTGTGCACATAATGATATCGCCATTACGTTTGTTTGCCCGGCGCAACGCCGCGCCGGGGCATATTCTGATAATATTTTCGCGCCGCGACACACGAAAGCCCTCAAAGATTTTATTGGCATTTCACTCTCCATTTCGCGGGCAACAAGGTATTCCCGACTGGAAATTTTGATCAGGTTCACCTAACGTTGATAAGGAGCTAACAGGGTGAGTGAAAGGTAATCCTAAGTAAGTCAGTCCTTACAATGTCCTAACGACAAATGAGTAAGGAAGACTTTTGTAAGGTTATAATGAAATGAAATTATAATGAAACCCACATTAGGAGCTCAATGTATCAATCTAGTGTATGATATACATAATATGGTTCAGTTAATCAGGTCCCTGTCGGGATCTTATTCATTGCGCCTAATATGATTTGCATCATCGAGTTTTAACGAAACAATTTTTGGATGTCATTTCCAAATATAAAGACGTTTGCATTGAAAAAACACTTCAGATCACTTGAATATATTTGTAAAATGCTATAGAAATTATCCTTTATTAGCAGTCAATAAGTACGTAATTGTAAAATTAACGTGACATGCAACTTTTCTCTTTAACACTACTTTATGTCTTGTCACCTTGTGATACTCTATGATCTTATGATATTCATTTTATGTTTCTTTTCCGAAACATTTTACAAGTATGCGATCAAGCGATCTGAAATATTATTTCATGCAAATATCTGTTTACTTGGAAATGACATGAAAGAATTTTCAATGTGTCATTTCTTATTCCTAATGTCATTATCCAATATAGCCGTGGCGAGTAATCAGGAGCCATAATTTGAAACAAAAAACGCAATAAGGATTCCACAAGGTCATGACTCAATAAGGACCTGACTATGAATCCTTACTAAGGTCCTGATATCCACGCTGCGTCACATGACTTACCAGAACCCGATACTGTCACCTTATTGGGACCTGATGTCCCAATGAGGTTAACCTGATCAGGACCGTGGGATAAATTTCTGGTCGGGCTTATCGGACCCTGCGTCCGCACTGAATCGCGATAATCCGCGACGATCCTGCCGCAAAGTCGCGGAAGATTAATCATTATCAGCGCGAGATCGCGCGTTCCGTCGCGCGGCAAAGAGCAAAATGCCAAGAGGCCGCGCCGCGACTCGCCGCGACGCGACGTACGTTTCGCGCGCGGTGACGTCTCTCCATTTCCCGCAGACTGCCGCCGAAGGGAAGGTTGACTATCGCGCGCGAGCCATCTCGAAAGTTATCTCACGTTGCAGCGACGACGGTCTCGACTAAAGTACGGCACGAAGAGTGGCTTCCTTACGGGAAAAGAAAAGGAAAGAAGAGGGCAAGAGGGGAAGATGTTTGCTCGTCTTACGTTGGGTCGTTCGATTCTCTCGAAAGCAGGGCTCGCGAAAGCGGGTATTACGTCGAGAGGGAAAGCTCGAGCAAACGCGGAGAGCGTCTCTCTCTCTCTCTCTCTCTCTCTCTCTCTCCTTTTTTCTCTCTCCTTTCCTCTCCTCTCACAGAGAGACGTATCGATTACTTATCGCTGACAAAGTTTGCGCCCTCCCCCGTATAGTTCATATTGCACAAAACGATTGCCCCTGTTCGCTTACATGTTCTTCGCCTGTTCTTCCTTCGTAAATACGTACACGGACAGAAATTTATGTCGCGCGCAGGAACTCGTACTTCGATATTATTGATATTTCGACCGCATTAATCAACGATCATCATGCACGAACATTATCAAATCCACGCGCGCAAGTAACACTCGTTTTTTCTTTCTTTCTCTCTGTCGACTCCCTGTGTGGATTTATATTCGTGATATTGCACGGATATCTATGGCGCGTTTAATGAGAACGAAATAAATCGAGCGGCCGGAAAAAGCGGCGCGGCGGTGCGCTCTCGAGCATCGAGCGTCGAAATCGATGAGGTGCCGGGTCCGCGCAGTGATGAAAAATTCGCGATATTTCGGCGGCGGCGGCGGCGGCGGCGGTGGGGGCGGGGTCGCGCCCCGACTTCGCAAAAATTTGCAAAATAATCCGACGCGCGCTCGGTGCGTTCGAATACAGCGAGAGATATCAGCGTTTTATCAGCACAGAGCACATATTCGACTCGCGCGCGAAACGAATTTTACATATTCAAAATATGCGGGAACCGGGCGAATCGATCAGCGAATTATTCCGCGCGTACACACGTATAATACACATTAACCCTTGCTATCGGATGAATGTCTACCTCGGATTATGCGCTAACTCGGCATAATCACCGTAACATCTATACCTATGAGCGTGATCGAAAATATGCCCGGCTTAGAATCGGCACAAACACACGATATTGTCATGACTAATTTGGAGCGACGATCGTTGCAATTGCATAGTTATGATAATATTAACAGCAAATAATACGGCAAATATCAGCAAATTATTACATTAATCGTCGCTCGCACGGCAATAACGACAAGTGATGGGAACACGGTTAAATCGCTCGTCGGAAATCGCGAGCGCGCGAGCCGCGTGTTCTACGCTAACCTCGCCAGCCCTGCTCGCCTCTCGACACAATACCCGACTTACCCGACGTTTCAAATCACGAGACCGCAACGGCCAGAGTTGTAAAAATGGCAAGGATTACGTCAACGGAGAAGACCGCGCGCGCGCGCGCGCGCGCGTCTCTGTCGCAGTAGGGAGCGAAGTGAAAAACAGCCGCGCCGTGAGAAGGAAGCGATCGTTCGGGAGATTGAACGTGCTTCCGAAGGCGTTAAATCGGCCGCGCTCGACCCCAACACCAGCGTGCATCAGCGTAAGCTAACACGGCGCGCAACCGTGACACCGACTAACACCAGGGTCCGAGAGCACCGTGGCGGTACAGGTCACACAGAGAATTTCTCAAGTGGCTCTAACCAGCCCGACTACCTCGACTCGCTCGAGGTAGTCTCGCGTAAGAGCCGAAGCTGCCGAGTAACTCGATGAAAACACGGTAAGCCCTTAGGAAGCTAAAAGGTGACAAAATGCGAGTAAGCGCCGCGCCGTTGTTGAGACACCGAAATGATGTCGCGCAGTATTTCGAGGCGCTCCACGGCTGTCCCTGCCGGTAATATCGTAAAGCCACTGAGAAGGCGCGCGGCGGTGTATCGCGCGCGAACACGTCACGCTGTTGGGGGTGCTTATTGCTGTAGCAAAGTGCCGCTACGAGGGAACAACGCGGTCGCAATGCCGATCATGTGGAGCGACGTTCCGCCCCCCCTCCGCCTCCCCGCTGTTTATAATTGTCGACGTGTGTTTGCCGTAATCTCCGGGAATTGTTCTCGCCCGGCCGACGTCGAGCGAGATCAATCGATGCGACGGACAGCTCCCGACCGTGAACGATGCTGCAACGTGAGCGATTTAACCGAGAGCTCTCCAACTACCGTTCTCGCGCCGACATATCGCGCGACATGTTCCTCTTAATCCTCGGGAAACCTTCGCGGGGGAAAACACAGTTTCTTTTGTCCAGTTCGCGCCCGCTGGGAAATCGCCGACGCTCGCCGAGAAAGAGTTAACGCGGAGCGTTAACTTCGACAGGCGTTCACGAGACGGATTCGTCTCGCGACGCGACTGAACCCGCGAGTATAATCGAAACGCCGTCGGAAGCCGAGGGAGAATCGCAATTGTTTATTCGAAAGTGTCGTGGTTCTTCCTCTTCCGTTACCGCCGTCTCTCCTCTCGCCGTCTCGCGGTCCCGTTGTTCGATAAAGTCCCGCGGACGCGGGAAGAGACGCAATCGTCGCCGCCGCGACGGGGGGAAGGGGACGTTGCGAAATTCACAGGACGATACGGCTGCGAGAGCAACGCGCGTAAAGGGCACTTTCGCTAAATTATGCATAGAGCATGAAAAATTCCCAGGGCGAGCCTGGCTCCGACTTCCACCGGCTGCATAAGGAGATTCGCATTATCGTGCATGTTGAATGACGGGAAGCGAGAGGGAGCCCGAAGGACGGCCGAGAGGCCGGAGAGAGCAGCCGGCGCGGTATGAAATTTTTATCAGCAGTACACGGCGAAAAGCATGTCCGGAATCGGAACCGCTCGGTCCCCGAAGAGCATCGCGAGCGGGCGAGCGAGCGAACGAACGGACGAACGAACGAACGAACAAACGAGCGAGCGAGCGAAAGCGAGGGGCGCACGCGGAGAGTCCAAGTTGGATATTACATTGTGACATTCGTTCCTCCTGCAGCGACAGCTTGTCGCACATCGATCGATTTCTATTAACTAGTCCAGTCCGACGACTTTTCCAGTTGACTCGTCGGCACCTTTGGGCGCTGCCCAATAATTGAAACGCTGCCTTCCAGCTAGTTTGTTTGCCTTTTCTCCGCTCCCCCTTCCACTCTCTCTCTCTCTCTCTCTCTCTCTCTCTCTCTTTGTGCGACATCGGAACATAAATTTTGCAAGTCTAATCGAAGCGAGAATGCTCGCTACTTCCTGCAAACTTCCTCGCTACTTTCCGGCAGAAAACTATCAGAACAATGTAATGGATATCTAAACGTTGTATTCGATTATCCGGAAAATTCGTGCCGACCTTTTTCAAACAGCGCTGCACAGGGGTGCACAGGTGCGTTATTTTCTTTGTATATAGATATATATCTTCGCGCAAACACACGTACGCGGCACGTTTCGCTCGGTCGTCGAGTTTTTTCATCATCTCTCACGCAGCCGGAATCGATTCCGTGCGCGAGAGCGACGCGAATTCTGTCCGCGCGATGCAACGAGGGGAGAGGCGTTTCGCCGATTCGCTCGCGCTGACTGCAACGTTTTAGTCAGCGCGAGCGTCTCATCCGCGCGATGACAAATCTGTTACGTTACTCAACACGTTACCTACCGTCCGCTCGTCCGTTTCAGGCCGATGCTGAAGCAGATCAAGAACTCCGCAGAGTCGCACATCGTGCTGGACTGCTCCACCGAGAGGATCTACGACGTGTTGAAGCAGGCGCAGCAGATCGGAATGATGAGCGACTATCACAGCTACCTTATCACCTCTCTGGTGGGTACCCAGATTAAACGCGATTAAACGCGATCGACTTGCCGTTCGTCACCGGCTGCGAGATAATCCCGGCTAAACGTAACCGCGAAATCGCACGGGTCGTATAGCGCTCGTAAGGCTAATTCGCGCGCGATCTTCATCGTCCGCGGCACCTGCGGCCCCCGGCTCTTCTCCAAGAGCCGACTTTCTCTCCTCCTCCTCCTCCTCCTCTTCTCCTCCTCTCCTTCTCCTGCAACGCCGCCCGCCGAAAGTCTCGACGACCGAGGGCCCAATAACTTCACCGCCGGAATATTCGAGTACCTCGTAAATTACCGTTAAGAAGAGCGAAGGAATCGATTACCGTGCGAACGACGGCGCTGGCCAGAGATTGCTTTCCGTTGTCTCCGCTGCGCGCAGTGATTGAAGATGCAGCTGAACGCGGAAACGGTTCGATGCAGCATTAAATGGCATCCTCGGCGTTAGCTCGCTGTTATTTTCGCGGCGGGACGGAATTCTCGGCGGGGGTTCGGCGCGAATATCGCAAGCAAGTTGCTCCCTCCCGCGAGATCGATAAGGATAGTCGCGCGATATTGCGCTTTTCAACGGGTTAACAACTACCGCTTGAAGCTCGAGCTGTGAGGATGAAAATTCGCCTCTCTCGCAGATGCGCCGGCAACCTCGTCGCGAAAGGAACGAGAGCGTCTCGCGTAAGCGCGAAGCGTGCAACACCATCCTCCTCCAAGAGTTTATTCGAGCGAGTAAAAAGCGAAGACGTCGGCTTGCTACAGTTAAATTGGAAGCTGTCTGAGGATAATTAGTAATTTACAGTCGCCTCGGCGACGCGAGCGGAAACCGGGTGCCGTCGTGTCGGACGAAACGTCACGCCACGCCACGACGAGACGTCGCCGCCGCCGCCGCCGCCGCCAACGACGACGACGACAACGACAAGGAGGACGACGTCCGCGCGCGACGGCAATAAGCGATAAAAAATAAATAGGGCTTTAAACGGACACGCTATATAACCGCGAGCGGTGCAATTTATCTTGGCGCCCCCTCCACCAGATTTCAATTTAGATCCATTAAAATGTAAATCAGCGAGGGTATTTGTTCAGGCGCGGCAGAGAATCGAGATACGCTTTCTTCCGGCGTCTTTCCGCTGGCTCTACCGACGATGGTCGGCTTGTTCTATGTGGACAACCGTACATTCGCCGTAGCATCGCGATGACAAATCACGACGACAATCGTAGAATTGCCATTCTGCTCATTCAAGCTGCGCTCGAGAATCGCGAGCGAGGAATAACGAGGAACTCTGAGATGCCTTTTGAAATTATTGTTTCGTTAAACAACGCGAGATTCAATTCCGGTACGGCAGCCTAAATTCGATTGTTTCAGTTCGACGCGACACCTCAGACCAGGCTCGCAAAGTCGCGAGTTTTACCTCAATTCAAAGTTTGCCGCGATAAAGTCGGCCGTCGATTCGATTAGTTATTTATGCCCGTTCCGCGCGGCCGCGGAAATCGCTATCGAGCTGCGCTATTAATTCCCATTACGACCGTCCGTCTCGAATATTAATTATTATTCGACCACGCGAAGGCAACGTCGCGGCGGCGGCGGCCAAGCGCGCGCAGCTTTCGCGGCGTTATCGCGCGAACGACGCGGATCTTTAATACCGGAAAAGCGAGAGTGATAAATTGGACTCGCGGGCCGCGGCCGGATCGGTCGCGCGTCGACGGCAGATGAGAGCAGGTGAGAGATGAAAAGGATAAGACTGCTTAATCATTGCCGCAATGTCGCGGCCGATTTCCATCGCGCGCGCGCACGTGGGAATTCAACGGTGTCTCGCTCGATCCCCGGGACGATATGTTCCGAGTCGGAGCTATTTATTTTCACTCACGTCGACCAGTCGTCAAGACTCTCGGAGGGAAAAATTGACCATCATCCATCAACCTGACCTTTCCGCGCCGCGATCAGGAAGTCTGCATGGCTGTTACACGTAGGCGGATAGGTAGGATAGGTACGTACACACATCGCGGCGACGGCGGCGCCGTTTCCCGGCACGGGCGAGAGCATTAATGAATCTTGCTCAGTCACTTCGCTTGGCTTTCGACGAATTACCTTTCATCGAATTAAGTCCGGCCCATGAAACAGTGATTTCGCAATGAAATTATAGTGTCCGCCGTTTATCGCTGCGCGAGAGGAGGAAGAGAGAGAGAGAGACGAATCTCGCAGCAGCATCCTGTTCCGTCGAATTTAGCGCCGCCCGCGTGTCCCCTGCGCGCTCATTATGGTTATTATGCCCGTTACGGTTACGATGATTGTTATAGTCGTTATAGCCTTGGCCGCCATTAAGGTTCTTATTACGGGCATCCATCGCTCGCGATGATACGCCGGCAGGATTTTCGCCTTGCACTCTCTGGGGATCGCCGAACCGCCGGGCTCGTGGAAAATACGCTGCCGTGGCTCGAAATCGAATACATTTCCCGGGCGAGGTTTCGCGCGATAAAGTAACTGTCGTTTCCTCTTTTTTCCCCTTTTTCCCGTTTTTTTTTTTTTTGCAAAATCGGAGAATCGCGAAATATTTTGAACGGATCCGAGGCTCACGATCGCTGGATCTGGGGGGTTCAGGTGTTTCCCTTGCTTTCGAGGTCTTTTTTTCTGATCGAAGATGAATTTATGATCGACTTTTAATCCCCACGTCCTATCGGCAATTTATAATCCCCGTTTCCGCACGCGTAACGCGCGCGGAAGATACGAAGTATCCCACCGCGAGGGCAGCTCTATCGCGCGCGTTGCCGCGCTTGTTTTTTTTTCTCCCGCCCTTTTCCAAAAAAGTGACAAAATACAAGGCGATGAAGGGCGGGCGGAGGAGGTCGCCGGTACACGACCACTCGCGACACGATCGAGCGCGTTCGTTATGAGTGTAATCGATGGCGAATTAAACGTCCAGCCTCCCGCTCTGAAATATTCCGCCTGCTCGACATATGCACTACCGCGGTCCGCGCGCGGGCACATCTGCCATGTACGAACTATCTGTCAAACGGCTTCGATGATACTCTCCGCGCCCACGTACATACTCGCGCGGGCGGGCGCTCGCACCCGCGTTGTTCCCGTTTCAAACACAACGCACAAGTTACGAGCGAGCGGAATTTAATGACAGACCCCGGCAGTGCCTCGCGAGCGCGCGATGCGGACACGCTGTGTGAAAAGCGATATTCTTGCCGGATCCGCCGCCGCCATATCCCGCGGCTGCTGATAACGCGTCGAGGAAAAAAAAAAAACAGCGCGCGCTGCGTGCGCTCTCTTTGTTTTTAGTCTTCAGCAGGCGAACAAAAATCCGATAGCACGCGTATTTACACACTCCTTTGCTTTCGCATCGAGATGAAGAGGAGCGCGCGCGGTGATACGTTTCCCAGCGGACGGAAGGCGTACACGGACAGGGGCGGGTCGCGGGGGGGGGAGGGGGGGCGGCGGCGGATATTTCATGCAGCGATTGCGACTGCGAGATCGAGTCGCGATCGATAGCTATCGTTATTCGCGCGTGTGACTTGCAGGCGCAGCTCGACGCGATGTATATATATATATATGTGTGTGTGTGTGTGTGTGCGTGCGCGCGCGAACGGGCGAGCGAAAATGGACGCGTGTCACGATTTTGAAGCGACGCGTTCGCAAAATTTCGCACGGGGGAGACGCGCAACACGCGATGGCGACGGCGGATCGTCGTCGGCGGGCAAGTTGCAATAACAGAGGCCACTCGCCGTTGTGTTTCCACAGGACGCTTTCGCGTTTTCCTCCACGTTGCCCGGTTTCATTATTGCTCCTCCTCCTCCTCCTTCTCCTCCTGCTCTAACGACGACGGCGGTAATAACCGGCGCATACATGTGATATTATATCGAGTATTACGCGGCAATGAGATAATTGAATCTGCCGGGTAAATGGAACAGCGCGATGATTTCCCGATGATAAAATAAGCGATAAACGATATTGTAAGCTCGTTAAAAACTAACGAGTGTTCGTAATGAATATTCATGGCGGCTGTCAGCCGCGCGTCACTCGCGCGTATGGAGCGATTGGAAATTCTTCGGCTGATTCGGAGTGAATTTTTCCTTCACGACCGAGACTCGGCTCCTTCACGCAATTTGTTCGCCGTCGAGCGCGGCACGCTTGGACGATGCCGTGTCTCGCAAAATAAAGCAGAAAAGTCGCACGAGATCCCTATCCGCGTTTTTAGCTGCAGATCCCGCGAGAACAGAAACGATCTCTCTCTCCCCCCCCTCTCTCTCTCTCTCTCTCTCTCTCTCTCTCTCTCTCTATTAAACTGCCACCATTGAAAACGACTCGGTCAAGAGAAGATCAACCCCGAGACACGTCCGACTGTGTCGAATTTTAGAGCGGCCTGCATATTATCGATCCTAAGACGTACTGGCCACACGTTTCCAGACGGTTTTTTTCACGACCCTTATCTTCGTATTGCTTTTCCCGGGGCCGGCGATCGTCGCGCCACGATCCCCAGAGAGGCAGTAAAAAGGTAGGAGCGGAAGGGCAAAGAAGGGCGAAGAGAGAAAGAGAGAGCGAAGAAATTCGTAGACGGGCGGACACATTCTCATGAGTCGCCATTATCGCGCGTCATTCTACGCGCCGGTCACATCGTTGCGTGCCTGGAAAGAACGGAGCGAGAGAGAGAGAGAGAGAGAGAGAGCGAGCGCGGATGCGAGCCGGGGTGTGGCGATGATCGATTGCTACGACGGCCGATCGATGCGCCGACGGCATCGGCACCGACGCGACGTGTCGCCGAGCGTGCCGATCTACTCGCGAAGACAGCGGATCCGGAATACCGGATTTATCTATCATGTTCCGGATGCGGGACAAAGGATAACAAATGGCCACGGCGGGCTCCTCCGCGAGTATCCGAGAAGACGGGTCGGGGACGCGCCTTCGAGCTACGACTTTAAATCACGTCGGCTAGCGGCGATATAGGATAACGGTGCGGCGAGGAGCGGTGCGAGCGCGCGCGTTTCATACTTGAGTTATCTTTATTCTTGCCGATAGCCGGCAGGAGTACATCGCGAAGGACGCAAATTCGCACGTCCTTCCCACTCAGCTGCCAACCGCGCCCGGGGAAGAAAGTATAAATGGCGATGCATCGCGCCCTGCAACGCACAGTGGGCCAGCATTCCAGAAAAGTGTCGAAAAATACATTTTTCGACTGTTTCTGGATTTAAACAAATACATGTCATTAATATCACTTAATCATTGAATATCGTTAATTTTATTGTGATTATAGAATTACAATTATAATAATAGTAATAATAATAATTATTATAATAATAACTATTATTATTATTATGCTTGCAAGTTTGCTTTTGTATATAATGAGCGGTAGTAATCTTTTTAAGGAAATATAATACAGTTTAAGGACAAGAACTTTACATGGCTTAAAGAGATTGTCATATTTCTTGTACTACCAGTTGTTAGTGTGAGTCGTATTCGAAGTGTTCAAAAAATCTGTTGTTTTCATTATGTGTATATACATACATATATATATATGTATGTGTGTGTGTGTGTGTATGTATCGATAATTTGTCTCAGTATTCGTATTTAATATTATGACTTGTCGATAAATAGTCCTAGTTTTCAAATTTCAATATTTTGATTTTTCGGGACATTGCGTATCTATCAATATTGCAATAATTATTTTGTTCTAGCTGTCGTAAGAGCAGATAAAAGCAGACGATCTTTTCTGGATATTAAAGTACGAAGCATCAGTTACAAAACCGATTAAAGCCCAATCGACGAGTCACGACGAGTACGTTCTCAAAAATCGATATGCTCTGAAAGATAGCATTGATATTTTCGTGCAAGCGAACTAAGTTTTGATGCGTTATTATATGGTAATAAAATTATTCTTTTATAATTTATTATATACTATTAGAAAGAGGAAGAGTCATAGAATTTCTTTATATTATAACGATTATTATTCATGACTATTTTATAGCTTGTTTTATTCGATAAAAATATCTTTTGTATCAGTTAAATGTGACAATCGGTGGCATTTGTTAAAGACGTCAACTTTGTGAATATCTTGCGACCTTAGTATATGTCTAAGAGAAAAATCATTTTACATTTCATCAGTTTGACATTAATATTATCAAATAGACATGTATTTGTTTAAATCCAGAAACAGTCGAAAAATGTATTTTTTGACACTCTTCTGGAATTCTGGCCCACTGTGCAACGCCGCGCTGTATAATCTAGAAAAGTAACCCTCCGGAGTTACTTTTATATATTACGGAAGATAATGATGTGGCTCGTTGTGCCGGATAAGCCGCAACGACCTGTTACGACTGATAATTGGACGCTATTAACGCATTACGTTGACTTTTGTTAAAATTGCCTCCTCGGTCGCACGAACTGAATATATCAGTCGGGCTCTCTATTCTTTTTCAGCTGAAATTTTTATGAATACACGATGACGGTCTCCGCGTATTCGGCAGAAACGTTACGGCGGCGGCGGCGGCTGCCATTAGTGGCGATTTAAACCTCTTAATAATTTTCGACGCGTTCAATCATACAAGCAATTCTCCAATTAAATTTTCTGTCGGAATTCAACACGCGCTTGTCGCTGCACTTGTGCGCGTATCTTCGCGTATATGTACGGGTGTTTACTTAATAATGCGCAAATATGCGATTCCCTCTCTCCCTCTCCCTCTCTCTCTCTCTCTCTCTCTCTCTCTCCCCCTCTCTCTCTTCCCTTCTCTCGTTACTGCAGTAGCGGCACTGGCAAACAATTCAATGCAATTTTAAATTGCTCCCGTTTACAGAGAGGAGTTTTACACGTGGGGTCGGCGAGTTTCTTCGCGTGAAGATTTTAATAATACATTCACATTCGCGCGGGGTGATTTCAAGTAAAAGCAGCGCGAAAGAATAATGTCACGCCGCGTGAAAGGCGAAGCGCGGGACGGTTCGTATTATGTACAAAAGAGAACTCGTGAAGTAACAAGATGGACATACATACACATACACGCGCGCGCGCGCACGAAAGAGAAGTAATTTCCAAGAGATCGTTTCTTTCGTACAAAAGTCCCGAGCAGATTTGTCGCCATCATTCTTCTAACCGGTGTCAACGGGAGCGAATATATGTTCCGGGAAACACGGGAGATTTATAACACACTGGACACTACAGACACGCGCGTCGCCGATCCCGGAATTCTTCCCAAGTACTCTCGCAACGTGGTGGCGGCCTCACCGATTGGCAATCAATGCGAGTAACGTTGATAGCCAAAGCGCGAGCTTCTGTCCGACGTGTCGGGGGGGAGGGGGGGGGGGCGCGGAGCATCAATCTCCGAAATCACGCAGAACGACGTCCAGCTTCTACTAAATTCGGCATCCACCGCTGTCAGAGTGATTAGGGATCCTAACTACGTATCTCAAGCAAGTCCTGGAACGTTTTGTTCCAGAGAGATCTTGCGGAAAATCTAATGTCACGTGGGCTTTACGGAGAATCCGTTTGAGATTTATCTTACATGATTAATCCGCGGTAAACCGTAAAGCGGAGTTTCCGACGGAAGCCATTCCGATCCGCAACATTAGTGCGCCCGTTTCACGCAGTTACTTTATTCTCCTATTGACTTTTGCCGCATCCAACAGCGCGGCGTTGTCTCGAGCGCTATTTCTCTCTAAAGTAACCGTTTATATACCGCGCGTGCGCGCGTCCCCGGAAAAGGCGCGTTCGAAAAAGAATCGCTAAAAAGTTTCGAATGCGATTAAATAATATTCGCGTGAAATCTATCGCGAGAGCGGGGCGAGAGGAAAGAGCGAGACGCGCGCGTCACAACGGCGCAGCGGCGCCAAGTCGATAGAGGAGAAAATTCTCCCCCCCCCTCTCCCCCCGCCCACTTGCTACTTTCCGACAACAGAGATTCGTGTCACGATCGATCCCGCGGAATCCTCTTTCTCTTCCAGGATCTGCACACCGTCGACTTGGAAGAATTCAGACACGGCGGGACCAATATCACAGCCTTTCGATTAGTGGACCCGGAGAAGCCGGAGATCCAGAAGGTGATTCAGGACTGGATCTACGGTGAGAAGCGCTACAATCGTGAGCTCGATATGGGGCAGAACAGCAATAAGGTAAGACTCCGTTTGGCGAGAAGTTAAGCGACCGGTATGTAGTACAGACCGGATATGGATGGTGCGGGTCCCGCCGCTGCATTTACGCTGCGCCGGCACCGAAGTCGTTTATTACGCCGACGCCGATATTTCGTCCCTCAAAGTTCTCTCGTCTCGCGGGTGCAGAGTATAAATATAAATACACGGGACAGACGCGTCGGAAGGCGTCGGGACGGGGAGGCAAGCGTAGGAGGTAAGCGTATATATGCAAATGCAAAGATCGTTCCACGGGCGAAATGTGTTCTCCGTCCTCGGAGCGACCCGCGTCTCGCGTAATAACACACTAATTTCGCATTCTTCGCGCAAGCTCGCTCGACAAGCGCATCGATCTATTTCCTGCTTCTTGCCCGCCGCGGGCACTTAGCGGGAACTGCTGCTCTTTGACGCGGTCGAGAGAGTAAGGGAGCGAATGTAATAATTGGGTATTACTCTGTACGAAACTTGATTACCGCCACCGGGGGATTCAATTGGCCGTGACGCGTGCCGATTCTCATAAGAATGCAAATACCGCGAGCGACTGCAACTGTCGAGTCTCGTTCTCCATTTCTCGCTCGCCGAACTATCCGCGACGGCTCGCCGCGTCGCGGCCATACACGCGCGAATGCACACGCGCACACAGATGCATTCTGCGTCGCGGAATAGCGAGTATTAAGGCGCGTATACACTGAGCGAGCAAACAATGAAATTCGGCAAATGTGTGTGGTGGTAGGTATTGACTGCGCGCACGAACATGTCAATCGAATGTAAGAACTCGGTAAACGCTCGGAAATGAACTACCGCATGTACTCAATAGTATTCCGTCGAATTTGCTGTTCGTTGTTGCTCGCGCTGTTGATCGTTCGTCCGCTTGGTGCAGTGACTTTCAACCGGTATGCCGTGAGAGGATCTAACACCGTGTACCGCGAAAATTTCTAAGAATTTTAATTGTTATCTTTTTATTACAAATTATAATAAATTGTTTTGTTTTATTTTCTGATACCATGATGGTACATTTTGTTTGTGTTAATAAACCAAGAAAGGTATATTCTTTTTTATACTCTTTCTTTGATCATCATAATTTAAGTATGCCGCGGAAGATTAACCTTTAGACCACCGCAGTTGTTTTCTTCGACTTTTTTATTTTAAGTATTAGAACTTTTATTATTATTATTAACATTATTGGGTTGAATGACGAAAAAGATGGCGCCACTTTCGCGCCAATATATTGGACCCCGGTCGTCTAAAGGTTGACTGTAGGTTCAAGTGTGCCGTGAGATAAAAAAGAAAGGTTGAAAAACACTGGCTTAGTATGCGCGCTTTTAAACGAACGCGGCGTAAGCGCAACGGCGCTCTGTCTTTCTCTCGAGCCAACTGCGTTCCTCGGCTTATCAGTGTGATCGAGGATACGTCGGAATCGGCGAATGCGGGCTCGCGAATGGACGAGAAAGTTCGGCGGCGCGATTGACATTCAGCGCGCCGCATTTTAATCCGGCAAGAGAGCGGCTCATCGTCGGGATATATTCTCGATAGCGGACATTACGAGATATTAGGACAGAAATATATGAATCGCGGGCTCGCGCGCCGGGTAATAAAGTCGGCGAATCGATAAACACGCCACGTTTCGCGGCATTATCATTGGTGTCACACACGCACCACACAGTCACAACGTCACGTCGCGCGCGCCACGCCCGTGAGATGTATCGAGCGCGTACGCGTGTTGTCCGCAACGTTTGCAATTTACGTATCGAAATGAAAAGCCAGTCGATTGTAATTCCGCGTTCCCAGCTCCGCCCGTATTCGGTTCGCGCGCTGGTGAATTTACGTTTTCACATGCCGGAGATTTGAAGAAGTCGCGGTAGAACGAAACGTGGCAAACACGATTTCCGCGTTAATCGCCGCCGCGGCTCGGCCTCCACTTCCGCAGGCCGTTCTTGCAGCGTAATACAATCCCACGTGAAAGGCAAGAACGCGCGGCGGGAAGTTACGTGTGCAATTTGCGTCTACTTCCGCCGTACATGCTCCGAACACGGCGACGTAAATGAAACGACGACGACGAATTAATCGATATACGCGTGTCTGTGCGCGCGAGTTCGCAGGTACCCCCGGTAGACGTCGACGTCTGATCAGACGATCATATCGATCACAAGTTGACGCACGTCGACGCACGTCAATGTCGTAAGATTTAGCGCTGCGTTACCGCGTCACGCGCGGTAAGATTTATTAATCCGCGGGATCTTCGCGCGCGCGCGCGCTTAAACTTTGAGCGATATAAGCGACGTCGTAACAACCCGTATAGAAATTTCTTAGGATTTTCCCAGATACAGTTTAGATTCCAACTAGAATATCCAAATTTGTCCCAAAATAGCTTATCCCATCACGACACCACTTAGAAATCCCATTCTTGAACCCAAAAATGGGTTCTCTATCTAGAATCGGAATAACGTGTAAATTCCAACCTTTTTTTATTAATGCAATAGGGATAATACAAATGTTTTTTTTTTGTCTTAAATTGTTCCGTATTCAGACGTAATATAATACATTTTCGTTTTATACAATGTATAGAATATATTTTTATATTTGAAGATAATTTGATTAATTCGTACATGTGTAAATTAGATGAGTTTGTCGGATATTTATATATATATTCATTATTTTTTTAGCTTGAAAGCCTTCTATTAATATTTTTTCATAATTATTTCTCTCGCAAATAATTTGACTTGTTTCGAAAAATCGAATTAATATATATATATGATATATATATATTAATATATATATATATATCATATTATTAATTCGGTTATGTATATGCATTATTGTTGTATATATAAGAGATAATTATTATATATTAATATTTACAATAAAAAATATATATGGTTTTAAATATTCATTTATTTGATAAAAACTCACAAAATATTGTTTCAAGTATTTATGCTTTAAATATTTACATTTTACAAGTATATGTGTGTACGCATATATATGTAAAGTGTAAATATTTAAGGTATTGCACATCTCATTCTTATCATAGAGTGTAAAATGAAAATCAGAAACATTTTTGGGAAAACGTTGGGAGTAATCAAACAGGACCTGTTTGTGTTTCCCATTTAGAATCGCATTTTTAAAACATTACACTTCTAACTAGAATCTGTATATATTTCCCAGTTAAAACCCAAACATATTTTGGGAAATCGGTATAGAACCCAAATAGATTCTAAAACATTTTCTACACGGGAAATAATCCCAAATCTTTGTCTTTCTTTGATCAGACTCGCGCGCGATTCAATTTAATTTCCCCCCCGAGTCTACTTTCTCAATCCGTACTTTCTAATTCCGTTTATTATTATATAAAGTGCTTCGAAAACTTTCCCTCCCCGGAGCGTATTGAGGCAAACAGAAAACGTTGGCACATATTATCGAGTCAGAAAGCAAATTTCAATTTATTTACCGTCTACAGGATTTGTCAATTCGTCGGCTTTTCTTTAATTAACGACGCGTAATCGCCATGGGATGATTAATCGCGACGCTGTCACAGACACAGCAGTCTTCAATTTTCCAGCATTTCGTCCACCTATACTAAAATTCCATTTCCAAATCTCATTTTCGTTTTCGTTAACCGTAACTTCATTACTCGTTTTTGCCATCCGCAACTTTAATACTCACACATACTAACGTATTTATTACGTTGATGTAGTCTCTTTTGCACGGTGTTTTTGCACGTGAGCTGGAAAAAAAACATACAGGCGGTACACACAGAACGCGCGCTTAATACGCGCCAAAACGTGCTGGCAGTTGAAACGTTGCCGAAAGAAAGCGCTTTTGCGTTAACGAATAAACGTTGCTAAATTATAAAGAGAAAAGTATCGCACACACAATGTGTCGCTCATAATCCGTTTGTTTGTTACATTTGTAGCCTTGTTTAAATTTCGGGCTGAAAAAATTCAATAAACAGATTCTCATCTGACAGATATTTCTTGTGTCGTAATTCACGGCTCTGAAGCCCCGCGAACACGAGTGGATATAATCTGCGCGCGTATGTATGTGTGTGTGCGTGCGTGCGCGCACGCGCGTTGCAGCAGTCCCGTAAATTTCGAATTACACAAAGACAAAAGCATATTTCGGGGGCGGGGGCTGATTGCCGAGGCTTGACGACGATCCGCGGCGCGTAAAAGCGGCAAGTACCGAAAGCGGCATCGCGAAAGCGAATTACAGCGCGCGCTCGCGTCGCATCTGGAGTGGCATCAACTGCAGAAAAGTTGAGAAGCGAATCCGTACGTTCGGCTATTTCCGCGGAAGCAACATCTGCCGCGTCCGGCGGCCGGCCCTTAAAAAGGCCAATTTGCCCCGACACACGGTTGCACGTTCGAGCAAACTTCCCAACAACTTTTTGCCGATGTCCTGCGGTACGTAGCTGCAGCAGCCCAGGAGTGCGAGAGTGTGTGATGGATCCGCTGCAATGGCACGCTGCAATGGCACGCTGCAACGGCGCGCAGTGTGTGCACTGCGGCAATGTTTCGGCGAGATGTTTCTCTCCAGCGCGTCGACGTCCTTTTTCCGCGCGAAAATCGGGTTGTCGGTTTTCCTTCGTCGGCGCTTTCGTACACGGAGAGAGAGAGAGAGCGAGAGAGAGAGAGAGAGAGAGAGAGAGAGAGAGAGAGAGAGAGAGAGAGAGAGAGAGAGAGAGAGAGAGAGAGAGAGAGAGAGAGACAGAGAGACAGAGAGACAGAGAGACAGAGAGACAGAGAGACAGAGAGACAGAGAGACAGAGAGAGAGAGGGATAGAGCCATAAATACGAAATATTATTAATCGTGCCAATTCCGTCGACCCATCTTGAATTTGTGCTCTCGCGACAGCGACAACGGTGCCATCGCACGCAAGCGGTCGGTTTACACGAAGGCGGACGGTAAAGGGGAATGAATCACGGTATATTTCAGCGTCGTGATTGCAATATGTGACTTCGTGAAGAAAGTGCAGCGGGAAAGGAAATTAAATGCCAGCCGGAATGACACAGTTTAACTTCCACGAAGACGTTAATTCTTTCTGCGCGCAAAACTTTCAAAATTCAACATATCGCGCCGCGCGCGGGAAGACCGAGACTGGTAAATTGCTCAGAGAGTCTGCAATTGTGAGATAATAAGAAATGAGATAATGTATCTCGCGGACAATTATTTCAAGGGAAGAAAGTTCGCGAGACAGCATCCGGTCATACGACGCGTGTCTCGTCGTTTAACCGCGTGGGGGAGTCACAAGCGAAACGATTACACATAAGCATGTTTTTCATCGAGCGAGCGCAAAGAGAGGAGCGGGAGAATGGGGGAAGGGAAAAAGAGGAGGGGGGAATGTACTTGCGAGTACTTCATTTTCCGCTGCACGCGTTGCGGGCGGACAGAATTTACGCGGTAGTTTTCCCTTTTTCCGCTGGCACGGAGACAAGCGACGGTTCACGGAAGATACATCATCGCGCCGCGGCAGATAGAGCGTCTTCACTTACTCGCTTCGACGAAAGGAGAACAACGAGAACGGCGGCGCGCAAAGAAACACCCCCGACCGACTGTGGCTTTCTCCGAGCGTGTTCGCGAAGCGCGCGCGCTTGTGTGCGTGTAAAATCCTGTAAAATAAAACCTATAAAATTGTCAATTGGAAGTTGCGAAACGGATGGCGCCGAAGTCGCGTCGCGCTATCGATTCGCGGCACGCGCGGAGAAACTCGTAATAAAAACTTTCTCAACTCGCCAGTTTCATCAGGCACCAATGTCTCGGTTTTACGAGCCGCTGACTATTAGACTTACCGCTACTGCGAAAATTAAAAGCGTGAAAGTCGCGCTACGGACGTAAGCGCGGCTCTGGATAATCGAACTTCTCGAGCGACAATTTCGAGAGATCCGCTAAATTGCGCGTTTGACGTCTACAAGCGAGGAAGAGTGGGGACGCTTCACGGGAAATTTCACCGATCAAATTTTCGCCTCACTCGCGCTCAGTCACTCGAGAAGAAAAGAGAAGAAAAAACAAGAAAAAAAAAAAGACCGGAGAACAGTGCAACGTTAGTTTCCACATTTTCGATAAGTTTTCATCATCGATTTTCACGCAGGTATACAAGCTCGACCGGCCGCGAACGTTATGAGGGTTAGAGGCGAGCGGGTCGTATTCAGTAATAACCCAAGTGTGTAGCGCGAGCCGCAACGAATAAGGCGGCGATTTCGTTCCCTCCGTCTGTGGGGACGAGATCGTTTCCTGTGAGAAGAAGCGCGTCCTTACAGGAACGAATCCCTTTAAGACCGCGCAATCGATGGAAAGCCGTACCACCCCCAGATAGGCGCCGTATTCATGGGAAATTTATCAGCGAGAGGGCAAATTCCAGGCGTTTCCACCCCTCGAACCGCCACGAGGCTGGCTGGTTACCGCCGGAGGTAGATTATCCAGGCGGCACAATAGTAGCCGGAGGAGTCTGTGGACTCCTCCGTTGAAATCCCACGGCATATATACATATATATATATGTGTGTGTATATAAAATCACAAGGCCAAGGAAATCTCGTGTATTCGATGCCTTAAGAAAGCCTATCGCAATTTCGCTACATCCCCTTCCCCCCTCCTCCCGACACCGAGTGTCTTTTCTACTCAATGATACCTCGATGTCTCGTCGTTGTCGAAGCGTGATCAAAGGATACGTTAATAACAAAGCTTCTTTTTTCTACGACTGATCGAAGGAGGGCGATTTTGTAATCACGATGTGATGCATTTTCTACGGAGGGTTTTCACGCAAACGGTGTAAACACTTGTCGCGACTCATGTCACTTCGATGTCGGGCAGTCCTCTTCGAACAAAATTTCTCGATTCAATCCTTGACGACGATTTCGTAACGACCCTCGTGTTCCCTCGTCTCTTAGCGAGTCAATTAATACGCGCGCGATACCTAAACGTATAATCGAAGCATAACTGACATTACCGAGGCAGTCGAGTTTCAATACGACGCCATCCATCATTCCGCCGGCGCTGGAGCGTAGCGTCGCGTCGCGTCGCGTCGTGACGCTCGGAATTTAACGACGACGTTAAATTGCGTTACGCAATGTCGCCGTATAACGAACAATCGCGTTTGTTCAAATTCCGTAACGGGTCTGCCAGCCGGGGGCGGGGAGGGGGGGGGGGATGTTGGCAATCCCATTACGAGCGCGTCAAAGCCAGACTAATTAACTCAATCGCGTACACATACGACGACGAACAAACGGACAATATATTGATTCGATTATTGATAGAATACGCAGCGGCGCGGGGTCGTTAGAATCGCCAGCGAGCGTAAGCTCGTTATTCGAGGCTTCGTGCGTAAGTTCCATGTTATTTCGCGACGGCATTCATTAGTAAGCGCTTGCGTAAGACGCTTAAATCGATGGGATTACGCGGGGCCGTAGGTTGCCCGCTCGCGCCATCAACCGGCAGGTACACTCGAGTTTTCAACTTTCTGTAAGCGATTAAAAGACCACCTTCCTTCCCAACGTCGGCCGCGCGTCTAACTTTTCGGTAACTTCGCTGTTGGATTTAATGTTTTATATTACACCGAGCGTTATATACATACTTGGACATTTCCAGAGCGCTCATTAATGAAGCATAATAATATATGCTCGCAAAGTTCAATTTTGAAGATTTGCAATAGCTTAGCGCCAGTGTGGCTCGGTGTGAATAATATACCGGGTGAAACGATATATCGCTGCTTTATTACGATATATAGCGTCAAGAAATATATTCAAATTGTATGCCTTTCATTTTTCCACGCTCACACGCGGAACAGAACAATCTCACCACCATAAAGGTAAGTCAAAAGCCCCATCGTCGTAAATGGACGAATAGATTATTCGCCGGGTCGGTCGTTCCGATAGAATGTGATATAACGCGCCCATATATCCCCCAATTTCTGGGCGACGCGCGATGAACGATCGCGCCCGCGCGAATTTCACCGCGACAGGAACTAATCCGTTACGCCGGTCGACTTACTCGCCGGTCGGTGGAGCGCAAGTAAAAAACACGCTCGCGAATCGTTTTTACTCTTGTAATTCATTATTGGCCGAGTCAATGGGCCGTGGGGCCGGCTCACGTCTCACTGTTTCATTACGAGTGAGTTATCGGCGAGACGCGCGAGCGCTCAATCAGGAATGTCAACCGACCGCCGCCGCGCCATAACTATCGTGGGCTACACTCGCGCGAAACTGCACGATTATTGCATCGTGCTACATCGCCCGTACACGTAATATATTGCGCTGCGGAGCAGCGTACAAGTAGCACGGATTTCGGATGGCGGACACTAAGACTGAGAAGAATGCCGATAGTTTCGACATCGACCATTTCCGGACATTTGAAATTCCTTCGCGCTGCAATCGCCGAAACCAACGCGCTCAACAGTAAGGAATCTCGAATAAATTTCGATGAATTTCGCACGATAGATGTCTCACGATCGTCATGCAGAAACTTGATAACAAAACGAGAGAGAGAGAGAGAGAGAGAGAGAGAGAGAACCAGGGCGAAGCGATGGGGAATTCTGTAAACGCCGTGCAGACTTTCGATATAAAACGAAGGAGCTACAAACTTCACCGACGGAACGTACTATTATGAACGCGAAACTGCGAACTTTAGTGTAACCGTATTGTCTTTGAACACGAAAGTAAACTGGCGGCGTAAAAGACGTCTGTCGACGTCGGTAATACATATTCGAGATGTGTCTCGCCCTTCGAAGAGTAATTTTCACGTAACCACTCGGCGTTTCCTTCTTATTACTCGTCGCCGTAATGCGGCGCCGGTAATGAATAAAGTTAGGGGAAGAAAACGCCGTTTTCCTTTCTCTCCCTTTCTCTCCCTTCCTACCTCTCTCCTTCTCTCTCTCTCTCTCTCTCTCTCTCTCTCTCTCTCTCTCTCGAAACTTCTATTTGTCCGAAACTTTCGGTCGGCCTCTACATAAGGGTATCACACCGCGTCCCTTCGTATCGGGAAACACGTGAATCGGATACATTGACTCGTTCCTCCGTAAAGACATTCCTGGATGAGGCCTCGTAAAATTCGGTAAGGATATTGCTTGTCTCCGAATATATATCGGGAGGAATATACACACCCACGATGCGATATATAAGGTGATACCGCTTTTACAGCGACAATATCGTTGCGCAGGCGAAGGGAGAGGGAATATCGCACAGCCGCGCGCGCGAGAGAGAGTAGGAAATATAAATGTCGCGAAACAGAGGCGCCAATTTGCCGTGAAATCCTCGCAGGAGCTGAGATTTCGTTCTTTCGCTTCTTGAACATCGGAGGAGCGGAAATTCGAGCCCGCGCCGCCGAATATGATTCCTCGCGCGAAATGGCAGACTCGGATTTCACCTTCGTGCTCTTTGTCGCGTTGATAATTTCGGTACCGCAAACGCGGGATTGCGATTCCGCCCGCGAGATCACTTTGTGAATCGACGACATCGAAGATTTCCTCTCGAGATCGAGCAGCCCGGTTTTTCTTTCTTACGTACTAGGTGCTCTAAAACTCTTACTCGCTGCTAAATTTACAGCTGCGGTACAAAGGTTTCTTTTTTCCTCAATTATTGAATTCACCACAACGAATACGAACGGAATTGTGTAAAGCACGAGAATCTAATAAGATTAAGAAAGAAATTAATTTTCACCACCACTACCACAGAACCCTCATTTTATTCAAAGGACCTCGACCCTATACGAGGTGAACTCGATTTAGGGTGCAATGAATTTCAATGCGGCAGTCTAAAATCCCCACATCAAAACTTTAAAAGCTGCGAAGAGGAATGTCGTCCAATTATCGCGGCAGAGGAGCCGTATCGAAATCCAATACGGGATCCCGCCTTATTATCATCTTCGTAGGATATCCGGTATACATCTACACACACGCGCGTTGTGTATAGAGCACTTTTATATACAGTGACGTGGTAGCGTGTCTCAGGAAATATCGATAACGGAAAAACGTGTTAAGGATAAAATGGCTCGGATCATATTGCATAAAATACTTTCTTTCTGGATGAGCGCTCTTTTGCCACGATCCACCATCTTTTTTTTACGCCGTTTAAAATATCCCGCTGATACGCTGATACGTTTCACACGTCGATGACACTTTGTCGTGTGTACGATTCGCAGACTGAAACGTCCCTGCTATACGACGCCGTCTATCTCTTCGCCAAGGCGCTCCACGATCTGGACACGTCCCAGCAAATCGATATCAAGCCGTTATCCTGCGAATCTACCGACACCTGGCCTCATGGATATTCGCTCATTAACTATATGAAGATCGTAAGTATCATTAATTAATATCATTAATTAGAATAATCAACGAGATTCTATAGTTCGAAGTGGGAGGATATCGTACGCGTATTGAAATGTGAAGTGGCACGTTCACTTTCATCTTGCAGCGATCCCGAGTGATTTATTACAGCGAATAAAATAATAATAAGCACGTACTAAGGTGATCCGTGAGAGACGTCAATTAAAAAATAAAGCACGAGTCATGAAAATGCAGATTAATCTCGACGAAAGAAAGTCGTCCTTCTTAAACACACAACGGCGCTGCATGAAAGACACAGCGGTAAATGCAAAATCATGAGACGCGACAGGAATAAAGAAGCTCGCGAAGCCTCGTTAATAAGCAAGTATCAAAGCATTCGGTGAAACAACATCTGTAAAAATCTCTTTTATTTCCCTGGTATTTTCCGCTTTTTTCAATCTCTACTCTCCACTTTTCGCACAGATATACGCAGCAGCTCTCTTTCTCTTTCTCTCCCTCACGCTCGTCGAAAAATCCTACGCTTCCGCTGAAACTCTATATTTTCAGCGCATTAGCGGAGATAATACGTGCGATCTAATTATCATTTCGCGCTAATGTTACAGCACGCGATTCCCGATATGAGATAAATCATGCGCAAAATCGACCGACCACATGTAGCACTAAATGCAGCAGTAATGCAAGCGATACGGACACGGACAGCCTTATCATGCCTAGTTAACAGATGGATTTAGAGATAGGCAATAACGTCGAATCGGCGAATTTCGCCGATCACGCGGTGCCGTTAAGCTGTCGAAAGTATCTTTACCCAGCCGAAATACACGTACGCGTATGCGCGCGCGCGCCGTTCCGCGATATAACGTTAGAGACGATGTTTGTGTATTATTGGCAGGCGTCTTCCGCTCGCTGATCACCGCGTACGTATTCTCGACGAACGTAGCAACGAAGCCCGCTATCGCGAATGTATCGCGCTAGGTAGAAATTAATTTCGCAGAATTATGGGCCGCTGATCGATCGCACCGACAACGTAATAAGCTATTATAACGATATGCTTAATCCTGCCCGCGCTCTCTCATTCGCTTGCCCTCCCACACAAACCGCGCCACCCTTCATTAACAAGCGCCACAAGTCCCGCTGTATGCATTCTATGCACAGACGTTAACTATATCCATTTTTCTGCAACGTGTGAAATGATAAATATTTCGTTTCTTCTCTCCTTTGCGTATCTTTTATTTTTTTTTTTTTTTACTTTTTAGTTTTATTCGCGAGATACGATTAATGTAGGATATAATTCTAACGTATCCGGGATAGTCGACATTGGATATTGATTACAAAAGCTGTAATGATTATTAATTGAATATATATATATATATATATATCTCTCTCTCAATTAATAATATGTTAGTATATATTCAATTAATAATATGTTACCACATTCACCATATTTAAATTTACCGTGTGTTTATGGATTATGTAAAGATTTCATTAGCATTTGATGGCTCAATGAATCAATATATCATCATGTTTGTCGAGAACACTGCGATATTAAAAAGCATTCATTGGCGGTCGCTGAAACAACGATAATTAATTTCAAACGTTCACGCGAAAGATGCATTTTACACGTTATTCTTCCTTCCGTTTCAATCTATAATAACATTATCCCACGTCGTTGCAACAACATAAAGGAAAGAATCAACGTAGAATTTTCACGAGCGATAAAAGACACGTCATCCCCGCCGCTGAAAGAGCAACATGGACGTGTGCGGGCGGGGAATCGTGCGCCCAACCAATTGCTTTTTGTTTCACGCGTCTACGTCGATTCGTTCGCGAGTTACAGGTCCCCTCAAAGCCGCGCCGGCGATCGCCGCGCGCACGTGTCAGCGAGATCGACGATCAATTTGACGAGCGTTCTCGGCCGATATTTGTTTGACTATTACGTCACGAGACCACATGGTCGCTCGGGCGAGCACGTGCTCGAGCGGCCGTCATGTGTGCGCTAGTGGGGATAAGACCTCCTCGCCGGTAGTAATGGGCAAATATCGGTCGATGAAACAAGCATCGATTCTTATCTCCTTGAAAAATCGATTGTCAGACCGATATTTTTGATGGTCGATTATTCCCTAGATCGATAATTTTTTTCGACGATTATACTACTAGATTTGTTACTAAATTTTCATCGCCAGGGAATTTGTTTACTACTATTAAGGTCCGTCTACAATAGCTGCGAAAATAAAGCTGTAACAGTAAACGGTAAAAAATAAACTAACAATGGTCGACTATTAGAAGAACAACCGACTTTAATTGGTTTATTTCTTGTAGCTTACGCTTATAGCCTTATTCTTATATAAGCTTATGCTTGCAGCCATTGTAAAAGGGTCTTTAAGGTTTTAATAATATATTAATTTATTATCGCGACATATAACTCTTTACATTAATTTAAAATAAATTAGCAGAAAATATCGATATTTTTAAGAAAATATCGATTATGCAAAGACGATTTTTTTGATAATCGATTAAGTCGAAGACGATGCTTCTTTTTGCCGGCGTAACAGGTTACCGCCGCTTAGACGGGCTTTTTTTGCGGTAGCGGCGGAGAATGTGTCCGCGGAATTCGATGGGCTACTGTCCCATACGTTGCGGTAGGTAGGTCGCGTCGTCTCCGCGATAGCGCGGAGGAGATTCAGTGCGCGGCTCGATACTTTTATCGATAATTCTGTTTCTAGGCATCGTAGCAACTTGGAACACAGACCGTTGGACAGCCGAAGACAGCTGACAGCGGTCAGCAGAAGCTACCGCGCGCTTCTGACAGACGTAAAGTCGTCCTCGCGTAACGCAAGGGTTCATTCGCGACTGTGAATTCTCCCGATCGTTAATATCGAACGTTCTTCGATCGAAGTCGAAATTAATCTATTATACATAGAAGATAGACAATCTTCGATTGATTGGAGAATATCTCGAAATGTCAGTTTTTTATTTTTAATAAATATAAAGTGTAATTAAGAAAAGAATATCATGCTTTCTTATCTGATTTTAATCTTTCTGGATATTAATTTACTGTGTTTTGCCAAACTTTAGAAGAATCTGGAAATTGGGGATTAAGGAACATGTTTTACGGACGGTAGACGTAAATGTAAAATTTGCCTCAATGGAGAAATTAATATGAAATACATTAAATTGATCGATATCGCTAATGCAGCGACAATGTAATAAGCGAATGTTAAACACTATTTCCATGCGATTCGTCTATTCGCACCAGCAATCGAATAAACAATCGAAGCAATAAATCGCACTGATTTAACATCAACGCGATTTCTGTGTTCTTTGAATGCGCGACTTTTCATAAGAAGAGCAAGACGAACGCGACGTGCGTGGGAAAGTACAGAAAGATAAAGGGGGGAAGAAATTGATAAATAGACGACGATAGGGTGGTACGCGGTGCAGGAAATCATGCGAAGTCCGGACGCAATGACTCTCCGCGATTCGCGCGATTGTTCTCGCGAAACAATAGAAAGTTACCCCAGTTTAAACGAAGCTGTCGCGCGCGCTGACAAATTGTCGTTCGCGGTTCTACTCCGTTACATCCTGACGCAAAGCTATACGTTCGTAGGCCGCAACGTGTGTCCGCAACGTATCCTCGTGTAAGAGTCGCCGAATCCGCACAGGTGATAGCGAAGTCTTACGCGCGCGATGAAGAAGTTTTCGCTCGAGGCGAAAGTGCATCTTTGTGCATCCGCATCGCGTCGCTAGCGCCTCTCGATTTCGATGTAAGCGATTTCGACGTGTCGTATTCGGACAACAGTAATTATGAGCGATCAACGAGAAAGATAATAATTTTGCGCTTGTCGCTTGGAAAATCGCGCGCGGACAAGCGCTGTTCAAGCTACGTCTTGCCGTGAGTGATTCTCGCTGAAAACCTGCCATTATCTTATTTTTCGAGCGAAAAACTTTCCTCACAGAACTTCAAAGAGCGATGTGTCGATTGTACTTGACGTATAATTCCGATATGATCTGTTTGTTCGCGACGACTACGCTACACGATTGCGACTGTTTAACGCCGAGACGATATCGAAGGATATGAGAGCCGGATTGAAGGATAACGCGTCGCAGAGCTGAGCACCGCATCAGCGCGATAGGAGGTGCGCGCGAATATAAATATGCGTTACACGCAGGATATGGAAACGTGTCTCGTCATCCGCGCCGCGTCGCCGTGTCGGGATTGACAAGCACCGGAAGATAGGTTCCGCCCGCGCGGAGGCGGCTCTCACATAGCGAGCGGAACCTGTCGTTCAGAGCGCGCGGCGCGCGGTCGACCATCCCAGCGAGGATCAGCAAAAAGCGCCGATGGAAGCAGACACGCGCGTCTGTGTTATTTCGAGGATCTCGTTACGTGGCGCGGCGCGTGCGATAGCGTGACGTGTGAGATTTCGTGACGTGCGCGATTGTTCCAAATTGCAAAGTATCGCGCGGCGCTATCTCCTTCTGCCCCCCCCCCTCCGATCTTCAGAGAGAAACGTCCTCCTCCGAGAACCGTGAAAATCTCGCTGTCGAGTCGCTTCGGAGAAGTCTCCCGCGACTTAGCGTCGCTCTTCCTCGGGGGTGGAATCTTGTTTGAGAAACGTTACGACGTATCCGGAACCTCTAAAGAGCAAAGATCCTTAATGCGAATGGACGCGGACGGCCTTCGTGGATTACGACGTAAGACGCGAGAGAGCACCGCTGGGAAATACGCGCTAGAACAGCTCCCCGCGCCCAATTTGCGAGTCCTTGCGAATAATTTCACGGCGTTAATATCGTTTCCGTTTGATCGAATAAGCCCGCCGTTGTAACAGAGACGTGCTCCCTTATCGGCTCGTAGAAATATATAGAGTAATTACGCGCGACGATGAGCACGGCGACTGGCGAGACGTGTCTGAAATTCGGTACGACTGCGCGCGATTCTTCAATTCCACCCGCTAATTTGTCAAACGTAGTTTCCGCGGCGAGAGGAGCTCGCCAACGTGCGTTGCATCGGCGCGCGTACGCTGACGGCTTTTTAAATAGATCCTCCCTTACTCATGATCCATTTGTGCGAGATTGCTGCGGTGCATTAACGTATCTCGAATGGCGCGATAATCATCAAGCGGGACGAGTGTGTGTGTGTGTGTGTGTGTGTGTTCTTTCCGCGAGGACATCATGAGTCGTCGTTAATCTCGCGTGTCAGCAGCGGGTTTAATTTCGCGATATTCATGAACCGGTAATTACAGGCAGTCACTAGGAATTTAATCTGCAATTACACAGAGCCGTTTCGCGAATGTGGAGCGTGACTCGCGAGAAGCACGGCGACAGAAGAAGACAGACGTAAAAAGAGAGAGAGAGAGAGAGAGAGGAGAGAAGGGGGAGAGATGGAGATCGGTTATCATGCCGAGCGTAATTACTCGCGAGTCATTTTACGAAATTTCCGTCCACAAAACGCGCGTTGTCGCGCGCGCCACAAATGCACCTTCCGCCAGTTCTGAGCAGTAACGTTCGTTTTACCGGCTTTGCGGCCGCCGCGCGAACGTTTAGACGAACTCTTTGCGTACATGTGATAAATTTTCCCTGCGCTGCTGATTCGAAAACTTCTCCCGTTCGAGAAATCGCCAGCTGTGTATCTGACAGTAGACGACACACGGCGTATCGCGTGCCGGCAAAATTTGCATTAAGCGATTTATCTATCGATTCGAATTTGAGTAACAAAGCGTATCTCGATATCGCGGAATCGAGCATCAAGTAAAACTGTACACTCGCCTTACTGCTACTACGCTGCATACGAAACCTAATATGTTACTATTAATTAATGACGGTTATATATTAATAATCGTTAGCCTATGTTGTATTAATCGTATGTTAGGTGCTTCACGAACTAGATACTTCAGTATTTATATAAAGCGTATAAATCAATAATGTAATCCGAAAATTTTAATATTCAAAAGGCGCACTTCAAAAGGCAGTATATACCGATAATGCCACATACATATAATGCCAAATATATATAATGCTTAATTGCAATTTGAGGAAGCTAACAATAAACAGTAATTACTGTTTATATAACCGGAGGAACTTTACATCTGTAACTAACAGTCGCAATAATAAAAAGATCCAATGTATAAATCCTTCATCAGTACAATTGAATGTTAGATTATTAATTGAATGTTAGAATATTAATATTTAACATAGAGAGCTTATAACATCAATAGTTGCTATTTTTAATGATTAAATATTTCCTTAACGCGTACATTTCAGGTGGAGATGACGGGACTCACGGGTATTATCAAGTTCGATCACCAGGGCTTTCGTTCCGACTTTATGCTGGACATCATCGAGCTGAATAGCAAAGAAGGCTTGAAGAAAATAGGCACCTGGAATAGCACCAAGGGTATCAACTTCACGAGGAGCTACGGGGACGTTTACACTCAAATAGTTGAGAACTTGCAGAATAAGACTTTCATCGTCACGACCATACTGGTGAGTGACATCTTCAAGAATGTCCTCTTTTCTCTCCATGTGACGTTTGATTTACGAAGAAATTCCGCCCAGCCGCGCGCGCGCGCGCGCGCAGATGTAGAAACAATCGGAATATATCAAATCGAACTTTCATCTGCAAGCAGAAGTGTTTAAATCCGCGATCTCCGAAATATCACGAAAGATCGTATAAGAGCGTTCTTATACGCGGCACACGACATTTAACAGATAAATAAGTTTTATACAGTTTTTACACGGATATCAACGATACCTCTTTCAGATTCTTCTTTGTCTTGAGAGAGTAGAAAACTATATTGGCGTAATTTTATAGATTGAGTTAGTCGAGAAATGCGTCGCTATAGACGCCTTATCGCTGTCTAAGAGACAGCGCTAGGATGTAGTAAAATAATTTCGCAAAGGTGCGCGCAAAGTTTGAAGAAACTATTCGGAAGAAAAAGAATGGCGCAGCTTGGCATGCAACTTGAACAAGTCGCCTCGACGTCTCACTGCGCTTCAAAGCGCGGAAAAATCGTTTACTCGCGTATCGAAGACGCCGTGTTGGCGCTCGGTTGGCGTCGGTTCGGCCTGAAAATCGCGCCTGACAGCCGCGGTGAGCTCGAAAATCGTCGCTTTAATCGAAGCGCGAACAAAACAGAAACAACGCCGCGCATTAGGCGGCCGTCGCAGCAGGACGGAAAATTTCTTTTCGTCCATTAGCGAAGCCTGCGCGCTCGTTAGCTTTCCGCTCCTTTTAGAGGGGGCGCAAAGAGGGAAGAAGACGAGAGAGCTGGAAAAGCCGAATACGCGCGACTTAATTGAAGTTTTCACAGCGTGCTCGACTCACATTACTTACTCCGGCGCTAATTGCGGCGACAAGTAATGTACTCGGTAATGTATTAACTGCTTGAAAACTCGACCGAGAAAGGAGCGAGCGGCGAGTTCCGCGCGGCGAGGCCGCGTAATAAGAAGCGATGCACGTCGTTCTCGTAAAAACTTCGGCGGCCTGATGTCCCTTCGATCACTGCGCCGCCGAACAAAGCTAAGATAAACTTGTCATCGGGAGAGAAATATATATATATATATTGTATAATATACCGTAGATATTTACGTACCACTAGGGGCCCTCATAAAACTTCTATCCGACGTTGGTGGAACATTTTCCGATTCCGATGAAGTCGATACAATTTTACTAACACGTCAATCTTCCACACTGCTACGAAGAGCGTATCGCGCGCGACGACCGTCCAAACATAAATATTCGCCCTCTTATCTTTCTAATCTCCAATTACACGCCTTGTACAATCCTGATATTCGCTCAACTGACTCTTAATCCCACGGCTATTCCCCCGAATTGGGAGATCGAGCAGATTCGCGCGTCGCAGCGCTTTAGGAGGATAGGCGCGTCGAGGACTTCAGGAGAAAAAAGTGCGACATTGCAGGGGGGCCATTGTGCGACCATCGTCCGATTCAGCGTGTATCCTTGTAAGAGGGAGAGTCCTGCTCGACTACAAAAAGACAGTACTGAAAAGCGCAGTCCCCCCTCCCCCTCTCGCTCACCCCGTTCAATATACTAAGACGTCTCCGATCTCGATGCTCATATGAGAGCCGTCAAGATTACTTCCGCAGATATCATAACTTCACTCGCACGGGCGGGAGCCGATGCTATCGCGAGCTATCGTCGATGAGCCCGAACGAGCAGCCCGGCGCCGCTCATATATAGTATAGGTAGACACGCGCGTCCCTCCCGACGTATTTTGCGGCGCTATTGACGGTGGATCATTACCTCGGCAGAGCGCGCCGTACTGCATGCGGAAGGACTCGAGCGAGAAGCTCACCGGAAACGCGCAATTCGAAGGCTACAGCGTCGACTTGATTTACGAGATATCGCGGCTGCTTGGATTCAATTATACGTTCCGGCTTGTGCCGGACGGACGTTACGGCTCGTACAACAAGCAGACGAAGGAATGGGACGGGATGATGAAGGAGCTGCTCGATCAGAAGGCCGATCTCGCGATCGCTGATCTCACCATCACGTACGACCGGGAACAGGCAGTCGACTTCACGATGCCGTTTATGCCTTTAGGTAAGCCACGGCGATGCCATTTTCATAAGCACGTTGCGAAGGAGAGAATTGTATAAAAATAAGGAATTAAGCTATCCCCCCCACCGAGCGGATGGCTCTTCTTCGCCGGGGACTGTTTTATCGCCTCCTTTTCACGACTGCGTACTCTATAAGTCTCTTAATCTCGCGCGGTATTAGCGCAGAGAGCGGAAGAGGAAATGCGGCTGAGCAAACATTTCACGCGAATATATATATATATATATATATATATTATCGCGATATAAAAATTACGTTATTCTTCGTTCGGTTGGAGAAACAACGGGGCGCGGGCAATAGCGTGAGCGGTCGCTGCGAGGAATTAATGCCGCTGTAAATGACACGTATTATATGCTCGTCGTTAAAATAACAATAAATCAAATGTCGGCTATCTCCCGCCGCATGCCGCGTGTCTCTGAAACAATTTCTGGGGCGCGGTTTAGCGGGCTATTATACACGTCCGTAAAGCCATAGGTGGCCGTAACGAAGACCGGAATAAATCTCGCGAGTAATTATACCGGCCCTCTGTGTCCACACATCAATGCATTCTACGTGGCCGGCGCCGTGGCTGAGCATAAAACGAGAATTTTGAATTTCCAGGGATCAGCATACTTTACCGCAAGCCCATAAAGCAACCACCGAATTTGTTCTCGTTCCTCAGCCCCCTCAGCCTCGACGTATGGATCTACATGGCGACGGCTTATCTCGGGGTCTCCGTGCTCCTCTTTATACTAGCCAGGCAAGTGAAATCACTTAAAATTCTTCCGACAAAAGTGACGCGACGCTATCCCGGAAATTCGATCGCCCATTTAAGCGACGCGCGATCGCGTCGCCGCCTCCTTCAGCGCGCTCCATCGGCGAATTAAATACGGAGGAAATACGCGAACCCATCCCATTCCCGCGGGTATTTTGCATCTATTTATTTGAGCAAATGCGTTCAGCGTTTGTAGGAGGGCGATATCGTTTCCTAACTTCTGGGACGAGAAGATCCAATTAGACTATCGTCACATTATAGTGAGAACGTCTCCTCCCCTCTCCGATTCCCTTGGCGATCGGTGTAACACAAATCTTCCTGTCCGTCTTGCGTTAATTGTTTGATTGCATTGAATATTTGATCAAAGTTACGTTGTCGAGAATCACACAAGAATTCCTTTCAATCAAGTATACGGTATACAACGAGAAGGAAATATATATATACCTATCCGTTGTAAAACGAACGGCGTTAAGCCGTCGAGCGAAACCGACGACGCAAAATTTCGGTGAAAATCTCTCCCCTCCTAATAACGAGACGATTTCTTTGGGACAAGCGTTGAATCAGAATGCGAGTGGAATCGTTGAGTTTAGATTCACACCGTACGAATGGTACAACCCACACCCGTGCAACAAAAATCCGGACCGCCTGGAGAATCGCTTCAAGCTCCTTAACTGCTTGTGGTTCACCATTGGCTCCCTAATGCGGCAGGGTTGTGACATTCTGCCCAAGTAAGCTCTCTCTCACGCATTGAGATAGCCTTTGTGCGCAACACACGTGCTCGTCGCATTCGTCGCATATTGCACAGTGAATTTCGAGAAAAAGAAAAAAGAATCCACCGCCTCCCTCAACATTATCTTTTGGCAAAATTAACACGTTGCTGTTTTCATTGCATGGATGATGACGATAGTAATCGACCGATTGAAAGCACAGAGCCTGATAGAGATCCCTACGAGACGCTCGATCGAGCGACTTTCTCGACTTCTCGACACTCGTTGGAAACTGCTCGAAAAGATAAACGTCACTCGATGAATAATTGTCTTGTACTGATTAGCTGATACCAACTGACGACGAGTTTCATCCACGGTCGAGCGATGTGAATTGGAATCACGAGACGCTAACTTCGCCGTGAACGCAAATCAACATCTCCACAATTCGGACGGTAATAAAGTTACCTCGAACAACTGTCCCATCTGTATTTTAATCGCGAGTAAACAATGTTATCGTACCACGCAGCAACGCTCGCACGTACCGATTCGATTAGCGAGATTAGCATCCTTGCGGTACTTCGCTCGGCCACGGATATCAATCTGCGCGCCGATCTCGGAACGTCGATTCACGTGTCATTGTTTCGCATATTATTTGCGCGTATCGATCTCATCATCGACGGATGATGATCGGCGCGGCCGATCACAGCTCGCTCGATCGCGAGACTCGCAGTCTCGCGCCGTTTCAGGGTCTGTCTCGGACTCTGTCAGGCTACTCGCGACTAGATGCACGCACTGAAATCTAATCTCGGTCCTTCCCCCTTTCACGTGTCCGCAGGTTCAGCCCCTACGAGTGGGAGAACCCCCATCCGTGCAACGGGCAGTCCGAAGTCCTCGAGAACGAGTTCACCCTGCTGAACTCGCTCTGGTTCACCATAGGCTCGCTCATGCAGCAAGGCTCCGATATAGCGCCGAAGTAAGTTATATATACCGGAGGAAGCAACGCGCGCCTACACGTGTGTGGTGACAACGTGCGCACGGTGCGCACGACGTAGAATCGATTGTCGCCGTCGGCGTGCCTACGGACGACGTCGATGCGAGGTGACAATAGTTTAAAGAATCGCGCGACGACAAACGGAGCAGCGCGCTCTTGAATTTAAATTACGCGAACGGATGTAGAGAGAGAGGGAGAGGGAGAGGGAGAGAGAGAGAGAGAGAGAGAGAGAGAGAGAGAGAGAGACAAGAGAAAAGAAAAATGAAAGGAATGAAAGGAAAAGAAAACGACTCTAACGACCTAACGACAACTGGCTGTGCTATATCGTAGACTTGCTGCAAGCCGATTCTACACTTCGCTGGGGTCGCGCCGGAAAATCGCGAGGATAGTAAAAATGTATTCTTTAACGGGTCCCGGTGTCGAGTCCTCCCTAATGAAAATCTAATCGATGGCTTAATTAGGGAGCTGTATAATTAAAGGGTTATGGTGAATTAAGCCGCACAGCGCGGCGTATATATATATATATATATATATACACATAACAATAACGAAGTAACACAAAACTTTACTTTCTAATTCATTCGAGACGCACTCTCTTCCCTTTAGTAGGGAATTAATTTGGTAGGGAATAAACGGCGGATATTTCACGTACGGGACGAAATCGCTGGATCTGCTCCCAGCGCGTAAATATTCGGCCGACAGAGATGTCGGGCGCCCCCGGAGAAAAGAAAAAAAACAAAGAGTCGTTGAAGAATACATCGCTTGAGAAGAAATACTCGCTTCCGGTTTCCGGCGCGCTGTGGACGCGTGTATGTGTATTCGTGCTTCCTGTGTGCCGCCGTATCTAAAGACGGAAAAATCCATCCGAGTGCTTCTCGCCTGTGCGCCTTATCACTCTCGTTTCTCGTTACCGAAATGCACGAGATCGCGCGCAGCATGCGCCAGCAGCTTGGAATGCAAGTAGTTTCCAATAATCCCACGTTAAACACGATATAATCGTGTTTATGTGTGTACGCAGCAATTGCCGCGTGTAAAATAATTCCCTCGCACACACGCACATATGTACGCGGCTGCGTGTACGCGCACGCACGTCCGTCCGTCCGTCCGTCCCGCCCTGCAATACTCGCGTATATTTGCGCGTTTAATAGCGTGCGCGAATCATTTAACTGCGAGACCGGTTACATCCGCTCGTTATAACGTATAAAACGAAGTCGAACTTGCGCACGCTCCATTACCCCACGAAGGAAACGACGAACTTACTCGCGAAAACTTCCGGTGACATGCGCGCGTGGCAGGTGCCATTGATTTCTTTCTCCACCGCTTTGCGCATTCGCTTTTCGACAAGTTGAACCCACCTCGCGAGCACGCTTTTGCAAACGAAACGGTCACTCGAATACGTTAATTCGCGCGCGTGCACTTTGAAATTCAGGCGGATTTTAGCCTAACCAACGCGCACGTAGCGCTCATAGAAAACCGGTCTGCAGAGCCTTTGAACGCTTGTCGCAGGGCCGTGTCGACGCGCATGGTCGCGGGTATGTGGTGGTTCTTCACCTTGATCATGATCTCCTCGTACACGGCCAATCTGGCGGCCTTCCTCACCGTCGAGAGGATGGATTCCCCGATCGAGAGCGCCGAGGATCTCGCCAAGCAGACGAAGATCAAGTACGGCGCTCTGAAAGGCGGCAGCACCGCGGCTTTCTTCAGGGTGAGAATTCGCGCTCGCGGATGCCGATCGCGCGCGCGATATTTCGAATGTTCGAGGGGCGGGAAAGGGTGAGGGGGGGGGGAGGGGCAGGAGGGGGAATGGACAAACGGCTATTGCGCGGAAGAACGCAGCGGCGTAACACACGCGGCTCGCGCACTGGCCGGAGGCGCGCGAGAAATTTCCATCGCGGCCGAGTAATCGAACGACCGAGTAGTAATTCCCGACGAGCCGAGAATTTCGCGCAGCCTTCCCCTTTCGGGGGGTCGGGGTGGGAGGGAGGGATGAGCTTGCGCGGCCGCCGCCCGCCGCGTATTATTATCCCGAAAGCCCGACACAATTAAGTCGAACACGCGGCTCTCGGCGAGCTAAGAATTCGATCGGAGCAACGGCGGAACCGCAGGACACGGCCGGGAATATTCCGCTATTAATTCGAGAGCGTTGACGCGTGCAATTAGGGACGTAAACGAGATGCGATGCCTCCCCCCTCCGCTCCCCGCCCCTGTCGTTCTCTACGCCCCGAAGTAAGGCATGCCTACTTCGGGGTTAACCGATTTCCACCGACGTTCCATCGTTTAGCGGCACGCGTACTCAACCACGAAATTCCCGACGTGATCTAGGATTCCAATTTCTCGACGTACCAACGCATGTGGTCCTTCATGGATTCGGCGAAGCCGACGGTATTTACGTCGAGTAACGTCGAGGGCGTGGATCGAGTGATCAAGGGGAAAGGCAGTTACGCATTCCTGATGGAATCCACCTCCATCGAATACGTAATCGAGAGGAACTGCGACCTCACTCAAGTCGGCGGCCTCTTGGACTCTAAGGGATACGGCATAGCCATGCCGCCAAGTAAGTCCTGATGGAAACACTTTATAGGCGCGAGCGTGCATACCTTGCAGCGGAATAGAAGCCGCAATAAATTCGCGAGGGACCGAGGTTGCTCGCTCGCGCGCGAATATTCTCTCGCTTTCGCTTGACGCGCGAGAGAGCGTTGCGCGTGCGAAGTCGCGAATGAAGAATAAAAAGTCCATCTACGAAAGAGAGAGAGGAGAGAGAGAGAGAGAGAGGAGAGAGAGAGGAGAGAGAGAGAGAGGAGAGAGAGAGGAGAGAGAGAGAGAGAGAGAGGGACACAGTCTTGAGTTTACAGAATCGCGCGAGTGTGAACGTTCCACATCGGTGTTAACGCCGCAAGCACGGAGAGAATCTCATAAAGAGTCACTCGCTGCCTTTCTTCGTAGAGACAGTCTTCGAGAGATCTCGTCGCGGTTTATGAAACTTTCAGCTCCGTGCGATGCCGCAGCTCGAACAGAGCCCTGCCGTCGCGTCGTCGAGGAGCAAAGTAACTCGAGACGTGGTGAATCTCGCGCGATCGCACGACGCTCTCTCCTCAACGATCTCTCTAATTCGGACGTAACGAGAGCACGCTCGATGTTGCGGGAGAAATACGTCGATTCGACGTCGCGCCGGCGCTTTTTCACGCCCGAGAGCAAATTTACCGTCTAATTGACGTTTCCTCCGTGTTTCCGTGTAATGCGAGGGAAGCGATGGCAAGGAAACGCGCGTATCGTTCCCTCGGTGCGAATTCCCTCCTGCGCGCGGCGCGGCATGTTAGTCGGCTTATCCAGCGCGCTTATCCCGAGAGATCGAACGGAATATCGCGCAAGCGGCTGCCGGTCGTCTTGCTGATCTCGCGACTGCGCGCAAATGCCGATCGATAGAGGTGCGCGCCCCGCGCGCACTGGAGGAAGCGATCGCGCGGAATTGCCGACGAAATGTTGGCGCGAGGGAACGATTGCCGCAACGGTACTTCTAAAAGTTTCGCGAAAGTACGGGGGGCGGGCCCAGGGGAGGGCAAGGGGGACGCTACGAGGCGATAAAAGCAGCGGGGCGAGTTCCTCAAAACGACCTTGGAACTTCAGACTCGCCGTACAGAACGGCCATAAGCGGGGCCATCCTGAAGCTCCAGGAAGAAGGGAAGCTTCACATGCTGAAGACGCGCTGGTGGAAGGAGAAGCGAGGCGGCGGGTCTTGCAGGGTGAGCAAACACGTAGCTTAAAATGCACTTGCACGCTTTATTTCCGACCCAATCCTGGCTAACACGAGTCTTGTAATAAAGATCCGCGAGAAAAGCCCGATAAAAAGCAACGTTCGGCGGGAATTTAATTCGCAAGGCCGCGCTGAAGGATAATTTCATGTTAACTCGAGGGCTGCCTAGAAAGAGAGGAATTGAAATGCAAAAGGCAGCGTTTCTTTGTGCAAGGTGTAACGGTAAAGAAAAGAAAAGAAAAGAAAAGAAAAGAAAAGAAAAGAAAAAAGAACAACCGTCTCAACGCGTACGTACAGAAACGATCGTCATGCGTCGTATAGGGAATGATTGTCAGCAGTGAGCGAGAATGATTTGAGATAACGGCCCAAAATCTCCGTCGGTTCTGCCCGGAAATTCAACTGACGGAACCTTCCCCGGTCCCGCCGCTTGAATTGACTATTAGTTATCCCGGTCTCATCGCGATTTACGAGACGACCGTCGAAGGAAGTCCGTGCGAAGTAGCTCCTTGGCCCAACGACGGTTCCCTTACTTTTCTCACTGGAGGGTATTCCGGCGCAGTCAAGAAGTGCGCGCTCGAAATTCTTGCACCAGACTCCCAGACAGCTCCTCTCGCCCGCCGGAGACGCTCGGGGCTGAGACGGCCTGACGCGGCAGAGACTATTCGGCGAATTCGCGAAATCGAGACTTCGCCGAGCGCGCGCGATCGCTCGCGTTGCACGCGCCGCTATTTCTCGCGCAGCTGCGCTGATAAATTCTCCCGATAATTCGCCGGCTCCACCCCCGCGAAGGAACTCGCCGCCGTTTGGCGGACGATTGTAGTTGTGCGAGAGAGGAATTGACTCGTCGGGGCCGCGTGTTCCTCCGGCTGCCAGCCGTTGCCGGAGGAACACGCGAAAAATGTAACGCGCGATGAATTCGCGCAACGTCGGCGGCGGCGCGTAAGCAACTGCAAGAACGTTCTTCCTCATTCTTGGAGCGCTAATCGATGATCGTCGGGTTGCGCAGTCTGCTTAAGGTGCTAAACGACCAATTCCGTCGTCTTTCGTCCGTCCTCGCTCTCTCTCTCTCTCTCTCTCTCCCTCTCCCTCTCCCTCTCTCTCTCTCTTTCTCTCTATCTCTATCTCTCTCTATCTCTATCTCTATCTCTATCTCTCTCGGCAAATTCGTTTGACAAAACCGACGGGGTGGAGCTGGCACGTTCTATCTCAGAAGCAGACGCATTTTTGATACAATAACAAAGTCATGCCCTTCCGAGTGAAGGTCGGTGGGGAAAACTTCGACACGTAAAGACAGAGAGAACGAGACTCCCCGCGAGTCGAGAAGGACTTTATTATTTCACGCGGCGTAAAAGCGCGGCTTTCAAGCCCTTCGATACCTTCGAGACGCGCGGCTTAAAAGCGACAGAACTTCTTGGCATGCAGCTTGGAAGCAGCGATCAAAAGAATCGACGCTGCAAAAGTAGCGCAGCTCGGACAATCGGGCCGGCCATTTAATGAGCAGCAGCCGACGCTTTAATCCATCAGCTCGCGAGAGCTCGCGCGATCGGATTTTCGCGATATATTATCGACGTGCAGCGCGCCTTCTGCGCGCCGCCTCAATAATGAACACCTGAAAGTGAAGCGTATAAAGCCGAGCGCGCGCGCGCGATATTAACGATGCAACACCGGGCGAAAACCGCCGCTTCCCCTTGGCGCAGCATCAGCGATGCAGCGGCGCCATATTCGGCCGTAACCACCGGCCTCGCGTTAATGCTAATCGCTCTAGCACAGGCTAATCGATGTTTCTCGCGATCAGGACGACACATCGAAGAGCAGCTCGGCGGCGAACGAGCTCGGCCTGGCGAACGTCGGCGGCGTCTTCGTGGTGCTCATGGGCGGGATGGGCGTCGCCTGCGTCATCGCTGTCTGCGAGTTCGTGTGGAAGAGCCGGAAGGTCGCGATCGAGGAACGGGTGAGTGACGTGAAATAACACGTGGAGAAAGGCGCGTTGACCACTTTCTCCTCCTCCTCCTCCTCCTCCTCCTCCTCCGTTCCCTGCTCCTGTCCCTCGGCGGAAATCCACGTCGCGCCGGGGTCCGCCACGCGGCTCGACCCCGACGCGATCTATCCCGACATACCGCGCGAATATATCAGTTGATGTCCGCACGCTGGTGGAGTTCCTCTCTAATGGTCTCGGTGCAGAACCACTCGGGTCTGATCGCGTCGCCGTCTCGACGAAGACGCCGCAGGATGAGAGAAGAGCGGCCCCGCGCGCGACTACCTACCTCCTTCGCGCTCGCGCTTCCACTCTTCCTCTCTCGCTTTCCCGCCGTCGGCGTAACCGTTTCGTGCGCGTCGTTAGCCCACGTCATTATCCCTATTGTCTCGTTGCGCGCGAATATCGTCGTTAGTCGGTGCGGCAAGTGGCCAGTCTCGAGAATCGAGAACGCGCGCTCTAGCTCTGCAAGCTCTCGCGCGTAAAGGCGCCAACGGGAGAACGTTCGCGAGAAATCGCGGGAAATCCGGCCGGGGAAATCTGGTCCGGGGGATTTTTGTCAGCGAGCGGAGAAGTAGAAGAACCGCTCGGGAAGGACCGCCCGCGCCCCCGCTGGGGATCGATTTCGGGAGATTAATTAGCGGCGTTCACGAAGCGAAGGGTTAGCTTCGCAGCTGCCTGAATCTCCGCGGCATGTCTCTCTTTTCATTCCTGTCTATCCCGCGACGACGTCCATGAATGAGATACATTGAAATCTTATTTCAATAGGTTTTCTAAAGTGTACGCGGACTTCTTGCTCATGCAATTAGAACGCGTTAAGGGAAATTCTGTCACGCCTCTCGCATACGGTGTCTCGTTGCGTCGTTATGCGACGCTCTCGGAGATCAAGCAACGCGGAAGGGAATATAAGAATTTCGAAGCTAACTCTTCAGTTTACAAATTGGATGTCTCGCATCTTGCACTAATTCAATGCCGTTTCGATTCACTTTGATTCGAGTATCTGAAATATGCTTTCAAGGCGGACTTCCTTGTAAATTTTAGTCCCTCGGGAAACTTTTCATTCTGAATCGCTCACGCAACGCGAGCTTGTATTCCGTCGCGTGAAATTTCTCCCCCAATTTCCACATGTCGGAGAGTGACATCAGTTATTTCAATTTCATGGTGTGTTAATACAGCTCTCGCACACGAGAGAGAGAGAGAGAGAGAGAGAGAGAGAGAGAGAGAGAGAGAATCGCGTTCACCGATATCACACAACAGCGTTGTGATCACCGGAAAGATCCCGCGAAAAAGTAGCCGGCGAAGACTTAATGAAAAAATTTCGAGCCGGGCGCGCGTTTCGGTCGCGAAAGAGAGAAATGAGATTAACGTGCACGGACGGGAAGCCCCGCGACTCTCGCATGGCTCGCGCGCGGTCTACGATATGCATTCGAGCCGCCGTTTGCATACATTCGAGGGGTAAGCAAACAGGCAACTATTTGAAGAGGGCTCGTCCAGGGATACGAATATGCAGCTTTGCACAGATCATACCGCGCGCGCACTCGACGGCAAACGACCCTCCCTCCCCCCCCCCCATGGCGAACTGACGAACGAACGCCGCAGTGTATCGCTGCGGCTCTTTTTCGATCGCGCGCTACTTCAGGTACAATTCAGCAGGAATCCCTCCAAAAAATTCCAAGCGGCTTAGATCGATCACGTAGAGGACCGCGCGAGTCCCGCGAGCGTTCCGCGATGAACAAGTACGGGTTTCGGAATAAATCGTCACGGTACACTTTCGCGACTTTCGTAAAGGCTCTCTCTCTCTCTCTCTCTCTCTCTCTCTCTCTCTCTCTCGGTTCGGCCGATTACGGAAGATCGTTGCAGCGATCACAATGTTCGTCGATGTGCGTCGCGACGGGTCAATTATTCTTTTACGACGACGAAATAAGATTGAATACTACGTCGAAATTCTCGTCAGTGGATAATAGTTGGATAATAATCCGTTGTAAATATCCGTGCATTCACATGAAAGCTGCGACAACTTGCTTACGTTTGATGCCGCTGAATAAGCGGCAATGTCGAAAGTACAAGTGTGGCAGGTTTGACTGACTATTATCGATTACGCATTCTTCTCTTCGCGGAGAGTGAGGAGGGATATATGATATCATATCGCCGAGCGGCTTCATCTGCGCTCCGTCACAACCGACTAGTTACACGCAACGACTGATGTAACGAATCTGACTCGGGCATTTTGATGTTCTGTTTTAGAAGCAGAAATCCTCGGGGAAACCGATCTGCGAAGGTTTTACTGATCTGCACTAGCGACGGTACGCGCTGCGCTACGAAAACAGATTCTTAAACTCAAGCCGTACCTCAAAGCGTATCCGATCCGGGTTCAGTGGACCTAAGGAAGAACTCCATCACGAGTGACCGAACACTGTGTAAAGATCGTAAAATTATAGGGACAAATAAAACTAATCGGACACAGGAGAAGCAACGAGCCTTGACCTTTCCAATTTTCCCACCGAGATCTTCTAAAGCGCACCGGCGCAGTCTGGCTCGACGAAACGGCTCAAGAATTGTAAAATTCCTCCTCGTCGAGTGTGCCTGCCGGTGCTTCGAGTAGAAATACAAAGTGTTCGATAATCGCGGCGAGAAACGCGCCGATCAGCCATCCTTATCGGAGTCAAACACAGCTTCGCTCTCTATCCTCTGAGAGTGGAATTATTGAAATCCAATGAAATCGAAGCGACGCCAATTTTCGACACAACACAGTCCGTGAATTATCACGATACGCGTGACCCAATAAGGCGAGGCCCAAAATCGAGAGACGACGAGGCAGGACAAAAAGAGAAAAGGAAAAGAGAACAAGATTGGAAAGGTCAACGTGTTTGCCATTTGCTCATATCAAAACTTAGATTAATTAAACGAAGACTTGAAGCCTCGCAATAGGAGGAAGGGCCGAGTCCCGCGCTCCTCGCGAAGTCACAAACGTCTCGATCAACATAAAATCAAGTACACAGCCGCGGTGTTCGCAATTGAATTACAGTGCTGCGGTACGACACGAACAATCACGATTTTATACCGGCTAGATAGTGAATGTATAGTGTGCCAGGTTAACAGAAAGAGGAAGAAGAAAAGGAGGAGGAAAAATAAAACGTTTTACTGTAAATAATGTGTAGCCTGTCAAGCCAAATGCGATCGTATGTGTGCGCGAAATCCGTGTTCGCTTCTCAAGACGACATGATGGCTTTATAATCGATAATCGAAGGAGCAAATGGATTCCGATTCGTTCGACAATTGCGTACGCAACATAGTTTCTCTCCATTTTTTCACGTACTTGCCCGTCTACTCTCGTGAATTTAATCGCGGTATGATTTTTTAAACGAAAGAGTTAACTCGCGCGCGCGCGCGCGAGTAATACGATACTAGAGCGTGCAAGGACGACACTCACACACGTACACGTACGCGTTCACGAGGATCACCACGCCATATATTTGTATATCCATATGCTCCCTTCGTCGCAATGTAAAGTACTGCCGATCCATGCGCAGAAGCACGCGGATTCCGAACAAGTTATCGAATAGACGGATCTCTGTATCACGGCACGGGATGAGGCCGCTTGTCACACGAACGCTGCGTTTGCGAAAAGTTGCAATTATCCGTAGTTGTGTGAGTCAAGTTGAAAGGGCCGCGCGTTGTGCGGCAGTTTAGTATGACATTGTTGGTTGTGTCGCAATGTTTCTTGCTTCTCTCCCGTCACGGATTCACAGGAGGTGAGTTCATGATTTTCATTTGTACTGTCCTTACTGTCGGTGTTTTAGCACGAATTAATCCGCATAGCCGAAAAGGGTCGTACGTATCTCGACGTTTATCGCTGAAAATTCTCGCCGCGATTCTCTCAACTTCTTCGGGTAATCAACTCGAAGTGTATACTTTCTTCTATACGTTTTCGTCACTTTATCGCCACCCCTCCCGCCCTTTGGAGCTATAACGATTAAATCGAACGTCAGAAAGAGCCAGACATTTTCAGAACGTCTGCGTGCGAATCTGTCAAGCGCGCTCAAATTCAATCGCAAATTATTGCATGCACTAGCTCGGCCGGAACTTTCGAAGATACCGAGACAAGTTAAGTCACTTGACCGCGGTGAAATATAAAGCTCTTGTCTCGTAATCGCTTTCCTCTCTCTCTCTCTCTCTCTCTCTCTCGTCATATATATTTAATACGAGCTCGAACACACACATAGAGCGCTTCACAATCGAGCGGCGGCAGCGAGTTTCAGCCGAAATATTTTCGGCCGAAAGTAAGCTTCCTCTAACGGAACTTTCGAGCGGCTCTTTGCAAGCAGAGTAGAAATTAATGTCCATACCCGATGCGGGGAGTTTGAGCTGCACGATTCGTTCGTGATCAAGTACGTGAGCACTTCGCAATCGTCTTTTCGTCGAACTTTCAGAAGTCCGTGCGCTCGGAAATGGCGAGCGAATTGCGATACGCTTTGGACTGCGGCAGCGGGAATAAAAAGCCGCCGAGGAGGGCGCTTTGTCGATGTCGGAGGCAACATTCGAGTCTGTCGATCGTCTCGGAGGAGGGCAAATACGCGGCGTGCAACAAGTACAGGCACTTCGTCGGGAAAGCACCTTTGACGTGAACAAAGGGACGTCTGGCCGAGCGGGAGAGGCCGAATGATGAATTTCTTCACGGAGGGTTAATTGCGGCGTAGTCTCGCTCGCGAACGCGTCGAGAATCGGTCGATTTTAAATACGAGCGTAACGAAGAACCGCCCACACACCACAGGCGCGGGTAGCCGCGCAGAATTCATTTCCGAGTGCGAGATTGCTCCTGAATGTGCGAGAAACGAACAACCGCGTTGTCGAGAGAGAGAGAGAGAGAGAGAGAGAGAGAGAGAGAGAGAGAGAGAGAGATCGAGAGATCTCCCTGCCTCTCTGTCGAGTGCCAGACCGAATTCGCAATTCGGCGCTACGTGCGCTGCACAACGTCCGCTGAAACACGACGGCACACACAGAGATCCCACAGCAGCGCAGCGAGGCTCCTGTAAATTCGTCGCGAGACTGAAATTTCGCGGTGTTCCACGACTGAGTCGGCGCGAAAAAAGAAAAGAAAGAAAACAAAAAAAAACAACAACGGGACTCGGGACATGCTTCTGTAAAAGAATGTATACACTTATATGTCCTGTTTTACGAATCACTGTCGGCTAAGATAGTTCACCGTCTAGCTCTTCGCGAGGTCCGAGAACTCGGTCTCCTTGTTTAATCGCGATGCGAGGCGAGTGCGTGCGAGAACGAGCGAATGAACGAGAGAGAGAGAGAGAGACAGAGAGAGAGAGAGAGGAGAGAGAGAGAGAGAGAGAATCCATGGAATTTAGGTGGCCTTTCATCAACGTTAGAGCTGTACTGTCGCTGTATCTCGTAATTAAGGCGCATCCCACTCGATCTCCCAGCGGATATTAGTCGTCGAAGTACGTAAATTCGTTCGGACACGGCGGAAAGCGATTTCGTCCCGGCCGTCCGTCTCCGCGCGACGACCGAGCGGATTTGATTCGTGTGTATAGATAACGGAACAATCTCGTACGTTTCTTCCTGAATCCTTCAAGCCCGAGGCTGTGCGAGCGATCGTTTGCGCTGTTTTATCGTGACTCGACCGTCCCGTGTATAACCGCGCGCGCGCGCGCGGTGGATAGTTGATATATTTGAGCATACTTTACTTCGATTCACATTCCTTAAACCTTAGCTGGTATGACGGGGTCCATGTGGTCAATGAGATATTATTTGGACAAACTGGTCGAGCGTTGATTATTCGTCGACTCTAATTCTAATTACCTAAACTACTTAGATATAATAGTCTATTTTTCAAGCCACATTCGAGACGCGTCGTCAACGTCGAATCATCCGTCGAATGCGTGGTGGGGTCGGGAAACCCTCGGCAATCAACGGCCGAATTGGCTTGGCCGAATCGCAATCGCCGTTGATCAGTGTCGCTGATCCTTGTTCGTCCGACCGATGTTCCCGCGCCACATTCGATCGTGTTTTACGCGGACCTTGTGAACCGAGTATTATCCCCTTTCTCTTCGAGTCTTCCTCTCTTCCCTCGCGTGTCGTACGAAAGGAGCAAGATACACGCGCGAGCAGCAACACACAAGCCCAAATTCGAAGTCTAGCGTCGAGACCCTCGGCGAAGAGTGTCGCGGCAAGCCGAACGTTCGACGTCGCGTTGGAGGAGTACATGACGTTTTGGTAGCTCGTGCGGACGCTATTTTAAGACCGAGCGTTAAAGCGAGGACACGCGGAGCCAAATCCCCCCCCCTCCCCTCCCCACGTTTTATTTCTTTCCCCTCCACTTAAACTTTCTCTACGCAAACTTTCCATTCGGATTTCGTCGTTCTCCCGTCCTCCCCCCTCCCCCCTTCCCTCTCTTCCGCCGCACGACTTATCGAATTCCGAATGCGGTCATAGACTTACGTACAAACGCGCGATACATATTCACATGTGAGCGAGCGAGCGAGCGAGCGAGCGAGCGAGCGAGCGAACGCACACACACACACACACACACACATACATACACGCACAAAGCCATACACACGCACACGCGTCCACACACTCACACATATATATACGATATTCACTGTAAATATCGTCGATATTACATACTTGTTACTTTGCGTTGTCACGACATACGAGTTTGTTAAGAGAGAAGAAGCCTACCGATTCTACTTCTTATATAAAATGTACTACGAGCATTATTATATTAAACGTGAATAAATTAATCATCTGTAAATTCTCACTCGAACGCCCCATGTTGTGATTACGCCTTCGTCGCACACCCTCCCCCCGGATCCTCCGACAAGCGCTGATGGTTTGCGCGAATTGCACCGACGTGCAGCAACGTTCGCGGCTGTAATTGGTGCTGAAGAGTAAATCTGACGACTTTCCGCGCAAATTTCATCCAGTCGCCGCAGCGTGTCACCGATACCCTTCTCCTCTTCTATGTCGGCCTCTGTAACACGCTTCCGAAAAAATTCCGACTCGCTAGCGTCCGCGAGAAACCTGATCAGCGAATAAAAGAGGGATTGTCAATAGTGTCCAGCGCGAAAACGTATTTATTTACTTCGAATGTCGCGTTATTCGCAAACACGACTCCCAAATGACGCTGCGCGAATGTATAATGAATCGAGAGATATTACATTCATGTATGAGAAAGTATATTTTATTTTTCGCATGGAACAATGGAGTCGTCGTCCGTTTCTCTTTTTCTTTTTTTGTTTTGTTTTGTTTCGTTACGAATGGTAATATCGTGGGTTGCATAAAATGTTGGTGATATAAACAGAAAGAGAGATTGTCAACGGACTGGTGGGCGCGGTTAATCAACCCGAAGTTGCGGGATCAAGCGCCAGCGGAGATTACAAATTATGATGCAAAATTAAAGAACGATAACGCCGCTGAAACACACCGCAACAACAACGGCTTCTCGCGTTTCCGCGCGCACAGCGCGCAGCCGGGTTGGCACTTCTAATAATAAGTTCCACTTTTACGTTAATTGCTCGTGGTTATACTTTTAGCTGCTGCGATTAGAATCTTGCTCCCCTATGCGCGCCGACACGACTAATTTTCTCTAACTACCAAATTAATGCGCTCGCCTTGGACCTCACTCTTAATCCCAGGGCATCCGCGTAGTTAGCTAATTTATTTACTCCAATTTGTATCTGCGAGTCGGCGATGTGAGCATCGCCGTTACAAGTGCACGACTAAACGAGCGACTTTTACGGTAATTAGCGCTAACTATATGCTACACTCACGGAGCTTTGTAGTTGACAATCGAGTCAAAGTGTGATTAATGCGGACAAAGTATCGAAAAGTGATTAATAATTCCCCGCGCGAAATCCATTTAGCCATTAAGGCTAAAGTTTGATCTTTTTGGAATATTTCAAACTGCTTCGATGATATATCGCAGCGCAAGCGCGTCACGCTTGATCTCTTTCCGATTCTTCATTAGATCGTTCATTTCATTGCGCTTTTTGCCACCGCTCTATCTTCCCATCCCTGCCTTCCCATATTAATATTAATCCGTTCTGCCTGCCATTCTCGTCTCGTAACATCCATCAGCAAATTATCTGCAGAGGCTAAAGTTCAAATTGCGGTACACGTGTCAAAAGTTCTATACGAGTACCACACGTGTTTCCCCGCGTGCGTCGCAGCAGGATAAGATCCCTGAGGGACGAGCGAGGAAAGCCGGCTGCTTCGACATCGTTATTTTCCCCGATATACTCGGACAATTCGCGCATTTCGATTTCCCGTGTAACGCACAATGAGATTCCCGCGGGGAAAGGAGGACAATTTTCTCCGAGAAACTAAACGGCGAGCCAGCAATCGTATCCTGATGTCATCAGCTGTCACGGCCGGCCGTCGCTCTTCTGCGCGTTGGACTTGTTCGCGTTGGCGGCGACGACGACGAAGGCGAGCGACGACGGCACCGCCGTCTTCCGTCGCGACGACGGGGACCCTGAAAACTTGGAACAGAGTTCAGAGCATGCGCCGCCGAGGAGCCGCACGAGAAGTGGCGTTCGGATTTAGAGTCGCGTGCCGCGAGGTTCGTTCGGTGAAACACGCGTCTGAAAAGTTCCGTCCCAGGTAGCGAGCAACATCGTCGCCTTCTAGGTAAGCACTCTTGCGAGCCCTTGAAAGACACCCCCCCCCCTCCCTCGGACTAACGCGTCCGCTGTCTGCCGCTCGAGTCCCGACGCTCGTGCTCCCTTTCTCGACGTGAGACGGAAAGTCGCGTAACACGCACGACGCGTGTCTCTTCGTCGGTCGCCGACTCGACGAGATCGCTCGACGATCTCCAGTTGATCCTCAAGCGCGTCAAGTAACGCGGACTCGACCAAGAGAGACCAGGGGCAGGGGATTAACGTCTGAGGAGAGGAGTTCTTCCTCGGAGATTTTCGCCGAAACACGCATCAACAACGCTCGGACGGACGGAGAATCAGCGGAGGGTCTCTTGAGGAGAGAATATCGCGTCTCTAAATATCCCGTCGCGTGATGAATGATTAGAGAGGACGAGCGAGACGGGCAAGACGATTACGCTGTTCTCGCCTGACTCTAGGCCGAATTAAGCGCGCCGCGGCGACTGCTCGCGAAGAAACACTTCCAATTGTGTCCCGTCGAAATCTATGTCACACGGCGAACGCGACAAGCACCAGTGGCGGCGGCGACGCTCGGTGTCTAAATATATCGGCGTCGTTATGCGCTCTGCGAAAGATTTTCGTTAGTTTTCCATGTCGTGGCGGCGGCATGTGCTGGATCGCGCGGGACACGCGGCCTCGGCGCGAACTCTCCTCGCGGAGAGTTCGCGCTTCAAGTTCGCTCGGAGCGACACGTTCGCAGAAGGGCCCCTCTAAAACGGCCCCGATAAATAGCCATGAATGCAGTCTGCCGATGAATGAATGAAAAAGAACGCGCCAGACTGCGTGCATTTGGCACGATGACAGTAGACTCCGTGGAACTCTGAATGCGTGTGATGTTGCTAAAAGCACGCACTCGGGGCAGACGCTGGTCTCTCCGCGGCGGGTAAAAGACACGCACAGGAAACTCGGACGCACATTTACGTGTAGTATCTCCGGGACATTAATTATGCCGGAAGCAAGTCGGCCCGAATTATATCCGACGGATATTTACCGCAGATTAGAAATTAGGAATTTAATTCACAGATTTGAAAGAAATTCGCCAACCTCGCTTTATCAATGTTTATCTGTCTGTCTGAAGTCTCCATGTCTTTACGGATTATCGTTTTACAGATTATCTTTAGCTTCGAATCGCTCTGAAGCGAAATTTAAAGAAAAGTATGATAATGATGAAAAAGAAGACACTTGAGTTTCGATAAATGTATAATGCTTCTTCTTCATTAAATTCTCGTGCAGTTTTACGAGTTACTTGAATGTAAAAGTGAAAAAAAAAAAAAAACAGTTTATTATCAAAATTTCCTCCTAATATCAACCGTTAACCGTCAACTGGAATTTCGCAGAGAGACTTTTATCCTCTATCTTTTATCTAAGACTGCAAGAATTTTTGTAAGAATTAGTTATTGTAGTTCCCGAGCTACGCTCGCGTCAGCGTCAACATCTAATGAATTTTCCGCGTAGCGCACAGATAGTCGTGGTGGAGCAGAGAAAGAGGGAGAATCTATTTTTTCACCCGCGAGATAAAGTCAACTCGCAGGAAAATAAGGCGACATTTGTCGCACGCGGTTCAGAGCAGTCGCGTAGACCGGGGCGAATTATTACGAGCGTGCTCGTCGAGCAAATAACTAAACTCAATATTGAAAGATTGATTTTAGACGGGGGTCTAAATATTTATACGCTTCGAGAGAGCGACTTTCAGGCGGGCGGCGCGGCCGCGGTGCCTTCCGCGCTTAGTTTATATAACGTCGACCGGTTAAGTGCTCGTTCAGGATCTTTCCGTCCGGTTGTGCACGCTGTATGCGTTTACATCCGAGTTTATTGGATACGCACCAGCACCTGTCGAGACGCTCGTCAGAGCTCATGTGTGTGTCCGTGAGCGCGCATACTCGTGCATCGACCGACGCGTTTTAACACTGTTCCATTGTGTGTGCACAGAATGACCATAAGATGCTGGCCAAACGCCTGCTGATACTGCTGCCGATATTCCTGTCCTGCGTTTTAGGTTTCCCCAAGAAGGTGCATGTAGGTGAGATAAACGGGCGACAAGAACGGCGAATAAAGTTCGCGGCGGACGACGCGAGTATGTACGTCGCTTCCCTTGTTCGTGATTCATCGCGGACTTCGAAGCGTATCGAAAGATGATGACATGGAAAACGAAAAGGAGAAATAACGCGCTCTCTTGTCTCGAAAACGCACGTATACTACGTATACGATATTCGTCGTATTAATTTTGTCACATGCTTTCGATGCTATTGATCAGTCACGATATTATCAGCTACCGCGGACCACTCGGGTTTCTCGGGCGAGGAATTTCGCCATATCTCTCGCCCTGCCAAATGATCGAATATATAGCGTCTGTGTGTTAAAATGATGTTCCGGGAAGAATTGCGCGCTAACGACAAGCCGCTCGAGACGCAGACGCGCTACTTTGCGGAAGTGCCTCGCGAGCTATTTTTGATGTCGTGTCGGTGAGAGTCGACTTTAAAAAGAGCTGGATGTACGTTACAGCGGGGCTATTCGACGAGGATGAAGGGATTCAGCGGACGTTCGAGTCATCGGTGAGGGCGGTGAACAAGGAGCGGCATGACAACGAGGAACTGTCGAACGTATATTTGATGCCGGAATCGAATGAAATTGAACCGGACGCGTTCGAGGTGTCCGCTCGAGGTATGAGCTCTTTGCGCGATTAGCGCGTCGCACGCGTTATTTTGTATTATTAGACGGAGCGCTTGCAAAAGTTCGTCGAGTCGACGTTGACTTCATCGCTCGAAAGACGAGTCGTTTCTCTAGACACGGAATCGCAAACGATCACCTCTCTCAGAGGAGGGCATCTGAAAATAGTGAATATGAATGACAAATATTGAACATAGCACATGCAGTTTCGTCACGCGGAGACGACTATCTGGTCTGGATGGAACATTCCGAAATGAAGCATGCACGATTCAGAAATTGCGACTGAAAATTCGAACGAGAATTCTGTTTAAGTTAAGCAGAAATCTTGATGTAATTTAGACGGAATTCTGAGAACTTCAAGCGACATTTCTGAATCGTTCATATTTCACCAGAAAGTTTTTTATTAGGTGCACAAATGAATAATCCAAATTATTTTAAGCAGTTATGAAATCAATTTTAAATTGAATACATTTTTCCGCTCTTTCGTGATTATGCAATGTTGACATATAGCTATTAAAAAGAACATATAGTTTGGCGAAAGGCCCAACATAACCTTCAAAAGTATTCAGTTCAGTACGGTCGAAAATGGCAACAGATAAGCTGCATATCCGACACTGCGTTCTTTACGAATTCCAACAAGGAAAAAATGCTGCAAGAGCGTGCGAATCGATTTGTTCCTTTCTCGGCGAAGGTGCTGCTGTATCGTACGATGTGTGCGCATTTTGGTTTAAGCGGTTTAAAAGCGATAATTTCAGTCTAATCGACAAACAACGCCCTGAAGGCCCTCGAAAGTGCGATAATGATGATTTGGAACAATTGCTCGCTGAGAATTCGGCACAAACACAAAAAGAGCTTGCAGAACAGTTGGGAGTAACAGTTGGCAGCAAACAATTTCCAAACGCCTACGTGAGATGGGAAAGATCCAAAAAGAAGGAAAATGGATTCCGCATGAACTCACTGAAATCAACAAGCGTGTCTTTCTCTTCTCAATAAGCAGCGTCGAAGGCAGCTTTCTTGTGGAAAATCGTTACGGGCGATGAGAAATGGATCTCTCTATGACAATCCGAAACGCAGAAAGTAGTGGATAAATCCCGGCGAATCATCAAAATCGGTCGCAAAACCCAATCGCTTCGGAAAGAAGCGGATTCTTCTCTGCACTTGGTGGGATATCAAGGGCGTGCTTTATTATGAGTTGTTGGAACCGGGTGAAACAGTTACTGCGCGGACTGCTACCAACGTCAATTAATCTGCTTGAGTCAAGAATTGGAACGAAAACGCCCATATACTGACAAACTGGGAGAACGTCCAGCGAAATTGTCGCATGACAACGCCAGGCCACACATTGCTTCCAATACAAAAGACACCATAATCTTGTCTTGGCTGGGACGTCTTGCAGCATGGCCGACGTATTCACCAGACATTGCTCCATCCGATTATCACTTGTTCCGGTCGATGCAACACACCTTGTCCGATATGCACTTCCAATCAGTGGATGAGATCCGAAAATGGCTTGACGACTTTATCGTGTCCAAAGACGTAACATCTTTCCGAGATGGAATTCATCAGCTGCCTGCAAGATGGCTTAAAGTTATAGAAAGCAACGGCGAATACGGCTTTGATTGAACAATTTAACTTACTTTCTTTTGAAATAAACCTTGAATGTAGCTGAAAAAATTGGACTATTCATTCGTACACCTAATATTTTTATCAAACAATATAGCTAGAAAACAGCAACATCGTACGCGAGCTTTCGCAAGCCTCTAACAAGAATGTGTATAGTCGCTTGTCTCATCGCATACTTATTGCCACGTGAAATGCCTGACCGTTTCTTCCTTCGTCTTATGTTTGATACAGAGCGCGACCTTCGTGTTGTCTTTTTGGCGAAAAATGAATGTAATCAAATAAATCAAGCAAGTCAGAACGGTCCGTACTTCAAAGACTCTTTACCCTCACATAAAACAGACCGAGGAGAATACGGATCTACGAAGCTTTACGTTCTCGAATGATAAATCCGCGCGAGCGCAACGTGGCGAGCGCAGCGCGAATTCTCGTGGAGATTACCGGCGAGAAATAAACGTATCTCTTTTCTCATAACTCTTTCGCAATGCGATCCAGAGAAGGCAGTTGCGCGCGCGCCTAGTCGTGTTACGCGCGATTGAACAAAATGAATTTTTCGAAACATTCAGTATGCGAGATGGTGAATCTGGGTGTCGTTGGGGTCTTCGGCCCTCAGGACAAAGTAATCGCGGAGCACGTGCAAAGCATGTGCGATTCGATGGACGTGCCGCACATTTCCGTGCGACAAGACTCCTCCGAGCCGTCGCAGCCACGTGGAGTAGGTCTAAATCTGTATCCCCACGTGAGCTCGTTAGCGCGAGTGAGTATAAATCAATGCTCCGATCGCGTTGACCGATTCGCGAAAAGAGAAAACACCGTCGCATCTAATCGCACGCAATCGATGTAAACGTCGGCAGGTTTACGACCAACTCGTCACGGATTTCAAGTGGAAGTCCTTCGCGATACTGTACGAGAACACCGACAGTCTCATCCGCATGCGTCTTCTGCTGAGACGATGGGACCCTCACGGCAATTCCGCGTTTATTTATCACTTGGGAGACGGGCCGAATTATAGGTATACGTTACAGAAAAATTTCATCTCACGGTCGACGGTCTTTCGATCCCACGGTCACGGAAAAACGGTTCTTCTCCCTTCTCCTGTTTGTTCGGTTCGGGTATTCGCGTATTCATTGATTCTCCCCAGTCGTTCAAGAACGAGTGTTCTCTTGATGCTTGAGGCACCGCCGGGACATGTCCTCGATCATGCTAAAACGCAAGTCGCCGCGCGGTCGTAGAAGACGACTGCGTCGCGACTCGCGTCGTTAAAAATCACGTTCGCGACCGAGGGTGACTAGATGGGATCGGACTAGAAAGATCGGCGAGCTTAGTAGTCGAGAATGTTTCCCAAGAAGAACGTGGGTTAATTGTACAGCTTGGCGTCGAATCCTGTGTAGGGAAGTGATGCAACAGATCAAGGCGTCGGAATTAGAGAACATCATCATCGACTGCTCGTACGACATACTCAGCGAGGTCCTCAGACAGGCCCAGCAAGTTGGCATCTTGTCGGACCGCTACCGAGTAATCGTGACTTCTCTGGTAAGAGTTACACACGCGTCGCAAACGCGACTCAAAAATAAAATGAGAATTAGACAAGACGTGGAACTATACGCGATCGCCTCCGCGATTCTTTTTACTTTCGTTATATATAGAAATTTGTGAAAATCTAATCTACCGAAAGAATTTCGCGATTTCGCGACATCAGGCGATCACGATAGAAGCGAAAGATGTTGAAGGAAATACGAGAAAATGCTGTACAGATAATAAAAGCTCACGTGAGAAATGTAAAGTTACGTTGTAAAAATAACAGGACGTCGTCGTCGAATAATAATCGATCAGCGCTTCGAGTCGAAAGCAAATTTTGACGACACGAGTGTCATCACGGGCGCAACTTGGTTGGCGTAGTATGCGCTTTATTTTAGCACGAATCGCCTGACAGTTAAGCTCTCGCGGGTGAAATACATGCTAATGAGTGTGTGTGTGTGTGTGTGTGTACATATACGTAGGATCTGCAAACCCTGGACTTAGAGCCGTATCAGTATTCCGGCGTCAACTTCACCGGCATGCGGATTATTGACCCTGAAGATCCGATGGTGCAACAAACCGTGGAAAAGCACAAGAACGAATGGGGCCTGGACAATCCTTCGCAGCTGCGAGTCGAGCCGGCGCTCATGTACGACGCGGTGCAGCTTTTCGCGAGAGCCTTCAAGCAACTCAAGGACGCCACTAAGGGTGACATCAAGAAGCTACCGTGCGACGGCAGCGAGAGATGGGAACATGGGCTCAGTTTGAGCAACTTTATGCGATCGGTAAGGCTAAAGTTGAGTAAAAATACTGCGACTTCTTTTTCGAAATAAGGTATTCCGTACGCGAGAAGCTGCCGCACGCCAAGCATAATATTTCACCGCATCAATGAGTAAAATCAACCTGAAGATGAACTCGACATTTCGGTTCTTTCTTTTAACGACAGATATATATACGACGGAGACTACGTTGTATATAAATTTTCGCATTGCTCAGTAGCGATATATAATTATCCTTACAAAATCTTATCGCGCAATCTTTTGCTTTCAGACTGAAACGAGAGGCCTGACAGGCCTCGTTAAGTTCGACAGAGACGGTTTCCGCAGCAACATACAACTGGATATCGTACGTTTGAGCGAAAACGGCTTAATCAAGAGTGGAGTGTGGAACAGCTCGTCGGGACAGAACATCGACTGGTTGCCAGAGATTACCAAGAAGTCGGATGTGGAACTGAGCTTGCAAAATAAAACCTTCATAGTCTTGATATCCCTCACCCCTCCGTACGGCATGCGTAAAGAATCGTGGACGATGCTGAGCGGTAACGATCGCTACGAAGGCTTCGGAATCGACATCATACATCGGATCAGCGAGATACTGGGATTCAATTACACGCTGCAGGTGGAGTCCGATTACGGATCGTTGAATAAATACACCGGCAGGTGGTCCGGTATGCTTGGCAAAATTATAGCCGAGGTTGGTTCAATGCGGTAAACAATGCAATTCTGTGTCGGTCGTCGCGTGACTCTAAAATTCTCTAAATTTCCACTTGAGAAAGCATGATATTCAGAAGCTGTCTCTTTCAGGAAGCCGATCTGGCCATCACGGATTTGACGATCACATCCGAACGAGAGAGTGCCGTCGACTTCACGATGCCGTTCATGAATTTAGTTAAGTTTAATATCTACGTAATAATTCAACGCCGCGTGATGTGCCAAAGACAACGAGATAGAAAGGGCTTTCGTGCCGCATCGTCGAATTTTGTAAAATTTACAAAACTAAATAACTGTGCACGTCCTCTACTGTCATTTGACCAAATATCGTCGATTTACGAATATGCAGTCCAAATATAAAGTTGCGTATCATTTTACAGGTATAAGCATTCTCTACAAAAAGCCAACGAAAGCGCCACCGAGTCTGTTTTCGTTTCTGTCGCCGTTTTCAAACGAGGTCTGGTTATATTTAATTGGGGCCTACATTGTAGTGTCTATCCTGTTATACATGATCGGTAGGCTATGCCCAGCGGAATGGAACAACCCTTATCCGTGCATCGAAGATGCCGAAGAATTGGAGAATCAATTTACATTCAAGAATGCATTTTGGTTCGCGATAGGCAGTATTATGCAGCAAGGCAGCGAGATCGCACCTATGTGAGTGCATTATATTTTTCAATATATAAATTATTAAAGTATCGGGATAAAGAAAAATTGTTGGAAATAAAATACTCGCTTCATCGCACTCACAGTTACAGTTTTAACGGGTGCACCCACTGCGATTGCAATTGCTGCGAATCACTTCGTTGATTAAAATTTTTCATTGTTCGCAGTGGCATTTCTACGAGGATGATGGCGGGATCGTGGTGGTTCTTCTGTTTGATCATAGTGTCCTCGTATACTGCAAATTTGGCGGCGTTTTTGACCATAGAGACGGTCGTGTCACCGTTCGACAATGTCGAAGAGCTCGTAAAAAAGAAGACTGTAAAGTACGGAGCGAAACAAAAGGGATCGACGTTCAAGTTCTTCGAGGTAGGTTAATCTTCATGCATTCACAGAGATACTGACAAATATAGCGTGTCATTCTTAATATTGAGAGTATCAGAAACGTCATGATCAATTTGCCACGTGTAAAAATACTCATATTAATCATAAAATAAAAAATGAAATATTAGGAAAACCTCATGGCACGAAAGATATAGAAATGTAAAACTTTCTTAAATTTCATCGAAATATGATTGTACAAATTATCATCTTATTCGGAAACAAAAGAGATATATAGAACATAATTCGATTGAATGTTTTCCGAAATTGTCCAAATTTCTCTCAAGTTATCTGATGATTACTCGTGCTTCAAACAGCTTCTGTTACTTTAATAGTCCGAATAAAATAATTACGTCGCTAGTGATAGGTTTTTCAGGATATCAGGCAGCATACGACTATTCTTATAACGAATAAGAATAGTCTCTCGAACGTAAGACAAGTAAAAGAATCCCCCACAGAGCAGTATTTCCCCGTATTTCTATTTTCTGGTGCTTACATCACACTGTTTATAAACATCATCCACGAATACTTTACTGATGATACTTGTGGCAATAGCAGTAGTTTTATATCGCAAATATGACAGCAATTAATTCTGCATGAACGTGATCGCGCACAGTCACGCTAGAAAAGTTATTAATAATCACGGTAGTGAAACGTGACATTAGCGCGACCCAGTTGCACTTGGACAATTTTGTTAATAGTATTAGCATTTGCTATGCGTTTGCACCAGCATTTTCTTTTTTTTTCTAATGCCACCCCTTTTTAACGCAACCCACATATTTTCACGCGACTAAAAGTTCTCCTAGTGAGTAGCGGGAAGCACTCTTTATTTTTCTTTATTTAGACGATGGCCTCATCCCCCTGATTGAAATAATAATACACCACGGAGCAACTCCGCAAAAGAAAGACGCTTTTGCATTAATCCACGTAGCGTATAAAATAGGCATGAGAAGCTCGGGAGCGTACATTCTAATTCAGTTTTTTGAAAGAATTTTGGCAATCCCAAGGAAAGCAATTATTCCACGTACAAGGAAATGTACGAGTACATGATCGCCAATGCGGATGACGTGCTGCCGATGTACAACGAGGACGGCGTGCAGAAGGTTATAACCGACAATTACGCGTTTTTAATGGAATCCAGCTCCATCGAGTACATCATGGAGCGGGAGTGCAACGTCACGCAGGTTGGCGGGCTGCTGGATGAGAAAAACTACGGCATCGCTATGAAGAAATGTGAGCCTCGCACGAATGAACCGCAGCTTCTCGCGTCATCATGATGTGCAATGCGTAAATGTTTCCCTCGGCTAATCGCCTCTCTTTTGTTCTCGCAGTTGCTCTCTTAACGATCACGCGCGCACGCGCGCGTGTCAATCACTCGTCGCGCTGTTACGAAAAATGTTGTTATTGCAGACTCGCCCTATCGGCACTCCATGAACAAAGCCGTTCTGCAACTGTCGGAAAGCGGCAAAATAACCGAGCTCAAGAACAAATGGTGGACGCAAAAGCGGGGCGGAGGGAAATGTCGGGTAAGCGGCGATCAAGTTTATTACAAGATGCAAATTGCGCATCGCGCGCCGTCTTAATCCGCCCGTTTGCGCGCTGTTTCTTAGGAGACCGGCGGAACCAGCTCGGCGCAGGAACTAGGTCTCGATAATGTTGGTGGTGTATTCTTGGTACTCGCCGTAGGCGTTGCCCTATCCTGCGTGTACACCGTACTCGAGTTACTTTGGGATGTTGCCCGAACGTCCATTCGGGAAAATGTAAGCGGACCGCTCTCTCTCTCTCTCTCTCTCTCGCTCTCTCTCTCTCTCTCTCTCGCTCTCTCTCTCGCTCTCTCTCTCTCTCTCATTTATAATACCAGCCATAGCGCTTCCCGTTAAAACGAGCCGGAATATAGAAGCCGGTGTCATTTAATTAATTTATCAGTCTCGATTCCGAAGACACCCCTCCGGTGTCCTTGCGGAAAATTGATTGGAGGGATTCGACTTCGACTGACTTCAAGTTAATTTAATCTCGCAAGATCTCGACGTGGCGAGCGTTCAATAATTTCATCGATTTGACGGTCACAATTCCACCCCCTTTCCACGCTCATTGAACGCTTGATTGGAGACTGTAATCAGTTGATTCAAGGGAAATATATCTTCTAGGTGTCTTTCAAGGAAGAACTGGTGAGCGAAGTGAAATTTATCTTAAGATGCAGCGGCTCCAAGACGGTGCGAAGAAGAAACGGACTGTCCAGTAAAAGCGGCAATGGCAGCACAAGGGGTTGCACCCCTCCGTACGGTTTCGTGCCGACAGTAATAAGAACGTCGCCAACTGACGACAACTGACGACGATGCGAGTCTCGAATAATAATAATAATAATAATAATAAAAAGAAAGTACCGTTAGCTCACGCGGATTTATGGCTTCATTGCCCGCGTTGGCTCGCGGTCTCGAGTGGATTTTCCTTCGAACTAACACGAATCACATCGTCAACATTTTAGAGGACACCGAGCGAAAAAGAAAATGATAAGAAACACGATTTCTAATGAATTCTACAAGAGTTGTCAGAAATACACACGACATGTTGTTTTCAAACGTGGGGCCTTATAATTGATCTTTCGCGCTTTCCGTACGCCGGCGGCGGTCGCCGAGATTGACGCTAGAAAGACAACGAGTCTTACAGTTGATACCGTAGATCCTCTCACGGTAGATTCCTCTCACGGCATGTTTCATATTTCTCGCATTTCAAACAACACACGTAAATATGATGAATCAGTCGAAGCTATCTCCTCGTGTGCAAAACGAAGGGGCCAGAATCGCGGGAGTGAAGGAAATTGATTGTACGAGATATCGCGACAATTCCCCGCGCACAAGCCCCGAGCTAGAGCTCCGCGCCAATCCCATCCGCGAAAAAATCGGCGACGATTCACGCGCACGGACCGCCGGACCGTCCCCGGAGGCCGCGCTATATTTTCCCGCGCGGTAATTAGTCGCGTTCGCGCGACTTCCGGCGCCAGCGACGGCGAATTCGCGGAACCGCCGTGACGCACGGTAATAAGAGAACGATAAGAGAATCGCGGCGTTCGCCCGATTGAGATAAGCCGCGATCATGCGCAAGAGAGGAAAGCAGGAGGACGGCCCACGAGAAGGTACGACGCGGTCCTATTACCTACTTCTCGAGCCTGTGCATGTGGTGGAAATAGTGGCAACCGGTGGCTATGGGATAGTTTAGCCACTGACTCCGATAGCGCCGGTTCGCGACACAGCAGCCGTGCTCGGCGACGGGGAGTTTCCGTCTCGCGCGCGCGCGCGCGAACGCCCGCGAGCCCGCGTCCTCTCCGCGCACAGTGCTTCGCGAAAATCGTTCTCGATGAGGCTCCGATTGTGATCGCGCGCGGGCGCGCGCGACATTGCAGTCCCACGCAGCTGTCAAGCGCGATTTGGGCGGCACTGCCGAGCGATAAACAAAAGTATTGCCTCGCCTCTTCGTCCGATCGCTCACGCACGCTCAGGCACACGCGAGCGGGGGATACTCCGCACGAGCCGTCGCGCGGACTTGCGAAGCATCGGCCACGTAACATTGCATCGACTCGAGAAATGGTTCGTTTTGCCGCGCGAAAAGGAAGAAGAGCCGAGAGCGCGTTCTGGCGCCAGCATTCTGCCTTGGCAACTGACCGCGCGGATAATATGTAGCTCGTCTCACACTTAGCGTTGCTTAACGCTTTGTCACAATGAGATCGCGATTTAAAAGCTCTCTCGATTACCGCATCGCGCGTGACCGAGAACTGGTTAAGTTCGTCGAGAAACGGGGAAACAATCGCGCGATTATTCGCGATTACACGCTTTCGCGATCGGTTGACTCTGCGGCGGCGGAGACGCGTCCGCCCGCTGAACTTCCGCTGTGACCGGCGATGACCGCCGAAACACCGCATTAACACGCTTCTCCTTTATCGATACATGGTTAACCATATGTGGAAAAGATTTACGAGATCGACGTATGACGCACAAGCAAGCTGAGCTAAAATTAATTCGGTCGGTCCAGAATACGCGTAGAATCCCGCAGGAAACGTGCTCGAAGTGAGGTTCTCTCGCTCTCTAAATATACGAATATCGGCTTTGCTGACGACTGCGAGCGGAAGTGAGCTCTCGAAAAAAAGGGCAAAGTCGACGAAGCAGAAAATTATTCTCCCGAACGACGAACAAGTTCGGGAAAGACACGTATGAAACGTTTTTTTATGAAGTTTTTTCTGCTAACGGAAGTACAAGATAAGAGGCATTTGAAATATATTTACCGCGGCTCGTGAACGTTTATGTTGCTCGGTCTGTTCGAACGAAACGCATCCAAACTTTTTGCGCGATTCCAAAGTAAAGTGGAATTCGCGCGGAAACTTTACTCGGAAATCAATCCGTATCAATGCGTCACAGTTCGCAAAAACTGTCAGCGTGCTATTCGACGGTGTTGTTTTCAGCGTGGATTTCAAGAGGCCGTTTTAGAGTGCATTGACGTAGTGAGGCGCGAAGCGTCTAAATATATCAAGTGGCTATGTGTATATACAGGGTGGTTCATGCAAAGTGTTGCAAGCCATTTTCTCGAAAGCCATTGGAGATCTCGGCAAAAAAATTTCTCTCCGAAGCTCTTTCGAAGCAGGAGTAGTCTCTCTGTGCGACAAATTAGGCGTCGTTTCTTCTTCACTCGAGAGCGATTATTACTCTTGTATTTCCTTGATATATAGAATAATACACAGCATTTCCTTATTTTCCACCAAAATAATTTCTTTTTATTCGACTTTCGACTTTTCTTTATGGCTCGAAAAAGAAAAAGGACAAGGAATCGTTTAACGTTGTTCTACCTAACCGCGAGATTTCGAAAAATATCGAAATTATCGTCTAAACTACGGCGATGTGAAAAATTCTCGCAAGCACGATGGCGCGAAGGAAACCGTCCCGTTTCCTTCAATCTCAAGATGCCGATCTCTTTCCGCCGTTGATCGTTCGCTGTATACGCGCGGCGCGCACCGCTATGTAATTAGAACTACGATCCTCTTTTAGAATGGCCGAGGAATGCTGCTCCTGTACGTCACTGTTGCATTTATGCCCAACATTCTGGGCTTTCCCAGAAGAATCCCGATCGGTAAGCTCAGCTGCGCCTTTTCGCACCGCGCGCGCGCGCGCGCGCGAACAAAGCACACAGTAGCAATAATCAATGCAGCGCTCGAAATCGAATGATCGCAGGGGGATTGTTCGACGGCGACGAGATGATTCAAAAAGCGTTCGAGCTGTCGGTCAAGGCGGTGAACAAAAACATCACTGCCTCCGAGCACGCAATGGGCGTGCTGTTGACAGCAAAGACCGAGAAAGTCAACGAGAACGCATTTCAAGTGGGCGATATAGGTACGTCATTATTTTCTCTCTTCTTGGATTAATACCAGATCTCGCTTTTCCTACTCTCCACACACACTCGCATCTACGCGCGTACGCACGTAGCCACGACTCTTGCATAACGCGTGTCTATATTAACACGATTACGCTCGCTCCGCGGAATACCGTGTGAGCTTTTCTGTCTTTTTTTTTTTTTGTTCGCTGACTCATCGATGCTCGCGCGTTACACAACCGAGGGTAAATTCGATTCAACTTCGCCACAAACCGACCGTCCGATGTATTGTCGGTTAAACGACAATTAAACTGCCGACGCGAATAACACGTACGAGAGAGAGAGAGAGAGAGAGAGAGAGAGAGAGAAAGAGAGAGAGAGAGAGAGAGAGAGATACACCGACCATGTTAAGCACTTGTGGGCAATGCGTGCAGCGTGCGAGTTGTTAGGCAGCGGAGTGGCCGGGATGTTCGGTCCTCAGGGCAAATCGACGGTGGACCATGTTCAGAGTATGTGCGATACCCTGGATATACCTCACATCGCCGCCAGATGGGATCCCGAGCCGAAACGCGGAAACATGGTGAATCTATATCCGCACGCCAACACGCTCTCCACGGTACTTCTTGCTTTTGTTCATTTTCATGCCGATGATTCCGAGTGTCTGCTAATCGCGACTCAACCTCGACGGACTGCACCTCGTCGGAGTAATTCGGCTGAAGATCGCGAAAAGCGCAAAGATCGAAATTAAAGAAAAAAAAGAAAAAAAGAAAAAAAAATACAGCCTCGGAAAAAAATTCCCCGTTCATTCGACACATGATCGTTGCTGGCGCTTCACATCACGGAGATTAATCCCCGGCGCTGATTGTCTAGGTTTTCCGGGACATCATCGCGGAGTACCAATGGAAGGAATATGCGATACTTTACGACAACACCGACAGCCTGATTCGCATGAATCGTCTCCTCCAATTGCCGAACATGAGCACCATCTCGGCGATGGTGTTTCACTTGGGCGGTGGACCGAATTTTAGGTAGGTGCACACGCATGCACGCATGCACGCACGCATGCACGCACGCACGCACGCACGCACGCATACACGAGACCGTATAAATAGTTCCTTCCCCGAACGAGTCCCGTGCATGCGCGAGCGACGTTTGTCAAACCGAGTTATTATGCACCTGCATCATTATTCAGCCCGGCCGTAAATGCCAGAAAATATCGCGATGATTTACGATACGACTGTGCCGGATGCGGAGGTAGACGCGTTGCTCGCTCTCGTGCGCGCGCGCACGTGCCGTCGTTACCGGGATTTTTCTCAAGATCCGCGAGCGAGCGAGCGAGCGAGCGAACGAGCGAGCCGAAGTTTAACGAGACGAATTCTACCCGCAGGAGGACTATGCGAGAGGTCAAAATATCCGGTTGCAAAAACCTCATAATTGACTGCTCGTACGACATCCTGTCCTCCGTTCTCGAGCAGGCGCAACAGGTCGGGATAATGTCGGACCGATACAACGTGATCGTTGCCTCATTGGTAAGTCACTTAATTCCCGTAAATTCCATTTTGTTGACACGACCGACGTGCAACGAAATGAAGAGTGGAAAGTGGAGTGAGGAAATAAATTCGCGGGAAAAGAAAATTGTCAACGTGTCTGTTGTGCGCAAACGCACGTAACTCGCGTTCCCATTTAACGTAACGATAATAACATTCCATTTAATATAACAATAATAATATCCTATTTAATATTTAATAATAATAATTATTATTTATTATTAGGATCTGCAGACCTTGGATTTAGAATCGCACCAATATTCCGGAGTGAATTTAACGGGTGTGCGTCTGATCGATCCGGACAGCCCGACTGTCCGGCGAGTTCTACGATCTCGGTCTCTTAATTGGGGCTTGACAGATGGCTCCCACTTGAGGGTGGAATCGGCTCTCGCTTATGACGCCGTGCAACTTTTCGCGAGCGGCTACGCGCGACTGCGCGACAGCGTCAAGGGGAATCTCAAGAAGCTGTTTTGCAACCGCACGGAAACTTGGGGCCACGGCTTCAGTCTGAGTAATTATATGCGAAACGTACGTGGCGCGAGTGTTGTCGGGCGTTGTTTTTAGCGAGAAAACGCCTTCGGATGTTCGATCGATGGTACACGTAGACGGAGGGATGAATTCGGGACATAATTTCGACGCGGCTCGACTCGTTACTCCGCGGATCGGACTCCGCGACATTGCGACCCGGTTCCATCGAGCGCGAATACGAGGGTAGTGTCCCAGAAGTAGCTGACCTGACGTACAGATAGCGGTTGTTGTTTGAAAAGAATGACTATGGTAGGAAGTACCAACCTTATAGTACAAAGCTTAAGTTTGAGGTTTGACGACGCTACGACGCTGTTTAGTATTTGTTGTTTGGCAGCCATCAATAGTGAACGCTCTCAGTGAATTTGTAAACATGGAAAAAATTGGTCGCATCGTTATGTGATACAATACTTTGATTTGAAAGGCCTCAGTCCAACCGATATGAAAGCGGAGCTAGATTCTACTCTGGGGGAGTCTGCTCCTTCGTAGTTACAACAGTAAAATATTGGGTGGCAGAGTTTAAACGAGCTGCCGTACGAGCTGCCAAGACGAACATCGCAGTGGTCGACCAAATGAAGTGACCACGTCAGAAATGCTGAAGAAAATCCACAAAATGGTATTGGATGACCGTCGACTGAAAGTGCGCGAGTTAGCAGACATGGTGGGCATTTCAAAAAGTGCTGTACATCGCATATTGACTGAAAATTTGGACATGAGAAAGCTGTGCGCAAGATGGGTGCCGCGATTGGAACAAAAACAGCGTGAGGATGTTCCAATCGAGTATTTGGCGCGAAATTTCGCAGGAATAAAGCCGAGTTTTTGCGTCGATTCGTAACCATGGATGAAACATGGGTCCGTCACTTCACACCTGAGAGGAAGTAACAGTCAAAACAATGGACCAAGGTGGCTATTTTAAAGAGCTCGACGATTCCCGCTATAAACAAGGTATCGCAACTATTGAACATCGCTGGGAAAAGTGTATTGAGCTGAAAGGAGATTATGTAGAGAAATAAAGATGTTTCTTCCCAAATCTTTTGTGTTTTCCTTGTTCGGTCAGGTACTTTTGGGACTACCCTCGTAACCCTCGCGGTGCTTGTGACGCCAAAGTCCAAAGGGAGACGCGCTTACCCCCTTCGTAATAATGTAAGACAAGCGAACCGTGTAAAGCGTGCGCAACCGAGCACGCGAATAAATCGTCGGTGAGACCGGGGGCGCACGTCTCGGGGAACATCCCGGGCAAGTTCCTGCGTAATGACCCCTTTCCGAAGGGGGAACTTTTGACACTTTTGCCTGTAGGAGCGCATACGCGGGCTGAGCGGGGCTATAAGATTCGACACGAACGGATTTCGCAGCGAGTTCCAGCTGGACATCGTAAATCTAGAGAAGCAAGGACTGCGCAAAGTCGGCGAGTGGAGGACGAGCGGCGGTATACACTGGAAGCCGGGATACAACATCCCCGGTGTGGACGAGGAAAAGAGCTTGCGCGACAAACACTTCATCGTCCTGATATCGTTGGTATGTTCCAACCGCTGCCGCGCACATGCCGTTATCGCGTGTTATCGCGTTAATCCTAATGAAATTATCTGATTAGACGAACGACGCGAATGTAAGTCTCGTCGAGAGGTTCTCTTTACCAACACGACGAAACTTGATTATCTTGTTACACGAAGAGAAGCGACGAAGAGCGCGCGATAATGCTTCTGCTCTGGCTCAAGATACATTTCGCGCAAATCAATTATGAGCGACTGAGGGAAAGTTTGATTGCAACTTGTTGTCTGTATTATCGTATTATACCGTATACGTGCGTCCAAGTTGAAATAACACTGGAATAACGCTGAAGCGACCGGGGGAGGGGGGAGAGACGAATATTCCCGATTAAATTGGAATGAATTCCAGACGGATCCGTACGGGATGCTCAAGCAATCGGCCGCCATAAGGACTGGAAACGATCGGTACGAGGGCTTCGCGATCGACATTATTCACGAGATGAGCAAGATACTGGGCTTTAATTACACGTTTCACGTGCAGAGCGACAACATCTACGGGTCGCTTAATAAGAAGAGCGGCAGCTGGAACGGCATGCTGGGCAAAATAATCGCCGGCGTAAGTTGACGAGGCGTCTCGCGTCTCGCGTCTCGCGTCTCGCGTTTCGCGAAAGAAAGAAAAAGGAAAGGAGAAATCTCACGGAATGAACGGAATCGACGACGGAGAGACGACGAGCGTCGGGACTCGATCGATCTTCCACGTGGCCTCGCGAGTAGTGCTGCTACCTTTCACCGTGCGCACGACGCGAAAGCGGCACGTTGTAGCTTCTTACATCGGTAAAGTAGCTACCTCTTCAGCGTGCCTCCGATACATCACGGCGACACGACGTGATTTCACGGCGCTTTGTTCCGCGCGCAAAATCGATCACCGTTCATACGAAAATTGATATTTATTGAGACGTAAGAGGGATGCCTGCCCTTCTTCCTTTTCTCGCTCCAGCAACGCCATGGCTGAAGGGCGTTATTAAATCGCTCGACCCTATATATCGAGTGTAAGAACAAATTGACCCGCTTGTCCGCCGACTAGCATCGTGCTCGTCATAGGAATTCCTGCGAGACGATTAATCTCTCGTTTGATTTGCAAGGAAGCGGATCTAGCGATCACGGATCTGACCATCACGGCGGAAAGGGAGAGCGCCGTCGACTTTACGACCCCGTTCATGAATCTAGGTAAAGCACCGCGGATAGACAGCGACGAGCGACGCGGGCTCGGCATAAGTCGCAAAATCCCAGAATCCCGACCCGACTCACGATCCCGATCGATCGGCGTTTCAGGTATAAGCGTTCTCTACAGACAGCCAACGACCGCTCCGCCGGGCTTGCTGTCTTTCTTATTGCCGTACTCGGAGGAGGTTTGGATGCATCTGATCGGAGCGTATATGATTGTGACGTCGCTGTTATTCTTCATCGGGAAACTCTGCCCGGTCGAATGGACAAATCCGTATCCCTGTATCAAGGAACCCGAAGTATTGGAGACACCCTTCACTCTCGCCAACACTCCGTTCCTCGTGATCGGTGCTTTACTGAAGGCTCCTACCGGATTTGCGCCCGCGTGAGTCGATCCCCACCCGCTTGATGAAACCCGGTCGGTCCCCGCAGAGGCTGAAGATGTTTTTTGTTGCATGGAACTGAACGGGTCGTTGAACGCGCAACGAAGCTTCATGCCCGACGTTAAAACAAGCCATTTTCTTCACGTAACTTGGTCGTAAGGTCGTCGGCGAAATTATTAGCCTTACACAAACCGGATTTCATTTCTTTACAAGTACCACGCGAGTCTGTTGCAAAAGTCACCACTCGTGCTCCACATTGCGGAGCAACACTTTCAATCCGAGAGATCTATCGATCACGATTAGCAGCCGTCAAATTATTTGTTAAATTCCGATCGAATTTATCTCTGTAAGAGGAAACACGCGAGTGCGCGAAAAGCGCCGCAGTCGCCGCTTTAGCCGAGCGCCTCCCAGAGAGAAGCTCGAACACGCGATTTGCACTTTACAGAGGGATCTCAACGAGAGCCTTGGCCACAGCATGGTGGTTCTTCACCCTGATCATCGGCTCCACCTACATCGCCAATTTGGCCGCGGCATTATCCACGAAATCCACCGTGTGGCCCTTCAAGGTGGCGGAGGAGCTCGCTTACCAGCAGAAAATTAAGTACGGCGCGAAGAAGGACGGTTCGACACTCTCGTTCTTCAAGGTGAGTGACATCCCGCGAGGGGGGAACACGAGTAGAAACGTATAGACAGTTAACGACTATCGATTACGGCCGGGGCGCGCACTGGCCGACGATGATATCCCGGTGTTATTGCCTGGTGGAAGCGTCCCTCTACTCTCGCGGCTCGATCGATCTCGTTTGCGCAGAACGCCACGCACGAACCGTACGAGATTATGTATAATTACATGATGAATCACGCTGACGAGGTGCTTATGGAGAAGAACGAGGACGGCGTGCGGAAGGTGCAGCAGGAGAATTACGCGTACCTCATGGAGTCCTCGTCGATCGAGTACATCAAGCAGAGAAAGTGTAACGTGACGCAGATCGGCGGGCTCTTGGACGCCAAGGGTTACGGGATCGCGATGAAGAAAGGTCGGTGCTCTTCGATCTTTGTAATCTCTGAGAGACGCGCGGCGCGTTGTATTACACGTGCTGTCGGTGTAACGCGCCGCCGATCGGCCGATCGGCCGATCGGCCGGCGTCCAACCGGTAACGCGGACGCGTTACAAGCGCTGGCTGCCGTCTAGTCTCGTCTCGTCTCGTCTCGTCTCGTCTCGTCTCGTCTCGTCGCTTGAGAAAACGATCGAGACGAGCTAACTTGAGAAGCGACCTGCAACCGTCTCTCTCCTCTCTGATGACAGACGCGCGTTATCGTACGGACCTGAGCGGCGCTATACTCAAGCTCAAGGAAAACGGCGTGATGTACGAGTTGCAAACCAGATGGTGGAAAGAAAAACGAGGCGGCGATAAGTGCAGCGTACGTGACCATGTATTTGTCTATCTGTCTGTCTGTCTGTCTGTCTCTGTCTGTCTGTCTGTCTGTCTGCCTGCCTGCCTGCCCGCGTACCTGTCATTCCCGCTCGTTCCCCTTCACCTCGTTTGTGCCGTGGCAAAAATTACGCGGATTACCGTCCGTGGACATACGCGCTCTTCCCGCGGCACTTTGATAGCCGCGTCATTATTAATGCATCCGTTTCTTCCGCAACATTTCGTAATAATGCAAATAGTCCGTACCCGTGAGCACGCAGCGGCTTTAATTTCGACTTATCCGGGCGGACGCAGTTTTTGCAGACAAACAAAGGGGTCTGCGTGGGTAACGCGTACTTGCGGGGCGCGAGAGCCTGCGAGACGCGACCTGAATAAAATCTAGCCTGACTGGGCAAATGCGCTGTGGCGCAAATTTGTCGTAAGAACGCGTCGTTAGGAAGAGTCGTCCAACACGCGCCCGCGATCAGCAAGCTCGCTCTGCGGTTCTTTGCTCCCCTTTGCTTTGAGAGGGGAGAAGGAAAAGCAACGCCGGGCAAAGTGTAATCAAAGTTCGGAAGCTTCGTGACACGGCCGACACTTGTCGAGAGAGAAGTCGGTGACGCGAGTGACAAGTTGGTGTCTCTTTACAGGAGAAACCGCCAGTGAAAGTCGAGCCGTTGAATTTCGAAGACGTCGGCGGAGTGTTTCTGATTATGATAAGCGGAGTCACGCTGTCCTGGTTTTACGCGGCGTGGACGTTCCTCTGGAACGTTCGGAACATCGCGGTCAAAGATAACGTAATTACACGCGCTTGACGACTTGTTCTCGCAACTCGCCCGGCCGTTCATTCACCGGCTGCTTCTAAATCTTCGCACTCTGCGTTACAGGTGTCCTACAGGGAGGAGATCATAGAGGAGTTGAAATTCCTGGCGAGGTGCAGGAGCAAAAAGCTCGTGAGGAAGAGGAAGAGATCATCCGTCGAGACGATCAAGAGAGACAGCGACGATTCGAATTCCGAATAAATCGCGAGTCTTTCCGCGTGTAAATAAAAATTCGTGTGCAATAAGTATATGTGCGCGCGCGCGCGCGCGCGTGTGTGTGTGTGTGTGTGTGTGTGTGTGTGTTACACCGCGGAATTACTGCACTCGAGTGGTCTCGCGGCGTTATTTTATGAATAATGAGACACGATCGAGAGAGCGCGTCGCGCGCTTCGGCGAAATATATCGGCGGGACACAAAAATATCGCGCGAGTTCTGCAAGGCGTGGTAACGATTACCCGCAGCACCGAGACGCTCGATGTTAAAATAACGCGGACGGGGAGGTGGAAGGGGATGAAGGGAGAAAGGGAATGAGCACCTCGCGATAAACGCTTTCCTTGAAACCGTAATCGTACTGACGATTGCGGCGCGCATCGTCGCATACGCAAGGAAATCTCCACATGCGATCGGTCGCCCTTGAAACCTACATAGCACTTTCAGGTTACGCACACTCTGCTGGCGCGAGTACGACGCACGAGAGAGAGAGAGAGAGAGAGCCGTCTTTACCACAGAGATCCGAAAGATGATAAAATTTTATGTTACATTTTACGTCGAGAGTGCGCGCGCGCGCGCACACACACTCGCGAATATTTACAGTGTGTGTATCCGGCGATGTCGTAAAGCGTTACGTGTACTTGGCATTGTTTTATACGAAGAGCGGCTCCGTGCCGAGAGGGAGAGGGAGCGGAAGGGGGAGAGAGAGAGAGAGAGAGAGAGAGAGAGAGAGAGAGAGAGAGAGAGAGAGAGAGAGAGGGAAGGAAAGAGAGAGTCCGCGTTTCCCGCGAGCGACCAGTGACATAACGATCGGCCTCCTCCACTCGTCGTTGTTATCGACGAGTGGAAGATGCACTTCTCGACGTTAAACACAGCAATCGCGCGAGCCGTGCTCTTGGGCCGTGCACGCATAATGGAGGAGTCCCGCGAAAATCCCTCCTAATGCATCCGAAGTGGGTAGACGAGCAAATAATGGGGTTGTCTAACAGACTACTAGACGCATGCACATTTCTACCCGCGGCGTTAATACACTCTCTCTCTCTCTCTCTCTCTCTCTCTCTCTCTCTCTCTCTCTCTCTCTCTTCTTCCTCGGAGGAATCCACTGCTGCTCGGCAACTCGGAACTCGGAACGCCGCTGTTTGCCGGCGTTTCTGAAAACTGTTCCGTGGAAGAAGAGTTCTCTTCCTGTCTCTCTCTCTCTCTCTCTCTCTCTCTCTCTCTCTCTCTCTCTCTCTCTCTCCCTCTCTCTCTCTCTCTCTTTCTCTCGCTCGCTCGCTGTCTTCACCACGCCTACAAAGTTCCGTGGATTTTTGCATCGCTCTGTTATTTCGCCCCGGGAATGTATATCGGACAGGGTGTAGTGTTTGAATCGACAGCAATTGCAGCAGCAGCGAGATTGCAGCACGAGCGAAGGGAAAAGAGGATATCAGAAATATTCTCCTACCAGTGTGAGGCGGAAAAAAAGGATCGCGTGAGAATGCCGTTATTTTCGCGCCAAGGCGCCAACAGCCCAGCACTGCTGACTTCTCACGAGTGCAACGGTGAGAAAGAATAACGGGCAATTCTTCAATTCGCATCTCTTCGCGCGTGGAAAGCGAAACTCGCTGGACGAGACGGACGAAAAGAATGGCGCCCAGCGTTACCGGTTCCAGTCGCCGCGGCGGTATCTCGAGTCCGAGGCGAAGGCATTCCCCGGAGGTGTCAACGAAGAATCGCAAGTACGCGCGCTCCTGATTAAATTATATATTACATCATTAGACGTGATATTAACGCGCTCGCGATAAGACCGCCGGCCGGACGCTTAAGGACTGCCCGGGCCTCGCAGGGATCGTAGCTTATCTCGCGCTCGTTTTGCCGTAAACACATTCGCCCACCGGTATCCACCGGCAACAGTGATCCGCGCGCGCGCGATCGAGGCAACAAAGAAGATTCAGCGGGAGATAGAGCGCAGCGGCGCGTAACCGCTCCGGTATCCAATGCGACGAAGGATCAAAGTCTCTCGCGCGTTCACCTCTCCGGGAATTCGCCTCCGGTTTACGAGAGAGGCACTGCGTTGCCCTCGACGACCGATGACACAGACCCTGAGGAATCTGCGCGACCACACCGCCGTCGCCGCCGCCGCCGCCGTCGCATCTCGCTGGGATAAATCCGACGGAGACGCGGCCTGGTGCGCGGCGCGCAGCGCGTCTCCGAGAGAGGCGCGTCTCTCCGGGCCGCTTTATTCAAAGGCAACGCGTCCTCCCGCCGCGTCGCGGAGGAGAGTCTTGCGGGTGGGGAAACGCAGCGCGCTCGTAAGGTGGTATTAAAAGGCCATTAAACGGCTCGACATGACGTACGGCTTTGTGCGCGAGCGAGCGAGCGAGCGAGCGAGCGCGTGCAAGCTGAGAAGAATCGCTGGCGAACGAAAGTTCTCTCCTACCTGCCTACCTGCCTGCCTTACTACTAACCACCACGCTCGCTCGCTCGCTCGCTCGCTCGCCTCGCCCCGCGCAAATAAGAAGACGCGAAAAGGAGGCTAGATACGTCCGTTCGTTTCGTCCTACAAGCCGGCCAGCCGGCCGCCTGTCCCGCGCTACTGATTAGGGAAACCGGTGGTGTCGCGCGAAATTTACGAGCGCCGGCCGCGTCCACGAACAGAGAAGCCCGGAGAGAGACTCCCGCGCCTGCTGGTCCGCGCGGTAGTCTCCTCCTCTCCATCTCCTCGCCGTCGTGGTCCGCTCCGCTGATTAGGGGGAACCGGTACCGCGAAATTTACGATCAGCGCGTGTGCAGCGCTGCGCTCCGCGCGCGACATTCGCAGCAGCAGCTATGGATCTACCTGCCCCCCTACCTATAGCTGCGCGGACTTGGATTCGGCGGCAGCGAGAGAGGCGGAGAAGTAGAAAGTAGAGACCTGAGAGAAACGGCCAAGGAACAGCCAGCCCGCTCGTCCGGGCTGGGTAACGGTACGCTTTCGAATTTTATCAAACGTACGCCGCTGAGATACACCGCGGGATTGCGCTCGCGAGAGTTCCCTCGGCTTCGTGAAATCGCGAGGATGAACCGTGCGGAATATATCTCTACCGTTACAACCATATCGGTGCATCTTAAGCTCGAGCGAACATAGCTAACACTGATTACGACTCAATACGAAACGTGAGTAAGCAAACGGACAGCCGTGGAGTTCAGATTCAACACTTGGAAGTTCGCGCGTTGCCTTAACCAAGCAAGGTGGAATTACTTCGGCTGGCCGGCTACGCGCGCACGAGCACTTCGAATCGCTTCTTTCAATACGAAAGAAGAAGAGGAAGAGAGAGAGAGAGAGAGAGAAAAGAGAGAAAGAGAGAAAGAGAGAGGGGGCAATGTCTATCTGCAAAGTCCTGTATTATTCACATCTTCCAAATAAAACAAAGCCGAGAACTTCATCGGCAGAACGTGTTCGCGGGACCATAATGGGTCAACACTGTTATCTCACGTCACTTATTAATATTAACCGCTGCGCGGGAAATCTTAAACGTCGAGGGCAAACGAGAAACGACGGCGGAGGCCCCGGCGTGCCGCTTCGTCCTCTCGCTCTCTCCGAGTCGCGACTCGCCGCGCGAGACGTCATCGCCCGGGCGATCTGTCTCGACATGTTAAGGATTTAACGGCGAGATGCTCAACAGGAACACGCATACGCCGCTCGTTCATCGTCGTTATCGCGACGACAAAGCGAAATTAGTGGGGCGCGCCTGGCACGGCGGAGGAAAATTAGGGAAGATTAACGCGCGTTTTCCATTACTGTGCATTCCGCGACGCGAGCGCGGCGCGGCGCGGCGCGGCGCGGCCACCGCCGCGCCACCGATGTGCGATACGAGGTGCAAATATCCACTTTGCGTGCGCGCGTTCGTGAAATCTTAATGTCCACGGATCCACTTTTAATGCCTAGTCGCCTAGTCGCGTAGTCGCTGGCAGCGCCGTTTGCGCCGACGAGACCGCGGATATGCATCCAGATTATCCGGTTCTTTATTGCGCATTTATTTTAGATCGCTCGCTTCTTCATTCGACCACGCGCGCACTCGGCTGTGCGCGTCGCCGCGCGTCCGCGTCGACGACGTCTTCCGGAATCTCGTTCGATCGACGTCATCCAATCACGGACTTTCGTCGGGGAGATATCTCCCGGCGGTCGTCTCGAAAATACACCCGGCTCGAATGCGGCATATATATATTTTTTAATCATGTGTCGCTAATTCTTCGATAATTATAAGGCGCACACTTGACTCATTTCCCGTAAGTGGAATTTAACGTTCGTGTAACGAACGAAACATATAATTCTGCGAATTTCCTTCTTGCTCCCTTCCGTCTCTCTCTCTCTCTCTCTCTCTCTCTCTCTCTCTCTGCGGGGAAATTCTGCATTTTTGGGCCGAGCCCGTGAATGAAAACCAATTCATCAAGACCTTTTGAAAAACATTTGCATCTCATCGAACGCTGCATTAAATGTAATCTCGTGACATATATTTCTCTTTACGATAGTCAATACTTTCATTCGCTGCCTCGCGCGTGTATACGCTCGATGTCCGCGGCATAAATCCTAATCAGAAAATTGCCACGTACCATCGGTCGGGAGATAATTTCGCACGTTCTTACCGCGCTGAATGTCGAAGCGCTCGCGGCAGATCGCGCGATCGCCGCGAACGATGGATAACGTAATTACTCGTGTGAGCGATCTAACGATGATACGAGTGTTTTGTTCGCATGACCGATTAAGGAGTCTCTCGCAAGCTCGCAGCCGCGGGCGACGCGATTGCGCGAGTCCTAACAGGCCTCGGAAATGGCAACGGGGAAAAAAGCGGCGCGGCTAGAAAAAGGAGAAGCAGCAGCAGCAGCAGCAGCAGCAGCAGCTCCGAGTGGGAGCGAAGCGGACTGTTCCACGAGCGAGCTGCGAGGAAATCGCTCGGCTTCGGCAGCGAGAGCCGAGGTCGCTCGTTCGTTAGGGACGAAACTTACGAGCCGGACGAATTAACTTCCCCGTGTAATCTCGCGGCGAGCCGAGCGCTCGCGAGCCGCGCGACTCGTACGCGCTTGATAAATATGACGCTAATGGCTATTATCATTTCAGGGGCGCAATCATCTCGTGCAGCTCTCCGATGGTATGCGCGCGTCGGCACCGCGACGCGATGCCGCGGAACATCGCGGACGTACGATAAGACCGAGAGGCCTACAAAGAGACGTCGCTTAATAAGTAGCAGACCGCGTATCTTTACACACGTACATCCACGTTCTCTACGAGCGCCGTCTTATCTGCGCGCGCAATTTAGATTCAAAAGCGACGGAACAGCCCGGCCAGATCGCGACGTCGGGAATGCCGGCGCCGGCTTTACACCGCGCCTCGCCTTCTCCCGAGGAATCGTCATTTACTATCGCTAAACAATGAACGAGCGCGACCGCTCGCGCTCGTCTCCTCGACGGGGAATCCTGGAGCCCGGCGGCGGTACGCGCAAGGATATCGCGCGCGCGCGCGCGCTCGTCTCGGCCTGTGCCGGAGGAGAAATGGAGCGGACTCGACGGAAATTTCGGCCCTCTCGGCGACGGATTCCTTCGGAGAAAATCGCGGCGCTCGCGTGAGCGTCGCGTGACGCGGTGTAACGCGAACGCCGCTGATCGGTCAAGCGAAATGTAAATTTGAGCCGGCAGGCAGAGACCGGACGCGGTCTCGAAGGGAGACAGCGCGCCGGCAATCCGCAGAGAGGTGAAGGAAGATTAAGTGCTACGTAGCGAGGAACAATACGACGCGCGTCTCGCGGAGCCGCGAGCCCGTTGCTGCTCCGTCGTCGTCAACGACGCGCCGCGCCTCCGTTTGCGGTTCGATAGATCGATCGCGGATCCGGCAGGCCTGGAAATAGCCCCCTTCTTCTCCGTGGAAGACACTTCTGCCGAGGAAATATCCGTTCGCGCCGGCGCGGCGCGGCGCGGCGCGGCGCGGCGGACAGTCGGCGACGGCGGAGACGCGCGAACTCGCAAGCAGTGAGTCGATTCACACCGCGAGATACAATCGAGTCCCGATTGATTCGCCGAAGAATGAAGAGTACTGTGAAAGAAGGCCAAGGGAGGGAAGGAAACGGCGAGAGTGCGTTTGAGAGAGAGAGAGAGAGAGAGAGAGAGAGAGCGTCGATTCGCGCGCTCGATAATGCACGGTCGTCGCGCGCGGTCGTACGTTGCATTCGTCTACCTGAGAAATCGCAGGCCGCAACACAAAGCGCGATCTTTTGCTAAGCTCCGGCAAATGATGGGCTTTCGCATCGGCATTCCATGACTTAGAAATACACGGCCATTATCGTGATCCTCGGCTGAAAGAATGGCAGAGAGGCACGTCCGATTTTTCCGACTTAAACGACGACCTATGCGTGCGCGCGCGCGAGAGAGAGAGAGAGAGAGAGAGAGAGAGAGAGGGAGGGGGGCTTAGCAGAAGCGGACATTTGTCGCGAGACGCACGACGTCGGAACGGTGCATCGTCGGTTAACGGTACCTCTCCCACGTTCGATTAATACAGGTAATTTAATACGAGAACTCTGACCAAGACATCCGCGCGCAGCGCGCCGCGTTCGAGCGGATGACGGATCGCGCGCGAGCGCAGCGTACACGGAGCGTCTGCGTTATTACCCGCGCGGAACGCGAAATGTAAATTCCCTGACTGTCGAGAGGGCCGATCGCACGCGAGCAAGAACTTGCGAAAAGCCGAAGCACCAGCGGGAGCTCCCCCTCCCTCTCCTCTTCTGTTTCTTCTTTTTTGCTTATACCGCGAAATTATATTACGATGCGTCGCCGTGCGACGGGCTGAAAGCCCGGGAATCTGTTAATACCCGGACGAAACTCTATAAACCGCGGGACGGGGATAAAGTTCGCCGGTAAAATTAATAACGACACTATAAACCAGCCCCGGGCAAAGAAATGTCGAGAGAGGCGTAAAACACGGTTCCTAGATCTTATGTTCGTCTCGAGACGACTCGCGGAGGGACTGATGGAATGGATTCGACGCATCTCTGGCATCTCGAATTGTCGGAGGCTAGAAACTTTTATGGCGACGGCTAGGAGGGAGAATTGAATATCTCAACTTTATTATAGGGCGATTTCCATCCGTTCTCGGCTGAGACTCTTCGGAATTGGTAAGAAAGGATCTCGTTACAACTTATCCGAAGAAGTGAACAAATTAGAACTTCAGCCCCGATGCAATTCCTCTCTTGATACGACCTCGACTAATCTCCCTCTTCGGACCGCGCGCGATAAGCAAGCGGCGTGTGTCTAAAGAGTGTCGCGAAATTCACGCAAGAAGTAATTTTGATAGAAAACACAGGTTTATAATTAAAAATTGTAAATTTTTTATTGATTCATAAAGTATACAGTATAGGGTTTGGTATGGAATAGCATATCGGGTAAATGGCCTCCACGACTTTGCTGGCAGATATGCACTCTTTTGTTGAAATTTTCCATGACCGTTTTGCATAAATGTGGCTGAATTTCGTTGATAAAGCGCTCAATTTCCTCCTTCGAGGGTGGTGAGTGGGTGGTCGTGGGCTTGTTGGCATAAACCTTAGACCTCAAAGAACCCCAAAGAAAAAAGTCCTCCAACGGCGTTAAATCGCATGATCTGATCACCAAAACGGGAAATTACACGACCAAGAAATGAGACTCATGCAGTAATTGAATTGTTTCTCGGGCTGCATGGCATGTGGCACCGTCTTGTTGAAACCACATGTCGTCCACATCCATATCTTGCAATTTAGGCACAAAAAACTGGCTTATCATGTCGCGACAGCGAGCACCATTAACTGTTATTGCCTGACCAGCCGCATTTTCTTCCGAAGAATGGTCCGATGATGCCTCCAGCCCAAAATCCGCACCAAACCAGTGACACGTTGTGGATGCATTTGTTTCTCGACAATCACTCGTGGATTTTCTGAACCCCAAATGCGACAATTTTGTCGATTAACCAAGCCAAATCAAGATGAAAATGAGCCTCATCGCTGAAGACGATCACGTTCGAAAAGTCAGCATCCACTTGTTGTTGTTCCATAATCCATTCAACGAACTCTCCTCGCTGTGGCCGTTTACTCGATATTCTATTCCATACATAACCCTATACTGTATACTTTATGAATCAATAAAAAATTTACAATTTTTAATTTTAACCCTAGCTTTTCTATCAAAATTACTTCTCGCGTGAATTTTGGGACACCCTTTATTTCGAGCCGTTGGGGGCTCGCAGCAGTTTTCGCACACACACGGGCTTGCCCCTTAATCGCGCGCGATTCACTCGCCAACCGACCAACGATAAAATCCGCTGAATTCGTTTAATTCCCCTCCCGTCTCGGTCGATGATAAAATCTAAGAATTCCGCTTATTTACGGAGCGTCGCGGTGGACGCGCTTACTTCGGATTGTTGCGAGTCAGGAGCGGGGCCTTTTTTCATTCTCGACGCAAGACGCCGCATTGGCCGAACGGGACTAACTTTCGCTGTAAACGTTCTTTTCCGTGAGGACTTTCACTATCATCGCCGGCTCGTCCTTAAAATGCGTGTGTGCCGGTCGGGGAGCTGCAACCGGGTATACCGGGTATAAACACGGCTACCCGGCCATCTGCACGGCGCATCAGCCAATTTATCCTCGCGAGATTAATTTCAAGAGCTCGTTCCTCGAGATGTAGGCGCGGCGAGAAGTAAAATTTAATTACGCGCGGCGCGGACGAGTATCGGACGAGCGCGCGGAGGGGATCGAGAGGGAACAGCGCGCAGTAATCCTTACGTACAGAGTGTTCCGATAATCATCGCAATCCTTTTTCTGTATCGCTCGAAATCAGATTATATTCCCAGGTGCTGCCGCTGGGAATTCTCGGCTCGGAATGCCGAGCGCGATGCGCGTACACGCGGTATTTTCTCCAATGAATATTAATATCGCATTGAATAGACGTTTTATAATAGATACCCAACAGAGAGAAAGGATTCCTTCCGCATTCTTCGATCGCTACGGCAATCTTCCGCGAGTAATCTCCGCAACGTCGAACAAGAGATTTTTCCCTCAGACTTTTGTCCGGCGTTCTCATTCACGCGCTGTCCACGTTTCGAATCCTGACAATCCTTTCCCCCGGCTCGAGTTCGATCCGCTCCGCTCTACAGCTATTCCCGATCATGAGCAAACAAACGCGCCGATATCGCGCGCGAATCTCCACTCCGCGCGAGGCACGCGTGTGAAATCGCGCTCGATTCGGCAAGCAGCCGCACGCGTCGTCGTTCTCGCCAAACGATTTCCCGGTTGGCCGACCTTTCATTAAAGTCGGGTACTTGGTCGCGCACGATTACTCGTCCCCGTGAGAACGTGGAAAAGGAGACGATTTAGCGAGAGAGAGAGAGAGAGAGAGAGAGAGAGCGCAGTGGGATGTTTTCCTGGGAGATACACGCCGGTAGATTATCCCCGTAGTCGCGGCGATTACGAGAGTGAGAGAGAGAGAGAGAGAGAGAGAGAGGGGAAGAGAGAGAGAGAGAGAGAGAGAGAGAGAGAGAGAGAGAGAGAGAGAGAGAGAGAGAGAGAGTGAGAGGAAAGTGCCCTCCTCTCGCTCTCTCGCTCCCCCTCTCTCCCACTCGGCCGGTAGTCGCGAACCCACGCCGGCGAGATAAGGCACCCGTAATTGACCATAACTCAAGGAAATGAAGCGGCGAACGGTACCGTGCATCTATATTCCGCCTGTGCTCCGACGTTAGGCGAGTTAACCTTCGGCCCCCGAGTGGCACCGCCGCCGTAGCAGGATGTATCGCCCCCTCATGCTCCGACCCCTCCTCTCTAGTCCACGGAAGATGAGCCTCGCTCGCGGATATCTCGTCGCTAGACGAAACCGCTCGATTCCGATACATCGGAACGCGCGCACACAGTCTCACCGGTTCATCGTCTCTCCACCGGTGTCTCGAGTGTGTGACGACACGTCAACCGCGAGTCCGCAGTTGATCTCGAGAGGCTCGCCACAGTCGAACGACGTAATCGTCGAGGAATTGGAATTTTCGTGAGAATTCGCGAGTGAGGAGAATCCCCGACCGAGGACGCCGTCCGAGCGGCGACGCCGTCGGCGGTGTGAGGATCCCTTAAGAATGAGTCCGTGCAATATGTAGCTCGCGAGCTACAAGCAAGGTATAACCTCGAAGGCGATCGAGCTGTCGACGAGCGCGTTTCGGCGCGTACAATCGCGCGTTCGTTAACGTTGCGAGGCGTTTCCCCACGTCGATACGATTCGTCACATCGTTGCGCGAATATGAACGGCTCGGGCCGATCGGCCGGCTCTCTTTTCGCGCCGTAGGGACAAAGCGACGGAGCACATTCCGCCGACGCTTTCACGAGCGACCGACCGGCCAGTGCCACTCTTCTCTGCGCGCGATGCAACGCGCGCAGAGAAGAGATCGCGCGAGATCCTCCCAGCCGCGGCGCGCCCCTCCGCGCAAGACAGTCCGCGCGATAAAGTCGTTAACGGAGATTTGCGTAGCCCCCGCGAGAAGTTACGACCGTCTCGCTGTATTTCGCTTGTATCATTTTCTACTCGTCGTACAGTAAAATATGCGAAAGTGCAAACCGGCCTTAGAGTGTGCTCGCTCGGCGCGAGAGCAGCATGTAATTCCTCCTGTAAATTATGGTAAGACAAACTAGCCGACTTTCGCCGGCTGAAAGGCGTATCGCGCGCGTTTCTAGAATACTTCATTAGCGAGACATTTCGGCGAGACTCTTCTTAATTCCGTGTCGAGATTTATTACGCTCTTCTCCCTTCTCTCTTCTCTTCGCCCGCGCGTGAGAAGTTAATCTGATCGTCCGTTGCTCACGTCATTTTGCCGCAAGTCTCGTGTTTCGCCGCCGATACGAGCGTGCGTTCCGTCTTCCATGAATTACGCAAATACTTCACGACATTACATCTGTGGGCCGACTCAAAGCCGACAAAAGATCGACGTTCTTGTTCACTCGCTCGAGAAGCCGAGAGCCCTGATCCCGAGCGAATCAAGGGGTCGCCGCGGGAACGCCGGAAAATTATTCCGGCAAGAGAAGTCCGGCTGCGAAAAGTCACGCGGCGGCTAACGAGAAATCCATTTCGCCCCCTTTTCTTCGACTGGCCAGTACATCAAGACTTATCTCGAGTGCGCGACTAGAGAGGAGAGAAGGGCGATCGCGGTGAACCGATGAGAACACGTTCTCAACGCCTTTTCCAGAACACCCCGCAGCGGCATCGGGATCGAGAGGCGTCGCTCGACGTCGCGAAATTAATGTACACCAGGGGCACGGTATAACCTCGCCGGGGGGAGGGGGGAGGGGGGAGGGGGACTGGCGCAAGGAATCGTAAAGCTTCCGCGCGAGAGGAGCTGGTTGTACGAAGGGGATGCTCCGAACGCGAAAACGGGGGATGATTAATGCCGCTCCCCTGGCCGAGCGGCCAGGCGACGCGCTCCGCGCGACCGGAATTGCATAACGGATGTAGATATTTCCGATTACAAATTGAAACGTCCGCGCGACAGGTATTCTTAAGTAGGTCCCGCCGCCGCGGAGGCGTCCGCGGGGCGAATCGAGTTCGGCGGCGGCGATTTATCGGCGCCACCGATCGCGCACCGAGGGTAAACCGGTTCCCCTCGCACGAAATACGAATCCGGGGCACGGAACGCGCGCGCAAGAAATAGATCTTCTGTATTTTTGCGCAGAGATCGCGCGCACACGAGGCGGCGGCGGCGCCTTCCTCAGCGCGCCGACAATAAATTCGTGGCGAGCCGTATCCGCTTAGCGTGTTATTATCATCGCCCTTGATACTCTCGCATCTTGGTATCATGACCCGCGCGAATTACACCGGTCGCTCCGGAGGAGCACTCGAGCGCAACGAGTGTGTGACCTCGGGTTGATCTATTTTTTTATGGAGAAAACTCTCGCCCATGTTTTCCCTTCAAATTATTCCCTCGACTCACGAGGTAGCTTCCGGAGGAGAGTTTCTTCAGTTTTGCATAGACGCGTTCGTCTATTTCTTACTCGCTGAAACGTCGTGGAACGCAGCAACAATGGTTGATTTAATCTGTGTGTGTGTGTGTGTATATACGAGGGCAGTCTGAAAAGTTCTCGGCCTAACGATGAAAGAAAATTCTTTTTGCCGTGAAATATGTTTTATTTTTCAATATAATCTCCTGAAACTTCAATACATTTATTCCGACGTCTTTCCAATAATTCAATAGCATTATTAAAGTGTGATTCCGGAAGGTTCTTTTCGCTCTGATGTATAGCGGTGGATTCAAGTTTCATCAACAGTTATGAAACGACGCTTGAAATCCATTTTATTTTTTTCCTCAAAACGATCAAAATATGCCAAACACGCTTGAAGAATACGCATTCGAATGCGTTTTTGGTCAGTTGTTAGCGAATGCGGCAGCCATCTTGCACAAAGTTTTTTCAACTGGTGCTACTACTCGAATGATTTGACAGATGACGAATAAAATTTTACATGGGTTTGTATCAGGGATGCCACTTTCCAATACAATTATAGTTTGACAGTTTCTAATGCCACGTATGTGTCAAGTCGAGAACTTTTCAGACTGCCTACGTATATATATGTGTGTGTGTGTGTGTGTGTGTGTGTACATGAGCGCACGAAAATACGATTGTTCACGTTCGATGGGCGTGCTTTCGCGTGTCAAGCCTTGTCACATGCCAAGTGTCAAGCGACAAATAAACAGTTTACGCCTGAAATGTCGCAACGCGCGAGGCACGCGCGCGAGCGGGCGCCGCGAGAAAATCGGAAAATCTTCATTTCGCGGCGAAATTCGCAACTCGTTGCGCACACTCGGGACCGCTCGGTCGTCGGCTCGCGGTCTGAGCGGCAAGTGGCTCTTCGCACGCGACAATCGACTTGCAACAAGTAACTCGACGTGTCCCTCCGTTGTACTCACGCGAGCCCGCCCAGCATCATGCGACGTGAAATATTCTCGACCGAGCAAACTCGTCCGGTGAGCGCAAATAAAGCGCGATAAACCACTCGTTTTCCATTTCGGTACGTTTGTTAACATCAATACAACTCCAGACACCGATATTGGCTCAATTAATGACTGCGCGCCCATCGGCTCGATTTCGACGAGAAACAAAAAGAAGAAAAAAAGCGATCGCTGCGGTGTCGCGCCATGATTATTATCGTCTCGTGCCGGCCATGAAATCCATGTGCCAATTAAATCTTTAGCGAGCGGACACGACGCGCGGCCGCGCCAACGCGCTTGCGCTCGACAGTGGTACGCTTAACGGTAAAGAATAGAGCATGGATGACCAAATTGGGACTCTCGCTTGCGTGCGTGGGTGGCTGCGGAAAAACGAACGAATGGACCCCGACGCCGACGCGACGGGCGAACACACGCTCTCGAGGCCTCTCCCGAGCTCTCTCTCTCTCTCTCTCTCTCGCGCGCGCGCGCGCGCTCTCTCGTACGACGCGTTGCGTTGCGGAGAAGCGCGCCTCTTTCTCCAGCGATCGCGTCCTTCGGGCGCAGCCCGCGCGCGTGTCAAGTGCATTCCGCGCTAATTGCGAAATGCAACTGCGTTCTACGACGCTGGAAAGTGAATTTACATAGCGACTCTGCGCGGCAGGGCGGATCGCGCGGCGTCAGCCCGCGGGGATCGCCGGAGAGTTCTCCGGATATGCCCAAGAGAGGAAGAGAGTAAAGATAGAGGGATGGAGAGAGGAGGAGAACTCGCGAACAGCTGACGATATCCTCGGCTCCGTTCTCCCGTGGGAAACTCCCCGTCGGACGTTGCGGCGGCCATCCTGATGGCCGCGAGGTCGGAAATTCGCATTAAGAATCTCCTTCGCGTGCTATTACGTGGCGTCACTTGGCGGAATTCTGGTTAAGCGCCTTTTACAAGCGCCCTCGGATTCCCCGAGTTTACAGTTGCCACTCGCTCGCCTGACTTTTACGTGTAAATGGTGGCGACTGCGGGAAATATGACGATGTAAACCAAATTGACGAGAGATCCGCGCGCTCCTTTTACGAGGGGAATGAGGGAAGAAAGAAAAGCTGCTTATTTGCGCGCTTATTTGCACATGCTGGATGCGGTGAACGGCAACTTTGTACCGAGCCCTACGTGAAAAGAATAAATTCACAAGCGAGATGTTTTATGGATGAGGGACTCCATTAGCGGATTTGTAAAAGATAGAGATCGCATAAATAATTGAGACTCGTAAAAATCCACCGAGGGAAGGTGGAAAAGCCCCGAGAGAGAGAGAGAGAGAGAGCGTGATCGCGATATCTCGATGTACAATTTATTTCAATTCATTATTTATGATTTTTAAACCGTCCGCCTGTCCCGTGTTTCGTGGCTTTTATACGCAGCTTATCGCGATCTGACGAGTCAATGTGTCGATAAACGGTCCGATCAGATCAGACGCGTCACAAAAACCGGCGTGCAATCGCTCGGGTATCCCTACCGTAATTTGAATCCCCGTAGCAGACGGCGTCAATGAGCTACACAGTGTCAATTCCTACGTGTAAATGACTCTGCAGCAGCACGGCTGAATTGCGAAACGTCTCACCGACGCGCCGGCAGATCGTCGAAAGAGGATCGTATAAAATAAATCGAGGCGATAGTTTAGGCGGGAATGACCACGCCTCCGTGGAACCATTACTTATGATTTCGGTATTGTGGTCTGCTTCGTTGTGACGCCTTTATTCAAAGGCGAGCGTGCCGTTTGATCGACTTAAGGCCAAACCACACTGTTTCTCGACGCTTCGAACGCAAAAAAGCGAGGACGATCGCGGTTAGAAACCGGCTAGGAAGTTTCCGCGAGCGACGGAAAAAGAGATTCTTCCTCATAATAATATATTTTGCCCTAGTCAATAAATTTGTTCGATAATAAACAATAACTTGATTAGTCGACCGCAAGCTCGGCGAAACGCCTGACCGAGAACGAAGAAACGACGAGCGTCTCCGCTCTTAAGCGAGCCCTCTTCTACGCGGAGATACGACCGTTGTGGAGTCAGCTTTACACTTAAACTTTGCCCCCTTGCGGCGCATCGAATCGTGTAGAGAGTTAATTTCGAGGTATAAAATTACGACGGCTTTATTGCAGCGGAATGGGAACAGGATCGAGCGCAACGGAAGAAAGGCACGAGGCAATGCGGGCTCTCGATTTTTCATTATTTACGTATTAGGTATCGAACGATTAATCGCGCCGCGAGGAGCCGCGAGAGAGCGCGGCCGCTCTCGCGCGTCCCCATAGTCCTCGTTGTTTATTTTTCAATTAACGGCGCGCGCGCGCGCGAGTAATCGCGGAATAAAATGCAACGGAATGCTCACGAGCGCGTCCACGGCCGCATCACCTGGCGGCGTATATCCGCCAACGGCACGAACGCCGATACTGCTCCGCTCGCAAATTTCCGCGGATAGCATCCCTGTAATAATATACAATTAAACGAAATTAGGTACCGCGTTACAATAACTTTGCCTTTTCATTAAGGGCGCCGCTGGAAAAGAATACAACAAAGATAGCGAGAGATAGCCGCGTTGAAAGTGATTTCTCCGCGCCGACAACAGCTGCGCGCCGCCGCCGCCGCCGCCGCCGCCGCCGCCGCGCGCGCGCGCGCGCGCGCGACTGCTCGCTCCGAAGCGTTTAACCCGAGAGATCCAGAATCCGAGATCTTCATCGCGTGTCGATCTCTTTCTCTCTTTCTCTCTGTTGTTCCGTCGACCAGCGCCTGAAACTCTAATTGAAATCTCTCGACCTGATTACCCTCCCCCGAGACCCGCGCGTTGTGACCCGCGCTCTCTCTCTCTCTCTCTCTCTCTCTCTCTTTCTTCTTCTCTCCTTCCCTCCGTCCGTCTCTCCGTCGTTGCAACGAGCTCACGGCCTGAGACCTCTCGAGGCGACGAAAAATTCCGCGAGACCTCCCAGCGCGTAAATCGGTGATTAATGTCGCCTGCTTGTTCGACGCGTCCGCTGCTCGCCTATCGGGTGTCGCAACGGAACAGCACATCGCTCTCCCGGAGCGCGCGAGAGATGCGCCCTTCGGACAGGCCAATACGAATTAAGCAGAGATCAAAATGCAAATGCGGCCGCGCGTAACAGGTACACGGCGCGAGCTGCGATTTCGTGGACGCGAACATCATCCGGCGGGATTCCATTTCTCATATCGAGCGCATCCCGTTCCGTCCACCGCGATTATACTCGACGAGAAAGAGAGAGAGAGAGAGAGAGAGAGAGAGAGAGAGAGAGAGAGAGAGAGAGAGAGAGAGAGAGAGAGAGATCTCCTCCATCCAGGTCTCGTCCTCTCCGCGTCCCGTTTCTTCGCTGGGCACCGTCGTCGGTGTCGTCCCCCCGTCCCCCCGCCCTCTATCCCTCGCGCGCCCCTTCCGCCCCTCTTCGTGCCGCTCGAAGGTAACCTCGAAGGTAGGAGGATTAAAGTGTCCTTGCCCCTCCAGTCGGCCTTTTGCGAAAGAATCTCCTCGAGGACGACCGAGAGAAGAAGAGCGGCAAGAAGGTCGGAGCGTGTCGCCGAGCGATTCGGTGCGATAACGTCGTTCCGGTTCTCGAAACCGGCGTGTGTGAAAGAACATGTTTGTCGGCCAGCAATAAAATATTGGTGGGCGCCGTCGATGGTTCGATATGGACGCGCGCGTGAGCCTTCTTAGAAAATTGGATGCGAGGTTTTGCCGACAGCGTGAAGAGTGTCGTGGAACCATGCGCGCCGCGGCGCCGCGAGCACGAGCGCGAGCTGGACACTCGGCCGATTTTTTCCTCTCAAATTCACTCTTCGCCTCTTTCTCTTTCTTTCTCTCTCATACGGGAAATTTCCCTGCGTTCCCGTATTAATTTTCCCGTACGCGCACCTCGGGACCATTTTCCGTCCATTCACGAGTCGCACATAGTTGGCTTACGTTCACGTCGAAACGAAAAATGTTACGATAGCTTCAAATATCGATCGATCCTTAAGAGTGTGAATTATTCATTGAAAAACGCAATGCATGTACGCGACATTGGGAGAAAAGTAAAATCTACGGATCTGTAGAGTTACGGCGAGACGAGACAACAGGCTTGTATGTGATTCTCGTAATCATGATCGAAAGGAGTTTTAGACACGTTTGAGATTGTCGAAAAAAAATCGCATGCCCCAGCTGGACGAAATAAAAAGATATTCGCCATTTCTCAATATTCAACATTAATTTTCCCGAGAACAATTTCTGCGCGCGAAATACTTTATTCCAATCGCTCCTTTCCCAGTTGCACCGCGACCCGGAGAACCCAAGTATATTGTTTGATAGATCACGCATGGAAATATCGGAAACACAGCATCGCGTGGGAAATTTGAGCGAAAAAAGAAAATGAACAAAGAATGTACAGGGAGGAAGCCGCGCATCGCGAGAAAAGCGTTCGTTCTTTCTGGCTGTATTGTGTCTCGCAAGTCCCCGTGTCCTCCAGTGCGAATCGGTGACGAGCGTGCGTATCTACGTACATCGCGTCGCAGTAATCCGGAGTAAGCCCGTAATAATTTAAGCTTCTTGCACGTCGCGTGATTAGTATCAGCAGGAAGTTGAAGTAATTAAGCAATTAACATGAGCCGGCTATCTCGCCGCTAGAGGATTGTTGCCGGTCATAAAATTATAGGGGCGGCTAAATAATGTCAGACGGCTCGCCTGACATTACCGTCGGCTTGACACTATAATAGTAATTATATCGCGTCAAATGTGCCGGACGCACTCATTCCTTCGGGAAACGGTCGACGGTTTGGCGTTCGTACGGCCTTCCCTTCTGCCCGAGCACGTAGCGCGGCGCTTTCCGATAAAGGAAAAATGCGACGCGCGATAAGCGGCCAAACGGCAAACGCCACGCCGATTTGCATTTAATTGGGCGGAAACATCGCTTCACTTCGTAAATCACGGGCGAGTCTTCTAACGTGTAATTTCGGGCCTAAATCTTATTCAAATATGTTAATTATCTCATCCGAGCGAGTATATATACGCGCGTACACATACACACACACACACACACACGCGAGAGCGTATAATCGACTCGTGATACCGTAAAGACACAAACAATTTAACGTGTCGACGCGTAATTGATTCGTAAATGATAACATGGTCTGTCCGCGAAGGTGCAATTACAGCTGCAAAAAGTTGACGGCACGATCGACGTTCGAATGGATTGCGCAAGACGACGTTTGTACGACGACTTTGGTTTGACTTATAATTATACAATGCTCTAGCAAGGTACCTCTACTGTGGAGGTAATTTCTCAAACGCATAACTATCAGCCAAAGGAGATATTCCTAGTCCCGTCAAACACGAAGACAACTTCCATCCTCGTCTTCAATTTTCTTTCAGCGATCTGCCGGCTGAACGTTTTGCGATTCAGCCCTGTTGAAGAGTTATTAATTCTACTTTATTTGATTAAAAGTTGTCTCCAGAAATATTAGATCAGCCAGCAAGAAAGAGAGGGAGAGAAAATTTTGCATTTCATCCATAATTACGAGTCGTCTTTGAAATCCCGACAACTTTTGTCGCATAAAACACACTGATGTCACAAAATTATACGCGTTCGAAAATCTGCACGTCGGTCGAAACGTAGCGTCGAGCGACCGTTAAATAACAAAAAGAACTCCTTTAAAGCCTCATTGAAACGAGGGAATATCGGATACAATACGCGACTGCAGGTACACATATACGGAGGAAAGAGCCGCCCAAGAGGCGCGAGGCACCTGGGGATTTCTTATCCGCGATCTCGGACGACTAACTGTTCACTTGTCGACAAAGTGACTGCGAAATGGAAACGCGAGCAGCGATCCATCGACCTAGTCGCGAAGGCCACAGCCTAATCACTTCCGGAACGGGAACAAGTGCGAAAATCGGCCATCGGAGCATCCAACGGGTCATCCTCCGCCTCGTGAGTCGCGTTATCTCACGTGTTGCGCCGGCACCGTTACGAAAACCGCTGGTCGACACGAGCGAGGCTCTCGCGTGCGATAAAATCGAGTCCGCGATCAATATTGGCGCAGCACGGAAGACGGAAATGACACGCGACACGGCGAGCAGAGTAGCGCGCCGCGCCGGAGAGTAACGCAATACGCGTCCAAATCGCACACCTGACTGCGTCGAAACGCACAACGTGAACTCCGAGAACAAAACCCGTCTCTCTCGGGACGGGAGAACAAGAGAACGGCGCGGCACGACGATAGCGCGTCGCTGATTAAAGAGCCGAGCGTGAAGTCTCTGAGATGCGATCGCAGACCGGCATTATGAATCGCGCGCTTACATTGTCACGGCGTTATTAATCGAAGAAAGCCAGAATGAATCCAACTAATAAGTCTCGGAAGCGCGTACAAATGCGCGCCCGTTAAAACTTCGACATCCTGATATTTCGACTCTCGCTGCCGCCGCTCTTCTTATTTGGCATACGGCATACGGTCTCTCTCTCTCTCTCTCTCTCTCTCCTCTCCTCTCCTCTCCCCCCCTCCCCTCGTCTCTCGCTGCGTCGGGTATCTTGTCACGATGTAATAACAGATATGTATTATTCCACGAGTGGAGCAGACAGCAAACGTTACTCCCGTCGCTTCCACAAACAGACACGTGTGTTCCGCGGCAGCGCGACGAGTAGGTCGCGCGAAAACGAAAATGCTCACTGGCCGAACACCTGTCACGTACCTGCGCAGGACGACTCGCATAAAGAGCCTTCCGTGTTATCGTTCATTTGCTTCTTTTTCGCGGGGAAGAGGTACGGAGCGGGCGGATTATCGGAGAGACAGCGCATCGAGCAGTTTCTTTTTTCCTTCCAGCCGCGCTCGCTCATGCAACTCTCTCTCTCTCTCTCTCTCTCTCTCTCTCTCTCTCTCTCTCTCTCTCTCTCTCTCTCTCTCTCTCTCTCTCTCTCTGTCTCTCTCTCTCTCTCTCTCTCTCTCTCTCTCTCTCTCTCTCTCTCTCTCGAGTCAAAGTGGCGCAACAATGGCGCAACATATCGAAATATCGCTACTCGAGAGCCATTAGCGTTAATTAACAGCCGCTGGGTCAATTAATTTCTCGCCGGGCGAGTAACGACTTTCGCGGCGCCTTATCGATCACGCACGGTCCGACTATCGATCGCACCGACTGCGCGGCCGCGCTGATCCGAAGTATATGCAATCGCCGCGAGTACGGCCGTCTTCATACGCTGTCTAATAGAGATATTACGCGCGCGATTGATAATTCAGCTCGCTCGGGCTTCAGCTTCACGCACGGAAAACGTACGGCCGTGGCCCCGCCGACAATCATATAATAAACATCCCGCAGCAAACGGTCAGCAACATACACGGCCGCGCCGTGCCGGCGAGTAGCCAGGCCGAAACGGACGCGCGGGATTCTAATCATGAGCGTTAATTGCGTGTACCGCGCGGCTAACAGTAAAATCACGGCCTTATAATTATGAGGCAGCTCGGTTTCGCGCGGTTTCGTCGGATTTTTCGGCGGCAGAGATGGGGGCGGGGGGCGGTAGGAGAGAGAGAGAGAGAGAGAGAGAGAGAGAGAGAGAGAGAGAGAGAGAGAAGGGCGCCCCATAACGGTTCCGTTCGCTTTACATAAGGAGAATAGCCGTGCAGCTGATCCGCGAAACGATTAGTTCCAACGATGCAGCGCGACGTCGCTAATTTTATTTTATTCCTCTGCGCGATGACTCGCGCCAATTTACCGCATACATCTCGCCGGCATTACAAATCGCCGTTGTCAACGGTTGTTGTATCAATTACTCGTGACATAAATCGTGTTAACGCGCGCCGGCTAGTTAAATTATCGGAGCGATAATATTCGCCGCGTAACCGCGCGATGCGAACCGGTACCATCGGCGCCGCGCGTCCATCGCGATTCGCGAATGCCATTTTCCGCTGTCGCGAACGTTTTTTTTGGCGAGACCGCACGTGTATATGTAATAATCGTTCGGATCTTACAAATCTTTATTTCAATAAACGTAATCCGAACAATCGCTCGGATTATACGTGTGTACGTAATGAGAGTTCGGCGTAAATCGGGGTTGGTCATATTTTCTTTCTCTCTCTCACCTCCCTCTCTCTCTCTCTCTCTCTCATGTATAATTCTTCATTTAAATTTTATATTATTTAGACCGAACGCGTGTATGCGTATGCGTATAATGAGTCCAGTGAAAATCGGAGTTGCGATAACATTCTCGCTCTCTCGTGTAATTATTGATTTGAATTTTATATTAAAATAATACGAAGGTATGTCGAGTATCGCGGAGCAGTCTGCATTTATCCATGAAAAACTCTTATTTTCCTCTCTCTCTCTCTCTCTCTCTCTCTCTCTCTCTCAGTTTCTTTCTTTCCCGCGCGGAAGCTAACTCTTCCCTCTTCGAGAGAGATTTCGTACGGCGCGGGAGAGTTCAGCTGGGCGCGACCCCGCGTTTAACCCTTATCACACCGCGATGCGTGTTCCCTCGGCACCGTGTGTTCTTTCGATCGTTTGATCGAGACAGAGTATACGTTCCGCATTCTCGGCTTCAAGATAATCAATAGCTTAGCTCTAACATTAATAGACGGCGGAATTTCTCTCGCACACGCGGTCTACGTGCAATTCCGCCGTAACTTACGACAATTAATATCCGGCGAATAAAACCCATCCGAAGTGTATAAAACGACGAACGCGTACGAAACTCATCATCTCCGAAGCGTACGCAAGAAAACGGAAAGATTACGGTTCTCTCCCGGCGGAGGAGACGCCGTCGAAATTGGACGAGCGCGATACAAATAGCGCGGCGTTTTATCTCGCACAGGTGACCGCGCGTCGAACGGAGACGACGCGCGAATGCGAGCGGTCCGCGCGGATGAGACGATGCTTTAAACGTTCTATTAAAGAAAGAAAGGAGAAGAAAAAAAAAAAGAAACGAGAAATCAAAGGGAGGAGACAAAGCTATAACAGCCTTCGCGATGGCTTTTCATCGGCGATACCATAAAGGGACAACCCACGTCGGATAGAGATTTTAATGGGCGCGTTTCGCAGGGCGTTATGGATGTTACGATAAAAATCGCGATTTTACGACACACATATGCCCGCTCGCGCGGACGGCAGATGTTCAATTTGCAGCTCCGCCGAGACGCATGCGATCCGCGCGCTCGCGCGCGCAAAAGAGAAAGAGAGAGAGAGAGAGACAGAGAGAGAGACAGAGAGAGAGAGAGAAGCGATAGAATCTCGCCCGCTTCGGGCAATCGCGCGCGTAGCGGGGCCTCGTAAACACGCACGCGTGTAATCCCGCGGGGAGGACGCGCGATGCACACTCTCTCGCCGGCGCGTACGCACACGGCTCGTAATTCCTGCGAGAGGCGAGCGTAAGTGCGTAAATGCGCGCGTCGGCGCGCCTCGCCCTCGGAGCGGGGCGACTTGGTCGTCCTCGCGCCGGAGCCCGCGGCACCGTGGATTCACCTTCGCGAGGAAGCCCGATTTACGAGCGCGCCGATGGCCTTCGATCGCGATTCCGGAGATTTGTCCGGGATATACCGGCGGCGGCCATCGATTCGCACCGCCCAGCTGTTCTCTCTCGTCTGCGCCGCGCGTTCGCGAGTATTAGCCTGGCGCGAAGGACTCGCCGCCTCCCCCTGCGTCAAGTTTTCTTTTCGACCTGTGATGTCGAGTGAGCGGAGACTTTTTTCCCCGGCAGGGAGTAGAAAAGTTTTCTTTCGAGTGTGAAGAGGGTCGACGCGCGCCCACTGACGCGCCGACCACTTTGAGTACAAATTGCTTTCCAAGATCGCGTGATTCTTGCTTCCATCTTCGCGAAATGATTTCTCCGCGTCTTTCTTGGAGAACAAAGCACTATCTTTGCTCTGGGCGAGAGAAAGAGTTTAATCGTGAAAATACGTTTTCTTTCCGATTTTCGAATGAAGAGTTAAGACCTGCCGCGTCGGTGATATTTCTGAGATTCTCTGATGAACAAAGAACAAAGAACACCGTTTCTGCACGCGTCTCTGCAAATCCGTTCTTACGTGCAATTTTAATCCGCTTACCGAAAAGCATGCATCATTCTACTACGTCAGAACCGGGCAAGAGTCGGCGAGAATCTTCCCTATCCGAGAAATGAATTTCCCACAGAGCCGTCTTTGCTATATCGTAGAAGAGCGACTATGTGAGAGAAGCCGAAAACCGCGATTTGTATTAAACGCGTGCACAAAGACACAAACGCGCACGCACACACATCTCATCTAGTCTCTCTTCTAGCAAAGAGAGATAAACCGTTACAAACTCTCCGGCGATGCATGTCGTTATAAATGATAAGCGCGACCCTCCTCGAGCGTGACATTAACAAATCATGCCCTGTGATTCAAGGGGGGACCGATGCAGCCGCGCGCAAGAGATCACCAAATAGACAATAACGACAATGCGGAGATACAAGGAGACAAGCGAGCGCAGTTCGCTCGATACGATCTCTCTTAGCGGCTTCCCGTTTAGTGCGGGGCCTCCCTTCCGGCGCGAATACACGAGTTCCTCTCCTAACGAAGACGCGAAAAGGGACGAGCATCGTCCAGGAATAATGACGTTCGTATATTGTACGTGGCACGTCTACTTTATACTACACGTGGCCGATCGCATAACCAAGCTGCGCTTCGGAAACAATCTGTGCAACCGGGATATCCACGATGAGAAAGAGAGAGAGAGAGAGAGAGAGAGAGAGAGAGAGAGAGAGAGAGAGAGAGAGATCGCGCGCACGTACGTGGCTGGAATACAAATCGTATTGGAATTCAACGAATACGAGTGTATCGGACACGCCGAATGGGCACCGAGAAGAAAGAGAATTAGAAAGAGAGAGAGAGAGAGAGAGAGAGAGAGAGAGAGAGAGAGAGAGAGAGAGAGAGAGAGAGAGAGAGAGAGAGAGAGAGGGAGAGAGAGAGACGGGGAGAAAGAGAGAAAGAGGACTTCGAGAAACGACGGCTCACAGCCGGTATATACCATGTACGGATTTGCGTTACTACGTTATCGCGTACTCGCGACTCGCCCGAGCGTGTACATCGCACGAGCGCGCGTCCAGGTATATCGCACCTCGCCGATCGAGACACAAGCGGAATCTACGGCCATTGTTTCCTGCTCCTATTGTCGCTTACACAAGTATCGGGATACATTGCATCCGATACTTCCTCCGAGCGCGTTCCCCCGAGCGCGTCATCTAATTGCGGCATTCGTCCGCGCGGATTCGCAATTTATCGTCGCCGCGAACATCGAGTGCGAACAAAGCTGTCCCGTGAGATATGATAGAATACGTGCTGAAAATCGAAATCGCCGCGTAATCGTCCGCGTGGAATAACAACGCGACGAGACACCGTATCGTTTAGTAACCGAGAGCTGTAGACGCGCTTTTACGACGGGATGAGTCGTACGAGAGAGAGAGAGAGAGAGAGAGAGAGAGAGGGAAAGCTGCGTTTAAATCGATTCTATTATAATTGGGACAGGTGAAGGGTGTCCCAAAATTCACGCAAGATTTGAATTTTGCGCCATTTGTGCGGTAAAGTGTTGCCAACGAAAAAAAAAAGACAGCGTGACAGCTGACAGTTTAGGGTTTTTAAACTGACCACGCACAGCGAAGAGAGTTCGTTGAATGGATTATGGAACAACAACTCGTATAGAAATTTCTTAGGATTTTCCCAGATACAGTTTAGATTTCAACTAGAATACCCAAATTTGTCCCAAAATAGGTTATCCCATCACGATACCAATTAGAAATCCCATTCTTGTCCCAAAATGGGTTCTCTATCTAGAATCGGAACAGAAATAACGTGTAAATTCCAACCTTTTTTTATTAATGCAACAGGAATAATACAAATGTCTTTTTGTCTTAAATTGTTCCGTATTTGGACGTAATATAATACATTTTCGTTTTATACAATGTATAGAATATATTTTTATATTTGAAGATAAGTTGATTAATTCGTACATGTGTAAATTAGATGAGTTTGTCGGATATTTATATATATTCTTTATTTTTTTAGCTTGAAAGCCTTCTATTAATATTTTTTCATAATTATTTCTCTCGCAAACAATTTGAGTTATTTTAAAAACCGAATTAATATATATATATATATCATATTATTGATTCGGTTATGTATATGCATTATTGTGGTATATATAAGAGATAATTATTATATATTAATACTTACAATAAAAAATTTATATTTTAAATACTCATTTATTTTATAAAAACTTTTCACAAAATATTGCTTCAAGTATTTATGCTTTAAATATTTACATTTTACAAGTATATGTGTGTATGCATATATATGTAAAGTGTAAATATTTAAGGTATTGTACATCTCATCCTTATCATGGAATGTAAAATGAAAACCAGAAACATTTTTGAGAAAACGTTGGGAATGACCAATCTGTTTGTATTTCCCATTTAGAATCGTATTTTTAAAACATTACACTTCTAACTAGAATCTGTACAGATTTCCCAGTTAGAACCCAAACATATTTTGGGAAATCGGGATAGAACCCAAATAGATTCTAAAACATTTTCTATACGGGAACAAGTGGATGCTGATTTTTCGAACAAAATCATCTTCAGCGATGAGGCTCATTTTCATCTTGATTTGGCTTGGTTAATCGACAAAATTGTCGCATTTGGGGTTCAGAAAATCCACGAGTGATTGTCGAGAAACAAATGCATCCACAACGTGTCACTGTTTGGTGCGGATTTTGGGCTGGAGGCATCATCGGACCATTCTTCGGGAGAAAATGCGGCTGGTCAGGCAATAACAGTTAATGGTGCTCGCTGTCGCGACATGATAAACCAGTTTTTTGTGCCTAAATTGCAAGATATGGATGTGGACGACATGTGGTTTCAACAAGACGGTGCCACATGCCATGCAGCCCGAGAAACAATTCAATTACTGCATGAGTCATTTCTTGGTCGTGTAATTTCCCGTTTTGGTGATCAGATCATGCGATTTAACGCCGTTGGAGGACTTTTTTCTTTGGTGTTCTTTGAGGTCTAAGGTTTATGCCAACAAGCCCACGACCACCCACTCACCACCCTTGAAGGAGGAAATTGAGCGCTGTATCAACGAAATTCAGCCACATTTATGCAAAACGGTCATGGAAAATTTCAACAAAAGAGTGCATATCTGCCAGCAAAGCCGTGGAGGCCATTTACCCGATATGCTATTCCATACCAAACCCTATACTGTATACTTTATGAATCAATAAAAAATTTACAATTTTTAATTATAAACCTGTGTTTTCTATCAAAATTACTTCTTGCGTGAATTTTGGGACACCCTTTATTTATCATTCCGAATCATTCCGGGGAAACTGCACTATTTATGGAAAGCTAATCACTTTACGTATGCGTGATCCGGAACATTAACCGGCGGACGAGAAGAACGATGGCGTGGCGTGTTCATCGTGACAGAAATCATACGCCTTAGGCTTTCTTACGGTTGGGATTCCAGTCCTGCGCGTCCTGCGCTCGTTATGCTATGAAAGTGTTAGTATTTCTCTCGCACGAGACTCTCTCGCCGGGCTCTCGCATGTCCGTTCTGGAAAGTTTGCGGAGAGGGTAAAAAGGAAAGAAAAAAAAAAGAAAAAAAAAGAAAAAAACAGAAAAGGGACAGAAAAGGGAAAAGGAGCGGGGAAAAAGAAGAGGGGAAAAAAGGAAAAGAGGTAACCGAGCACTTCCAGTGGCACGAGGAAAATTATATACACCAGCCGGTATTTACTAACCGTGAACACGACCGCCGCACTCCGCACAGCGTGCACTCATTGCGGACAAATGGACGCGAAATCACCGTTATTATTGCAATTTTCCAGTCGGACCGAGGTCTCGCGGCCGGCGGTAGCCATCGACTAAAGAGAAGGGCCGGGGCTAAATCGGTCGGACATTTTTACGCTGTAAATCGAGGTGGAATCCGTGCTCTTTGTCTCGGCGGGACGCTCCTTCGATAAACGCAACGCTTGCCGTGGATAAAAGCGAGCTTCCACGGAGCTTTTGTACGCGTAAACCGTTCGCGGCCAACGCCGCCGAGAACGATCCGCGGGATCGCGACCCTTTCAATGTTAAGCTCCTATCCTTCGTGTGAAGAAAGAGAATCATCGAGAGTACGTCCGTTCTTGATTTTCAATGCTTTAGAGGAAATGGATGCACGTAAATGTGACATGCAAAAATTCGCAAATTTGTATTTTAATAACAGGACGCAATTAGATTTGATGATATTATTAACCCGCCGAATGTATGCGCTATATTTGTTTTCGCCTAATTCAACATACGCGCCTAATTGCTTTAAACGTAGCTCTCCCTCTCTCTCTCTCTCTCTCTCTCTCTCTCTCTCTCTCTGTTATTTTCAAAACTTGAAAGCTGTGTCAGTCGAATGTAGCATTTCGCCTAATACAGCTAATAAACCATTAAAAGCGGGTTTATATGTGTTGCTCGCAGCTGTGAAATGAGTAATGTTTGAAGCATTTCAGCTGCGGATGCTCGAAACTTTAGAACAAGTGATGCTCGAAACTCCGAAACAACCAATACTTAGAACTCTGGTATAGTTGACATTTGAAACTTTAGAACGATCCATTTGGCTCCGTGGTTTGATAGCGACCGCACGATAAAACGCACGATAAAACGGAGAAAGACAAATATCTCACAATGTTCGAATAAATCGCATTTAATTAGTTGCTTGAACAATATTAATTGTGCGCTCCCAAGCGACGCTTTTATTTGCTTATATCCGCGCGAGGATAAGCCAACTCCCCACATCGTCGTCCCTAAGCGAACGTACGTCACTGGCGAGTATAAAATATCGCCGTAAGCGCGAGTTCACGTGGAAATGAATAAAATTAAAACTTCACAATCTCTCTCCTGCTACGATGTAATATCGTACGGAGATAGGCAATTTTGCAAAGTTACACATCGCACTAAATGCGAAAGGATACGCTCCATTCAAATTACCGCGCGCGCTGACAGAGCTATTAACTGCGAATAATAATGAATTTTAAACGATATTATCCGAAAAGCCGCTACTTAAGCGCTTCCGCGGAATAATTCCGCCGGTCGAGACATCGGCAAATTTTATAAAGCTACACATCACGTGCGTGCGGCGCGCAAGAGGAAAGAGGAGGTCGAGCTGCCTCTGAATTATCCCCGGGAGTGATTAGCTTTAGTTAATAATGAGCTTTAGATGATATTATCTCCAGTCCTGCTGAGATACTACGGCTTCCTCCAGAGCGAAGGCCCCAGACCTAACGTGAACTCCGTAGGGTCTAGCGTGGGACTTGATGGTACCTAAGGGTTAAACTAGCGAGATTAGATTGGACGTCGGTCATGCTGAATACCGGAAAACGACCACCTTCCGTGAGCCTTCCGTCGATAATTGCTCGATCGTGTTACACGATCATTCGTGTCCGATACACGCGGCGAATCCTAGCTAGCGCGAATGACGCTCAGCGTCTTTGTCGTCGTCGTCTAAACCGGATGGTCCGCAGCGTGGTAAGTATACGTTCTCGATAATTACGAGCGCGTTTGTTCCTTCCCACGTCGCGCCGGAGCGGCCTTTTTTGCGAGCCGACCTGCCGGAAGCCGCGCGTCGCCTTCGCAACGGGAGAGGCCACCGTGAAAGAATAGTCCGGCTTGAGACTCTCGAGCAGCCGGTATTCCCGATATTCAACTATCGATCATTTCAACCTAATATTCGCACCAACGGTTTCATTAACGACGGCAGATTGAATTGAGCGTAGTTTAGTAGCAATCTCGTAGTCAATGCTATTACTAGTTGCTAGTAATGGCTTATTAAGTTCGCCAGCTTTACAGCAGCAATCTCCCAATAATTTCTCTAATGGAAACGGAATGTGGAACGAACTTGAGTGCGCACGTTTCAGATTTGCCGCGATCGTACATTGCCGCCGTGATAGTTCGCCAGATAGTTGCTTTTCGTTCACGAAGATCCACTCGCTGGAATCTCCATCGACTGAACCGACGCGACGCGGCCAAGTTTCCTCGGCACGTACGAAATTTCATTGGTCGCGCATTCCGCTTAAAATTAGACACTAGATTCAAGCGTGAATCGGAAAGCTTTATTTCGTCGTTCTTTGCATTTTTCTCAAGACTGTCCGGGACAGCCATTATCGACAACGACTAATTATTACCGTTATTACCACACAGTAATTTCAACGAGTACCTTCGGCCCTGTTGTCGCAATCATCGCGATTGACGGCGCGACCTCCCTTCGGCCGTTCATTAATTTATAGGAAGCGAGGCGATATTGGACAGAGAGAGAGAGAGAGAGAGAGGCGGCCGTTCGTAGAGGATTTCTTCGCTGTAATTAATAACGTCCGTCTCAGTTCTAACTGCAGCAAAGATCGGTAGCTTCACGATAGACGACGATCGCGGAGACGCGAGTGGACGATTTAATATCAATATCTCCAAGGGGGGCAATAAGTAGACTCGTTGAAGCCTCGGTGAGAGAGCCGGCAGACGAGAGGAGATCGACTAAAAAGATCAACTGCCGGATCGCGAGTCCGAGGGGGACGCTGCGCGCGCGCACGTCATCGCGCAAAGGACACCGCGAGACACGTAATTAGAGTTTGCCGTTCGGCAAGCGCGGCTTTGTAACTCGCGGCGGCCCTCATTAGCGCGTGACTTTTCATTAGTCCTTCTTCTCCGTCTGCGGATCTAATATAAGGCAGGATCGCTGCGAGATCGCCCCGCTAAATACTTCGGAAACTTAATATTACTGCGCCGGCTAATTAAGAACCTAATGACGCCGTTTGAAAAGCGCCTCGGCCGCCGGAAGTCAGAAGAGCCGGCGATTGGACGCGCCCTCCGTGACGGGGTGTCTCCTGTGCTGTCCGCTACAGAGTAACTGTACCGATCGCAATTTATCGCGCAGTTGTGCGAAAGAGCGCGACGTACGGCAAACATTAATTAGTTCCGTGTCGCGTATCATTTTTCTCTCTCCCACCCGCTTTGAAGTGGACTTCTTGCTTCGTGTGCTTTCGAGTCGCGCATCGAATTATCATATTTAATACACATAAGATAAACCGTCCCAATGACCGGACACATTCTGCTATCCGACCACTTTGAAAAAAAAAATTTACTATTTGTTTTTTAACAATAATAAATAAAAGTAATAATTATTGTAAAAAGAAAACTCCAATATTTGACGATTAGTTAGGAAAATTTAGATTATTTAGATTAAATTTAGATTAAAATTTAGATAGAAATTAGATTATTAGGAAAAAAATATACCCAATTTGATACTTTTTTTGTGTTAAAATAAAAATTAATTAAATAAGTATGCACCCCAATATGGTTTAGTAAAATAATGATCAATCGTTGATAAATTCATTGCGAGATAGCACCTATATTTATATTATTTTTCGTTAGCACATGCTAATTTTCTAATTGCGGCCAGACACTGGGACAAATGTATCCGAACATTGGGCACTAACCTATTTCAACTGCCCGGTCACTGGGTATATTAATGCGCTCCATTACTTATGTAAATATTTCACTAACAATAGATATATATACAGTCAGTCATTGGTATACAGTAATAGATATATCACAGTACATTGGTCAAAATCATTTTTCTCTACTTAAGTTTGCGAATAAATGTGAATATTTATATCAAAACTATTCTTAATAAATATTATATATTATATTTTTTTGTGACGACCTTAACGCTTAAACGTCCGGTTACTGGGACATTTATCTTATCTTACACCTAACGTACTTCAATTCAACATGTGGACGCGGGGCGGAAGGCGCGGCGGGAGGCGATGAAACTAACGTTTTATCCAACTTCTCCGCTACTATCGGCGCGCGTGGATTATCGCGTGACGCACGACTCACACTCAAATACGTTTTCGCGAACGGCAGCAGCGCGAGCACGCCATTATCGTCTGATATACCGTCACCTTGGCGTCGTGCAACGTTGTTGCACGTTCCGCCGCAACGACACGAGCCGCGCCGGATGTTTATCGCGATGGAAGTTCGTTTTCCCCGCGTGATCGGTGCAAGTTGCGCCATTAAGGCTCCGCTACCGGTTCGACGGGCGTGTAAGTCGCGGCCCGTTTTAATTCACGATTGCCATTAACACGTTTCTTACGGCTCGGCCGTCGGGATGGCCGTCTTCGCCACGGCCGCGCGCGGCGATCACGAGAGCGAGACATTCACTCTTGCTCCGAAAACGTTGCCTCCGAAAACGAGAACGTTGCCGTTCGAGCTGCTATGGCCGACGAATGCCTGCTTATAATCGATGCGAAGAGATATCGAGCTAAACTTGCGAACTTGCGTCATCACGAGGCGCGGGTCGTCGTCTCTCTCCCTCTCTCTCTCTCTCTCTCTCGACGCAGGCCCGTTCGAGAATGCAACTTGCTTCAGATACGCTAAATGTTATACACAGCGCTAACTCGGCAGGAATTTTCGAGTTCCCGCGCTAGCTTTGGATTACTATTCCCCGTGCACGTGGACTTTGGCTGTCTTCCGTGTCGCAGCTAAAACACGATACCGCGATAGCGGAGCGAATTGCAGCGGCAACGATGTTGCAGCCTCGCCGGTGTTAACCCTCTCCGCCAGCATACACGGCGAGCAAGTTACGGTGAGTTGTATGCGACTTGATCGCGTGCGCAAGTATCGAGGCAGTTTCGCGTCGCGCTGCAGCCTAGAAGTGAACATCCGCGGACTCGTACCGCGCGCGCGCGCGCGGCAACTCCAACTCCGTCGCCGGTATTAGCAAATGCATGTGCAAATAGCCGAGCGTTTTGTGCGCGAGATCACGCTCGGTGAGTCGGCCGCAAAGCTCCTGAAAGCACAATTACGTCGTAGGGGCTCCGTTCGCTCCGAGGCGGAAAAGCTACCCGTGGAGCGAGGCTCGCGGCAGGCAACGCGACGACATTTGTGCGCGTGTCAGGATTATGCCGTGAGCGACGCCGTGAGGTGAATATATGGCTACGCGCGACGCGACGACGTTTCGGTTCGCTGTGCACGTACGGTTATTCAATGCAACAAGCTTGCATTACAACCGCGGGGGGATCGCACACGCCGCGATACAGTGGAGCGGCTGGATTAACGTTGTTATATTTCGTCAGTCGAGGATGCGCGCTCGCTCTTCTTCAGAGTACGCCCGCTTGCACGGGCACTGCGATACTATCGCGTTCTCTTCCGGTCGTCGACCAACGGAGCTAACGGAGATTCAAGAATTTTCACAAAAATATCGCCAAGCCGTCCCCTCCCCCCCCCCCCGCGGCGGGGAAATTATTTCAACGTTGATCACCTGACAAGTTTCCATTGAATTTTAGATACTTGTCGAAATAATCCATCCCCCGCCTGCCTGTCTGCCCGGCCCCTGTCATTGTTCCGATGACGGATCTGTTCAGTTGTTAAGAACAGAAGAGAGAGAGAGAGAGAGAGAGAGAGAGAGAGAGAGAGAGAGAGAAAAGAAATAAGCGATAAGCGATTCTAAATACCAGAGAAATTTTGCGAACGAAGGAAAAAAGGAAGTTAATTTTCAGACACCCTGTAATAATTCTCCTCGGAAACCGATCAACCAGTTAATTTTAATCTGGGAGCTTTATGCGCTAATTGGTAAGCCTGATTTAAAGGCTCTTTTTCGAGCACGCCGTGGAGGTCTTCTCGCAGGAGGTTCGCGAGAGGAGCGCCGTCCTGAAAAGGCGCAAACTCGTTTACTCGCGTTTATAAATTGCACCGTGCTTTTTCTGCGGCAATAACAAGTCCCCGCCATCTCGCCGTATCGTCCGGCCGTGGCCGGGATATAATCCCCGGCGCTATATCCGCAATTCGGCGCGAGATTCATCGAAATTCTCTCGCAACAATATCCGCGGATATCAACGACGCGCGATGCCTGGCCGCGAGCGGAGCGTGACTAAAACCGCCAATAAAGAACTGTATTTATAGGCAGCGTTCCGACCAAGCAATCAAACGATCCGCCGCGTCGTTCCGGCTGAACGAGAGTAAAACGCCGAGAGTATCAGCGCGACGATGTAGAGGTGCGCGGCAACGCGCGGAGCGCGCCGATCCCGAGGAAGCGATCGACCACGTCAAATGGTACACCTCGCAACTTTGCGCTGGAAGTGCGAGACTCCGCGAACGGACGAGAGGAAGAGAGCGAGGGACTCGCGCTCGCGCGCGCGCGCGCGCGAGCTGGCGCTCGCTGAGTTGGATAACCAGATATATTTCATCCCGCGTCAAGACATTCATTGCGCGTAACTGTGCTCTTCATTCGCCGGACGCGGCCGACTAAGTGCTCGGGGAGCGATATCCACTCGTGGAGATATTATTCACGGCAGCGGACGCGCGCGCACGCGATTCCGCAGCCGGGCGTAAAATCTCAAAATTCCGCTCGACCGCGTAATGCTACCCGACGCGACATTCTCGTCGAGACTGAGGTTGCTAATGATCGTACGAGCTCGCGTCGAGCACGACACCGATTCCTCGAGAGCTCGGCCATAATTCAACGGTGGAATTCCGCGCCGAGGTGGTGCATGATCATTGTCAAAAATGCAGCATGCGCGAAGGCGGTGTATTGTGCTCGAGCGTCGATTGTTACACGCACCAACAAGAAAAGTACAACGTTGCTCTTCTCTCTACTCGAGGAAGCAGCAGCAGCAGCAGCAGCAGCAGCAGCAGCGACAGCGGGCAGCGGCAGCGACGCCGATCTCGCGATTTTCTACCTTCTCCGAGATAGACAATACAATCATACGGCGTAAAACAATAAAACAATACAATCATACATACGATCGCAATGCGAAGAAAATAAATGTTTTACTCGATCCGCGAACCCACCTACGGCAATCTCGTCGGCGAAGAAGAGCGGCAGGTGCACGCGTGTACGAGAGAGAGAGAGAGAGAGAGAGAGAGAGAGAGAGAGAGAGAGAGAAGAGAGAGAAAAAAAAAAAAAAAGAGAGAGAGAGAGAGAGAGAGAGAGAGAGAGAGAGAGAGAGAGAGAGAGAGAGAGAGAGAGAGAGAGAGAGAGTGCGTTAGCAATCCGAGACGGATGAAATAGAGAGAAAATGAGATCGATCACCGGCTTTGATAAAGGACGAAGCGGCCATACGCGCGCGACCCTTTGAGATTGTGCCTCGTGGAATGATAGAGCTTTAACGATGATTCCGTGTAATACCTCTTCGGCCCGAGGGCTCCGCGCGGACGGTAAATGATTCCCGCCAATGAAATTACACGGCCCCGAGCTACGGGGATCTATTGTGAAGCGCTTGTCGCTATTCACGGCACGCAGAGAAATTCCGCGAGGCGAACGAAACGTTGCGCCGCGCGCGAGGTCGTCCGTCTCCGGCGGGTAATAAAAGCTTCTTTTTCCCGCTCGCGATATCCTCGTCCTCCCTCGGTTTTTCGACCCCGACGGGAGGACAATTTTGCAGGAGGCAGCCGAACGCGAAGTGCAACGCGAAGTCCGGAAACCTTCGAGGAATCAGCGCGATGCCGCGCGCGCCGGGCGAAATTCGCCGCGACGCGCATTCACGTCTTGCTGTCGCTTTTCGTACGCTTGCGATACGTATCTGTGTGTTCACCACGCCGTGTCCCCGTTCTCTTCACATTTTTCATCAACCAAGGAGAAATTCCAGAGGGAGAGTGAGGGAGAGAGAAAGAGAGAGAGAGAGAGAGAGAGAGGAGATTACATAACTTGCATGTAACGTTTCATTTGTCAAGAACCGACGGACAAGCATCCGTCGGAAATTTGCGCGTTAATACATCGCAAGTGGGGTAAGCCCGAGCATCAGTCAACTATTCAGACAGATACTCACGGAGAGAGATATTCCCCCGACGCTTAATCCCCCGATAAAAGAATTTAATCACGCGTTTACGCGTTTATAAATCGTCGGCGGGCGTAGATTACGTGCACCGCGCGCGCCCGCGCGTCTAACGTGCGTTCAGGGAACAGTTTGCGAACGGCCTGCGAGCGTGTGGCTGGATACCTCGGGAAAGGACATATTCATTTTAACGGATGACGCGCGTAAATCGAACTTGAGGGAACCGCTGGAAATGTGGGAAACGTCGCGGGAGCGATGCGGGGAAAATCTGTGTGACGCTCGACGCTGAGAACTTTGTCCCCGACCTCCAGAACGCTCTCTCTCTCTCTCTCTCTCTCTCCTCTCTCTCTCCTTCTCTCTCTCTCTCTCTCTCTCTCTCTCTCGCCACGTCGGACGTAATGTTTCAGACGTGGGCGATCTAAGGCAGACGCCACGGTAACGAGTTCCTGGACCGTGGGATATTGGTATGCGACTTATAAGGATGCGCCCCAATCAAGGAGTAGTAGGCGCAAGATCGATGCATCTCCCGGGATAGACGATCCGCTCGGCTATTATTCGTAAGTCGTGATCCGGGGTCAGACTCCCGACTGCAGGAGGCTCCCCCTCTTTATTAACCGCTGCCCGACAGGGGCATACGATCGAGAGACGGCACTAACGCATTTTCAGGAAGCACCCTCTGCCCTCTATCGCTGCCGACGATCGGTCGTCCGCGTCTCGTACGCCGCGAGCGTAACGACACGCCGCGCCGCGCCGCGCCCGCGCCGCGTCGACACCGTATCGCTCGCGCGCGCGCGCTAATGTAACTGTACACTGCCATAATTCAGGATTGATACACGTCAAGGCGTTTTCTTCCCTACGTGTAATCTTATATCTCGTGCAAATGGTGATACGAAACTCGAATCGCCGTCGCCGTCGCCGGCGCGACACAAAATTCCGGAACGGAACGGAACGCGCGCGACGCCTGTAAAGTCAATTTAACGGAGCTCTCGGAATCATGATAATCCGCAGCGTAACGTATTGATTTCTTACACCTCGCGCGCGCTTGACTCCCGCTCCGCCGGTAATTTATGCAGCATCCTGAGAGCGTCCTTTCCGGCTGAATATCGAACGTTCCATGACTTGATAACTCTCGAATCAGAGAAGCGGAGAGAGACGCTGCTTGTATAAAATTCCGCGTCGTATGAAAAACAATGAGTTTTCAAGAACGAAAAAAGTCCCAAAGCCCACATTATCGAGGCTCATTCTACTGCCCTTACGGAGGAACGTAATTATCAGGACGGACCTGGTCGCGATCACACGCGCGATTTACTCCCGGACGCAATTCCTCTACCCATGTCGCGCCGTCGCATTTAACGTCGCGAATAAATGCCACTTGAAAGGAATATCAAAGCAACGGGAGAAACACGGCGACCGGCGAGTTAACGACGGGTTTATTGGCGGGTCAGGTCGCGCTGGAAACGTGATTTGCAGATGCGCGCGCGCGCGCACGCACACGTGCGAGCGCGAGGGGAGCGTGTTCTGACGGTTCCTGACGACGTGACACCTGTAACGTAACGACTCATCGCTCATTTTTACGGGCGATCGACAGGTTTCGAGTTTTACTGCGCGTATACACCGCTGCCGCGGCGGCGCGGCGCGGCGCGGTGACGGCCGAGCCGTTCGCGCACAGCTAGGCTGTAAAGCTCCGGCCTGAGGAATACGGCCGAGTAATCCTGCGATCCCGAGAACCCACCTACCTAGCGACCCAGCTACCTACCTACGCGTTGCGAGTGCGAATGCGAGTGCGCGTCAGACGAAGGGACAACACGTGCGCATCGGAGGTGCACACACGTAGCGGACACCTACACGTGCAACATCGGCCGTCGCCGCCGCCGTCGCTGGTCGCTTCATAACTTCGCGCCGCACACGGCACACTTTATCTCCGGTTATCTTTGCCGGCGAAGAATCGTAAATTCGAACTCGCGAAGGCGAAGCGTTGCGCGTAGCTGTGAGTCTCTCTGCGTGAGTGAGTGTGTACGTCTGTGTGTGTGTGTGTGTGTGTGTGTGTCCAGCATCACCGGCCGGCCGCATGATTTACGCGATCCCTCGCGTCGCGCCTTGAAGAAGGCGTAAATTGCATCGCCGCGCGCGTCCGTCGACCGCAATTTTTTCCTTCGACGCCACGCGGCGGCGGTCGATCCCGCTCGGATCAGGACTTCCAGGCTGCTCGCGATCTAAATTGATCCGGCAGGAGACGAATCCGCCGGAGAAACTCCGGCTCGGCGTTTAACGCAGCTGCTTGCTAAGCGGCAGCTTACTGTACCGAGGGGAGAAATATGCGACGAAATACGCTGCGTCCTTCGCTATACTATACTATAAGAAACTAATTTTACCGCTGTGTCTTTATCCAGCGAAATTTTCGCTTCCATCGTCAAGTATGGAGGTTTTAACCACACCTGTCGTTTCTATATAACGTTGACGTTCGCTCTTTCTCTTCGAAGAGGCGATTTAATGACCACCTGAGATCGATCTGAGATCATCACTTTATTTCTCTCCCTCTCTCGCTCTCTACGCAAAAAAATTCGCAATATCGCGTGATTATTCCAAATCACGGGTACCACCATCAACGAACTAAATTACGTATCCCGCTGACTGACACTTTCTGAATTACGGCCATTCCGGACGGAGGCATCGACATGGAGCCCGCGATGCGCGCGGAGGCGTTCCTCTCACGATGTTACCTTTTACGTCCGGCCTGGTAGGCTCGTCCAGGCGTATGTAACCACCTACGTGTCTCGTCATCTGCTTCCGATCGTGGCGTTTTTGTCCGAGCAAAGTGAGGCACCTCGCGATTATCGCGTGCGACTCCATTCCGCGCTTGTATCCGTTTAATTTCCGGCCTGGATGATAAGGAGACATCGCACCGCGCCGCGCCACGCCGCGCCACGCTACGCTACGTTGCGTGCTGCGCGTTGCGTAGATCGGGCGATCTCGCGAGCGAGCGAGCGAGCGAGCGAGCGAGCGGATTAAAGGAGCAAATCGTTACAGAGAGAGAGAGAGAGAGAGAGAGAGAGAGAGAGAGAGAGAAGAGGAGCGGCGAAGAGAAGACGGGGAGATGTTGCGGTGAGATCGATCGGCCGATTCACGAAGATCGAGAAAGAGAAGCGAGGGCCGCGAGAGATAACTGCTTACCGCGCGCGATGGACAGTACGTTATCGGCGTACCTGCCATTACCGCCGTAAATGGCAATTTATATTCAGACCGCGCGGAAAAATGACGCGAATTAATATTTCAGAACGGCAAGAAGCAAGTAAGTTCTTAGTTAATCGTCGCACAACCGATAATCAAGCAATAACGAGTATACAACTAATGACTATGGATCAGGTAATCATTAGCGTGGCCGTGTCACACGAAAACCGCTAATTACGTAAAACAGCAATTAAGTGATCGGTCACGAGGGCGTGGAAACGTTGAATATTCCCTGCACGCGTTCAGACTTATGCATCCGAAATCGCCATTTTGCCGCGGTCAAGTGGCAATGGCTACGGCATTAATGATAAATATAATGTCGCGCGTTATCGCGCGAGATATCGCTGATATTGCATCCGCAACAAACACACGCTCGACGGCGCGAAAAACTTGGCGCACGTCAAGAGTTACCTTCGAGATACGATTTCACGGATCTCCGCTATCGCTGATGTCTACTCGATCGTTCGCTCGTTGACTCTCGAGCGATATCCATCGCGAAATTCGCGCAACGTCGATGACTCTAAGACGAATAAAAGTTTCCCTCTTCGAAAGCGCGCCGTCCTCCCAGCGAGCGATCCGGCTAGTCGGCGAGAAGCGTTAAGGTTTCCTTGTCGCGCAAGTCGCTCCCGAAGCGCGCAGGAAAAAGTGTCGGCGGAGGGGAAGGCTGGCGTCTGCTCTCTCGCCGCGTATTACAATTAGCTTTGCAAATCTCGCCACGAGCAGTGTGTGTGTGTGTGTGTGTGTGTGTCGCGCGCGAGCCGCATTGCGCCGAGTCACACTCGTGGATACCTTTTTCTCAGCCGCGCACCGCGCGACGCGCCGTCCATTTCCGCGGACAAAAGAGTCAAGGAATGCCGCGCGCCGTTCGCGAGGGTCGCGGCCCGTCCGTCCGTCCGTCCGTCCGTCCCCCGGTTTCGCATTAACGCCGTTTCAGCCGGTAAAAAGAGGAAAATCGTGCCGCCGGGGAAGTAGCGGCCGAGTACCGGCGCCTCGCAACGCCGTTAAAAGCGTTTATTGGCGTGAGAGCACTCGCGGTTGCGCGCAGCCTGCTCCGCCGCGCTTCTGCAGCTGCTGCGGCGCCGCCGTCGATGACGACGACGACGACGACGACGAAGACTGGCTCGAGAAGTAGGTCCACGAGCTTATCGGAAACGCGCGCACCGGCTCTTCTTATTACTTTTGTGCGTCTCCGGCGAGCTGCTTCGCGCACGCACCTGCCTCGATCGGAGATATCGCGGCCGGATATGTTATAACCGGATATATTATAACTGAGCTCGCGCTCGCGCGCGCTTGCGCGCACCGCGGATAATTTCTCGTTATTGAATGAATCGTACGTACAGCCCGTGCGCAATCTACTGGGTCGGATCTGCATTGTGCGGATGTCTCTCGGGCGGAATACGTCCTTTGACGTAGACCTTGACGATAACGGACATGTATTACGTGGCTAACGGTAAGAGTAACATTTTTTATCTGTTGAATCGCGTGTACCCGGATGATTGTAGGATGTCGGCTGTTCGCGAGTCGAAGAGGTGATGGAGCAGTGATGGATGGCTAAAACGGTCGGAAAGGTGAGGGGAACGCGGAGTGGTTGCTTGGGCGAAAAGCAGGGCATCGCTAGAAACGGGGGAAAAGAGGGACGACCCTGAGTGAATGCTTGCGCGCTGCTTGCGGTTCTCGTAATGGGTCCGATCGCGCCGATCCCACCGATCACCCCGACTGTGAGACATAATTGCGGCGAAAAATGTGTGCGAACGTCGATCGTTGGTGGATGGACATTGAGATTGAATTCCCGCACACTTACGCACCCGATGTTTCCACCACATGCATAATTTTGTAATTATACACTTTGCCTGAGACGATCGCGAGGGAAAAAGACATTTTTCCTGCATTTTACATATCTCGATTCAGGATGTTATCGTAATTCGCTGTAATTAGCCTTATCGAGAGAACGACAACTGTCGGCCGTTTCGCGTACGGTTTTATCTAGTGTGATGACACGCGGCGAATGGTCGACGGCGCGTTAGCGTGCGTAGCTCATACCTTCCAGTCGCTTCTTTCTAGCTGCGATTTCCTGCCTCGAACTGCACTTTGCAATTCAGGAATTTTCTATCTGTGGCTCACGGCACACGCACACGTGCGTGCGATACACGTGACGTAATACCGAAGGAGTCGTCTTTACGACCAAGCCGATACCCTCTCACATCCGGAGGAATACAAACGTTCTCTCTTGCGGAACTTTCCACAAGATCACAGAATTCCCGAATGTCTCAAAAATCACACGAGATAAGAAGAGACTATATAAAATATGTATACGATAATAGCGAAAATAAAAGACCTACGGCAGAGAGACAAAGATAAATCTCGACGGGACGGATAGAGAGAAGTCGCTCGAGGAGGTAAAATATGTAACACGTTCCTCTCGTAAATCGCACCGGTTTGCGAGGCACCTGAGCGAAGAAAGCGACCGTTCCTCTCGAAAGCTTCCAAAAACGGAATATAGAACTCGAGAGCTCGGATTACACGTCGCCAACAGCCCGTCAACCAAGCGGATCGGCGCGCTTTCCCGCACGACATATCGTCTTCAATCAGGCTCGTTAGGTCAAGAGCAAGAACACAATGATCGGTCCGGCGCGGCGATCGGGACGGCGCGATACGTCCATCAACGCGTGGCGAAATATTTTGCGGCGAGCAACGAGTCGATCGAGAGATCGGTCGGTTGGTCGCTCGGTCGCTCGTCCGTCGTCCGTTCGAGGGAAAAAGTCGACGGCGGAGATCTGCGGGGCGATTTTTTCGGCGTGTCGTGTCACGTTCCGACGAGGGAGGCGAGGAGAGACCCGGATGAATGTCACGACGGCGGCGACGAACGGCGATGACGAAGACGACGACGAACATGAGGTCGACGACGACGACGACGACGACGACGACGACGACGACGACGATCGCGAAGATACGGGACGACGTAGATTACACTGAACGTGCTACCCATATTAATAAACTAGTTTTTGCCGACACACTCGCCGCCGCGGTCGTTCGCTTATTACCATAGAGAACGTCAGCTACTGAATCGCGCGCGGCCGTTAGTCCGCGCTACGCCCGACGTTGCCGACGCCATCGTCGTCCTCGCGGTAATCGCAGCAGAGGCGGCGGACTAATTAGATGCCACGAAGGTTACCAAGGTCAAGTGCGTCGCGCTCTTCCTTTTCGGTCCGCGCGGCCTGTCGTCGGTCGGGAAAAAGCGAATGATAAGTCGGGGAGAGGCGATTATTATTAATCATGATGATTAAACTATTTTCGCCGACGGCGCCGCGCGGCTGGCGAGCCGACGAGTTCCGGAGGGGATGGCGAGGGGATCGCCACGGCCGACACACGGAGAACGCGCGAGGAGGAGGCATTAACTCTCTTTCAGAGTCTCTAGGATACATCTCTCGCCGCGCGACTATCTCGATTACATCTTTTAATTAAAAGTAGATTCGCGCCTGTAAAGCCTCCACGAGGACACCGTTTCCGCGGCTCTAATTATCGGCGTTGTCGACACGGTTTCACGGTGAGATAATCTGACACGGTTTCATCATGATAAGCCGATCCGTCTCCTTGAATGTCACGCGCAATAACTTTGCGAGAATCTCTCGTCGGTCGTAACGTAATCGTCGGCGATCGTCGCCGGGAAAAATTGCGCTTTATTTTCTCCCGTTTTCGCGGCCGACACTCTTTCCTTCGTATATCTCAAAGCACACGTCGCGAGTTTCGCGCGGCCGCGCGATTCCCGCTACGCTCCCCGTTCACCGCCTGCCGCGCGCGATTGCGCCGCGATCTCGTTTCAACACGTACGCCGAATTCGGCGACAGAGCGAACCAGTTTGCACGCTCGCAACAACCGTAGCCTTATCGAGCGTGCGAAACGCGCGAGGATGTTCCGCGGGAGTTCAATTACGCGGAGCGCGCCTACTTTCAGCAGCGCGATCGCCGCACCGTTGCGTAGCGGATCCGATCGTCGCGCGATCCCTCCTTCCGGATCCGTGCGGAGTAACGTTAAGCCGCGCGCACGTGCGTGTTTGACGCGACTTTTTCTCTCTCGCCGGGCATGAGAGCCGCGCTCCGCTGTTTCCCACATGGAACGCGCGCGCGCGCGCGCGCACACCGTTTCATCCGCGCGGTGAGACGCGGCGGCGCGCTACTCGAGCGCGAACTCGCGCAAAATCCACGACAAAATCGAGCTAATCTGCTGCTCGGCTGAGAATAAAGGCAGAGATTCCGCGAGTGCGATCCTCTTAGGAAACGCAGCGAACACACGGGCACGTACACGCGGGTTTATCAGAGCCCGTCCCGTCCCGTCCCGTCTCGTTGAAGCAGCTTCGAGAGCACTTACGAGACTGAGTCTCGCGTTGTAACACGCGGACCGTTGTACCAGATACCTATCGCCGCAATTATTCCGTCTACGCGAGAGATACTTTTCGTTTACCTTGGGAATTCGCGGCCGGCATTAATCTCAATTAGCGGCAAACCGCGCGGCAACGACGCGACGGCCTATCGAGGCGAGATCCACCAAATCGATTTCAATTTCTTAAGCCGCCGCCACGCCATCGCCATCACCGTCGTCCTCGCCACGCCATGCCGTGGCGCGCCGCGCCGCGCCGCGCCGCGCCGCGCCGCGTCACGCACCGTCCCGCGCATCGTCCGTCCGGAGTGGAATATCGTGTTCCAGATTTTTGCTCCTCAAGACGCGCGCGTCACCGCATCCTCCCGAGAGATACTTTGTCCATCCTGTCGTTATCCGCCCACACTGTCTCTGTCCTTGACTGCGTTCTTCAAGCGATCGGCAGTCTCTTACGGCGTGATGCCCCATCTCACACGCTGCTCACTTCTGCGCTATTTCTGCGACGGTCTCCTAACCCCCCCCCCCCCGCGCCCCCCGCCGCTCGCCTCCCCGTCTGTTTAATGTTTCTCTTTAATAAACTACAAATCGGACACGCTTCGTTGCTACTTTCGCCGCGGTCTTCGGTATTCCTTACGCTGATAATTATTTCCTAATTATTCCGCGATGTTTTCCTCTCTCGCGAGTACCGTTGCTGATTTATCATCTTTTTTGCGCGCGCCTCTTGGCTCTCTCCAGCGGGTAGAATCGATGGTACGCTGTCGTGAACAGACTGATCAAGTCGCTGCAGCAAATAGGAAAAGAAGTCGCGCAAAGATGAGAATAGAGATACATCTCTCACGTTGTTTCGCGCGCCTCGTGTGCCTTAATATTTCACGCGGCCCTGCGGCTTCTCAGTCTTCACTAGATATCGCGTAATTTGTCTCCCGATGTCTCGCGATGGAAACAAATTTTCCCGGCGCCGTACGGCGGGAGGGTGGGGTGGGGGTGGGGGGGGGAATAGCCCCGATAACACGCGAATTTATAACGCGAGAGCAACGTCGTTAGAGAGACGTGACTCTCCGGAGGACAGGAGCGTGCTTTCAAAACAGAGTGATCAATTTTACGGATTGCGAACCTTGCTCTCGAAATGGCCCGTCCAAGGCTCGCGCACGTCGATTACAAAGCGGACGTACATCGGAAACGCATTAGCAAACCGTCGCTGTCTGCTGGCCAGCTCTCATGCCGCCTCTTAACTTCTCTCCCTCTCTCTCTCTCTCTCTCTCTCTCTCTCTATCTTTCTCTCTATCTACCTCTCTGCCACATCCTAAGCGAAACTTAGCGCACCATAGTATATTCCGCGCGCCTTCTGTCACAGCCAGAGATACACGGTTCGCCCGAAGAAAGACGTTCAGCGCGGACAAGTTAATGCGCCCGTTCGTTCCATCGCCGAACCGCGAGACCGACGAAAGCCGTCGTCGAGCTTGCTCGAGCTGCGCTATCATGAATCCGCTCGAGAAGAATCGCCAGAGCGCGAGCGAGCCGCTTCAGAGGGAAGAACTGTGCACCGAGCAAAAATCAAATCGCACCCTGTGTTGACTTTATCACTCCCCGGTTGTGCGCGCTTCTAACGCGCGGCCGAGAGAGCCCAATAAAATCGTAGGCACTCCTCCGCAAACAATTACACCAGGGCTGTAATTTAGAAACAATGCCAGATGCATCGCCGTTGTCTTGCTGCCTCGCGGTACCGTACAACTGCCGGCTGCCTTCGCACGGGATTGACGTAATCACCGATGACAGTCGGGCAGCGCGCGCCCAGCCGACCGTGCATAGCCTTCGCCCACCTCCTCTCTCTCTCTCTCTCTCTCTCTCTCTGACACTCGTTGTTGCTCCTCTGTCCTTTTTCCTCTCTTTATTACACACGCTCGCTCGCGTGTGTCGCATGTTAATGGCATTTCGGGAGTCGTCGGTAATCCCGACATCGCACGCGATTGTTCTAGATGCTCATGCGACGTGCGAAAGGGCTGGAAAGGTTGACTGACCGGCGCTCGCGAGAGCTAAAAATTCCCGTCACTTCATTTCACCCGGGAAGCTGAATATCGGGCGACTGTTGATGGCGGCGAGCAATATATCGGCGAATGATCTCCGCGGGGTAGTGATGGCATATAAAGTTGGGCTTGAGAGTACGCTTTATACGAAATCGCAATTACATTAGCGAGGTAGCGCTGGGTCGCAGTGAAAAGCGCACGATCGAGCGCGAAAGCGTTCTTTTCGCGCCGGCGAGAGACGACGAGTTGCAACTTACGTTACGCCTCGGGTAAACGCAAGTTGCAGCGCGAATGGCGGATCGAGAGCCGCTTCCGCGGTCTGAATCGGGTGAGATTCGTCAGCGCTCGCTGCCACACGCTAATCACGGCGCGATACCGCACGGAGCTACCACTCTCGCGCGCTTTATCGTCAAAGGCGCTGATCTCACGCTCGGCAAACTGCGACTGTGCACGCGTAGACATGCTCGGTCAAACATACCAATGAGCTGCATAAACAAGGAGCGCCGGAGCACGCATTCGCGCATGTCTGTCCTGAAACCGCCGGGCGCTTCCTCGAGCGCTCTAATGCTCGAGAGACATTTAACTGTTTCTCGTTAAAATTAGCGGAAACGGCATCGTAAAATCCTAAGCCTCTCTCTCTCTCTCTCCTCGTCAAGAGTTCCCGTTCTCGTCACGGGGCGCGGAGCACCGGCAACGACGAGTAAATTGTCGCGGTCACGGGACGAGCTTTATGGATAAGAGAGCCGTTGCGCGTAAACTTCCTGCGACGCCGGCGAGGCCGCTTAACGATGCCGCGCGCGACACCACGCCGGCCCCGCCGGGGTTAACGGTCTTTATTATTATTCTCGCCTAGCTGGACCGGCTACCGCCGGAAAATTACTACCTATTCTCGGGTTATATGCGCGTAAATTATGACGTCGGGGGATCGACAAGACGTCCCGACCCGAGTGCGTTTTCCTGATAATAATATAAAGACCGGCGCAACCTCGCGGCTGACCCACTTAGGCCGGGGATTCTGATCTCCGCCCCGCCAGATCGCTGTTCCGTTGTCGCATCGCGCTGATAAAGAAGAACGCCGATGCGATCCTCCGGGTAACGACAGCCGGCTCGACGATGGACCGACGATGCGGTGGGAAATTGGCGTTCAGGGGAGAATCATCCTTCCTGCCCTGCAATTTAGCGCGCACGACTTGTGAAATTGATATTCGACGTTATAAAAAATAACGGAAGGCACAACTTCCTGTTGATAGAAAAAGTCACGCGTGTCAGAGCTCAACATTTTCATTATTCATAAATCTCTAACTTGACTTTCAAGAGAATATAATTATCAGGAAGGTGAGGGAAAAATAATGAGAGGAGCGATAACACACGCATGCATGCGCGCGCGTGCGGAGAAGCCATGAAATAATCGCCCGAGCAACGCGTTCGTCTTCACGCTCTTCCTTTGACGTCGCCTCGTCCGCGAAGGAGACGTCTGCGGCGCGGCGCGGCGCGGCGGCTGCCGTCCCTCGCGTGTGTCTTTTACGTCTCAAGGCTGCTACATTAAGATCGTCAGCAGCGGAGAATAATAATAACACAATAATAATAATCATAATAACGACTTCTTCTTCCTCATTACGAGCGATCTGGCCGCTCGTCACGTCGAGACTCTTCGACCGCTCATCAAAATCCCGGCGTGCATAGCGCGCGATACGGACGCGAGTGCTGATTACCGGCGAGATATCGGGACCCGGGCACTGCCGATGACGACGATGTTCTCCATATTTACGAAGTATCGCGCGCGCGCGGGACGCTCTGCCACTCGATTTACCTGCCCGGCCAGAACGGCGACGCGCTGCGCGTCCTGCGGAGCGCGTACGGCGCGTGGGCCGTTAATTGTTGAGTAATGAAACGCCCGCCGCGTGCACGGCTTATACAGCGAGAGCACAGAGAGAGAGAGAGAGAGAGAGAGAGAGAGAGAGAGAGAGAGAGAGAGAGAGAGAGGGAGAGGGAGAGAGAGAGAGAGAGAGAGAGAGAGAGAGAGAGAGAGAGAGAGAGAGAGAGAGAGAGAGAGAGAGAGCCGTGGGCCGGATCGGCGTCGTTTCGCTCCCAGCCACGACATGGACCATACAGCCCGCGGAGGAGAAGCGAGCGGATCGCGAATCGTGTATCGATTTAAGCGCGACCGGACGGATTCAATAACTCTCCCATCGAGAGAGAGCCGAGCCGTTTCAAGGCATTCCGGTTAAACGTGCGTGGCAACCGATATTTACCTATCTCATTATCGGCGGAATTTATGTTACGATCCACGGCGGACTTTTCCAGCCGCCCGAGTGGCTCTCTATCTTTTTCTCTCGTCAGCCCGCCGCGCCGTCAGCTGTTAGAACGCGAGCGAGCGTTCGTCAATTACGAGAATCATTCGCGACAGACTATCAGATCCGTATCTTTCCGCCGGATAAGCCGGCCGTTAACGAGCCGGCGCAGCTTTTTACATTCTATCCTAGAGTCGTTGCAGTGTCTGACACCGTCGCTCGATACCTGTCGTTAATCCTTTAATACCCGTCGTGACTGCTCGCGCTGGTACTTTGAAGCTCGATACATGTGCTTGCCGGATCTCTTTTTTTCTTTTTGCGTCCGTCGGTATCTCGGACGGCGCGATAAAAATTGCCACTTCTCTTCCGGAATATTGGCATACATACCAGCGATTTAAAAAAAACCCCCGCCGAATCGTCAAAGATTTCATTCGCTCTCGAGAGACGACGCCATTTTTCAAGCGTGAAATTAGACAATCAGCCGAAGAGGGGTAAAAAGTAGAGAATAAAAATAGCAGACATTCCCGATATATACGTGGAACGTGTTCTGAATATAACCGTTTCGTTATCGTCGTCGTAAAAAGAGCATAAAAATTGGACCAATTTTTACAAGAGCCTGATGTACGTATTATTCATACTCTCCTTATTTGCAGATGGTCCGAGAAGATAATGTTGAGTGATATATATATATATATATATATATGAGCACATTCGCCGCGCTAGCTTTCCTTGACTAATTTAGACTGAGTATTTCTCGACACAACGTTCGTGAGAAGAAATGCTGCTTTTGCGTTGCTTCATTTTCGATCGTCAAAATTGATGTCTTATCTGTTGGAGAGATTGCACGCCTCGCAACAAGACGGCTTAGAGTTCTCGGATGAATTTAATTATCGTCGTCTGTCTTCGCATTACTTGCAAATCATCGCGACGGCGAGCCAGCCGCAATCGTGCACGTCGATCAATATTGTAAGGCGTTCAATGAATTAGCGGCGAGATTCGCGAAAGACACGGTGCATTCTCCGGATAATGCAATCTATTAGGAAGGCCGGTACACGGTACACAAAGAGCGCTGCAAGACTTTCAACTTGGCTTCAGAGAGAGGAAAGTATTCCAAAGTTAGCCAAGTCTCTCCGTCCGCTCGCTCAACGCTGCAAACCCGGCTGTCTAATTGTAAATTCTGTTCCGCTAATATATGCCGCGGAGAGATGACTTTCCACGAGTAATCTAACCCCAGACATATGGCGTGGCGTCTCGTGTATTTCCCTGGGTATGCTCAAAGCGCGTTTCATGACGATGATATATGAACGCATCGGTCTTATGATCCGCGCTGGAAGAGAGATCGGTCGGCACGAGTGGGAATGATAAAAACGATCATCGCTTCGGGGCATCGATTTTCTGGTGGGGCTCGATGAGCGTCAGACACGCTGACGATGCAGTCGGATAACAAAGTCGCGGTATCGCACGCGTAACGCGTCACGCCCTGCAACGCTAATAGGCCTCACATTTAATTAACACCGGGGGCTATTACGGGCGTCTTCGCGCTCACACAGATAATCTAAGCCACATCGCGACTTGCGGATCTTTTCGGATCACGAGCAGAGAGGAGAAAAATAATGTGCATGCCTGTGTGTGTGTGTGTGTGTATGTGTGCGTGTGTGTGTGTGTGTGTGTGTGTATGTGTCGCTCGACGATAATAATCGAGAACCTGTCTGGATGCGACGGACTATCTCGGAAGCAACATACCTACGTCAACGTCGCCCCGCACGCGGCTCAGGTTGGAATTTCTCTCCCCTTCTCTCGTGTCGCTCTTTCAACAAAATTTTCACACCGATACCACTCGAACTCAAGGCCGCGCGATGCGATCGAGAGAGGAGGAGCGCTATAATCCTCAAAAGGGTCATCATCCGGCCGTCACAGCGAATACAGATTGCTGTTAGCTCCGCTGCGCGCGACTATCCGACTTCACCAGCTATTACTTCACCGCGCGTACTTTCCGCGGAGAGCGTAATCCGCAAAGTCATTCCCGAGGATGCATCTCGAGGCACTCGTTTGCCATGCCCGGGACGTCGGGAAAAAGGTCGATGCGGGCGGCACGGCAGTAAAAACTATCTTCGCCCCGCGGTCATTGTCTACGTACACACGGGCCTCTCCGGCATGGGTCTCGGCGAATGCGCGCTAAGTCGAGCGAGAGAGAGAGAGAGAGACAGAGAGACAGAGGTCTCCTGATCGTGACGCTGACTATAAAGTCCGCGAGCGAACTTACATATACGTAGGTATTATTAGCCCGGCGAGAGGAGGAGGCCGTATAAACGTGTCCACGGGTGACGTCCCGACATCCCCGGTGCTCCGGGCGTACATGAACTCTGTACTTTAATGGGCTCGTTTCGTCCCTCGCTCATTCTGCGGCCTAGCGCGCAGCCCTCCGTTTTTCTCGCTTTTCCCCGTCGCCCTTTCCGCCGCGACCCTCCCCTTCGTTCCTGCCACTCCCTCCTCCGACTCTCTTTCCGACTAACCTAGCCGCTCGAAAGAGAGAGAGAGAGAGAGAGAGAGAGAGAGAGAGAGAGAGAGAGAGAGAGAGAGAGAGAGAGAGAGAGAGAGAAAACGACCGTGCATACTGAAGGCAACTCGAACGCATCGCAACGCGCTGCACAGAACGATCTCATGCAAATGACACTGACCGCCAAGGAAGGAGGTTATCCTCCAATTAATCGAGCGCCGCCGTGTGCTCCGTCAGTCGGTGCCCTTCGATACACGTCAAGGCGCGAAATTACTCCTCGAGGTGGATCCCCACGCGGTTATTAACGCGCCGCGAGCCGCGCGGAATATGCAAATCCTGCTCGCGTTTCTGCAATTACGTTCGTTTTCGAGAACCTTGAGGAAACGAGGCGCGAGAGAGTACCTCGCGGGACAGGTATACCTACCTAGAGAGCTTATACAAGCGTCAGCAGCGTGGCGAAGAGAATTTGATAACCTTTGCTTAAGCAGAAATAACAATATCCTGTTTCTGCTGTGAAGATGATTATCTTTAGCGTACGTGTTTCATTTTAGTCTCGTCCCCCCCCCCCGCCCGCCCCCCAAAGGGAGGCCTTTCTTCGTCGGAATAAATTTTCGAGCACGGTGTTTCCTCATTATCCGTTCAACACACGAAATATCCGGCGAGCGCGACGCAACATCTCCACAGCAACGTGCGTTAAGCCGAACATGATAGTGTTCGAGTAGGGAAGGAAAAAAAAGAATATTAAAAACTACAGGCGGGACACAAAGTCGCAGCGCGCGCGTGCTTAAGCCAAGAATGCGAGATTTCTGTTGCTATCGATCTAGGATCTCACGTCACCCCGATCAGGAGTCACGTTTCGACGGGTCCGAGAATAAGTCGTGACTGCAGCCGAGATCACGCGAGGACCGTCACGACTCTCTCTCTCTCTCTCTCTCTCTCTCTCTCTCTCTGTCTTTCTCTGCGAATGCCGTCATAGAAGCGGTATAGTACCTACTATAGCGCGTCCTCCTCTTCCTCCAGATACTATCGCGATCGCAATGTTGCGCATTCAACATCAAGGCACGACGGTGCGGTAACCTTTCATTTACCAGAAAATCCAGCGTACAAAGTGGATGTGCAAGTACAAAAGAAACTTAAGAGGGCTTCATCTTCAGAAAGCACCGCGACGAGCACGAATGTTGCACGTCGAATACGTGATGAGATAGAAATCTTTATGCGTAATAGTGGACTCGAGGTGTGCGTACCCCCGACAGACAATAATGAAAGAAGAAAAAGATGCGGGAAGAATGAAAAAACGTACAGAGCAGAAGAGAAGAGAGGGGGAGGGAGAGAGGGAGGGAGAGAGAGAGAGAAGAGAAAAAGGAATTACGACACAAAAATTCAAAATTCTGACTCTGGAAGACGTCACGGCACGCATAATTGCTACGTACAGAAGATATCGCCGCTACACCTTCATTATCGAGAACGAGATGGGTGAAAAAATAGTTTGATCAACGGGTACACGACTCCATATTATGACTCACGTCTATCACGTTGAATCCTTTAGGTATATCGGCTCACTCATATTCCCTCGAATACTGAGGTATCTAGGCTCGCCCGCTCTCGCTTGTAGTCGACCTGACTCGGCTCCGGAGCAGCGGGACAAGCCGATAATTTAGCGGTTTTGTTACTTCTAGGGTAGTGCGCGCCGCGTTCGCCGCCGTACTCCTCGCGTTTTACATGCATTAAAGCCACTGTGCGCGAACCGAGAGAGAGAGAGAGAGAGAGAGAGAGACCCTCTTCTCTTTACTCTTCTCCTTCCCCTCCCCCCTTCCCGCCCCTCTCCTCTCACCCTCTCTCTCTCTCTCTCTCTCTCTCTAGTTTTCTTCTCTCTCCTCTACTACACTCTACTCTTCTCCGCTCTGCTATGTTCTGTTCTACTCTGCCTTACCCTCTCCCTCATCCCCGATTACAGCTGCTGCAACTTGCGCGCTCCGCCGCAGCGGTTTTGTCCCGCACGGTTTCGATTTCTACGCTTCTTTCACGCGGTCCACCCGATGCCCTTCTTCGCCTCGCCTTTGTAACAGCGGCGGCAGCGGCATTTGACGGAACGGGATATACTTCTTCTTCATCCCGAAGCGCAACGATTATACAAAGAGTGCTTCTTTCGCCTCGCCGATTGCAGTTTCCGCGCACGGCACGGAATCCTTCCTCCCTCCCTCCCCCCCCCTCTCTCTCTCTCTCTCTCGCTGTCCTCTCCTCGCCCGCCACTTCTCGTTCACTCCTTCCTTCTCCTCTCTCGGAAATACTAAAGGCCGCGGAGCGGCCGTCGTTCGCGTCGAGCGGCACGGTTGCCGCCAGAGAACGCGAGGGACTTTTGTTACGGTGTGCAAGAACCCGTTGCATAAACGTCAGAGCCGGGGAAAAATAGAGTGGCACGAGTAATCCTCGGCGGAGCGAGGAATATCTATTAAGCTTCCGCGCCTCGCGGCGAATTAACGGCCGCAACAAAATTGCCCAGAGTCGCGTTACGATTTCCCATTCACGCTTTTGCGCGATCGCCATTAGCGCGAGCGCGCGCGATTCCACGCGCGTCCGGCCGGCCGGCCGACGCGAGGGGAACGGCTCTCTCATCGCCGACCCGGATAACGGCGAGCGCAGGGGGTGAGCGCGATGTGTTGTTGATGGACGTGCCTCGAAAGAGGGGGACCGGTACCGTTGAGCATCGAGAAGATCGGCCGAGGAAACGAGGGCGACCGTAAAACGCGATTCGTGAATCGCGCGCAACCGCGAACGAGTATCGCGGATCGGCGCGCCGCGCCGCGCCGCGCCGCGCCGCGCCGGCGATGTCGGATGGAGATGCTTCTCCGATTCGCCTCATGCGAGCGCGATCGAGCTGGCCGTATCGGAACCGGCCTCTCTCTCTCTCTCTCTCTCTCTCTCTCTCTCTCTCTCTCTCTCTTCCCTTCCTCTCTTTCTCGCGCGTTTCCTCTTCTTTTCATTTTTTCTCTTCCTTCCTCTCCCTCGCGCTCTTGCTCCCTTTCTCCCGTTCGTCGTCACGCTCGTGCAACTAGTTTAAACAAGTTTAATCGGTCGAATTTTTCTACACGAAAGCGGATTTCACGGCAATATAAACAGGCGAGAAATTGTGCACAGCTGTCGCGCGGCTTAACGACTTTCTTCTTCGCGATCGCATCGCTCACCGTCTGTTTGCGCCGCGCCGTGCAGCACTACGTCTACACGTCGCGTACGTCTCTTTTCGTCTTTTCGCGAATCCTGAGAACACACGCCGGCAACAACGGCGCGCCGAAGCTAAATACCTGTGATCGTTTCCGATACCGCGAGCGTGCGGTTACCTAGGGGCGCGGGGCGTTCATCATCGTAAATCCTCCGTGTTTAACGGCCAGCGGGAGTACTTACGAGGCAATTCAATCTTATTGTGTTTGCGAGTGCGCTCAGCCGCAGTGAGATGGACGAGGATCGTTGCTAATTGATTCCGCCGGGGACGCCGTTAATTACTCGCCAGGAAATGCGTTATCGATGACGCGCAATCGCGTTGCGGCGCCGCGATTGTGCACGCGCGAGCTAAGAGACTGCCGCGCGAGAATCGATGGGGCGCTCCACGCGCGCCTTTCCATCCCGCTCTCGCACGCAACCCCCGCTCTCGTCCATTTTCCGATTAGAAACGGCAGGAAAGAACAAAGAAGAGAGCAGAATACAACGTCTGACGACGTGTAGCGCGGATGGGCCGCATGGTGCCGCATGGGCAGTTTACAAAGGGAGGATATCTATTCGTCGCTTGGTAGCACACGGATCGGCAATGCTTGACCATGTGTCTCGTAGCGGTAACACTCCAACGAGCACTGTGGCCATTGTTCTTGCGCGGGATGCGCTCTCCCACGCGTGTAACGCCTCGTTTCATGGCGTGAGCGCGCGCACCTCGGCGGAATCCCCTGAAATTTCTTGCCCATTCTTGCGCCGATTGTCCGCCGTTCCTTGGTCCCGCGCTAAGGACGCGTACGAGGATACGCAAGCGTATATGCAAGCGCGCGCGATTTAAGCTCGCCGGCAAGACTTACGAGCTCGCGGTTAATGGAATACGCGCGCGCGACGCAAGAACGACGGACCTCGAGCGGACACGACCAGACTATTTAATTACCTCGCGCGTCCTCTATTCCGTGTCTGCGTGGACTCCCGACGCGGCGTCGACGTCCACCGGAGGAGGCGATAAACGCGGCAACTTCTGTTATTAAGAGCGCCTTTTTGACACGTCACTTTCATCCCGCATGTGTAATCGGGAAGATTGAGAGAAGACCGCGCGTGCGTCCCCGCCGATTCGTCGTAAAACGAAATAGTGGCCGCTAACCTGGCACGGTTGTAAAAAAGGAAGGAGAAACTTTTAGGGGGCTGCAACGCTTACTCCACTTTGCTGTTCTTTCGCTAGGAACGAAGGGAGAAATTTCCGCGGACGTAAACCGAAGGCAAACAACAAGAGACGGCGGACCGATGAGGAGAGAAGAAGAGAGAGAGAGAGAGAGAGAGAGAGAGAGAGAGAGAGAGGTCGTGACTCTAGGAACGATCGGGGAACCGTTTCTATGGACTACCTTCCTTATAGCTTTCTACCTCCATCATCCGAATGTTCGCGGTAGCGAGAGTCGAACTGTGAGAAAAGCACGAGGAATGTTTCAGGAATCACTACCTCGCAACTATGTCGGGGTCACCGTGTGATGGCTTTCGATATTTCGTGAAACACGGAATTTGTCGCACTTCCGCGACGGTTTTCATCGGCTGCGACTATTGTCCCTCCTTCCTACCTGGCCTGGATGAAGGGACAAGAGACCGAAGCTCACGCTTCAATGCACACCGGTGCTTCCAGAAAACCACGGCGAATAAATTGAAATAGAATAACAGACTGACTAACATGAGAAATCCATTAATACGCTATGCATCCTTCCTTTACAGTTAGCCGGACACAACTCGAAGACGCCAGAAGCGGGAAGCACTTTCGATGCTTTCGATCGTGTGTCTCTGAAAATGAGCGAAACGCGCGCACAACGGCAACAAACGAGATACTAACCCCGGTCGGGAAAAGTTTCAGAGAGCATTACCGAAGTAAAGATACAAATTGGAAGGTATCGTATATCATACGGAGAAGCTGAAGAGGCGATTTGCGCGCGCACGTGCGAAATTTCAGATACGCTTTATCGAAACGCGTTACCGCAGCTTTCGTTGCTGGCAACCTTTCGCGCGAGCGCGCGCGAGACAAGGAGAGAAATAGGAATATAAAGATTATTGTTGCACGAGCACTCTCTCGAGGGTGAGCGCCGGAGGCGAAATGCAATCGCGGACGAAAAGGACGAAGGCGCGTCTTCGCTTCCGAGGAGAACGAGTGTCTTCGGAGCAGACAGACCGCGGAGCAGCACACAGAGAGACCCTCCTCTGGTCTCTCTCGGCCTCTGGCTCCGGCGGAGAAACCCGCGCGACCACTTAAGATCGTCATAATGCGAAGATAAATGCTCCGCCGTGCTGATCATTTTGTTGCGCCCCATTAAAAAAATTAGCGATATCGAAAAGATCGATCCGAGACGGGATCGTGCGGGAAATTATATTTAATCGGCTCCGGCCGCGTTTTCGTGTCGGGAAGGGATATAGTTACCGCATCTCATATTTCTTCACGACATATTTGCAAAGAGCGCATCCTGTTTTCGCGACGGGCTGAGGGAGGGGCGGGCGAGCGGGCGGGGTGTTAATTTAGCTGTACGCGAGAAATGAGGATTACGTCGCTAAATCACGCTCTCAAAGAAACTCGCCCGACCACGTGGCGCAGGGGGCTCGCGCGTAAAAAGCGAACTCTCTTCGCGCGCGCGCGCGTGATGCGCTGGACTTTTTGCTGCGCGAAGAATAGCCGTCGCGCTTTTCTCGATGCTCGGAAAGAAAGCCCTCGGAGGGCCCCAGTTCGCCTTCAGCAGCCGCGGGCATGTTTTGACATACTTCCCGCGATAGTAAAAACGCAAGGCGGCAAAAGGTGAAATGCCGATGAAATCCCCCTCCCCCCTCCCTCCCCCCCGAGCGCGTCTCACGTCGCAAGGTGGCGGGAGAGCGGGGTTGCGCGTTCTTTTGGAAAAAGCGGCGGGTATCTCCGTCGATTAATCGCGCTGGAGATTATCAGGTGCACCGACCATTTTATCGGACACGATGTGGATAGACGCTCGCGATGGGCGGTCCGCCGACGGTCGCTACCAACGCAGCAACTAACTAAGGAAGAAGAAGATCGGCAGTGAGTAGCCGCCGCGCGTCTCAAGGTCTCGCAACTAGGAAACGATCGGTTCCACGGGCTTTGCCTATACCCCCATTAGCTCTCTCTCTCTCTCTCTCTCTCTCTCTCTCTCTCTCTCTCTCTGTCTCTCTCTCTCTCTCTCTCTCTGTCTCTCTCTCTCTCTCTCTCTCCGGATAGGAAAGTAATTACCGATGCATAAATCCGCCGATTGGAAGCCCCTCGGCGAGGCATAACGGCACGAGAGAGTGGCGTCGCGAGCGTCGCTCGTAATTCGCGAGGTGTAAGTCGTGTCACGTACGAACCGGCCGTTTTGCGTTCCGCCGGCGAAGCAGGAAGCGTACGTGGGATTATCGGGATATAATCCCGGGTAATTGCGGGTATTCTACTCGACCCTCAACTACTTAATTAGCGCTGAAACCCGACTCGTACGAGTCGGAAAGACCAGCGCGCGCGCGCGCGCGCGATTCCTCGCGCGCGGTAACGCCCACTTACGCCGCCACGTGGAAATCGCACGCGGGCGAGTACCGTGTGTCTCCGATTATCTCACTCCGACTCTCATTGTTCGTCCGATCACGCGCGCGCGCGCGGTCAATGAAATCGAAGTATCGAAGTTGGCACGCGCGCGCTTCATTCCGCGGCTAAAAATTCTCTCCTCGCTCTCGGTCGGGCCGGTCAACAATCGACGGAACACCGTCAAATGTCTCAATCCTTCGACCTCTGCCAGTATATCTCCGTCGATATCGACGAATTGCGGCGCGCATTCAGCGGAAATTTTCCGAGAGATGCGCGAGAACTCGCGTTGCGAAGAACAGAGCAGAGGGTGAGCGATAAAAGATTATTTACTCTGAGCAACACACATACACATACACACACACACACACGCGCGGCTTTATAGCGTGCGCGACTAGCTACATCGGCATCATCGCTAATCGACGGTGCCTCGCCGTTGGTCCGAGATAAATCTAAGTTGCGCCGCTGATTAATCTGGCTAACCGCAGCGCAGCGTTCAGAGCCCAAGAGAGAGAGAGAGAGAGAGAGAAAGCGGAGGGCGGCTTCATTGTCGGCCCAATTCCCGATCGCCTCAACGCGTCGCGCGCGGCCCTCGCCCTCGCGGCTAAGAAAAGAACGCTCGAGTCACGATCGATAATCGCGTATCGCGACGGTTCGATCGCCCGGCCCCACTATGACCGCCACCACCTTCTTCTCGGCGGAATCGACTGACCGGAACAGAAGTAAACACCGTGCCGCACACGGCGAGCCAATACGTAGGTGTCTAAACGTGCTGTATACAGACGAAAGGACCAGCCATAAGCAGCGCGGGCCGCGCTGCCCTCAAGAGCACCTCTTCACGTCCGACGGAATGAACTGAATTATACGCTATTGAGAGCGCACTGAGCGACGCCGTCGCGATTCACGATTCACACCCGCGCGATCGATCTCGCGCGCGCGCGCGCGCGCGCGCGGCGTTATTGCGGTTAAGCGCCGCGCGCGACTTTAAGATAAACGATTCAGCCGAGATAACATTGTCCATCTGACAGCTCGCGGTAACAGCGACTACGGACCGCGGAGAATGACTGCTTTCGCACCTCGGCTAATGCCGGCGCATCTCAGCTCGTCGTTAGAAACGACGCGCGCGCGCGGAGAAAAAAGAAGCGGCCAGTTTCATCAATACGATTCATCGTCCGCGCGACGCCGCCATGTAGCCGCGTCGTTACTAGATTGCCGGACGAATAATAAATCAGTGCGACGAGCTGGCACGGAGGAGCCGATAATCCCGTGACACCCGTTGCGTTAAATAAAGCTAACAAACCGGAGTTTCGTTTTAAATCATTCCCCCGGCTTATAATTTATGGCGCGTCTACGTGGACTTCTTAACGTCGGGACGACCATGCCGACGTAACTTACGGCGGGTTGTCCATTTTTTGAATCCCGCTACTTAGTTGGCCGCAAGAAAACACTGTTGCACGTTCTGCATCATTAGCTACGCCGTGCCTCCAAGTGCACCGTCCTCTGCCACGGCGAGGGCCGGGGAAGAAAAGTGCGTCGCGTCGCGTCGCGTCGCGTCGCGTCGCGTCGAAGATCGTCGGGATTCGCGAGACGAGAGAATCATCGCGTGCAGCATGCATACGCCGCTCTCCGAGTGTGCTTTTTGCGCCGCGACTTTACGGTACACAAGCGTGTACCTGTACCTGCGCCTCCCCCTCCCCCCTCTCCTCGCCGCTCGATGCGATGCGTCTGAATGGTAAACTGGCACAACATTCACCGGCAATACACGCGAAGAAACGCGATAATGTTAACGCGCGACATCAAGTATGTAATTATCTTCGCTCTTGTAGGACGCTTTTTTCATGCGCGGGCATAACTATAACAGTATTTCATACGTTGCGTGTGTGTGTGTGTGTGTGTGTAACTATAGGAGAGCAACTTTTTTGACAAATTCGCGGTGCGAGCTCTTGCGTGTCCGGCAAAATTGATTATAGTTTGTCGCTCGGCTGAGCATCAATATTAAACGTACGGAAAAATGCATTCCTGGTAAGAAGAAACAATTTCTCGCCAATCCTCGCTCGCATCTCGCCAAATTGACTCGGCGAAAATGCGAAATCACGGCGCGAGATGTATCGGTGAAGAGGGAACTCGGTACCGATCGGAGATTCTCCGCAAATTTCACGCGAAAATTGCGGCTTTGACTGGACGAGCGGTATTTTCCGCGCGATGTAATTGAATACGCGAAATGTGGCGCGTCTCGGCTGCTTTTGTGCTCCCAGTCCGTTCTGAAAAATTCGCTATTTGTACCTCAGTAGCGATTCGCGACTGCGCTTGTATCATTATTTCTTAAGTACCAAAGTGAATCATGGCGTGACGCGAATTTCTTCTTCACCTTCTTATCGTTAAAGCCAAGCCTATTCGCGCGGAAATCCAATGAATCGAGCATTTAGCAGCAGGTGAGCTGGATTATACTTATGCGCGCATTATACTCGGCACAAGAGCCTACTCTTCCGCCACTTTTGAAGCCGGCCGAATGTCATAAATTTTCAAGCCCCGCGCGCTCGCCGTTTGTACGGCACATACAAAAGAGCGGCCTGAAATAAATAATTTCCCCCACGACAGATCAATCTGTCTACACGCGAACAAATCCATCCTTTCGTTTTGAATTCGCACAAAGGATCTCCGCGCGGGAGAGAAATCGCGAGCGCGCGTTTCGCGCGCGTGCGAAAAAAATTCGCCATTGAAATCAGCGCATAGCTTCACGTCGCGGTCGAACGAAAAATCGCGTGGTTACGGCTGTCGAAAGCCCTTCCATAAACGATCAACTTTTTGCCGGTCGCGCGCGTGTCGCCAGATTCGAGGCACGCAATAAGCAATCGCCTCCTCCGCGAGTAAATTATCGGGGCTCCCTTGTGGAGCCAGCCGGTGGGAGATTAATTTCGACGCGCGCGCGCACGCTTTTCCCCACGAGCCGCGCTCGCAAAAAGCCGCGCGCGCGCGCGCTCGTATATATCGCCCCGGTGGTAGTTGTGCCGACCACGACGCCGGGTAAATACGTAGTGGTAAACGCGCACGGCCACGGATAGATCCCCCTTTGCCGTGATCTACAACCACGGCGAAGCAAATCGCCGTCGCACGCATCACGACGGCTTGGAATACGCGTCCCGAGGCTTTCTACGCGTTCTTAACAACCGAGTGACCGAGACACGTGGATGTATATGACCGCGTCGTCTCCCGCCCGCTCTATATACCCCCCCCCTCCCTTTCATACCTCGCTACTCGCGACGACGTAGGGGGATCCGCGGTGAATCTCTTCTCCAGCGTGCACGAGCGCTCTCTCTCTCTCTCTCTCTCTCTCTCTCTCTCTCTCTCTCTCTTTGGAGCTCTCTCGCTCACTCGCACGCTTCCACTCTTATTCCCGTCCTGTCACGACCAGTCGCATCATTAGGCCATCCGGTATTACAAATGACGTTGAAGGGACTCCCCAGGCTCCTCCACCTCTTCTTTGTACCCACCCCGCTCCCCCTGTCCAATCCGTCCCTTTCTCTCGCTGATTGTCCCTCTCTCTCTCTCTCTCTCTCTCTCTCTCTCTCTCTCTCTCTCTCTCTCTATCTCTCTCTCTCTCTCTGTCTCGCGCTCTCTGTCTCGCGCTCTCTCCACCGCGAGTACTCGCGCCGCTCGGATCGGCGAGTCCTCCCCGACTTCTTCACGCGAGTCTATCTCCGGCTGGTTTGCCGAGTCAATCCGGCGAAACGTCGCTTTAACTGGATCGTTCGAACACCGCGGCAAAAAGCGGCAAGCAAGTCATAAGCATTTATGAGTTTCTTACCGGCGATAATAAGTTTGGAGCGATTGCTGTTTGTATCATTGCGCGAGGTGTACGGCGCGCCCGTATTTCTTCTGACCGGCCGACATTCTTCGCGAGCGAGCGAGCGAGCAGCCGCGTGCGCGGGCCTTATCTGCGCCTTCTTTTCCCGGCCGACGCTCTTATCATCAAACCGCCCGGCCTGACATTCGCGAGACTCGCCCAGTGAGACGCAGTCGCGAGCGCCCGTGACGACGGACTCTCGGTCGCGCGTCTGACCCCGACCGGCTTTACCTACTGCTACGTACCACCACTACTACTGACAGCCCGGCATAATCGAACGGAGGATCGATTCCCGCGCACGTCGGTAATGAACGATGGTCTCCTCTCAATACGTATCGCCGCATTAACCTTCACCACGGTCGTCGCAGCGGGGCCCACACGCACATCCATGATTCGTAGAAATCGAGCGACGCGTGATACAGGAGAGCTAAACGGCTGAGCGACCACCATTCATTGCCTCGTCGGGTAGCCTGGCACGCGGCTTCAATCCCCTTGCTGTCTCGTTCCGCGCGGCACATACCGCGGGCACAAAACCGCGTTTATCGTAATTTCCGCAAGAAGATCCGCCGTTTCGCGGCGACCGACCGCTCTCGGTAGCGACAGTCGCGTCAAGATGATTTAAATGTAGCCGTCGTGCACAGCGCTCCGATAGCGCGCGTATACTCGGCTACATTTAGCGCGCGATTGACTTTGACACGAGCAAGTAGCTCGCGCGCTTCACGGTGGTCGAGATAAAAGGAAACGAGAGGAGAGGAAACGAGCAGCAGAGAGAGAGAGAGAGAGAGAGAGAGAGAGAGAGGAAGAAGGACGGACGTGAGAGAATCTCAAAGAGAGTGAGCAACGGAGAGCGAAGGAAGGCAAAGAGAGAACGAGAGAAAGAGAGAGGGGAGGAGGGGGGAGAGAGAGAGAGAGAGAGAGGAGAAGGAAAGAGTAACAGCGAGAAATCCGTACGCGGGGGTGGACGCGCGCGAAAATAGTGGTTTGCGAAGAAAGGTCAGACAGTGTGTGGAGATAAGACGAGATAAAACCGCCAGTAAGGGCATAAAGCCGTTACGGGGAGGAGGGAGAAGGCGTTTTATTACAGCCGGAGGTATGACTCCCGGAGGATAACGACGTTACGATGGCTAAGGGAATCAGTGTATACTCCTGGAAAGCGTATGTAGCCTAATAAAAGCTCGTGGCGAATTTACAATACGCCTCGAGCGGCATCATTGTAAAGCTAAACAATGCCCCGGGGGGGCAACCAGTTTGGCGGAAATAAATGCTGCCCGCGTAAAAACTAGGGATATTATCGTAGGAATTACATTAATCTTCCGCTGAACGTGATAGACCCAACCCTTTGTCGCTTTTGTATTCCTCAAGGATTCGCCGAGTCCAAGTTGTATCAATTAGACGACGTTTCAAGTGGATACACGTGTTAAGACGTGACGTGACAGGAAGACGTGTGAAACGTAGGGGGTGAGGAAACGCGAAACACACGAATTTAATCACACGTCGTTTAAATTCCGCCGCGCACTGGTGCGATTCTGTAACTCGTTATTGGAGTTAACGACATTTTCGTTATCGTTGCGCAGCTTTTGTATACCGTAGAAGAGAGCTGCGCAACGATAACGAAACTGTCGTTAACTCCAATGACGAGTTACAGAATCGCACCACATTGAACGTGTCACACAAGCTGTGTCAATTCATTCATCAGTGATATCCGAAACGAAGGACCACGAAGACCAATCGGAACACCGTAACGAGCGTGAACGAGCCGCTCTGCGGGCAGCGTACAGAAGCGACAAAACGGAAATGAAAAACGACGAAGAGCGAGGACGAAGAAGACGCGAAAAGAGAGGAGCACGTGAAATGCGACGTGATTCGCAAGGTTGCGACAAGGTAAACTCAACTAACGTTGTCGGAGCAAACAAGCACGACCGACCGACCGACCGACCGACCGACCGACCGACCGACCAATCAGCCAAACAACCAACCAACCAACCGACCGACCGACCGACCAACCAACCAACCATCCGAGCATCCGAGCATCCGAGCATCCAACTATCCAAGCAACCAAGCGACCAACCGACCAGAGAGAGGGACAAAGCTAAACTAAAAGGCAAGTCAAAGCAAGTCAAGAAGAGCTAGGTCGAGGCGAGGCAAGGTAAAGCGAGTAGGGACGGGGTAAGGCAAGGCGCATTGGCGAGGCATGCTAAAGCAACGGGTCCAAAGTCGCCGTGCCACGGCGAGGCCCCGGTGGCGCGTTAACCTCCCGCTCGTACGCAGTACGCTCTCGACTCTCGCGCAGGCCAGGTTGCACCAATCCCGTCAGTCGATCCGCCGACCACGTGCATCCCGCCACGACAGGCGAAACCACGAGAGAGAGAGAACGGCCAGAGCGTCGATTCGATCGCGCGCACGTGCCTCTCGTACAGCGACGAGAGACGTCTCTCGGCGACCTGGACGGGGACGATAATGGTGAATTCTTGCCGATAAAGGAAGCTTACCGCGACGGATGTAACGCGCGAGTCTTGTCGCGAGAAACACGTTCGATCAATCGTCCCACGATGATTACAAGGTGAAACTAACCAGGAGGTGCGTCAGTGACGAGCGTGGAACTTTGTCGAGCGACAGCTTTCGGCTGCTCTCTCTCTCTCTCTCTCTCTCTCTCTTTCTCTCTCTCTCTTTCTCTCTCTCTCTCTCTCTCTCTCTCTCTCTCTGTGTCTCTCTCTTACCGCTACGAGGGATGAGTGTTCGAGTGTGCGCGGTCGGACAATCTGCCGAGGAGTGCTCACCACGAGTGCTCTGTTCGGACGAAGCTCGTGAATGAAGACGGACGTCGCAAATTAATTCGCGCGAGATTTCGATCGCCCTCCTTGCTCCTCTCTCTCTCTCTCTCTCTCTCGCGTGCGCGCGCGCTATCTATTTATCTATCTCTCTCGGCATCGGCCGCGAGCGGTTTTCGCGCGCATTACACCGTGACGCCGGCGGACGAATTTAATTCCGCGGCGGCTTTCTCACGCCTGTGAGAAATCGGCCTGGGTCGCGACGATTAAACGATGAAGAGGAGGTGGGCCGCGTCATTCTTCCCGGCCGGGGCGTTCCACTTTCGGTGCCGGCGCGTGAAATCGACGGGACGAGGCGAAAATGAATTCGAAACGGTCACGCCAGTGCGTGGCAGCACGTGAGCCTCGCCTCTTGCCATGGCTGAAGGAGCGACCAAGCGGCGCAGTGTAACCTTCGAGGGAGCGGGTCCTTTAAATTGTCGCGCTCCGGCGAGTTGCGGCGAAAAAAGGGGAACCGGTCAGAAAAACCGCCTCGGCGAAGATCGATCGGCCGGAACGGCTCGGAATAATTGAATTATCGAAAGTCCGAAGGTACACGGAGAGCAGTCCCGGTAGGACGACCATACATGGTCGTCGTCCTCTGCCTACGAGAAGGCTTCTTCGCGGAGGAAGAAGCGAAAGCGGCGTCGTCGTCGTCATCGTCGTCGTCGTTGTCGTCGTCGTCGTCGTCATCGTCGTCGTCGTCATCGCGTGGGAGGTCGCGAGCATCGTGCGCGGTGCTTTTTACTCGGAACGAAGGAGAGACAGATTCGTGCGCTAGCTCCGGAACCCACACGCGGCGATTTCAGTCGCGGATCTTGCCCTCTTCTTCTGCGACAAGAAAGAGAGAGAGAGAGAGAGAGAGAGGGAGGAAGAAAGAGCAGCAGCGCGAACAACGCGAGTGGGAAGCGAGTGCGCTCGATTTCGCGACCAACGAATCTTCCAGGAACGGCGCTGTGGTTTCTCATCTCTTTCTTCAACGCGTCCGCGAGAACGCGTGCCGCGACCGAAGACGATCGATCCGGATGATCGGCGGAGGAACGAGGGGAACCTGATTCGAAGCGAGTTCGTGCTGCTGCTGCTGCTGCTGCTGCTGCTGCTGCTGCTGCAGCCGCCGCCGCCGCCGCTGAGTAGCCAGCTCGAATAATTACAACTAGTTCGTTAGCAAACGCGGCTAAATCTTCGCGCGCGCGCGGCAGACCCCGCGAGTAAACGAAACCGAGTGAATTAGCCGACACAAAGTCACGAGAGAGAGAGAGAGAGAGAGAGAGAGAGAGAAAGCGAAAAGAAAAGGGAAAAACAGAGTGGAGAGAATAAAGAGGAACAGGATACAAAAGAAAAGGGAATAAAATGGAAACGTGCGAGCGACCCGCGAACCTGCGAACCAGCTGGGAAAGCGCGTGGAGAATTGCACGCGCAGTCAAGTGATCCACGTAGTCGCGACTCGCAGCGTTCACCTGTCAACGTCTGACATGCAGTCGCGGCAGAGCGCATTGGCGAAGTCTGTTCGCGGGGAAGTCTCGCGAAGTAAATCGCACGCCGTACGTTAACGTCGCCGTAGCTCGTGACGGACGCGCGCGCGCGCGCAAGCGCGCGCGCGAGCGAGCGAGCGAGCGAGCGAGCGAGTGAACGAGCGAGAAGTGGTTCTTCCACTGGCGGCGGAAAAACGAGGAAAAAGGGGACAACAATAAAAGCGCGAGGAAAGAACAAGAACATGCCGGTCGCCGGGACCAGGAGATTATGCAGAGTGGGACTCGCCGCGGTCCTCGTCACCGCGCTGTGCGTCTTGACTCTGCTGGACTCGCCGCCACGACTCCCGGATCCTCCGACCGATCTTCCTCCCACGCCTGGTAAGCAATTTTCCTCCTCCGGCAACGCGGAGGGCGCGAGCGCCGCGACCCTTGGCCTTTCGTTATCGCTCCGCGGAACGGTCCGTGGCGACTGCTGAAGGCGGTAACGCGGTGTATCGGCATCTAGCGGGGCTCTTGCGCCACCGCAACAATCGGCCGCGCGAGGATAGATAAGTCGAGAGAGACAAATCGATCTCGTTTCACGTGACGCGCGACGTCCACGATTGAATCCTTCGATACACGAGAGCGGACCGCGCGAGACGCACGATCGATCCCTTGGAATCGATGCCTCCGGTTTGCTGTTCTCTTGGGAAAAGCGTGTACGCGGGGAGAGAACGGGAGTGGAGTAACGATTCCGCGTCCTGGGATCGCGAGAGAGAACGCGGAGATTGAACGCGAGGGCCGAAGGCGAACCGAGCGTGACGCGCGCTGTCGTTATCGCGTACGTTTTGTCGCGCACTCTCACAGACTTCTTCCTCTCGCAATCTCGGTGTAACTAATATCGGGGAATGTTACGATCGTCTCTATTATAACTGTAATACCTAACTATATCTATTATTTGCGATAACTCGCCTCGTACCTTAGAACTAGCCTCGAGAAACTACAAATTACAGGCGGAAGATTTCTCTTGTGGAACATTTCGTCGGATTGAGTATTGTACTTTTTTCTACGACTTACTCAAGTTTAAAAAAAAAAGAACATACATATATACACACACATGTGCGAGATTCTTTTCGCGATGACGTGACTCTACAGTTTTGCAAAACTTGGGACTTGTGCCGTGTAAAACGAGAAATTCCTGTTTGCTGCGCGCGCCGTAGGCGCGCGCAACAATAACGCAACGCGGGCAGGTAAGGGGAGAGAGAGAGAGAGAAGGAGGGAGGGCGGGAGGGAGGGGGAGAGAGAGAGAGAGAGAGAGAGAAGAGAGAGAGAGAGAGAGAGAGAGAGAGACGAGAAGAGCCGAAAGAAAGTAACAGTAACAGTCGGGACTGACGTGGCGGTGCAACAGTGCCTAATTGGCGCGTAAGCAGAAGTACTTTCTCGGCGCGATAGAACGAGATTCGCACGCGATGAGTTTGTCCGTGGTACCTGCGAGCGATTTATTACGGGATACGCACTATTTCCTAGTCGCGCGAATAGTTTCTCAGCATTAAAGTGCTAACGTGCCCGCGGGAAATAAAGAGCCCTCTAGCTTTTTTAAACGCACGTTCATCCCGCGTAATTGCGCTTTTTCTTATGCTAACAGAGAATACGCGAGATACGTAAATGAATCGGCCAACGGCCGATACCGATCGCGGCGAGCCACGCTCTCTACGCATCGCGGAAAATTCTACGGGCTGTGCGCGCCGTGTATGTGCGCGCGCGCGCTCCCTGAGAAACTAAAAAGATAACAAGATAACGCACAACGAGAGGCTCGCGTAGACGCCCTCGCGCGCTCACGCCCGTGCAAAAGGAATACGCGATACGCAGTTATAAATAAACCGCGAAGCTTTGGCATAAAGCTCGCCAGGAACGTAAATCTCGGCGCGCTGTTCTTTGGTAGTAGCGACTTCATTAGTCGACGTAATTTATGACGTGATTCATCGAGTGACCGCCCGTCGACTCGTACGCATTCGCGTAATTCACCTTCGCTTCCTCCGTGCAAACATTTCGCGGCGATTATGACAGCCGGTCTCGTACGTCGCGCATTCGCGACTTCGTGCGTGTTCGCGCGCACTCCGCCGCGTGATCCGCCGGCTCGAAATTCGCCTTCATCTTGCGAAAAAAAAACAACAGCGACCTTCGTCTCTTCACCTCTCGTGCCACGACTGACTCGTCGGCCCAACATCGAGATCGCGCTTGGTGCGTTAATTGAAGATCGCGTGAAAAACGGCGAGCGCACTGCCGTTAACGCGGCAGTTCATGATCGACGTCCGCCGATCGCGCCGACTCGACGAGTTCCAAGATCACCCTGCTCAATCAGTCGAAGATAAGAATCCCCAGCGGACTAAATTAACAACCGACTAATTAACGGTGGACCTTGAAAAATCGCCACCATTTACCAGTCAACTCGGTCGACTAGACCCATTCTCCGCCCGCTCACAGCATTTCCATGAGAACGCCGCGCGCATTAGCGTATTTCTAGCATGGTACGAATGCCTCTCCCCCTCCTCCCTCTCTCTCTCTCTCTCTCTCTCTCTCTCTCTCGTAGGGCCGCGTTACCTTCTCGTAAACCTCGCGAAGCGTGGCCGCCCGACGTGGCCGAGGGGAGGCCGGCGGGTAAAGGGCACGGACGGAGTCACGAGGAATACTCGCGGCACGCAAACACGTAATACCGCCGTCGGCCCTCGTTGGGTCAAACGCCGACTTTTAACGACACACACACGCACGCACACACACACACACATCGCGACGGCTCATCACCCGTGCCCACGGCCGCCATCGTCCGGCGACGAAATCCGGGATCGCGCGCGCCGGTTATCGTCCGGTCTCTCGTTACCGACCAGCCGCTCTCTCGCGCGGATCGCATCGATCGTCCGGGAAATAGTCCCGGGCGTCTCGTCAATAACGCTCACGATCTATATACGTCGAAGGCGAGTAATTGCGAACGAGACGAGTCACGAAACGTACACGGTGCCATAAATTTGCCCGGCCGCGAGGAGGGCGCCGCGACTCGACGTGCGCCACGTTTCTCCTTATTTTTCCTTCCTCCTCCGGGCGGCGTCTCCGTCCGCCGCGCCGCGCCGCGCCGCGCCGCGCCGCCGCGCGCCTTCGTCGTCATCGAAATGATTATAAACGAGACGTAACGAGAGCCTCCTTAAAGCTATCAGCGGTGCAGATTTATTATCGCCGGCGACGAGCGCGCGCGCGCGCGCGCGCGTTCGCGAATCCCTTATTCCATAAATACATTTATTAGACGCATTAATGCGCGCGAAAAGGAAAGAATAGAAATCTCGTCCCGCTCGGACTCACCACTCGGAGTGGCGCAATGATTGCGCGCGGAGAACGAGTTTTCTCCGCGGAATACGGCAGACAGAGACGGGGCAGAGGGAGGCGTATCCAACATTGGGAAGCCCAATTAGCGATCGTGTCGATTGAGATTCCGGCCAGCTCATTTCCTTGCCCTTTGAATATTATTAGAGCGCCGGCCGCCGAGCGGGAATATATGGAAATCGCAATTACGCGAAACTATCGCGAGAGGTCGCTGATAAAATCCGCGATGCGGAGGCGAGAAGCGTTTTCAGTTGTAAGCGCAGCGAGAGGTGGTCGCTCCCCGAATGTGTACGTGAACGTTATTCGTAATAGAGAGAGCGCGGCCGACTCCGACGCATGACGCGTCACTTCCGTCCGTCCGTCCGGCCGATGCGCAGCGCAGCGCGCGGACTCGGTGTCGACTCATCGTCCATTCGACGATACAAGATCGCATCGACTTGGCTTAAACAAGAAGTTGATGTTAAATAAGATAAACTCAACTGTGTGTAGCGTAACACCTGCGGGAATTACAAGGCGACACGCTGACAAGGCCACAAGACAAGCGAGCGAAACTATCGGTCGAATCGTATAAAAGTATAGCGACAAGCCACAAGGGCGCAGGGTTGCGAAGCGCATCGACGAGAGTTGGCGGACGCCAGCAGGGAGTGTTACTACTCTCGCAAGAAGACACAGTCGACCTAAACTCGTTAACTCGAATGAAACTCCGCGGGACAGAGCGCGGGACGACTGGAGAGGAGCCAGCGAGCCGCGTGAATAACGACACGAGAGATATCATTGCGTGATCGCGTGAGCGTGCGTAAAAATGCCGCAGGCCAAATCGACGAGAGCGTCGCCGCCGCCGCCGCCGCCGCCGCCGCCGCCGTGACGGTGTGGTGGTGAAGGAGCGCCTCTCTGAAATCTCCTTCTCCCGATCGCAGCATCTTAACGGCGCGCGCGTTTGGATCCTGCCGCGCGAATCTTCATCCGATCCCCCGCTCTCGCTGCTCGTCGATCGAAGCTCCGGGGGCTTCGCGCGATTAAAAAGCGAAAATACCTTTTCCAAGGCCGATCGCCGATCGCCGATCGACGATCGGTAAGGAAAGTTGGGGTAATTGCGCATTCTTTAGGCTGGCTATGAATAGCTCCCGAGCCAAAACGCGTCAGATAACGCGTTCGTTTCTCCTACCCACCCCTGCGAGAGCCCCTCAATTAACCGCTCTAATGGTCGGCTCTAATCGGCCGCCTACTAACGTGCCGATACAAACGACTTCTCTCACAGCGTCGTCTTTCGCGCTTCTAGGTGGCGAGCCGCCGGGCACAAGAAGCATCGTCGCTTATTCGTGGGCACGGAGATTGGCACTCGATTACAGGCCCACCAAGCAGTGCGACGGTAATGGAACGCGCGAAATGGCGTTAAACGCCGCGTACAAGCCGCCCGGCACGAAGTGGCTCGAGACAATCCCGGGACAGCTCTTCCTGTACAGCGCCCACTTGGACCTCAGAGTCGCCGGTTACCCGAGCATCAGAGTGATTGGCGTTAAACGAGGAACTCCGCCGCCCTCTACGCTCTTCTGCACTATATGGTGAGCCATTTTTCATTTCGCGTCGCGACCCGTTATTCGCCTATACCCGACGAGAGCTGAACGTCGGTAGGAGGAATTATCGTTTCTCAAAGCGTGACCTAGCAGCATCCGTGTCGCCTCTGGAAACCTACGAGACCACGTCGACGACTCGGCTACAAATTAGCTCCCCCGGCAACAGCGGGATGAGCCCGGGATGAGCTCGTGAGGAAATTCGCGAGCCGCTTCCGCTCTCAAGCCAAGCGACCTTTTCATTCTCAAGACTTTTTATTGAAATCACGGTAGGGCGAGATGTCGTAAATGAAACTGTCACGGAAACTCGTCTCGACGCGCATCGGTTTCCGGCAAAAGTTCGGCAATTAAGAGCCCACGGATAGCCCACAAATCGCGCAACATTGCAAACGCATTATCACACGTGAGTGTATCCGAGAGAGAAATCATGTTTTCCCGCCGGCTTGGGCGAATTTTAGGCGCGAATTAAAACGCCACATTCGCGAGAACGCGAACACGGGGACGGGGGGGCACGATGCAAATGGTCGTAACGACGCGAAACAGAGTCCGCTCTTGCTTTTAACACGCACACAAAGGGTCGATGTTAGGGAGTGCTCTCTCCGCCACACGCGCGTCGGCCGTTTCGGCGCGCTGGAACGCCCGACGCATTAAGAACTTTATCGGCACGTGTACGCCCGCACACGATGGATTAAGCGATTTCGCGATTTCGTTGGATTTCGTTTTTCCAGGTACCGGGAGCACGGCAGGACGCGATCGGTGAGCGTGGAGGCCCTCGTCTCCACGATCTGGTTGAACGAATGGGGCGGCACGGAGGACAGTTACACCGGAGTGCTCGTCAACTGCCAATTGCCTCTGGACGGCTCGATACGCTCGCAGCCGTCTTGGGTTCACGTAGGACTAAACGGCTGCCACGCGAATGCTAGTCATAGTTTAACGACCCGCTCCGAATTCGCCGCCGACGAGCCGCTTGCGTCCGGCCGCAAGAGACGCCGCCAGCAGTTCACGCTGTGCATCAAGGGACTGGATTTCGACGAGGACATATCGCACAGGTTGATCGCCTTCGTCGAATTACACCGTATCCTCGGCGCCAAGCTCTTCTACTTCTACGTGTTCAATGTGCACGAGAACGTGCTGAAGGTGTTGCGCTTGTACGAGCGCTCGAACGTGGTGCGGTGGTTCGCGCTCGACCTACCGGGCGATCTGCCGAACGAGAAGTCGGCTAGGAGGCGGTTCTTCCGCGAGGACATCTGGACGAAGAGGCGGATGGAACTGATACCCTACAATCATTGTTTCTACGAGAACCTCCATCGCTCGGAGTTCGTGGTACCGATCGACATCGACGAGGCGATCGTGCCGACGCGCAGGAAAACCTGGCACGAGCTGCTGCTCGACGAGCGCGGCAAGCTCGGCAGGAGCTTCAAGGACTTCGCCTCGTACTCTGTACGCAATGCTTATTTCTTCCCCGAGCTGCAGAACAAGAGCCAGAGCGATCAGCTCGCCGGCGCCGACCGGCGGCGGCGGCAGCTCGTCGGCCGCGGTCGCTCGGCCGACCCTTACCCGGATTACCTGGACACCATGCGAACGGCCAGTATCTCGCCCGAGGGCGACTCGGTGAAGAGCTTCGTCTCCACGAGGCGCGCGCTAACGGTGCACAATCATTATGCCCTGACCACGCTGAACCCGTCCACTAGACGGGCTCATCATCTGGACTCGAACGACGTACTCAAGCACCACCACCGAGCCTGCGACAGCAGACATCTCGACTGCGATCTCCTGATGGAAGACGTTAGAATCGACGAGTCCGCTCTGCGCTACGCGGACGAGCTCAAGACGAGGATGAAGATCGCGCTGGCCGATCTCAACGCCTTGCCATAGACTACAGTGATGTTGTAAATAATAAAAAGAATACCATGCCTGCCCGAAAACGCGTCCTTTGGACTTCCCCCGAAACGTCCCAACGTCTCGCGCTAGTTCTCTCTCCTCCTCGGTGACGAGGTACTCGAGGTACCGATGCGACGATGCGCGACTGTAATTTCAGCACGTCGAAAGTTCGAAATTACGTTCAAACATACTTTCGTGTGCGTCGGCGGGCGGTGTAACGACGATGTAACGATCGCGTGGCCGGCCGCAATAATCGGTGGCCTCTGAAAGGAGCTGGTGCGCAATCTTTCCCGAACAAAGCACGCCCCAGCGCGCAGAACGACATCGTATCTGAATTGCCCACAAATCTGTTGTAATGAATATTTAATCAAAAACTTTTTTCACTTCGCCAGCAAGAATCCGGAGTAAAAGAAGAAAGGAAAAGAAGGAGAGCTCCGGGTAATCCCGTTAAAATTAAATGCTCAAAGAGACGATTTCACTTCTTCCCCTCCTCGAAGCGCGAAGAGAGATAAGTCTAGAAAACGAGAGCGTTCTCGGTCGGGAAGCAAATGGTCCAGGAGGGACAGTAAAAACAATGACGACGGTTTTCGAGCGTAGCGCGCTCCAGATTGTTGCGGCGGCCGGACACGGTAATTGGAAAAACGTGTAAAACAACGAGCACCAGAGAGCACGAGAGCTCGGCGCTCTTTCAGTCGTGATGTTTGAAATTATCGCGGCTGGACGCAATAATTGGAAAGCATTTAAAATGACAAAGACATGCTTGATGGCCTCTCAAGATTGTTACAGCCGGGCATGATAATTGGAAACCGTCTAAAACGACAAAAGCAAGGCTGATGGCTTTTCAAGAGCGCGAGCGCGATGCTTGGAGTGCTTAACTCGCTCCCGAAGATTCAAACGCTTTAAACAGCCGGCGGGGGGGGGGAGGGGGGGGAGGGGAGCCGGCTTTCCGCGCGGCCTCAACGACGTCTGACACGTTTATCAAATGAAAGACGAACGCGCTATTTACGCGAAAAGGAAGGCACAAGGAAAGGTAAGAGTCTCTTGAGTTAACGAGTACGTACGAGGAGCGAACGACTTTATAAAGCGCCGCATCCATCATGCTCGGTACGTGCGAACGACAGTTTCAATCTCGCTAAAGTGGCGGTTCGGTGGTCATCCATTAGCGCGCTAAGACCTCGCTCTACACTCTATGGGTCAACCTCTGCGCCTTAAACAGCCCGCGGGGAGGATTTCTATCGACGTTGTTATCGACTGATTAGATATCGCGGATCGAGTATAAGTCGCGACGGCGATGGTGGGACGTCTACGCGCGCGTATTTTTCGTAGATAATATCGAATAGAGCGACGAGGCGAGAAGAGAAGCAAGGCGCGAGAGGCGAGACGAGGCGAGGCTACTCTCTCAGACAGCACGCGTACTTGAAATGAAAAATAAATCCTGAGAAGGCGGCGGCGGCAGCGGCAGCGGTGGCGGAAGCAAACAAAGCTATGACCGTTCAGAGCACGAACGCGATTCTCTCAGATAAGTTTTACGATCCGTATCCAGCGCAGCGCGAGTGTGCGATCAAGCTCGTAACTAGGTTTAATAGATCATAAGGAAGTGGTCGTATCCGCATTCCCTGAAACTTGTTACATGAGACACAAAGATAAAAGTGGAATGCCATTTCGCCAAGAAGTGAGAAAAGAAGAGAGAGAGAGAGAGAGAGAGAGAGAGAGAGAGAGAGAGAGAGAGAGAGAGAGAGAGAGAGAGAGAGAGAGAGAGAGAGAGAGAGAGAGAGAGAGAGAGAGAGAGAGAGAGAGAGAGAGAGAGAGAGAGAGAGTAAGTGAGAGATAAGTAAGTTCACGGAATGCTGGAATTATTCGCGTACATTCACGGCGTTCCGGACAGTCCTCAGGGTGTCGGCCGACCGACTCTTCAAACGCCGACTGCTGCAACTTCGAAATGAACCGGAATAACCAAACTCGCGAACTTACGGCGGAACATGCAGACGCGGGCAAGTTTTCCGTCGTATTTCCCGGGACTTTACTGATCTGTCGGCGCTACAACTTGGACGTTTAAGGCGACAAGTTGCCAGAAAGTAGCGGGCAATAGGTACGCAGATCAAGATCGCTCTAGTTCCACATAATAATAATAATGTATCTTGTAAGAGGGACAGATCGCCTGATGATAAAGTATCGTTCAAGTGGATCTTGCTTGGCCGACAGCTGCGTTACGCGGACTTATAATTACACCGTGCAAGACTTGTTCGCGATTTTTCGCCACCGGCTCGAGATAAGCGGTCGCGCAGTCGATCCGAACAAATCAACCCAATCGAACATATTCTCTTATCGGTTACCTTCGCGTTCTTTGCAAATCTATTCCATCGATCTCGTGAGAGAGATCCGAGATAACTCTGCGTGTTAATACTTTTTTGTTCCGTTGAAACTTTAGCGTCTTCTCTTTCTAAGAATATTAAATTCTACACAACTTTCACAAAGAAATGTGCAGCGCCTTCACAGCGCTGTCGTAAAAAGTGTCTCATCAACATAATAACAAAGGACTCGTTATAAAACGTATGAGGTAGGTCACGACTGTATTCTGAAGTATATACTCGCAGTCCAGTCACACGGTCAAGCGGTCAAGCGCTCCATATTCATGGTTAGATCGAATTGCGTCATGGAGATTTCACGATCAGTGCGACGCATTGTGAAAGCAGAACATCGGATATATGAGTTAACGTGGCGACGACGCCGCGCAATTTCGGGAATTAAAATTTCGAGCGCGGCAGCGTCCGAACGAAACGAAACGTATGGTAAATCTCATTATATTCTTTAGCCTCATGCACGTTAACGTGCGTATCCCTTTACTGATTTATATCCGCGGCGTTTGAGTTACAACTTTTTCACCGGACTGACGAGGTAATCTCGCTAAGTCACGCCTGAGGGGCCCCATTGAGAGAGCCGCGCGCGAGCGCGTTCGCTCGCTCGCTCGCTCGCTCGCTTGCTCGTTTGCGCGCTCGCGCGCGAGCCGTGTTAATTCGATCGCGGAATATTTTCGAGCGACACTGCGCGAGCCGTGCTCCAATTTAACAAAGTATCCGCGAGAAGGCGTCCGTCTGACAACACGTGATAAAATTCGCACCGGTGTCATTTACTTCGCAGCACGCCGCGCGTAAGACCGATCCCGAATTAATACGGCGATAAATCACGCGGACTTTAAGAGACGATGCGTTTAGAGGGAGCACGCGCTCATCGCTCGCCTAAATTTATCGGCGCGTCGCGCAGCGGGCACCCGCATCTCTCTCTCTCTTCGTGTTCCGTCAACGACGACGACGACGACGACGACGACGACGACGACGACGACGTCGGAAATTTCACCCCTCTCCCCGCAAAGAGCGCGCGCGCGTGCACACACGCACACACCTGTCCCCTCCTCGGCAACACCCTCGCGGCCAGACCGCCAACTCGCTCGAGCCGTTATTCATGAAGGAGAAACAACGAGACGAGAGCTGTGTTATTGCAGCCGCGCGCCGTCGAAAATGAACGTATATGAGCGCCGACCTCGACGATGACGTCGCTCTCGTCGCGGATAATCGCCGCGAGTGAGCACATTTTTACGACGCTCTCCTCTTCCTCTCTCGCACTTTCGTCACCCGAAATCCAGGTCGCGTCTTGAGAGAGATCGAGTCCTCTCCTGCGCCTGGCTATCTCTCTCCGTCTTTGCGTCATCAGACATTCCCCACCTCCCTCATCCAACCGGCCAAAGTCGTATCTCATTGTCTCTACGACGCTTCCTTGAGAGATTGTTGCGACCAGCTGATCGCAAGCATAGTAAAGGTAGGTCAGTTTCTCTCTTGCGCGATGGGGGTAAATGCAACGATAATGCGGAGACGGTTCCGCCCCGAGAAACGAGCTGGAATACTGCGCGGGACCGCTGTTCCCCGTCGCGAGATAAATTCGAACGTTCAATTTATTCTCACATACCTTCTCACTCGTACTAGCGCTGCCTGCTGTTCCGATACGAGAGACGACGACGACGCGCGAGGCTTGGAAGCCTCGCTCGCCTCGCCTCGCCTCGCCTCGCCTCGCCTCGCCTCGCCTCGCCTCGCTCAACGACGAAACGAACTTTTACGTTCGCGCTCCGCGCGCAGCCGCGCCAAAGACAAATACGGCGATCACGTGATCGGTGGAGGTACCATAAATCTCCATGTAAACGCGCGCTTGACATAAACCGTAGACGCCGGGGGTTAAACTTGATCTCGAGACCTAAATCTGACTTTGCAGGAAGTGCTGCTGCACCGCGTTAAATTACGCGCGCCACAAACCTAATAAGAAGCACCGGCAAGCGCACGAGAGCACGCGACACGGGCGCCCACGTCGCGCTGCAAAAAGACCTAAAAGCGCAGCTTTCGCGTTTCGTCAGATATCTGCAAGCATGCGCCTGCCATCCGCCGAAGCGAGAGGGAGCGAGAGAGAACGAGAGAGAACACAGAGAGAGGGTTGATCGCAAGTAAGCAGCACGTGCGTAGCAGTCATCCTGGCGCATTCGCCAGGACCGCTCGTTCCTCCGAGGTTATCTCTGATCATCGACCATTGTTATCGACTGTTATCGCGCGTAATAAACATCCTCGTCGTCGCTCTCGCGCAAACTCGATTGACGGCCAGCGATGTACGCTCTTTTTCGCTCTTGCTCGCTCTCAGGCAAACGTAACTTAAATTTCCGATTGCTCGAATCTCGATGCGAACTCGTCTCGACGATTACACCGACGAAATTTCTCACGAGTAAAAGAGAGAGAGGAGTAATGTGTATGCAGGTCGATCAGAGCTTGAGATGAAAGACGCTCAGAGATGAGAGACGGAGACTCTCTCTCTCTCTCTCTCTCTCTCTCTCTCTCTCTCTCTCTCTCTCTCGTCTCGATGAGATTTAATTTCACCGCGGTGCACTGGCACGGATTCACTTTGGTTAATGTCGGGCGCACACGAGTGGAAATACAGTGAACGTCGTAACAGCCATAAAACATGCATGGTTACCGCGAAGAATACACGTGCGCGCGTGCTCCGCGTGTATACCGCAGCGGGCAGTACGCGACTCGCTCGCAAATCGTTCTCAAGTATTCTTCGAGGATCCGCCTATCGACCATGGTGTCTATTATTTCTGCGCGGCTGCGGGACGTCGTCGCGTTGGGAAAACGGATCGTCGAGTCTGCTGCCTCCTCGTCCTCGCTCACGAGGACAACATTCTGTCCAGCTGCGGAAGCTGCGGAAGGGAATGTTGCCGGCCGACGCGCCTGTCCGAGCGGATCGTAGATCCAGCGGAAATCGCTAGTCGAACATGACGGTGCACAGACGCGACAAGATGAGGCACAGCAGTTCCTGGCCCGCTCGAGCGCGGCAAACGGTGAGGGTGCGCGTCGATCCCCTATCTCGTGCCTTCACTATCATCCCGCCGACGAGCCGCGAAAGACGAGCATCATATCGATCGGAAGCAACTGCGCCGGGATCCAATCGCCCGGAAGAGACCGTCCCCTTAGATCGATGCGCCCTCGGAGTTACCGCGTCCGTCACGACGAGGCGGAGATTAGCCGACGGCGGGGCGCCGCGGGCTCTCGCGGGCAAAAACGCCGCGAAGAATCTCGCTCGCAAATCCGAGGATCCGAGCGACGCGCCGCCGAGTTGCAAGACCAAAAGTGCGGGGAACGTCATTCCGCGTTACTTCATGCCGCGCAGTCTCTCCTCAGGCGAGACTACCGCGTCTCACCGGCGCGACGCGCCCGAAGACAATCTTTCCTTCGGCGATCGAGCCAGATGCAAGTCGGACACCCTCGTGAGGAGCGACGAAGCGCGGAAGGCGCGAAGCGCGAAGCGAGCAGCCATACGGAGAACGACTTCGGACACGGACGTCCTCGAGCTGCTGTTGCAAGATCCAGATGCCCAGGAAGAGCTCGCACCGCTCATACGCAAATCCCCCCCGTCGGTCGCGGAGACCAACGCCTTTGATGTCGTGGTGAACATCGCGGATCAGAGAACGGAAGTCTCTTTGCAAACAAACCATCATTCGCGATACGATGTCGCGCGTGGACGATGTCGGACCGCCGCGTCTGGATCGCCGCCGACCCTCCGACGTGCCGCGACGCCGCCGCAGATCGAGATAGTCAACTACGACGACTACGTGACATCCGTTTCGCCGTCGTCGACGAGGGCTCATCACGCGTGCTCCAAGTGCACGTCCGAAGGCGACCTGCGCTCGCAGGTGGATCCCTTCCGTTCGCCGTCGCAGAGCAAGAAAAACGACGCGAGCGCGCGTAGACGCGACGATTCGAGCCCATCGCCGCGCGGCCGCAAAAAGGAGACGCCGCGCGGCGAGCCTCGCGCTGAGCGTCAAGGCAAGGACACCTGGCACGCGGAGCGTCTAATCAGCGTGGCAAGAAATGAGGACGGGGACGGTAAAAAGCCGACGGAACGACTGGCAGACTTCAGGAAGGAGGCTACCCTCAGGCGACATTATTATCCTGAGGGTGGCTGGGGATACGTCATTGTCACGTGCTCAATGCTGGTGCACTTTCTCGGGGTGGGTCTGCAGCTTGCCGCACCCGGGACCTGGCACGTCACCGCCGAACTTAAGTTCCGACATCCCCCGCTGCATAGCGCAGGTGAGAGACATCGTCGAGCGCGCTTAACCCTCCATTGCCCTCGTTTAAAAGAACGAATTTTAGTTTTCTCGTATTAAAAAAATTGTATTAACATAATTCAGAAAATAACTATACAGATATGATCTAAATGGTTATAAGTGAAAAGTCAGGAAGTTTCAGAGTCAACTTTTATGCCACATCTAAGTAATTAAAGAAAAAAAAGAAATGTAAACTGAGCGTTTGCCTCGTACGGGGGCAATGGAGGGTTAAAGACTCACGGCGAGGGCCCGATATCGAGAGGCCCTCGCCGTGTCTGTCCGATTGAAAATCGCGAGCGAACGCGGCGCTAAACGCGGAGTATTGTAATTTTTCACATGAGCGGACGCTCACGGTCGGTTTAATTAGCGATTTATTAACGAAACACGTGTGCAATATCGTATATATGGTAGGTATAGCGTCGAATCATCAGTGACCGCTGTATCGTTCGACGTGTTAATTGCGGATTATGAATGCAAAACTATGCGATTGCGGTCGTGGGAATTCGGGCATGCGAAAATGTCCCGCTAACCGGGACGCGTTCCAAATTACGAATCGTGACCGGATACGTGAGTCGAATATGATTTTTCGAACACACATCGTCCATCGTTGTGTGTAATTTATTACTATATTATATTTTTTAGCTCTGTTACTTTCACTCGAAATAATATTGTTCTCCACCCTTTGTGTATTTTCTTGAAGAAATAATATTATTTTTGCCGCGCGCGTTTCCTCGGAAAATACTAGCGCGCTTTATCAGTATAGAAGATAGATCGCGAAGAGAACGGTGTCGCATTTCTGGCCCGGAGATGTCTCTTCTTACGAACGTTATTTTGATCACGTTTTATGCAACTATACATATATTCAACCCGTCTCCGATCTGGTAATGTCATAAATTATGCGTTCGTGATATCTGGAGGGACGACGGCCGCGGAACGAAGCGAGAGGACGTTCGAAAAATTCAGATCTTCCATCAACGACCTTCAAATTCCGCCCATCCTAGACCCGCGCGTGACCCGACTTCCGCAATCATTAGTAACAAAAACAAAATACGAACGCAACTTTGCGGATTTGACAGAGTATTACCAATTGATTACTATATATAATGTCTATTAAAATGTTACTGAACACCTATAACGTCCCAAAGTGGAAGTCCGCCAAACTTTGTTAGCGGCAAGACGATCATGAGAATGTTGGCCCTGAGGAGAAGACAGCTATCACCACCTTACATCAAAGAGGAAATGATGTCTATCATCCTCAAAGAAACACACTTGGTAACTTTAGCCAGAATCGAGTTCAAAGTTATTTACAACTTCGCGCTTCCGACGTACGTTGATTTGCTTTTCGTGCTACCCCCTACAGAACGGAGCTACTCCCTACGAATCGAGCGCAATTTGTTTGCTTTGTCGTGTTGAAAATGCAAGCGCCTTTTTTACTACCGGCACTTTATGCCGGTGGCCGAAGGAATAATCGAAAAGTTTGCTTTGCGGGTACAATTTTTAGTTGCAAAGTTACACGAGAAATTAATTATACGATCCAAGTCGTAAAGGAAGGATGTAAATCTTTAAGCAAGCTAGATTCACAGTTTCCTCCAAGCTATATCGCTAAAAGCCGCTTTTCTCGCGCGCGTCTAAAACGAAGAAGATTATCCGAGTCTCAGTTTTACACAGTGGCAACTTTCAACGCTATCGACATTATTCCCACGAAAGACGAGCACTTTATCCGTGCTTTAGTATTATATCTAGGATTAATGCGCACGAAAGAACAATACCGACAGTGTAATCCACGTAAAACGTACGTGCCAGAAAAATCAGGCCAATGAATCGATAATCGGGACGCGTAGCATGGCTCACGTTCGGGCTTCATGCGTGTGGAGCATCGGCGATGTTCCGCGAGGAGCCGCTAAATTTTCTACGACGGACGGCAGTTCTCTCTCGCGCGAGGTATTCGCCGCCGGTCGCCAGTGAAACAAAACGCGCGATTCAATTTTTGGCGGAATGTGTACCGTCGCGTAATTGCAGAGATACGTTATACGCTTGCGCGAAGATCAAGACACGATCGAGCGTCAAACAAAAACGAGATTCAGACGAGTAATTTCCAATTGTGTTCGAGAGCGAAAAAGTGTGTTTCGCCGTTTTTGCTACGTCGGTGCTACGTCGACCGAGTCTCTCGTTTCAAAGGTAGACTTGGAAAGTATAACAATTTAAGTGCACGGTAAGTTCCTCGTCGTCAATCGGTGATCCGTTCGAATGACGCGATAAGTGGTGCAATAGCGCGTGTCGGTCACACGACTGCTTCCCGAACATCGCTCTTTTTCCTCCCCCCCCCCGCCCCTTCATCGTCGTGCAAAATTCCAGCGGCCGGTACACCCGCCGCCGAAGCTACGAGAGTTTCATGAGAAACGAGCCGCGAAATGGACGAACGAGCTGACTCGGCAAGTCCGCCGTGCGAAGACGCTTATCGCAAGCGTCGCCGCTCTTACAGCGCGGCTATGAGCGACGAGAATTCGCTCGACGACGAGGAAGATGAGGAAGACGAGCAGGAGGGGGAGAAGGAATCCTACCCTCATCGTGACGGTGCAACGCGAACGGGTTGCTGCCGGCAAGGCGAATGCGTAGCGCGAAAAGTATCCAGCCTGGAATCCGAAACCTCGTCGATCGAGAGTCTAGTTTCGAAGCGGGAACCGAGGAAGGTATCTTCCGGCGATACCGCCGAGTCATGGAGCGAGATCGAGATCCCGGAGTTGCTGTTGGCGCACCCGGAGATCCTATCGCGCATGATGCGGTGTCGTTGCTTCATCCCGCAATTCTCGTCGGCGTGTCGCTGCGCCCAGTGCCAGTATCGGCGCCGGAAGATCTCCTCCGCGTCCTCCTGCCTTGTCAGGGACTCGCTCCTTTGGACGGGCGCGAGACGGAAGGACTCGGGCTATTCCGCGTCCACCTGCCAGAGTTTCCTGCCGCCGTCGTCGGCATCCTGCGGCGGGAACTCGGCCGGTAGCCTCTACCATGGTTACGTCGCAGACGTCGGGGACAATGGCGCGATTCAACGGCGGCATTCGATCGCGGCGGCGGCCGCCGCCGCCGCGGCGGCTCCGATGCTGCTCCAGCATCGTCGATCCTCGGATCAAACACACTACTGCTCCCCCCCGTGCGGCGGCTGCAGCCAGATCGGCCGCGCTGATAATCGCCGCAGACTCTCGGTGCAGCCGCTCGGCGGAGATGCCATCATCGGGCATCGCGAGGGTGCCGGCGCCGCGAGTGCCGCGGAACCAATCATCGCCCGGACCTATCCACGGGGCTCCCCGAAGGCGACAGTTCTTACGACGCAATCGGCCGCCTCGTTTCACCGGGAACTTAACACCACCACCATCGCTGCCGTCGCAACACCACCCGTCCGAGCGCCGAGGGGTGGCGAAATCAGCGACGCGCGTCCCGCCAAAGCCGGCAAGAATGCCGAGGCGAACGGCCGTCGGAGAAGCAGCGCCGTAACGATCACGCCGAAGATGATGAGAAGGCGATTCTCGGAGCAACTAATTCTCGAGGGAGGCCTCGGTAGCGTCGGGGAATTCGAGAATCTGGCCGATCAGGCCGACGACGCGGACGAGGAGGAGGAGGAGGAGTCCCTGACCGCGATAAACGCTCGGAGGAAAATCACGCTCAAGAGGCATTACTACCCGGAAGGTGGCTGGGGATACGTTATTGTCGTAATAACGATCCTCGTGCAGCTAATCTCTCACGGACTACAACTGGCGTCCGGGTTGCTGATGAACCCGGCGATGACGCGGTTCGAGCAGACGGTTGGAAATTCAGGTACGACTCACCGCGACGCGACGCGACGCGACGCGATCATTTCGAAAAATTAATTCACGCGGTTCACCTGCGTCCCCCTATTGATTAACCAGAGTACGAGGGGAAAAAGAGGAGGGAGGGGGAGGGGGAGGGGGAAACCAGTGGAAATTGCCTCGATACGACGTGGAAATTGCATCTGCCTGCGGAAAGTTGCTAGCGGTGTGTTGTTCGCGGGGATAATAGACATCGAAATGAACATCCGCTGAAAAATACACGCGATAAATCGTCACGCCGCGTTGAATAGTGATCGATTATCGCAGCCCGTGTAGATTAATTGTTACCGTAATTGGTATCGATCAATGGAGACAAGTTACCACCGTGTACGTTTCCTAGAATCATATCGCAGAGGGGTCGTTCGCGAGATTGACGTCTCATTAAGTTTACGGTCTTTTTACGTTTGTGCATGTTGTATCTAAATACGTCGCGAACCCTAATGCTAATTATGTTAGTTAATTACACGCATGTTAGTTAATCTTTATAGACTGGTCTGGCATATTTATGGAAGCGGATCGCGCTTGAGTTTAACACGCAATGTTATTCAACGCTAATGTATATCCCACCCGAATATAAATTCTTGTAGAAGAGATTCAATTACAGGTAACATTAATAATATATGTTTCAAAGTCATTCGTATGACGTACAATATCTCAGCATTTTTGATAAATATACCGAGGGCATAGTGTACAAGTGACATATATAATAAATATATGTGTAGAAATGGTATATAATAAATATAACGCAACAATTATTCACGAATCAATGTACACGAATAAAAGCTTTCTCATCCGGATGATCTGTACATCCGGACTTAAGAGTTTATCTATGACTCAACCCGATGTTCGCGGCGCGATGGCAAGTCATGCGATTGCCAAGCGGACAATGTGCACACACACAGACTTGTGGAAGTAACATAAAGAAACGCTTAACCGCTCGCGAACTAAATAAATTTAATTATTTTCTCTTCCTAGTGCGGGAAACAATAGTGACATTAAATATCAGCGAGTTGAAAGAATAGATATGTCGAAATTTCGATATGTGCGACAAAAATAGAACGACCACGAAAGCTCAACCGCGGGTCGAAATCATAACGCATAAGACTCTTTGGATATCACAATCAACTGTCTTGTTCTCTGACTATTGCATTTTCGACTGATGTCATGTGTGTACAATTGTCCGGGAAATCAGTGCGATTTAACATTAGGCATGCATTAATGACACTCTTTGAGTGATGAGTTTCATCACTCACCAATGATGCATTGAAATCTAGCGATGCGCCTGGTCCACCGACGAAGCCTGCAGCAGCACAGGTTGAAGAACCATCAGGCATCAAGAAGTGGTGTTGTGTCCAGCCTCGATGTGTTGTCTCGTCGATGGTACTTCACTTTGTTTCACTCGCGACGCGATATTCGCATTTCGACGGAGTTTAGCGAGCTTTTTTAACACCGCTGTAAATGTACTTTAAAACGTTTTTACTTATCGTTTATGTTCGTTTATTTCTAACGCCTCGAAAAATCTATATTTATTTAATATTTTTTTTTGCAACTCTGCAGTTGCAAAGTATTTTCTCGTAGATGATGCGCGACGATCAACGGTTGCGAAACGGAATGAAAATCTAGAAAAATTGACTCTCGCGACTACCGAATCAGTCGATGTGTGTGCGCGTGCAAAGATATAATCGCGTAAAATATACGCGAGAAAGATAATCGCGACAAACGTGAAAGTTCTACCTCTTTGAAGTAGAAGCGCATAAAACGCAGAAGCGACATAACGTGAATGCATAACACGAACGTAAATGCAGAAACTGTAAATCGCAACGGTAATAAAACTTAACGACGTATATACGTGAGTAAAATGTAATCCTGACCGTCGTGTAATTTGCGCGCTTGTAGCTAAGAAACGCGCGACTGCAAACTTCAATTAACGCGAGCGAAATTAACGCGAGCCGCGTTCCACGCGTGACGACGGCGCTATTCTGACGCGTGGTATCTCCGCAATGCATTTTTGCGAAGTTCAAGGGTCGATTTCCATTCGACCGTATTCGAATAATCGTAACAGAAAATTGGACCGCTGAACGAAGCAGTGGCGTAAAATCAATAAGTCGTACGTGTTGAAATATTAGAAACTTAGACAAAAAACCTAAGACGCGAAATTTTCGTGTATGCAATAAGTAAATATCACAATGACGCGATATTAGGATAAGGTCATCAAATTTTTTTAATCGCGGGAGTCAAAATCGCAATATATTTTATACGCGACTTTTTAGACATCTTGATTGAGTATTCTTGTTCTTTGGTACTGCAGTTTTGATAAGCAAATCTCAAGAGAGCGATATTTTATCGTCATTTTAATAATGGGGAATTATATATCGAGTATTCTTTAACTTCTCTAAATTCTTCAACTTCTCAAAATAAAGAAACAAAGCAGAATATAGCGCTGTTTCCACCACTGTTTCGCTCGACGGCTTGTATTTAAAAACATGCAAAAACTATCATGCAATATAAACAAAGTGATCGCACTGACTTTTACGGAATCTCGCAAATGGACCGTTCACCAAAAATTCTAAAAACCATTACTTTACATTTTTATTTATTTTATTTATTTTCCTCACTCACCGAAATACCGCCAACTCAGGATCGGCCACGTTCTGCTGCCTTCGAATCTAGAACAAAAAAATATATTGTCAATTAGATTTACAGCTATTACTTAGCACACAAATGTGGGTGCGAACGGGTTAGCTCTCCCAGATCGTAATTCAAGTTATTCTAGCAACTGTATCTCAGCTTTCAACCGCAAAGGGTGAAAGGGAAGAATATAGGTAGTATTTTATTTTATTTTTAGGGATTATGTAAACCTACCTTCGAGCCGACCCTGCTTGGCCCGAACCGGATCCTCCGGTACCGCATCAGCATTCACTAAAACAGCAGCTGCCTTCGCAATGTCGTCGCAAGCTCTGCCGGATCTGAAGCAAAAAATTGTTTTTCCCGGTTAGTAATATCAATCGAGACTGTTCGATTTCGACAAGTCAAGCTGGCATTCGATCGACGGAAGTATCAAGAATACGAGCTGCGGCGATAGCGTTTATTTCTCTGTTAAATTTAAAGTTAAAATCAAAGTATTAAAATCAAAGTATTAGTTACCCTCAGAGTAAGTTCCGAAATGCTAGCAATGCTCGCGATGCTCGCGGTACAACGATCGCACGCGCAATGTGTCGTAATCGTGTCTTCCGATTATTTGGATTCTTCGAAAATAGTTGAATAGCGATACAATAGCGCGCGACGTGGTCCGATCCGTTCAACTCCGTGTCAAAGACTGTTATGATTACGACCGAGTAGTGTGCCTTTATAACATGTGTTGTTATTACGCAGGTCGCCCGACCTCTAGCACGTCGAGTCCCGCTTGGCCGAGCCGGTACTCACACATACTCCCTTATTTAACGCGATTTACGCGGTATTAATATTACACGATAGTTGTTAAATATTGTAGTAATAATTGTTAAATATTGTAAATATGAAAGCTCCGAAAACGTTTATGTTTGCGCACATTACACTTAACATATTCGAAATTAAGTATTTCGTAAAAATCGAACGAACGGAAGAAGGATCAATTTTGTTAGTTAAACCAAAGGATACCGTTTAAGACAAATAAATGCGCAGACAGAAATACGAACGAATTAGCTTCTCACATTTCGAGTCGCTCCCGACTCTCATTATCTTGACTTTCGACTGCATACAAAATGTGGAAAAGAAATATATAACGAGTCTGTGGAAGCTACCTTCAAAGGGAGGAAGAACCTCTCTCCGACCGGAACCAGATACTTTGGTATTCCATCAGCAACCGCCTCGTGATCGTACAAGCTCTGCCACATCTGAAGTAGAAAATAGTTTTCCTCATTAGTTGCAACGATAGAGGTGTTATTTGGTCGAGATGCGTTAGGAGTGCAACGATTCTGATTAATTGCTTCTAAAATACAACACAGAAGCCAAGCCTGACAATCACCTTTTAGACTTCAAGTCTATTGCCACTGCTCACGAGGATCCCAGCGTGATGATCGCGATACGGCTGTCGTAAATTATCTCTTTTCGATGACTCTCGAAATGAATCGACTTATTAAAATTGACGCGATACAATCGAAAATAGCGAGCAATGTATTTTCGCTTACGCGTTAAGAATCACTGTGACTCGGAAGAAACAGAATGACTTATATACGTGTTGCTCTGTGTAGCGCCGAATGTCGTACAGAAGGAAGGTCATTGATCATCGGCACGCAACATATTTGTAAACATATCGGTCGTTGGGCGAGCATTGTCCGCTTTTTCTTTTTTTCTTTATGTTATCGTACTATTTCCTTTTTTGTTATGTTATCGTACTATTTCCGTTAAACGTTGTCAAATCAATAATTAATCAAGCCTGATCAAGAGTCAATGTAATATTAATCTACGGTATTCTCACGTCATAATCATCATATTGGGATCATCGTGAACAGGAGGAAAATATACAGGGTGATTATCACGATTCATTTTTATTCAGTTTTAGAAAGAAATGTAGTATCGGAATTTTCGTATTTCTCATATATGTCTAGACCGAACAAACCCTCTATTGCTGTAATTAATTAAGAAAACTTTAATATTTCAAATCTGGTAGAGAGAGAGAGAGAGAGAGAGAGAGAGAGAGAGAGAGAGAGAGCTTGCGACCGCACGTAGATGCGGTTTTGGGGATGCGGCATTGGCTGATACCGATGATCCACCGGAGGATCCGGTTCGAACCAAGCAGGGTCGGCTCGAAGGTGAGTTTGTACAGACTCGCCATACCTATCTTCTTAACCTTTTGGGTCGAAAGACGAGACATAGTCATTGGTATAACTCGAAGTACGACCGCGAAGGGTTAATCCGCTCGTATCTTGTTGCGCATCTATTCGTTAAACCGAATCCTCTTGAGAGTCCAACCAACAAAATTCTACTTATTTCCATTTCAGATTGCGGTATAGCAGAATGTGGCCGGCCCTGTGTTGGCTGTATTTCGATGAGTGAGAAAAATGGGTATAACGAATAAAAGGTGGTGGCTAAAAAGATTTAGGACAGCTCGTAGAACTCGTTTAAGTGAATGCGATTTATCGTAGATATTTGCATGCGGATTTTTGCACGTATATACATATGCCGTCAAGCGAAATCTAGCGCGGAATCCATCAAAAATAATTTGGGAGAAGGTTTTTCATCAAATCACACACGCCTATATTGGCCGGGAAATATTAAAAATATTAAATATGCTTATTAAACATGTCGACTCAAATGTGACATTTTAGTTATTTATTTCGTACTTTGATCAAACTATGCAATTATTCGACAGAACTATTCAGTCATCGTGATCTTTCATTGTAGTTGTTTTGAGCAACACGTACACAAAACGCATCAGAATTACGCCACGTACGCGTGATCGCTTCACTTGTATTTTGATTGAAATCTGATTTCGATTTTATGATTGTCATTAGTTTTTCAGATTTATCTTACGAGCTTAACTTCGTTTGATTACGCATCGCGTAGATTATGTTTGCTAATAAAAGAGGTTTCAAATACGTATTTGATTTAGATTATGTTTGTCAATAAAATTTAAGATTTTAAATATATATTTAATTTAAGTAGAAATTCAAGTTTATATATATATTTTTTTCTCGCATACGCATCGATAGATTTGACGATCATCGTTTTCTTGTTGATTTTCGTTCTATCTGACTGTTACGTTTACGGCACAATTTATTCCTGAGAGATGGAAATTATTCAAAACATCAAAAAATTACGAAAATAACGATCTCGTAGGATACTGCAAGACAGTCTTTGCAAAAATACTGCGAGAACTCGTGGAGCTACCTTCCGCATGAATATTGGCGAAGCCATCGTGCGTAAAAATTTCACGTTATTTTTGGTCACTTCGTATATGCGCGACACGTTCACGTATATTGCAATCGACGCGATCGATTTTTAATTCTTAGTTTAATCGGTATTTTTTGCACACATACGCGCTTTTTTAATACACATTCGCGTCCCTGTTACTTTGCCCGCAGATTTCGTTATCGATTTTTTACGCGGAATTTTTGCGACGAGTGTCGTTGAAAGGACGATAAAACGTCACGAATTTGCAATTGTGTTTCTGACGTGCACAACGTTTTTTTCCTGGCGCGATAAATATCCGTTAGATGAGTTTAACGGATCCGGTCTCGACATAGAGCAATATTTTTCGTCGCGGCAGCCGAGATATATCCGTTAAACCTCCCTCGCATATAAATATTAATCGCGTCGCGAGTGCAGTGAAGTGTAACGAAGTGAAGTACAATCAACGAGGGACGCCGCAGGACAGAGACTGGACGCAACAAAGTTCCTGATGCGGAGGGCTGCGGTTCAGGATGCTGCGGCGGTGGTTTCGTCGGTGGACCTGCCTGGACGTCGGGGGACTTCGACGGGAAATGGTGAGTGTTGAATTTCAGCACTCGCAGAGTGTCATATAACGTAGTGCATGTGTAGTAAATCGCATTGACTCCCAACGAGAAAATTGTCGTTAGAAGTAAGGAAAGAATATTGAAGATTAGACCGCCACTTTTAGCGCGGAATGCTCCGCGCAAGAATGTAGGTCAAAAGTCACGCGGAAGGATTAATTCGCGAGCTATCTTGTATACCTTAAACGCCCACAGCAACTAATTAATAGCGGCGATGTCAGATACTCCTAACGGCGCATCCTGACAAATTAACGACGTCAGTGGATCTCAAAACGTAATAATAACGGTGCAGATGAAATAATGAGACAAAAGAAATGATATACCAATAATACGATAAATTGTCATTGATAATTAGTAAATCTAATGAAGACAAACGTGTCATGTCGCTGACAAAGTCAGAAGAATTAAGTCTTTCCATACAGGAACTATTCGATCATAGGCGAGCGAATAATCGATACGTCGGTGAATATCGTACGTCGTGTTACGATACTCGTTAATATGTAAATATCGAGACTGGCCACCCACGTCGATTAATATCCGGCCGAAGACGCGTCGCGCATGTTCCCCGTGAACACCCCATGAAACTTTCATCGTTCTTCAAAGAGAGACAGAGAGAGAGAGACAGAGAGAGAGAGAGAGAGAGAGAGAGAGAGAGAGAGAGAGACAGAGAGAGAGAGAGAGAGAGAGAGAGAGAGAGAGAGAGAGAGAGAGAGAGAGAGAGAGAGAGAGAGAGAGAGAACACGCTTGGAGCCATGCACCGTGCAAACGATTCGATACACCTGGAGCAACTGTCGTCCGAACGGTACTCACCTATCGTAAATTGCGCTAGCGGCAGTATACAAATTCCTCTCTGTCTTGCGTCGCGATTAGAAATCTAGAGCATGTTTCAGGCTACACGTCCACCTGAAGATGTGACACGTAACACGGAAACAACACGCTGCCTATTTGTTACAACATGACACGGATTACGCGAGCGTGCATACAATTTTTCGACATGAAAAATTAATCGACGACTAGTACGCTCGAGTCACGCAAGATCACACAACAAAAGGAAAATTCAGACAAGCGAAAAATCGAAACAGAAAACCTATAGAAAATAATCTTATCAAGCGGCGAATAAAAATAACGAGAAACGCGTTGATCAAAATTGAAAGATTTCTCAGAAGAAAAAATAATTCAGAGAGATAATTTCTATAATGAATCATAGTAAAAACTCTCGACTCTCCGTTTAATCTAACCGGACTTGACCTAATTCGACCTGACCGTGTCCTATTAGCAGCAAGTCAATATTCATCCCGATCAACTTTTCGTTGGGTAAATTCCCCGTTCGGTCTATTTTCCTTTCGGATGTTTGTTCAGTCCATTGAGTTTTATTCGAACTGCCGTATCTTCCTTCATTTCAGTGAATTGTTGACAATCACTTTTCTATTAGGCAAATCATGTTCGCACTAAATTCCCTACTCGACGAGTTTTCATTTTGTCACGTTGTCCACAACGAAATTTTCGTCCGCCAGTTAATAAAGTGCAGCGGTAATTTCACAGAGACATGAGGGATGACAAATATTTCCCTCGCTGCAAAAAGCGCTGCGGGAACCGGCGAGTTTGGTCGTCTATAAAATCCCCTCGCGGAATACTCAGAAAATTGCTGAATGTACGCTGTGTCGGATAAATGCTCGATCGACTGTAACAAATCTTAGCGTCATTAAATAAATTGCAGTGAATTAATCCTGACTTCCTGGCAAGCCAAACTTTTAATCTGTCTACTCGTGAATGCGATGACGTATGCGCGCGATGTTGCCAGAGTAAATACGGCGCCAAAGCGCCGTATTTATTCTGGGCATTCAAATTGATTCAAAATGTATAAACAATCCGATTGAGTACAATATTTAATAATTACATTGTCACAGTTCTCCTCGTACCATAAAAATATGTTCCTTCTCAACAATATACATAAGTATGACAACTCTCTTCGAAATATCAAGAATTACTATGCGTTAACACCTAGGTTTCATTGCGAACAGATATCAGAAAGAAAATACAGTAGCGTAGTACAAAACCATCCAAAATATAAAACAATGTTGAGGAAAAAAAATAAATTATTCGATATTGTGTGTCAACCTTTCTCTGATAAGGTAGATAATAGAAGGTTTACTCTTGGCGAACGTTTTACCAGCTTATACTAACTTACCGACGAGCCAGTACCCACGAGTGCGCTTACCGAGAGACGATCTGATTTTCTGCTAAAACGTTTCGGACGGGAGAAACAGAGAGAGGATAGTATTTGCAAACAATATAATCAATACAAATCACAATACTTTCTTACGTCTAAACTGCTCGATGCATAGCGCATTTATTTGTCCCCCCCATTGTATGTAAGGTGAACAAACAAGTAAACTCGAGATGATAGAAGATGAAGCAGGATCCAACGCTATCGTTGAGAGACTGTCACTTGACTTGAGAAATATAAACAGTTTGATTTCGCGCGTTCAACCACCACAGTCGAAGGCATTAAACTTTATGGTCTTCCGCAAAGTGCCGTAAAGAGAATGCTCGGCCATGCAATGCACTTGCTTTTTATGCTCCCGATAAACTCCCTCAAGTACCTCGCGAGCGAAGAGAACACTTCTGCTTTACGCAAGTTTGATGTGAGATCTACGACTTGCTCATAGAATTCTACAATACCGAATCGTTCGAAGATTCGGCATCTCGCGACGTTCTAATCTGAACGAGTGATAAAGAGACGCCGGCGATTCCGTTAGGGCTCTACTCCGTTTTTAAATCCGTCCAGGGAGCAGAGGTAATTTCATGTAAGAGTGAGAGAGTCTCGTGCACCAACGGGAGACGTACCTGTTCTTCGCGCTGTTACACGGTAACGGTGCGCATATTCTCAGACGGTTATAGTCTCTAGAGTGCACAAACGTCAGCACAATTAACTCCCAAGCTTCGCGCATAAAGATCTCGCACGCAACGACTTGTGTGAGATCAAAATTAATAATTCGTATCGTCGCGAGTCGCGACGGTAATACGAAAACATAACACCTAGCCGCAACGATTTTAACGAGAGCGTTCCCCCCGCGCGAAGGTCAATGACATTTGGGAAAGAAACACGTTACGAGAGAAAATAAAGCTGAATGTTGCGAAGGGTCAGTCGCTCTTGACATGTGAAGGCGTTGAAGAGAGAACCTACGATACGGGAGGGAGATAAGACGGAAAGGGTATATTAATTCTCGAACGTACGTCAAAACTTTAAATTTATCACGTTTAACGACGTCAGGCTCGAAGGCTTTCCGACGTGCAACGAAAAGAAGTCGCGGGAATGTGCGGGAAGCTTGTTGCGAGCGTGACTAATGGTCTAAGAGACACGGCCGTCGAACGAATCGATACACGTCGTTTCACTCTGCCGAATCGCGCGAGCAGTGACAAATGTGTCTCGGCCGTCGTGAATGCAAAGTACCCCGCAGATTAGCAGATAACCGTAGTTCGCTGTCTGCAATCACACCCACTCGCTCGCTTTAAACCCGAACTTCGATCACCTGACGCGACGTGTAGCACGGCAGACGCGTTGGAGAAGGATGAGATTGAAATTTTGTCACGACACAACGCAGCCTAATGTGTAATACGAAAAGAGAAAAGAAAGAAAATATGTGTCGTGAGATATCGCCCTGATGTATTACACCGTGAAACTTTTCGCGAAGCAAACGCACCGGAAATACGAAGCCGGTCGAGTAGAATGTATCGTTCATCGATCAAATTTGTCTGTAAATTCCGCGTTCAAATGATTTCCACAGCATTTGTAATTTTTATACGTTTCCTCAGCAAACAGTCCTCGGCGAATTCGACGAGAGAAAATGCAATTAAATTTCGTCGGCAAAATGTAATTCAATTAAATTCGAAAATTTTCTTGCTGTTTTCCCGCATTATATATATTATCATTATATTGTCATATATATTATCTAGAAAATATTATCATTCTTGAGAAAACCTCCGTTACGCGCTATTTCTCGCCGGTCTAATTATCACACGATCAATCGCCTCATTCGCGCTCATCATATGTTACGCTCAAGACGCGTCTAAATCCACGCGAGATCACAGATAAATCACAGCGGCTTGACGCGATTAGCAAAATGATTAATTCATCATTATAACTAAGTTATTGAATTGCTAATTGCGCCGATACGTATTCCAACGGTGAGCATTTGCATAATTATGCGGCACATAATTACCTCAAGAGAGTTGCACTAAGCTCCGAGCAAAAGAACGGAAGGTCTTAGGTAACGTGGTCGAAAGCAACGCGCGCGCGCCGATAAGAAGCGTAAAACCGGATACGCTTGTATCGAGATGATATAAAGTGCACGGAAGCGTGCAGCCAGTGACGCGAAAGCTGTGAGCGTAATAACGCGAGGCAGCAACACGAGGTATGGTTATCACAAAGATTCAGCGGCCGTGCAAAAGCAAAGCAGCCCAAGTTAAGATGCCTTGTCAATAGTTACGGATGAGCGGATGGTCACGAAGAGTCAAAGGACACTCGGGCGGGGGGGGGGAAGTTGGAGGTATCAGCTGTCGTGTCCACCGCCTGACGCATATCACGCTCTTCTTTTATATCGCAGAGGCCACGGAAGGTCAGCGAACGAAAGTGAAGCGAACTACAACGGGAGAAGTTGAACGACCCTTGAGATAAAATCGCGCGTGGCAGAAGCTAAACTGAGCGCGGAAAAGTGAAAATACGAATTTGCCGGACCGGCGAGGTATAATCGTCATTCTTCGGTAATAGCATTTTGCGAGAGCGTAATATTTGCGAGCGTTTAATTTGCGACGCGACGCGACGCGATTTCTGTGATCCAAACAAGTTTTTATCGCAACTCTGCCCAAGAACTGTACTCGAAGAACTCGCCCGGGGAGTCTGTATGAGTCTCTCAGCGAAGGATCGGTACCAAAAGTGCGACGCCTAAATTACGAAACCACTTTCCAAGGCCAGAGCGCATGCAAACTTCGGACTATCGCCCGGTTATATCATCGGTAAGTGACAGAAATCTGCAAGCTAGAATGTGTTTCTCGCGATTCGACGATGGACGATGGAGGATCCTCTCGATATCGCATCGTCTTGATTCGTCCTAGCGCGAGTACCTTCTTCTCGAGCGGGGGGGAGGGAGAGGGAGGGGGATCTCCGATCTTTGCTCTGTTCCCTTCTTCCTCCCATAAAAGTTTATCGGTTACCAGCGAGTCTCTTGTACGCACGGAAGTTTATAGTTGACGAATATGCCCGACCGTACGGCGAATGAAATGGAATCGGCGAGATCGGTTAATGACATCCGAAAACATGTCCGCGAGATAACGCGCTGCGCCATGGCGCTCGACCGCGCCTGCCGAATCGAGTTTTACTTTCATTCGGTGAAAGTGCTGACCTCCCTCCTCCTTCCGATCGGGCCGCCGCTCGTGCAACGGGTTTATGGGACGCGTGCACTTTTTTCCCGTCCTCTCTTCTCCCTCTGCCATCGCGACGTAATGCCCGACGAGTAATAAACGTTTCTCTCCGTGCCCTCTCGTGGAACAATATCGTCTCCTCGTACGATCGCGAGCAACACTGGCGCCATACTGCTCCACGCGACACGCTATTTTCCTTCCTTGGAAATCTCTCAAAGTCGTCCTTTAAAACACCGGCTGTTGTTCGTGAGAAATCTGGGTAAATTTCGAGTTAATTATTCAGACGTGTTGGTATCTCGACGAAAAATTTAATAAAATTTCTCGACTGGTTCGCTGCTCGATTTTTCCCGGTCAGATCGACTGATAATTAGCGCGACCACGAAGAATTGATCGTGTCTACTAATTGATCGTGAACGCGCTCGATTGAAAAATGTCGCGTCGGGGCGGGGAAAAGGTAGGAGGAACACGGCGGCGCGTCCGGCAAGCGAGACCTCTCTTCCGCTGCTTTTTCCTCTCTACGGATGTAATTGAAGTCGTTATGGGGCGGAATAAGGAAGCGGGACGCGAACGATGTAAGCCGCGCAAACCGGTGATCTCGCGGTACGCGCGTGCACACACACACACACACACACACACACACACGCGGGAGCCGTACTATTGCCACGCGACGCGAGCTTCGCGTTTAATCCCGGTCTCATTTGATTTTAGATGAACCCTATCCTACCCGACGAATTCCTCCGAGGGAAACTCCATTCTATCCGACCGCCCCCGTACTCGTCCATACACATACGCGCCTCGCGCCTGATCCTCGCACTTGGAAAAAGTTTCGCCGCCGGATCGCAGCCCGCGCACACGAGAGCGCGGGGCTTGCTTCCTCTGAACTTGGAACCAACACTCGAGCGAGCTTCGCTCTCCGAGAGCGAAGGGTCTCTTCCTCCCTCTCGCAACATTCTCAGATAGACGCAGAAGCATCAAGTCCGATAGTTGCCGGCAACTGTTGTCGTGTTTTCGCTCGTTTAATCTATTCGCGCGATTATAGTCTCGCGAAGGAAGATCCTGAGTACTGAGTTGTCCAAGAAGTTGCGCAAATTTTTTCCCCGTGCAAATATAATCAAGATGAGTGAATGCGATTTTCCTGCGACCACGATCCTGCGAAGCTTCAATCCCTCGCCCACTGATATCGGGGTCTTTCTGAGTCATCATAAGCAGCTACGCCTGACAGTGAGCAAAGCCCTGTGGTAAATGTTCTCCCCCGAAAACTTGGTCCGTTGAAAACGGACTCTTCATGGTAAAGCTTCGTGTACATCTGCTTTGTGGAAGAAGATGCTCGTCCGAGACAAAGACTGTCTGGCTTTCTCGCGAAACTCGCGCATGACATGTTTGATACTGCACATTCGTAAAACGCGCCCGCGAGGTAGCATCCAGATTACTCCAGCGCGCCGCTCGTGGAGCTGCGCGATAAGATACGAGAGAGAATACCGCTCAATGGCCGAGCAATATCAGTGTATCCCCGAGCGATCTATCTGAATCCGTCGACGGTGCAGAATTCAGAGGCAAAAGAAAAGCGCTCGCCGCTGCGGAGAAAATTCTTGAACCTTGAGAGAATAAGACTCGCGTTGTACGCACAGGACATGATCCTAGCTGACCCGCCTATGAAAATTTATTCTACTACTTGTCTCTGCCCATTTACGTTGTTGCTGAAAGAATTATCAGCAAGACAGGCGCAAGAGGTACACGTTAAAAGCACAAAATCGTCATTATTCATACCGAGGTGTGTCAACGAAATATATAATTATCCCAAAGTTTCATTTTTCTCACGAGCGAAGGAGACCTGGAAGAATGAATAATGACGTTCTCTCACGCAAAAAAAGAAAACAAGAAACCCCCCTCCCCCCCGCGAAACGCAGCAGGCCGACTGGAAGTCGCTCCACTTTCGCTACGCGCCGGGAATGCAAGGCGACCGACGATAAATTTCGCTAATCGGCCAATCAGCGCTGGCAATGATCGACTGGCCGGTCGCACGTGCGTTTGATCATGCGGATGAGTCAGGGGTACATGCCGATGGCACTTTAAGAACTAAACGGGATACTTTACGAGGGACGCTCGTCGAGGGACGGTGATGTACGTTTACACGGGGCAAACGGTCGCCGCGACGACGGAAACGAGCGAAGCGCGTAGGTATAGACGAAGGTATAATTACGCCGTGTAATTTATATACGCCGCGTCTGTGATACACACATGACACAGAGAGGGGGAGAGAGAGAGAGAGGAGAGCGCATACGCCGAAAGAAGAACGCATACACGGACGCGGATACCCTCCTCGTATCCGGAGGGTCGCGCTCAACCTTTTTTTCCATCTGTACTCTCGCGCTCCGAGCGCGCTCATAAAGTTCGCAGTGTAAGACCGCCGGCTACGAGAGCGAACCGTCTTTCAGATCTGTCACCCTAAACTCGCGGACGTACGACTCCGGCGACGCCTGATAGACGCGTTGCTTCCGCCGCCCGCGACCGCGATCGCGGCGCGGCGCGCCTCATTCGCCGTCGAGAAATCGTGAAAACGAAAATAGCATAGGCGAAAAGCCGCTCGAGTCGAGTCGAGTCCTCCGAAGCAGAGACCTGTTTCGCGAAAAAGCGCACACGCGATTAACGTCGGGCGGCATCGGAGATGGATGAAAACGCCGCCGTGTAATCGCGGCGAAGCCGCAACATTCTGTGCGACACATGAAAAATTTAAGCAATCACAATCGCTCCGAGAGGCGCTGCGGTTGCGAATAATCGGTAATCACTTCTCTCGCGAAGCAGGCTTTAAATTTCCACGCGACTTAAACCGTGCGCTCCCCGCAAATCGGTCGAAACCGCGCGATGTTTATTTACGATATCCGCGAGACTTCGCGCCACGTTGTTTTTGCCGGAGAGATTTTTACCGGGCCGCATCGGGGACACGATCGCACTCGAAGCGTCGGCCTCCCGGCGCGGCGACGGAAGTCACGAGTCAACGTCGCTATTACGAGCACGTGTCTCTCGATTTCGCGTCTCCTCGCGGAATGGTAGGAATTTGAGAGAAATACCTTCGGGTCGTATACGTCCATCATGATTTCCCGTCACAATCTCGCCAGCCGAGAGCTGTGCATCAGCTGCGAAGAATTTGCATATGCACCTGCCGATTCCCCGAGCAGGCGCTTCGTGAAATTTATGAAAGCCTATGAAAATCTCGGCGAATACTCCGCATAACATCGAACATGCACAAGGCAACAACGACAGACGCTAAAATCTTCATCACCGTGGTCACCGGAAAATCGGGACTTCAGTGAAATTTCAAAGATACCAATTACTGATCATCGTCCGACTGTCATCTGAGAAAAATGCCGAATGCCGTGAAAGCCCGAATTGCGAAAACCTCTGCTTCAACGTGTCGAAGACAAACTCCATATGTGGAGCACCCGCAGGCTCAATTCGAGCGATTTCGATCCATTTCGGTTGACGTTATCGATCGCAACTTCGAATGTCTGTCGAACCTGTTTTTCTACGAGCTACTTGGAAGTACAGGTGCGACTACGGCGAGACTCGCAAGGAAATGCAACGACTTCGGCGATGGCGATGTGTGTCGGCCGGATGGCGATGGTGGTGGCGGCGCGGTGGAGGTCCGCGCGAAACGACGGGTGGAAGGGTGGAAGGGAGGAGAGGAAATAGAGGGAAAGAGCCCGTCTCTCGTCGGAGCGGCATCAGTCGGCGATACCGCGCGAAACCCTACGCTCCACAAAACCGCCAGCCAGCCTCACTTGAGCGGTCACACCACCTCTCGCAACGCTCAGTCCGTTGCCTCATCCCGATCGGGGACCACGCGATCCGACTCCGCGCGCTCGTCGACGACTCTCCCCGGGATCGTTTTCGCTTTTCGCGCTCACGCTCGGCCTCGCAAAAATGCCTCCGACTCCGCTCGCGGACACTTCTTCGCGGCCTGTTCTCTCTCTCTCTCTCTCTCTCTCTCTCTCTCTCTCTCTCTCCGCTTCTGTAATCACCGTTGAATTCGGCCAACCGCGAGAGTCGCGCGACTCGCTGTCACGGTGAATTTACGCGACCGCGCGAGACCGTAAATCGTTCACGCGAGACATAGCCGTTAATTGACTTCGGTAATCACTTTACGGCGCGTTCGTTACTCGCTCAGAATTGAACGCGCTCCAATTAAGCGCTGCCCGGTATACGTGATATTTGTTGGTCATCGGACGGCTTGTTATTTCGGCGAAAGCGATATCCACGGGTACCTTCGCGATCGCGCGGAATTCTCTGCCGGTCGCTGCTCGCGGCCGGAAACGACGATCGACCGGCGTGAGGCCGTTTCTTAATCGGCTAAGTTGTCGTACTTTGCGCGTCACTCGCAACTGTTATTTATTATCGTGCGACGACAATTCGACGGGAACAGGACGGAAGTCAGTTTTGCGCGAGATATTAATCTTTTTTTATTCGATAAATTCCTCGTGATTATCGCGAATGAACATTTGCACACATCTCTGAAAAATTCCTCCGGCAATTGATCTCTTCTGGTTGAAAAAAAAAAGAATTCTTTTGCAAGAATCAACCGAGTCATCTAGATCTCGCAATTCCGCTAAGAAACACGCGACTTCTGCTAGGAATCTCGCTCGTACAGGTTGCCTTTCTGTCTGTCTCCTACTTGTTTCCCGGCCGTTCCGCTGCGCGCACCTGACGACGTCGTTATCTTCTTGTGCAATGCGTGAGATTAAATTTCACCGAGAGACGCGCGCTCGATTAAATAATTGCGCCGCGTTCGTTCGATTCGTCGCCTCGATAATCGCGCTCGTTTAATTACCGCGACGGTCCGAAACGAAGGTGCGAGGAGAAAACGGCGCGCGTGGGACGGAGCGTACTCGATGACGTTGTTTTTGCTGAAAGTTCAGCCCCGGTAATTCGTTCTCCGTTCGGTAAACGACGAAAGCTTTTAGAGAAGGGCGAATCGCGCACGCCGAGGCTGTCGAGCGATGCATTTATAGACGTGATAAATCACGGCGCCTGTACAATGAGAAAGCCCGCGGCCGGAATTTATTAAAATCGAGCGTTTAGAGAGAGAGAGAGAGAGAGAGAGAGAGAGAGAGAGAGAGAGAGAGAGAAAGAGAGAGAGAGAGATAGAGAGAGCCTGGCCTCCTCCCGTCCACGCGCATTAACGGGAACGAAGCCGCCGATGGAATCGATCTCACGGTACAAAGGCCCCGCGCGCGGTAATTTATAATAGCTGATTCGCCGGGCCGCTCGAGCCGAATTAATTCATCGCAACAACCCATGGGGAAAGTACCTCGCTCATATTTTACGCGGCACTCGGCCGCATATCGCGGACAAAATCGCGCGATTAATTTTGATTCCCAGACTTCCGAAATCGCCGATGTCATTGCTGCCTGCGAGTTTCACACGGTTCTTGCTTTATAATGCAGAATTCGAGTCCGGCGTCTCGTTCATCCTGGGATAATATCCGACGTCGACGTCTCGTATCGGAGCAACGAGTTGCGACTCTAAGAACTTGCTAACTTGGATATTGCCGAAGGAGTAGCTGAATGATGTAATTATCGCACGATAATGAAACATGAAACTTTGAAACAACGACCAAAAGTGTAGGATTTAGACAATGTCGGCAAAGTGTCGCGATTCCCGTGTACATGATAACAACGTTTACAAGTTTCTTCAACGCGGATTTTCTCCGTTGCCAATTTCCACGTAAAAATGTACACCTCATTACTTCCTGATGACCGTAGTTGCACGGCAGGAACAATCGCTCCGGGATAAAAATAATACCAAAAGGCGCGTCGCGAAAGCGCTGCTCCTGATTGACGCGAATACGGTATCGAGCGTGCATCGAGCGGCGTAATCGACGGGCGTCGTGTGTGTACGCGAATGCACGTCGGCGTGCAGCTGTCGCGAGGAAGAAACCCGCGAGGAAGAAAACATACGCTGCCACCGGGACGACCGGCAACATGTTCCCGACGACTTGCACGCGGTCGCGGTCGCACGCGACGCCGATGCGTGCGACTAGAGTCACCGCATGCACGAGCGGCTTAAGCGGCAACGACACCGGCACGTAGCGGCGCGACGAAGGTGATCCTGGACCCCGGTGATGTCGATATCCCGTGCGCGATCTTGGCCGCTGCTGGATACGGCGGGCAGAGGCAGCTGCGCCTCCGTCGACGACTCGTCCCTCAAGGAGAAGAAGAATCGCCAAGCGGAGGAGAGCAGCGACGGAAAGAACAACCCCGCGGCGCAACCCGACGGTGGCACCCGGGTGCAGGCGAGACGGCTACTGTGCCGGCATTATTACCCCGAGGGAGGATGGGGCTGGGTGGTCACCGTCGTCAGCACCCTCGTACATCTCCTTGGCTCGGGTCTGCAGCTCTCGATACCGGCCACCATCGCGTTGCCCGCTAAGGTCAAGTTCTATCACCACCCGCTGCACACCGCTGGTGAGTCGAGATATTCGCGAACAATTTCCTGGACTCTCCGGCTTCCGTCGAGCTCTTACGCGAGCATGGCTCGTAAATACGGTAAAACATTACGTACGACGTTCTCGATGTGTACGATAAACGTAGTAGTACTTCATGGAGAACATCTTGAAGGCCAAGATGTGTAGTTTCTTTTAATGTATCAAACTTGCGCCCGAGAGGTGTTCAGAATGAAGGTGAAGGAAAGAAACTGAATACTAATTAACTGGATGCTAGGAGAGTGCAATATTTTTGAAGAAGTAATTTGGAAGATAAGAAAGAAGACTCTCTACTGCTACTGGGTCTCTTTTCTTCTCCTTCTCTCTATTCCGGTAGCAAATCAGTATACGAGCTTCCTATCCGAGTGTTTTAATGGGTAAAGTCAAACCCCTATTTCTACCACAAGCCCTTATTTAGTGGACGGTCCCAAAGTGAAGTAAACTCTCGTTACCGGTATGCCGAAAGCCGTAGCTACCAAGCCATGGTTAAAGACAATAGCTACGCGAAATTAACCGTAAAGCAGATAATTGAGAATAAACGCGGTAGATAGAGACTATCGCCAAACTTGTTCTCTCGCGACCGCTTAGACGCACAAATAATAAACTAGTCACAGTTCAGCGTTCGTAATTCATAGTTGTTATGAACAGATCATAGAATTGTTTTAAAAAGCGATAGACTACGCGCGTGCTTTTTTTCGTTATATTTTTTATCGAGTCATGCATTATAATCCGGAACACGAAATTCTCTCTACGACAATGCCAGATTTATGCGCGAAACAAATGATGCCTCTCGTGGGACACTACGATGCACATCCGAGAAATAAAATAGAAATGTTTTTTTAAATTTCATCAAACTGAAACAAAGCGAGAAATTGCATATTTCACAACTTTCTCTACAAATAACGCAAATAAATCTTGCGATAAAATACATAATTTCTTGGTTCAACCATAATAAAAGAATCATTTAAATTTTATCGTTTTTATCTCTTTTTTGTTACAAACGAGATTTCGTTCTTTACTGAATTTTAATCTAATTTTCCTAGTCACTTTTTAATTTTTCTCGTCATCTTTAATCTTTCTTAGGATGAGCCCTGAGCTGGATCAATTTTCCTCTGTGGTAATATCCGACATTAGTATAAAAAGATGTAGGAAAGTGAAATTTTACGAGGGCTACGGATCGCGCCACTCGGTTACTTTGACATTTGACCTATTCTCGGCGCGTTGAGCCGATATAAGTGTCCTTCTACCCTCCTTTAATAATTTATCCTGCCCCCACCTTCTTCACCGTTGTCTTATATACGTTGCTCCGTAAGCACGCGTCCCGTCGCGGCGGGAAACATATGAGAAACGAGTTTCTTGCGCGATGAAAGTTACCGCAGAATTCTTTTAACACTTACAAAAATATGGGTTGAAGTTTTCCCAATTTGCTGTCCTATATTGAAATACGATATTCAGGATCAACTTCTGCGTTTCATAGAATGGACAGTGTTTTCAATACCTTTTATATATATCATTTATATATATCAATTAATTTCATCCTACATCCTACATCGTAAATAAAATTTAAGACTTTAACTTTGAGACTAAAAGTTTATTTAAATTTTGTAATTTGATTAGTTCAATGAATAAAATGGTAAAAACTGCACAACACAAAAAGAGAAAAAATTAGAGATTTTTCTTTTTTGAAATAATTAACCCATATTAAAATTTTGCATTTATGCCAATAGATATATCCATGAAATGATATATTGATAACATATGCCACGTGTATTTATATCACAGAAAATATATTTTATGATAAAATAACTAACTTATCGGCATTGGAGATAACACAGCGCTCTGTTTCGCGAAGGAAGTACCAACAAAGTATAAAAGAGCGGCGCAAGAATGCCGAGAGTCAGTAAAAAATCTCAATCTTAGAAATCGATACAAATTTCTTTAATTTATATTAACCGCAGTTTTAAATGTAATTACGTGAAAAAATAACGTTTGGCAACAGACCAGTGATTTCAATAAAAATTCAGTCATAATAACAGTTTCACTCACAAATACGATGATGATCAATGCGACCCTGCGTTGATGTTCTATATGCTGACCAGTGTTCATCTCTCCTAAATCAAATGGACATGATGAATTATTAACCCAAAAATACTTGCATTGCTGCTTTTCATCCATTTCATAAGTAAATAAAATCACAGATATATGTAGTGATTATTTCAAATAAACAAGTTATTGATCTCATTGTTTTAACAAATTTTTGTAATACTTTTGTAAAATATAAGCAATAATTTGTGATTTTCAAGTGTGTATTTTAATTTAAAATGTAACAGAAATTATATATCTGATCTATTTGATATTCCAAATGTATAATAATTTTGAACAATAGATTATTGAACCTTGTTAAATAATGATAATAATTAGTTATTAAAGAATACACTACAAACTAAAATGCGATGCTTATGGATTAACGCTCAGGCAAATTTGTACCGTTTACTTGTAGGCAATCGAGACTGCAAAAATAAAGGACAGGGATGTTCAATTCAATTATCTCGATGCTCCTCGCGATGGTCGTACTGGGAGTCGCCCGAACACAAAGAGCAACGAAATGACTTCAATGCAAGAATCCGCGACAAACTTATGTTCGTCGTTCTCTAACAATAATCTCAGAGGCTTTCCGAGAACGGCTTTCAACTATTGGGTTACCGGGAAGGAAAAAGAGTTTCTCAGATATTCTCGACGGTTTCCCTCAACGTTTCCGAGACTTTCGGTTTTTCCGACATTGCCCAATATGATTATTTCGTTTTCACGCAGAAATATGATAAAATTACACAAACCGTTTCAAGAAGAAACAATGGTATATGTAGAAAGATTTTTTAAATTATAAGAATATCCAGAAATAATTGAAATACAGAGAGATACGAAAACACAATCGATCCCCAGTGCAGACAAATATTAGGTTATCGAATTGCGCACATCAAATACGTGCAATTGCCTTTTGAAAGCAAATAAAAGTATTATTCAGTGATTACTCATATAAATTTATCTTTCGATTTTATGACTCTTTCTGAATGAACAGTGAGCAAGAAATGCACTAATACCACATGACACTGCCGCTTCTAAGAAGACAACGAACATCAGGCGAGAAGAAACACGCAGCGCGCAAGAAACGAAGACCCCGCTCGTAACTTGCCGAGTGCCGTTGATAAATCGCGATGAGTAGGTGTAAAGTAATTTGGCAAGGAACATCTGATGAGGGCTTATCGAGGAGCGTCATGATGAGGCAATTTGTAAACGCATCGTAACTTTTCGCTTCAATAATATAACCTTTCGCCCGGTTCGCCCGGTTCGTTGTCTCGATAAATTGGATAGCGGATACGACTATGAAGTATGAAGTAGCACCGATTAATAAAACGTGTAGAACTATATTTGTCGAGCGGCAAGACCCAGGGGATGTTATTTAATAAATTATCTTACTTGTGATCACTCTTATTTAACTACGTCGCTTCAGTGCCGATAATCGCGCGTATCTCTGTTTATCTCAGCTACGCCATATTGATTCTCGATCTCCGAGCGCCCTCTTTTGGAGCACGGAGACAACACGGAGTCGATAACATAGAGCTCGCAAACGTCGAATAATAAATCCTTTTAATTAACGTCACATCTCTTACATCTCGCACAATGTTATCTCGTTGAATTTTATATTTCATTATTTCATTAAATCTCGTATTTTTTAAAGCGAGATATTATCAAAATTGTACTTGTAAGTCCCTGTAAGAAAGAAAAGAAGAAAAGAAAAAAAAGAAAAAACGCTGCTCTTCTATAATTAATATGAAACGCAAAGTGAAATATATCAGGAACGATTTGTCCGATTATTCTACAAAAACACATATTTGTATTTTAACGCCAGTATTTTAATTTACTTCAATTACACCAGGGAGCAATTAAATTACCGAGAGCAATAATCTGCATCGCTGTGTGGCAATCTGTAGGCTCCGCTTCGTAAATATCGTCTCTAAACTACGCCCCGCCGAACATGACGTCCTGACGGGTAATAATTGCTCGGCAGTCCCTTTGTTCGTCCTTCACTGGAGGATACTGCTCCTTGTCAACCGTACTGTATCGTCTTGCGTCTTTCATGAGGAGCTGTATCGGAATCGATATGTAATAACCGCCTCGGAACATGACGCGCAAAAAAAGTGTTGACGGGACCTAACGAATACGAACAATAAGATGGCAGCATGACGCGAGTAGAGTTCGGTCAAAACGGATGAGTGTCTTCGACGATTTAACCTTTAACCCCTCGCAAACCTCGAGTCACTCTCCGTCTCAAAGCGATTGTGCGAGCGATGACCGTTAAAATGCGTCGGTGGGCGTTCTAGCGTCAAATTAGACAAGTTACTTGGTCAATTTAAGTATTATTTCGCAAACTACATGAAGAACGCAAATAACGCTCTGCGGTACTTCGCACCGTACTCCGTTTGCAAATAGAACTATAAAAACTGCCCTCTCGAGCTATACATGCCCGTGGAACTAGGAGAAGACGAGTATGCGGCCGAGAAATCTCGCTGAAACGTTTCTTCCGAAGTTAAATCGAGACTTCCATAATCTACCGTCCCGTTGGATATTTATCGAACTACTCCTAATAAAACACCCGCTTAATCCGCGGATATATGCCTACAATGGCAGCCGCGCGCGCGCGCGCGCGCTTCAATTCATATATCCCGGGCAACGAGAGAATAATGTCCGCAAAAAAGGAGGGGAATAAAGAGGGCAGGGATTTACGAAGACGGGAATATCAAAGGAGTCGCGCCAGGACGAGGAAGAAGGGAACCTAGGACGCGCGCGCGAAAATGGAAAAGTTAAGATTATCGTGACAATTTAGGTTTTTATTTCTCGCATAATAAAATCATCCGACCTACCATAAAAAGAAAAGAAATGTTGATGCACGAGCGAGCAGGTCCGATTGTACGAAACCAGAGATCGACCGAAGACGAGCAGGGGAGAAGAAGCATTAAAGCTGGCATATTATTTCGAAAAGTTCACTCACTCCTCGCTGGCTCGCGCGGGGGTGAGTTTCGCGCCGGCGGCATTTTACGCGAGACCATCACGAGAAGGAACAGTGAATTATCTGCGCGGCGGGCTGTCGGGTCTGCTGCTGCGTAATATAATGTATATATACGTATAACATCTCCCTGCGCCCTGTGTTGCATGCGCAGTTTACACGCGACGGATGTAATTTCACCGACTAATTATCTATTCGAGGGCAACGCCACGAGGCGCTCTTTAACCTTCGGAGAGGAAAGACTACTACGGAGCGGCTACTTCGTTCCGCGACATAACGGCGAGAGTAGTTCCCCATTTGTCATTTCGGAGATCGAACGAAAAATTTGCGCGATTAAAGTTTCATCAGGCCGAAGTTTCATCCATGCGGCGCGTTGCCGGGGATTCGAACAGATAAGACGTATCGTCCGGCCGGGTCATCTATGCGAACAACGCGAACACAATCTCACGTCGCGACGAGCAAACACGAGTCCAACTTGTTATTGAACGAAATCGATATTTATAGGGGGCTGATAGAATCACACTCGTTTGAGTTCCGCGCGCCCGGTACACTTCTCCGAAGCAGGTCGCCGCGAAGTAGCAACGCGGCCATAAGTCAATTTAATTTTATCCAAATAATGCGCCTGATAGTAATTCCGCCCAGGGCGCATTCGAAGGCGCTCAAGGGCGCTCAAGGGCGCTCGCGGACGAGTGAGGAGGCGATGTAGGCAATGAGAATCTCGCTCGTATATTTCTCTGTCACATGACCAAAATACGATATCATAAAATGTCCACCGATAAAGAACATCACGTAATAATAACGCGCATTCATAGATTCGTATTCAGCACAAGAAGAGGGAAGAGGGAGAGCGCATTCCGGCGGATTGCGCTCTCCCTGCGATACCAGTCCGTCCTCATAGGAGCGCGCGCATAGATATATACGAGCACAAAGATAGCGTAATTTATTACGGTCCTGCATAAATATCGGAGATCACTCCGGCGAGTTCGCGCTTAATGATCGCATTGATCAAGCTAAAGAGCAAACAAAGAACGGTCGACAGCCGCATCGGCGCGGCGGGCGGCGTCGATGAATCGCTTGATGAGCCGAAGGGGGCTGTGTTACAGGGAGAGAGGGTGGTGAAAATCCGACTCCACCGAGCGGAGATTTACGGAGAGGAGAGCGCGACGCGCGTCCGCTGTTATACAGAGACCAAACTGGAAACAGCCATTGACAGGACATGCACGGCCGCGGCTGATGGACGAGTCACACGAGGCGTGCGATGTCACACGGTGGGGGGAAAGTGGAATAGCGTAGACCAGAGAGTCGGGATGGAACACAAGAGCAGGCATACGGAGAAAGAAGGAACGCGATGACGAGATCGCGTCCGATCCTCGGCTCTGGACGGGGGCTCCGCTCCTGAAAGCGGAGAAACGCCGGCCGCAGCCGCAGCCGCAGCCGCAGCCGCAGAGACGGTGGAGACTCGGCGCCGAGTCGCTCGGTGTTCAGTTCGCGCGCCGAGCGTGTCGCGCCCGGTCGACGTCTCCTCTCGTCGTCGGCCGCCTCAGCGAGTCTCGACGAACAGCTCCATCGGCTCTGAATTGTCATCGTCGCTGTCATTTACCGAATCGCAAGCGTTCCGACGACGGCGTCTTCCTCCCGAGACTAGCCGCGGGAAACGACTTTCCGAGAGTTTCGCGCCCGCGACGACGACCCGATCGGTGACGATTTTGCCACGTGCAGCGTCTGAAAAGTTCGCTCCATCCGCGGGAACTGTTCTCTCTCACCGGAAGCTTTTTCAATTAAATCATCATTATCGCGTGGCCCGAGAGCTACCATCACGCATCGACGAAGATATCGCGCCTCCGGCCGTAGGAACTTACTCGATAGAAAAATACACGTGGTAGCGTCAGTTAGACTCAATTCGTGTCGCCGACAACTGAGAGTTGGAAATTTCATTTTGAAATCGCGACTCCATCGATCCAGCGGCGAATCAGCATGTCGCGTAAATCAATAGCGGTGGAGGAACACTGAGAATCGGTAAAATTAAAATTTCATTTCATAAAAGTTCTCTTCCTAAAAATGTTATGTTTTCTAGGAAGTAACGGATTCGTGTAACTTGTTCGCAAAAATTGTTCGCAATAAAAAAAATGGATCGCAGTTTCGACGCGTTCTTGCGGAATATCGATGGTACCAAAGTGACGACAAAGAGCTCGAGTGATCCGTTTTCTCGGCAAGAATGATGCATGAAGGATTTCGTCTCGATTTGATCTTCCGTTTCCATCGCAATATTCGCGACTCGAGACAAACGTTCCTCGAGCCTCGGATTCTCGATCAGGAGGGAGATGGAAGAGACGGAAGAAGAGGAGCAACAACGACGACGACGAAAACGGCGACGAAGACAGCGACGTCGACGACGACGACGACGATGATGATGAGAACGATGACGGGGACGATGACGGACCGTATGACACCTTAAAGCCAGAGAAAGGGAAATTCGAATAATGGCAGCCTCTCGCGTGGATTCTGAAGTTGGCGAATACCGGCGAGTGATGTCTGCGACAGCTGCGGAATTATCGAGATCCCCGAACGAGGCTCGCGAAGTCGTCCAATCATGGACCGATCATAATCACCGCATCGATTACGCCGACGAGCCTCTCAGCCGGTCAAGGATCAGCGATCGCGATCATCCGTCGAAGTACTCGAATAACGGCCACGACTCCGTGAGCCATGGTGTGCAAGAAGACGAAGAGCGATCGCAGCAGGAGGAAGAGCCGTTCCCCGAGAAGGAAGTTCGCATCGTCGGCAGGACGTGGGACATGAACGGGGATGCAAGTTGCGATAAGGCGAACGGCCAACTCGACGGCGATATCGTCAGCGAACGTAAGATAATTGCGCGCAAAGGAGGCGACGACGGTCTCGGTGACTCGGAAGGTAAGCTCGGAGCTACCCGCCGCTCGTCCTCGGCGAACGTCGAGATCGAAGGCGGACGACAGCTGCTTAATGACCGCAATCGCGCGAGAAAAAGCACCCCCGGCGGGAGCGAAGAGCGTGTCGAGCCGGAGAAACACGCTATTCGCGGAATAAAAATCGCGGCATCGCCGACGGACAAATGCATAAACAAGGCATTCGTCGAATCGGCACGCTCCTCCCATGATGCCGATAAAACGATCGGCTCGAGCGAACGCGAGCATAGTCGGAATATCGAAAGCCATAAAGATGGCTGCGACGAGGACAAGGCAAGACTGCCGATGGAAATCAGTTCTCGGCGAGGTTCTCGCGCGTATCCTCACGGGGACGATGTCGTCGTACCCTCCGTCGCAGCGCCGGCGAGCGCAGGCTCGCCTCGAGCTGGTGATCTTCGCTGCGAAGCAACGGCTCGTAAGGTCGTTCACTCCGCCGAAGACAGCAAGCGCGCGCGATCGCCCGGAAAAATGCGACGATTCGCGCCCGCAAGCACCGCCGCCGTCGTGGATCACGAGTCAGGGGAGGTTCGCGGCACGACGGGCGTCGTCGTCGTCGGCGGCGAGGAGAAGCGGCGAGATAACGCGAAGAAATGCGACAACTGCGGGGAATCGCACTTGCCCTACAGCCGATACTCCTATCTGTGGAAGTATTCGGACTATGTGAACCACGACGCGAGCGCAGTCCTCGACGAGGGCCAACGCGACGTAGCCGCCAAGATCGCCGCCGATCGGAGAATCGATCCCAGGCTGGCGGAGAAGACAACCAGCGGCGCGGTGGTGCTTTATCGCAGCCGGTCGTTGCCGCGATTGTCGGTCCACGACAGCGGAGTCGCTTGCAGCGACCACGCACCACCACCGGGACAAGCCGGGAACGCCGCGTCCCGCCAGCTGGTTGCGGAACTCAGGCAGTTACTCACGTTGAAGCAACACTACTACCCGGAGGGTGGCTGGGGCTGGGTGGTCCTCCTCGTGGGTTTGCTCGTGCAAATCTTGTCGCACGGCACACACGGGGCCGTCGGGGTCTTCCTTCAGCAGGTGGCGGCCAAGTTCGGCCCCCACGTGCACATGCAGGCAGGTTAGTTTATTGCGGAGGAGTCGGTACTGTTCGTTACTGCACACTTAAATGAGGCGTCCCCCCGCCCCTCGACGACAAGAGGAAACAAAGCGGTGGGGACGCTGGGGAGGGATTTTTGTAACTCGTAACTTCGTGTCTTATTTTCCGGGTGTCTGAATTTGCTGTTGTTCTTCTCCGTTAATTCGCTCCGCTCGCGCGCACGCTGATTTGCGCTGATTTTCCCGAGGGGAAAAGTAGCATAATTATCGAAACAGGTCTTGAGAAGGAAAAGTGTCAGGCGGATAAAATCCCGATGCGCCGTCGTAACTTTCGGACGTTCTTCGCGACATTGTTCCCTGTAGGAATCGCTCGCACGCGTGCACATATCGCTCCGCTGGCGAACGGCCAAAACGGCGGAAAGTCGCGGCTCACTCTCGCAGCTGCGTCTAATAAGCGGCGTTTCCGTTGTCGCGCTTAGCAGCACTTGTCCGAAAAGGGTGAAACTGGAAAGTCATCGCGGAGTCGGACGTGCGCGCCACTGCGCCCGTGTCTGAGCTATTTCGCGTGAAACGGGCTGCTACTCATACATGTCGCAGGGTGTTTGAACCAAAAATAAGATGTCGCCGAGAAATGAAATGTTATCGATGGCGAAGAAAGTACTTGTTGGGAATTTCTCCGTATTTTCTTTTAACTTTTTAACTAACTATGCAGATGTAACCTCCGACATATCGAGACATACCGAGAAACGCTTGTTTCAACGCACAATGTCAGTCTCTCACTGACGATTAAAAACGTCACGTTTAACTGTACCATTACCTTGAAAGAGGCAGTTCGGCGAGCGCGGTAACTGTCACTTATTGGCGATCTTAATGGACCGATGATGAATCTATCGAGATATCCTCTCGACTGTCGCAAGAGACGAAGCGATAAAAATAATCCGGCCGCGACGCGCCGACAGCATTTGTACGTACGAACGGATGCTCGTGCTGGCTGCAATAATCCTTCCTTATACAGCATTTCGTGCGACAGGATGATGGCACACGGTCTCTCCCGCACGTTTACGTGGCCTAAATATCTCGCGAGAGACGGAAGCCGTCGCGTCGCGGCATAAGGGGCGAAATTGCGGTATCGTAAATGACGACGGTTGCAAAAACTGGTACACTAACCAGCCACTTTATGGTCGCGCCGAAGGAGCTGCCGGTTGAGGAGTAACTCGAAGGAATTTGACACGAGGAATGCGCGATTGTATACCTATGCGAATACAAAGATTTGTGTGCGAAACGCGTGAAGCAATTAACAGGGACGTTTGTGACGGAGCCTTTGGCGCATTGCCCGAAACAATCCCCGGACGAAACGTGCAGAACCGTCTCCAATTTTGATATGTCGCAGACACGTCGCGGAAGAAGTCGGACAAACAGGTTCCACGTTTCCTGCGTCCCGCAAAGTTAGCAGTTAAGATAGCTCCGTGATGCGAATCTGAATCCGATAAACAGACGAGATGTAACCGTTTACGGGGCTCATCGGATTTAGTGAAGAAAGAGAAAAAGCGAAATTCTTTCTCTTTCTTTGTAGTTGAGACGAATTGAGCTACTAGAAAATTGACGTCATAGTGGAAGTGGACTTGTGTTAGAGCGTTGATCCCGTTCTCGTTCAAGAACAAGCCTCGAGAAAGCGCTGTTCGCGCGCACGTTCACACGCGTGAGTATGCACAACCTTGACGTGGCTCAATGGTCCTCTTTTTAAATTGGCCCAGTCATTCTCTCCCGGGTCTATCTAATCATTATTCTCTTAATCATCATCCTCAGTCACATTTGCGAAACCGAGCGCCAAAGAGCGAGGACAAAAATCCGACGAAGTCGGAAGCAGAATATTACTCGAAAAAAAATATGCAAGTCGCGAGTGAAAATTTAGAACTTTTACAACAGTTATAAACGTCATTTATCACATGAAAGCGTGTGAAACGCAATATTTTGAAAAGTCTTCCTCAAATCCATATCCAGGCGAAAGCGAAAGGCACGAAAATGCGGCAGGGAAGTAACCAATCAATTTTTTGTCGGCGCATTTAAATACCTGCTTCGAAAAAAATCACCGAGAAATTTTGTTGTCATCTCAAATCGCCTGCATATCGCATACCTCGAATTCACATATTTCCGTTAAAAAGAAAAAAATTTCTTAGGATTATTATCATTATTAATTTTCATTGACCTTAGGCGAGTATATTTCGTAATGACCCGCAGTCGCGAATATCGCACAGAATGTCCTCCAAGCTGGATACTTGTTTCTAAAGTCGTATCGTGTTATATCCGATTAACTTTTCATGAATACGATTGAATACCAGAATACGAAAGCATTCAGAGCCTAAGGCGCTGAAATTTCGTCATCAGCGACGCTCGAAGTGTACCGCTGCGAATCGAGCTGCTTGCGTTTCGATCTGATTCGATATTACGACTCGCTGCGTGACATTCAATTTATACGTTTGTTACAAACGCATCATGGACGCGCGGTGATAAATTAATCTTTTTTTTCGGACTGCTACGCGTACGTTGACATCTCGCGTTATGCACAAGACAGGTTCAGATTTATAGAGAATCGTCTGTCACGCCTTCGCCATTCTTCATCGCGTGTTATGCCTGAATTCTTGATAAGCGCGCTTTCGCTCCAATTTCTCATTACGTTCTTTTAAGCTCTCTCCAAATTCATATCGTAGCGGGAGACGAGAGTATTATCATATTTCATCAGATTTTCACCATGACACATCTTTCATCTTTGCATTGCACATAAAACTGAAAAGGCAGATAAAGTGTAATGGACAAAAGAGGGAGGGTGAGTGATTACAAGTTTTCGTCGTGGTATAGAGTCAATTTCTATCTCGAGAACTGGAGGAGTATAAAACAATGATATGTAAATAGATATAAAAACGAGATGTGATACATCTGTCTGATATAGAATCTCCTTAGAATCTTATGTGAGTTTCGTGACGCGCGAGTATATATAAATCCGAACATTTCTTTCTCTCTCTTTTAAACTCAGGATGGTGAAACTCACTATGGTGCTTTTATCTGTCTTAAACAGAGACGCGGTAGGCGGGTTTTTGATTACTTCAATTTACTCGAGAGTTTATATCTCGAGAGTTGTATTATATAATGTAACTTTCCAAATTTTCAATATAGAAATTGAACAAATCTCCCACATGATCGAAACGCAAATTCAAAAATATCCATACAGTTCGATGCGATTTTTCTTACCGCCGTGAAATTACATTTCACAAAATTTCAATTCTCCCAATAAACAATAACTCGATACACATACGATAAATTTGAAATTTTTCATCTTGAACATACACGGATGCACGGACACCCGCGAGATTTTTCTCCAAAATTGCTATATGCAACGAGGAGACCTGGAATCCGTTGATCTAAATCTAAGCCAGTTACGTCCATCTCGGTCCACCCCCTCGATTCGCTCGGAAACGAAGGAAAAATCCAGAGATTAAAATTCCATCGGATTAAAATCCAAAGCCGCCCGCATTTTCTCGTGGCGTCTGGTGTCTGGCACGTTGGGTAGCGAGCGCTTCCGATAAGGAACGTGAAATATGCGTCGTGTCGGGGAGCAACGCGCGGAATTGTCGCGCGTACGCGCCGATGTTAAATGCGAGGGAAGCGCATGACGACGGCGTCCTCCTCGTAAGATGGAACTGGCCTGTTCTGACACCGTCGTGAGACAGAGCGGATGAGAGAGATGTGCGATAAAAATTGCCAGGCTTAAAAAGTTTTTTTCGGCCCCCCGCGGCGGACGCTTTCAGCACGCGGTGCCGACGCGTAAGTCTATCAAGATAAAGTCTGGAATGCCTATTGTCGCCCAGACGCCTCTCTCTTGCATGAAAGAGGGAGAGAAAGGGGTGGGAGAAAGAGTAAGAGAGAGGCTCCAAGCTACGGACTTACTTCTCCATTTTAACGATTAACGAGGTCCCGTCTAGTTCAGAACGTTATTTGTTTAGTAATTCATCTAAAAGCTCAAATACGGCCACCCTCGCTTTTACAGCAGCCCGAATTTTCCTTAACGTGGCTTTTGATACAGTTAAAAGTAGCAATTACATAGTGTTTTCTTTTCTAAAGTTGGTTTCCAACGATCCGCTCATTTTTTAGAAACATCAAGTTACGTTTAAAAAATAAATATTTTTTATATATAAAATAAAAGTACACTTATCTCTCTCTGAACGCATAAGGAACAAATAACAAATGTGTGAATAACGAATTCGTAAAATAGATAGATAATTCGTGTCAAGGGCAAATGCTAAAGCCTTGCGTTGCAAGCCGCCTTTTACTCGCAAATCTGGCCTCCTAAAATAATGAAAGATACGAGCTACGCAAAAATACCACTGCACGTAAGCAATAGCGCGTGAAAACACGCACCTCAGAGTTGTGCATGTACGCGAGAGGCACGAAAATAAATCTCATGTTAAAACATACGCAGTGTGATAATCTGAAATGTCATTAATCCAAATCTTAAACAGCTCGGTCAAAAGAATAAAACAATTTTCTTGTACTCTATATATACATATTATATATATATATATATCATATATATATATATATATATATCTCTGCTAATGAAAAGTTGACAAAGTAAACACAATTGACGGAATAGAGAGTTATTAACAAACATCGACGAATTCAAAAGGTTCACTAAGTATTCGCAAGTTATTATTTCTCCCTTATTAACACAATTCGTTTATTACAGCAATGAAAAATTCCAAGTCTCGAAATGAAAAGTAGCAATTCGAATTATCGCAAGTTTCTTTCTCCCGAGCGGATTAACTTCGAAATATCATCGAGACAATCCTCAATACGAAAACGCAAGACCACCCTATCCAAGAGGATTCGGTTATCTCCTGAGATCGCTTTCTCGGTGGGCGTCGTTACTGCAATTGTAATCGAGAAACGCTTTACGCTTTCCGTAGGACGTCGCCCAAGAAATTGTCCACTGCGGCTCACGAGTCCCGTAAAAAAGACGTCGACCTTTCGAACTTCTTTTCTCTCCTTCTTTCTTCCCTTGCTCCTTTTCTTCTTTCTACGTACGCCCAGCTCTCTATCTGTCTATCTATCGCGAATATTCCAGTTACTGGAGACGCGTACTGCAAAGGGAAGGAAAGCGACTCGTAGGGCGGAAACCACATCCGTAAATCCTTCGGTTTGCAACGAGTATAACGGCTTGCACGTTGTTCGCCGAAAAATATTGTTCCCGGATGAATTCGTTCGCCGCGAATGTCAGCATCCGGTGGTAGTCGAGTTCACACGTGTCGTGCAATTTATTGAAAAACATTTTATACAAAAATAATAATTATTATTGTTCGCTTCTCGTAATTCGTATACTTGATTTGGCACCGTTAAATTCGGCATATCGTAGACGAAAATTAATTATTTAAACAAGAAAATTAATTTCTTCTATTTTTCTATCTAAACATCACAGCAATTCATTCATGTTTTGTAAAACGTACAATCATAATTCATTTCAAGTATCTCATCACGAATATTGGAGAATGTGGAGGGGGAGGGAGAAAGAGAGAGACACATTTTTCACGACTCGCTTTTGTAGCCAGCGACGCCTTAATTACATCCACACCTAATCCGACTACCACGGGCGACGCTGTAATTATCGCGTAATTGATTTCAAACTAATTTTATGTACGCCTCTCCAAACCATTTCACAAAACCTAATTGAGTTTGCAAACCAGAATTTAATTCTTTCCCCGTGCTTTTTCGCTGTCATATCTCGCTGTTGTTCCATCCTCAGTGTAGACCTACAAATAACGCTTTAAATATCCGGATACTGCGTCTCGACATTTTTTCTTCATATTCTCATATATCTCTCTTGCGCGAATTACTGCGCGCATGGAGACACTTTGATATTTGTAGCTTTAATAAAACTGCTCGCGCGAAAACGATTGTGTATTTCCTCGCGGGACTAATGAGAATTTATTCGTCGTCTGGAAATATATCTGTTGATGCTACGAATCGACACGTCATTCGTACGTTGATTCTTTTTGTAGATCTTACTTAATTAAAGTACATTTAAAATAAATTGTTTGCGGATATTAAGCGGATATAAAAAGAGAAGAGAAACAGAAAACTATATAATATTTGAGAGAGTTTGAAGCCCTCTTTCGGTGATTAATAACAGCGTCATATTTTAAATATGATGACTGTTACCGCCAGTACCAACTTGCACCTGTATTTTAAATACATAAAACGCGGTGAGTTTAGACATTGTACGTCGTCAAGATTTAAATGGCAAAACAGGAAAACTTTTCGCAACAACATTTCATAAAGTGAGGAAAAATAAAGTACGTAAGAACTGTAGGAAGGATTACATTTGCCGCTGGAAAAGCTACCTCGTTATGTGTGATTACGGAATAAACATCTTCCTCTTAGAAATTCGCATCTTGATAAATGTTCTACTTGTACCTCCGAGTGTCGCTAGGCAAAGATAACGAACAAATTTCAATAAAAATAAAAATAGATATAAAAAATAGTATGGCATCGGAAAGATGTGCCAAGAATGTGCGAACAAAGCGCGTTTCTTATCTCGATCGGCACTACAATATTGCAGTCACGTACGAGGATCTAATTTTCTATCGACAGCTGAGAAGCGACTTTTCGTACGAAATTGAGCATCCATTTCACTATACTACCCAATAAAATTCAATTATCCGGACGTGCATAATCGATCTCGTCGCAAACTTTCCTAGTTCCGAAAGAATGTTTCTAGTTCTGAAGGTACCACTTATCGAGTGACGTTTGAGCAAATTATCGCAACGTTAGACTTCAATCACATATCGGCAAGAACGAAAATCGTTTAATCGGACAATGTCAGAAGTTTGAAGATTCCGTGTTTTTGCCGCTTGTAAGTAAACTCTCAACTAAATCTCTCTGAAGAGATTTCTGAGGAGATGAAATTACAAAGTAAAAGGGAATTAAATTATATAATTGAACAGAATGTTCAACGCAACGAGAGAGGTATTTTGCGGGTCAAATAGAACGCGCGGGAAATAAATCCCTTCTTCCGAAATTGCGATCAGACAGTTGACAATGAAACATCGACTCGACGAGCGCGAGCGCAACAAGTCTATTGCGATTCTTGCGTGATACTTGTTCGACACAATGGTACGTACACGAGCTTAGTGTATATTTATAGAGAACGGATATATAACGTATAACGAAATCGTGCGTGATAAATTTCTGATGAAGAATACTTCTCCCTCTTGCAAATCGTGTGTTCCCGCATGAGCTGCATCGAGCGCAATATAACGAAATTGGCGGCGAATAAATATACGGAAATGAATCTTTCTAAATGCAAGCAAGCCTAAATGAGGAACTCATTGTTACGGTGATACATTTAATTTGTACGGTAATTTACATGGACAATTCTGACCTAAATGCGCGCGCGCTGGTAAACGAGTCGGAAATCGTCCTAGAACTGTCGCAAACAAGTCTCGGTACGTGTAATATAATTATTATCTTTATATTCACCTTCCCTCCCTCTCTCTCTTTCTCTCTCTCTCTCTCTCTCTATTATCTATATATATATATATATATATAGTCGTTGCATTCTCCGGTGTGTGAATTTTCCGGAAATTAATGTCGTAGAGCTGTTGAAATTATAAAAATTGCTACAAATTATGCAATGTCATTCCATAAGTAACAATAACTCGCACGTAAAAATAAAAACTCATATTTTATCTCTTGATGCTTTTTATAAAATAAATGCAAGCATATTTTAGAGGAAAATAGCATACGAATATATAATTCAGAGTGGTTCGTTAAATTTATCGATGATAACGTTATCGTTACTAGGTTCTTATCAAGATATTCGCGAGCCCGAATTTATGGACTGCCCGTGTACATGACGCTTTTATCGGAGAGTCTATAAAGTCGGTATTTCGATATTAATATCGGAGCTCTGTCGAGCAATGATTTTTTTGCAGCCTATCCTCCTTGAGGGTCGCAACGGCCTCTAGCCCCCCGTTCGTCATCGTGCAAATAAATCAGAGTCCTCTGTCAAAGGCATCGCCTATCCTAGAAAGAAAGGAGCGAAGAATTCGCACGCGAAGAAAAACCTCCCGCCGTTGAACGGCTGTAAAGATATTCGCGCAAAAAGAGACGGAGGTCCGCTATCGTCCTGTCACCGGCAGAAATCGAAAACTTATCGCCGACGCTTCTCACGTTTCTAAAACGATTAGAACTCGGCTAAATTAGGACGTCGTATTTCATACGGCAGCAAAGGACCGAGACGATCTATGGTGAGAATTGATCGACTGAAAATTCCTCGTGCGTCGCGAACTGTTCTCATTTCGTTCTATACGACGATGCGATTTCGCGGTATATTGCCACGAAACCATATCGTGGCACATATTGGCCCGGATCAGCCTCGTAAAATAATAGTTGAGATTGCAAACATTTCCTTGGAGCAAATTTAATTTTGTCGAATATAGCGACTTTCCTTTTTAAAGGAAGGGAAAAAGAGGAAGATAGAAAAAGACAGGAACAGAATGCGATGTATCATATTCTCGTGTTTGCCTGTCGACTGACATGATATGCGTATGACCTTATCATAGTTATCTGGACTAGATAACCGCTTGTCGCCAGGATTTTGAAGGAAACTTCCTTGCCGGTCACAGACTTACACGCTATAATTCGCAACCATTCGTCGGAAGTAAGACCGTGGCTGTAAGATTGTTACCGCGAGACAGAGGTACCTACATGTGGTAGCACTCACTGCGATTTCAATGCCTATAATTATTTTACACAATTTAAAAATCAACTGCAAAGATGGCTAAAGATAATTGTTACAAAATAACACCCTAATTAAACTTTTCTTAAGAAAATATCAATTCGTTTGTTCAATGCTGAAGTACTTTGATCCAATATCGGCCACAAGTTGAAAAAGTGATGTTTTTTCAATGAAAATTTGATTAGAATTTGATCGACACTACTTGCACTGACGATATTTTCCCGATATCCGACATCACAATTGAAATAAAGTATATTGAGTGTTTTGACGGAACGACCATGGTCATTAAATGATGAATTGCGAACTGATTAATCTTGACGAATCGAATATGATCCCTCCCTATCACAGTGTGCCGATTGTTCGCCCGCCACAAGCCCTCCGCGCGATAACAAACCTGTCGCAAGCGCGATTCTTCATAACGCAACGTTCCATCAATGCGGATGAAGATTGACTGTCAGCGGGCGAAAAGGACGACAAGCGACTATATAGATATATGTAAACACGCGCGTCCTAGAGGAGCCTACTACAATGGCGACTACTACTCGTCAATGGGCTCCGAGTAAACGCTCCTCTCAATCCCTCGTGATATTAGTGCCAACGCTCCTTGTATCCCACGCAATACAGACAACGCTTAATCTTATCTGCCTCGTGAATCTGCGAGCCTATCCGTGATAACACGAGGTCCTCTCCACAAGAGCCAATATGAAGCTACTTGCCTAGGATAATGCCGCGTAGTCCAAAGGCAGCAATGTAATAGTTACATCGCTGTGAAAAATTAGAGATCTCCTATATATTAACCCCGAAGCATCTTTGAAATCTTTGCACTTTGTATCTTAATGAAAGAAGGAGAATCATAAAATAAATACAGGCAGGATAAGGAGGATTCGTTGAATTTACGAAATTTGCTGACATCGCTAATTACGCTCGTCATATTTTCATCTTCGCGATTAGTTTTTACGGGAGTATTAGGCCTCACACATATATTTATCACATTAACGTTCATTTCCATTTCACTCACAGAGTAATTACGTCTTCTTAGAGATAGATGCTTTTTTTCCGGAGAAATATTTAGGAGATCAGACACGCGGTCCTCTAGAAAGTTCTCATTGCTATATCAAAGTTCGCGCAATCGCTGATCTTCGAAGGGACGGCATTATAGTTCCGAAAGAACTCTGTCAGTCCTTCGCCAAATATATCGCGCGTTTCAAAGAGTCGTATATCGACGTTCTAGCTTGTTACACGCGCTGATCGAGAACGAGGAATTTGAACCGGCGAACCGACGAAAACTTGAAAGTTACTGCTCGCTACTCCAACTATCTCCTTTTCCTTGCGCTGTGGAGAGAAGTGCTTAACAGCTTGGTGGCAATCTAACTGAGTGACTCATGTTCCTTCTCTTGAGAGTTACGATCATCCTTCGGCCCTATTCCCTCTTCCTCTCTCTCTCTCTCTCTCCAACCAAGTTTCTAACTATTAATCTCTTTCCTTTGCTGCGAACGTACGTCCGCTTAGACTGACTTTTACTTTCGCCGAATTGCTCTTTAATCACATCGATAATTGTGCAAATATTTTTGTATTCTGATTGAGGTTGCCAACAATAGTGTAATATAATGAATTCTCAGTTAAACACGTGTCGTATTCTGGCTCTACTGGAAATTAATGCAGAATTAACTCCAGACGCTTTAAAAAAGCAAAGCTAATTTTGTGGAAGATTATAGTATAAAAATACTAAAAGCAGAATCTGAGATGAAACGACCGCTCGTGGTTTCGTCGCGGCCTGCATTTATATACATCTTAATGCCCAAATTAAATTCTTGCGGATAGAGTCTCCGTTGGTATGGATGCATCATCTAATCCTGTTCGCTTACAATCGGAAACGTCGATCGCAACTTACGAGAAGCTGAGAGCTTTCGTCCAAGAGAGAAGTTAAAGGACGGATTAGCGTGGACTTGGCTTGCCATGGTCGCCATTGTACGACTTATCCGAGTTCATCTCGAGGACCTTGATATTGAGTCTTTCCCGTCGCACCACGGACGATCCACGAGAGCGAGTTCATCGCTTGCAAAGAGCCATTAACGTTACCGCTTCAACGTATTCGACGAGATTGGTTAGCGAACCGAGGAGGGAATAAAAAGCAGACTTTCGCACTACTTTCGATCGCCGATGCTTTCGCTTTCCCGCTCGTCGTTCATAATTCAGAATCTTGCGTAATATAACAATAATATTCCAAATACGTGCAGGAAGAAGGGTTTAATGGATTATTAACCTTTCGTCGGCCAGTCGGAATATGGCATTATAATGCACAGTCATGCGACATTGTGTGCTGTTTTATTACTTTTCCGTCAAAGTTCTCTAACTTTCCACTCTTTAAAAGATGTCACACCGCAAGTCGGTTCGTTTTCAATTGCACACGTCCGGTCATCTGCAGCAACGATATTTTTATCAGCAGCGTACTCTTTGTTTCCAAAGCGAAACTTTGGAAACACCAAGAAACTGCGGACCTTTCCAAAATTTCTAATCTTGAATAATATTCGAAATGATGAGAGATGTCAGCCGTACGCTCGAAGTGATTCAACATGTCTTGTGCTCAACGCTAGATATCCTGCCTGCAACGGGATTTATAATGGACCGCGATTCGACAGCTGCAACGTAGTTCGACGATAAAAATAAGCGTCGCCAACGACGTCGTCGTCGTCGTCGACGTCGCTCCAACGATACAACATCGAGGGCGATCCACGAGAACGGCCGTGATATTTATGCACTTCGGCCGACAATCCTGATCTCTTACTTAGCACTTTGAGCCTACCCTGTCGCGACGACGTACGCGAATATTGCCGAAGTGTGTGTGTTTCATTTCAATCAAAATGGAATTGATTTATAGTATTATTCTCGTATTGGCGCATTTGTCTGACGCATTCGTATTTCTAACTTTATCTTAATTTAACTCAATTTAATGAAATTTGTAAAACATCCTATACGTGTGCGGTCGTGCAATAGATAAGGCCAAATAGACGCGTTATCATCGCCAAGTTATTGTCACATAAAAAGATCGTTAAGCTCGACTTCGTGTTACGTGCTATAAAACCCTGCCAGGGAGCAGGATATACGCCGTCGCGATCAAAGGAATCGTTTGCGATCTTTCGCATAATCGACGTCCATTCAGGCGAACTGACGAATCGTGCCTGTGAAAACCATCGTACGAAACTTCGTACGTCGCACTTATTTTACGATCTCTGCTATAGAGATGATATTCTGTCCCCTCGAAACTGATTTATCGTTAGATTCGAATTACAACTCAATCGAGACACAAATTCTCACGCTTTGCCTACTCAAGTCTTAACATCCTTCTTTTTTCTCAACATCGTTATTTGCGGATAATAATTTGATATTCCGTAAACTAAAAAGTGACGTATTTCCATGCAAATTACGCAACAAAATAAAGTAGCAAGAGAGCTCGCGGTTTTCCATGAAGCGGGCGGCAAATGTGATGACCGAACCGATAATGTGAATCGATTAAACGTATCCCGCTATATAATCAATGAGAGCGACTTATGGTCAGTGCTGTCCATCCTCGCTCCCGCTTTGCATAATTCACAAAAGCGCCGATGCATATTTTAAAGCGCTCGATTACGCACGGCTCGTATCGCCGTGTAATACGATCGCATCAGGACGATGTCACGAACCGATACGGACAACTTTAAATACCCGATTAACGTGCGGCAGACACTTCGTACGCACGTCGAAGGCTTGCAGTCAAGATCGATCGAAGAGCCGCGCTCTTCGATGGCGATGTAATTTTTTGTTCCGCAGCATACGCGAAAAGCAAAGAGGATGGTTCTCGAAGATGATCTCAATCGACAAGTCAAATCGGGATTTGAAAACGGAAACGAGTCAACTTGCGTTGCTAGTACGAGAGAAAAATTGCAATACCACCACTTTCGAGTATTTCTGCCAAATTATTCGCGTATTGCAAATTATCGCTTAAGAAAAAATTAACTAGAAGCAATGATTGCAATTTCGCGATTATACCGATCGTAGAAGCCGAGTCGAAGGCGATCGCGTTCGGCAGCCTCTAATTTTAATCCGCAATTGTTCCCAGATGCACAGAGGCGTGTATAGAGGATCGCGATGATTCAACTCCGTTGAAAACATATCTCGTTCCAGGCGCAGACATAACAACGATAAATCTTAACAACGATCGCTCCGATGTATCTGTAACGATGTTGTCATCGTTACAGATACATCGGAGGTTTCTCGTGTCTGGTCTCGCCGCCCATGAACCATCGCCCATGAAAAGCACGTGGCGAATCCGAGGGCGAGGAAGGGATTGGCCCATCCGCTTCCCCTACGCAAGCTCAGCTCGCGGAGCGCGCGTCTCTTCTGATCCACCTCGGCGAATCCAGTCGGCGTTTGGCAACGCGTCCCTCATCCGGTACCCCGACGACCCTTCCGATCGGGACGCGCGATACGCGAATGTGCAAATAACTTTACGGGCCACTTCCGGGAAAGCCGGGATGTTCATTGTGCACCACATCATCGTAGCAGACGTTACAAAAGAAAAAGAAAAGAAAACAAAAAAACATCTCGTCATCGGCATCGATCGAAAGAATCGTACTCTCGCATAAAACCGGGGAAATCCCTCTGTCCGTTTCATGTTCGTCGATTAAATACGATTCGATAAAATCAATCGTGTCAAGTCAAGGATTTTATATAAAAATTGCCGACCGGCGAGGCAAAAAGCAGTTACCGTTTCGGACAAATGTGACTGCACCGAGTGTCACGCGCGGCGTTTTAGGGAGCGTTGTTTCGACCGGATACGCAACGGCATCGTTGACCCCCTTTTTGCTTTGCACAACTGATTGTATAACTATATTTTTATCGCGTCCGGCACGCAAATTGCGATCGGATTTTTCTGGACTCGGCATTCGCGGAAAATCGCGGCTTTCTCGAATATAAGCGATTAAAATAGGATTCTAATAGAATCTCCATCTCTTTTGATGAGCATTTATCTCTCTCGGATGTGTCAGAAAAATACACATTGAAAATAATGTTTAAATGAAAAATGTCCTTTACGTATTTTTTGAACGTTATAATTGCTCTCGCACGAGTAGCATTTCCACTTGTTTTCACGGCGTCAAATTACATATAACATTTTTTTTATTAATATCTATCAATATTATCGGCGTTCTGCGTGGAAATTTCTCTTCCTTTACGTAACACGAATCGCGCAGCCGCGTTTCGTTCGAAGATTCGGTCATCTCCGTTTTATGATTCACTTAAACTCGATGGAGACATCGGCATAATTTCGTCGGCTAGTTCCCGTCGCGACGAAATATTTTCTTGGAGAGGAGACCGAATTTAACACGGGATATACGCATTGTACGCACGGAGTAGGTCGGGATGTTGCTCAGTCACGGGTCGTTTGCCCGTCTCAAAATTGCACAATTGCTGTATTAACGGGAACGACTGTACGTCGTTGCTGCACGCTAAAAGTGCGGCCCGCTCCGACGTTTCGTTTTCGCTTTCTCTCTCTCTCTCTCTCTCTCTCTCTCTCTCTCTCTCTCTCTCTCTCTCTCTCTCTCTCTCTCTCTCTCTCTCTCTCTCTCTCTCTCTCCGTCACTTCCTTATTTCCTTCTTGGTTACACCAGACTCACATACAGCCTCCCACTCTGCAGCTCCCTTTGCAGCTTCTGTTTGCCGAGCTTTCAGCATAATGCATCTACTCGCGTAATGTAACCACTGAACACGTCACGATCGCCACGAAACTCGCGCCACTAAAAACGTGCATTACTTCACGCATGCCGAGCTGATTTGTTTGATCCTGATTTTATTATCTTTTATTGTCTTTCATATTGTCTAAGCAATCCTAAGAGTCCCACTTCAATAATTTTTTGTTATAAAGAGGCAATTCTGGATCTATTCTCATATTTCCTGAGCGGAAAAGGCCAATTTTATCAAATAAATGTCCGCAGAACGCTAATGCGTTTCAGTGTTTCGAAAAGGGATCTAATTACACAAAATTTGTTGAATAAAAAATAAAATGAGAAATTACAATGTCTAACATCGACGATTGTATCGCTCTTCCGAGTCAAAAGAATTGCCTTCATCTTTCTACTTACATCGTAACGTAACTCATTGCCAATTGTATCGACTTGATCTTTAGTGAGCACAGAAAAATAGAAATACGTAATATCGCAGAAAATAAGTATTGAATCGCGAACGACGGCGGATCGACGAAAACTCGCGCCATGGCAAGCGAGCGTCGTCTAAAGGGAGCGAACTTCATAACATTGCCAAAGAAGATAGTTAAAGTCACGTGTCGTCAGTGTCCGAGAGAATAATCCCGACTCGCTCGCGAGATGAAGAGCCGAGAACGCAACGGAAGAACCGCAGTCCAGAGTCCCGGTTACGAGGATAGCGGAGTCGCGACTTCCGGCGAGCTCGGCGAGCATTCCTTCTCCGGAGAATGCGAAGGGATAGTGTCCCTTCAAGCGGCCCGAGAACCGAAAGGGATCGAGGAGGACGTGAATCCGGACCCCAGGTTTGGAATGTATCCACTCACTGACTGACTGTGAGCGATCGGGATCGTCTTTCTACGCCAAGACAAATTTGAACGATATCTCAAACACGTCCCGCTTAAAGCGCGAATTTAGACAAGCCTATCTTTTGCATACATCGATCCGCGGAATTCCATTTTCTGTAGGGGCCGAAATTGCCTCGAATTGATCGAAGCGACTATAGTCTCGCTAATTGTTCCCCCAGCTTATCCCAAAGTCTAGATTGACAGTCGATTGAGTCGTAAAGCGTCTCGAAAGCGTCGTGTGTGCTCTTTAACGGTCTCTATTTGCCGAATGAAAATATACCGCTGCAAAGCTATTCGCAACGACGACATCTCGGAGTAATTTACGACGCGAGCGCGGCGCGCTGAATTGAACGGACACGAAACATCGAACGTGACTCTCGAATCCCATGTATGTCAGGTATGCCGCGCGTTGCACCATAAAACAACATTATTATCCCGAAAGCGGTTGGGGTTGGGTCGTCGTCGTAACGGGCGTTATGGTGCAAATTCTCGCCACGGGAATTCACGGGGCCGCCGGGGCCTGGTTGCTGCTTGACGGGGCAAGACGATATCGTCAGACTCTTCTCAACGTAGGTACGTGACGCCGGAGTGCGCGAACATCATTATCGATATTTCTTATCCGAAGCGACTTGAAAGATAATCACGTCAAACTGCCTGATCGATATACTGGACGAGAAAAACTACATTCATAATGTAATTTATAAAAAGATTGGAGAGGGCTATACGTTCACTTTACCTCCCAGCAGGTTCCCAGCACTATATCTCTTGATTATAATGTGCAATAACACGAAGCAAACTTCGTTATTACTTGCGGCTTGTTGCGCTACGAGCGCTTTATCATCGTCGTCATAAGGGCCAAACCGGCAGGCGCGGTTTATTTTTAACGCCCTTTTTGCGTAACGCTAAGTTGGAGCCTTTTAACGAGTTTCGTTGATCCTCGACCCTCCTTCTACGACACGCGATCGTGTCCCGAAAAAAAGGAGTCGTGAGATTTTGGCAGCGAAGAGGCGTTCCGAGTAACTTGGCGAAAATTCGAGGGGACAAACGGAAACGAATGGATTGTGTATTTTGGCGAGAATCCCGAGAGTGTCTGAAGGGCGGACAGCGCTCTAATTGGCTTCTTTCGATCTGTATTAAGTAAAAGATGCATTTACTAACCAGAAATCTATTTTTCAAGTTTGACGAAAAGACGCTCGATATGGTTTTTTGCTTTTTTTTCAAAATTTTCTGCGTTTAGAGCTCTGTTTGCTCTCTACTATAAAATATAATGCAAATTTAAGTAGATGTCATCTTGCATAAGTCATGTTGAACAATTTCACACTCGCATATTACGTCAGTCAGTACCGGGAACACTTCCGTTCAAATTATACTTTATATAATTTATAGAAACTCGAACATTCCAAATAGAATGTACGATTATGCCGAGAATCGGAAGACAAACAAACAGAAGCGACGCACAGCTCCTTCAAACTGTCGCTCTCGCTCCTTAAGAAGTTTTCGGTGAGAGAGAGAGAGAGAGAGAGAGAGAGAGAGAGAGAGAGAGAGAGAGAGAGAGAGAGAGAGAGAGGGAGAGAGAGAGAGAGAGAGAGAGAGAGAGAGAGAGAGAGAACTCCCACAAATCGAGCTTCCTTGTCTTTCGCGGAGACACAGTCGCCAAGTAAAAGCCCGCACCAGCTTACAAGTCATTGACCCTCTCTCTGATGGCAGACGCTCTCGCTCTCGCCAATTCACTCTCACTGTCGTTTCACCCACTCCCATCCGACGGAGACCATCGAGGGTAGAAAGTAAAGGGTGGAGAGTACTCGCTGTTCTTATGGTTCTCGATAAAAGATTCCGTTCCTGACCGAGGAGATCCGGGCAAAAACACAAGAAGTAGCGAAGCGCGTAGCATTATACGGCGGACGTTCTTCTTGAACTTTACAAACCAGGAGCTTTGTTATTGCATCTCGTACGTATCCTTTTCGCGGGTTCTCCATATTTACGAGACGCTTATCATAAAGCCGCGATCACTGACTCAAGTAGCGTTACGCAAATGCGCCGCCTATTCCTCACGCTTCAACGTTCCTCGTTCGATGTGAGATATTTGGTAAGACCACTTACATTTCCGCAAGAACGGACCTCTGCGCTTCGTAGATGCCGCGTAGACGCAGAACGTCGCCGCCATTCATCGACACCGTATCGTACGATCTGTAACACAAACGCAGAAATAACATTGTTACGTATCTCTACGTATCAGGGCCCCCACGAACGCTCAATGAGCCCGGTCGCACAGTCGTCGAGCGCGTATTTCAATTTGATGGATTTCGAAGCAATTGTCCGCATACAAATCTTTCCTAATCTTTCACGTTCTCTCTCCCCCGTCAACATCGTAAACGATAATAACGGAAACATCCTGTATGTATCCCAAGGCGAATCCGGACGTGTATATATATATATATAGATATAGATATATATATATATATATAGATATATATTTGTCCCTTCGTAGGGGAGAAGCTAAAGGCGGTTCGGAACGACTGCTCCGGAATTCCGCCAACACACATCCAGAAGGAGAAAGAATCAAAAGAGATCATACGAAGGAAGGAGCGACCTTAAACGACGCTCCCTACAAATAAGTCGTCGGCCGTCGGCGAGCGGCATTTAACGCGTATCCATCGCTACCGTCGTAACTTACGCAGTTAGATTAATAAGGGTTTTATTTTTTCTTCACGCGACGATTTGTTTCCGTGACGCCGTGACGCTCGTCATCTCCTGCAATATAAATAAACCGCACTTATGACGATCGATAAATTCTCGTATTCGATGCAAGTCGGTGAAAATTAATTATAAGAACACGACTCTCCTTCTCTTCGCGAAAGAGAACGACCTAAACGCACCCGTCTAATAGCCCGCCGATGTAGCAATTAAAACGGTCTTAACGGCGATCGAGCGCTCGTTCGGTGTCTGCAGGCAACCGTATTAATTAGCGTTCCAGCGAGAGCGCTCGCATACGCGAGACTACGATTGAAAATATACGAAGAAAAGCGCGATTTTCCCCCAGACTGTGAAATTACATCCAGCAGAGAATTACATCCCATTCTCATGGACGTTCAAGAAAAGTTCACTTAAAATCAACTATGAACGGTATAACATACGTGAGAAACGAACAAATTGTTTTCAGACTTCCAAGTCTACCATTCGAAGTTTAAATATCACCAACTGAGAACACTGAGAGAACACTTATAAGAATCTCAGATGTTTTCAAGTCGTAATTCGTCTAAAAGAAGAGAGAAGAAAATCGAATGGAGCGGGAATGTGCCGCGCGACTTACGGTATAAACTTTGTCGTGAGAATAACGTACTTCTTGTAAAATATATTGTAAAGTATATATAAATACTCCTTGTAAAGTGTAAAAACTAATAATAAGATTTAATTTAAAAGGCACATTTTTCTTAAATTATTTAGATGCTTAATCTACGGGATATCGATGTACTTGAGTTAATTTCGACGAGAAAGAGAGAGAGAGAGAGAGAGAGAGAGAGAGAGAGAGAGAGATGTGGCGGATAAAAAACGTCCTCGATACAAAAGAGTTGATTTACGCGGTCTACAAATAGACGAGAGCTATCAAGGCGTTCGGCCCCAGCACCGTTCCGAAGTAGATGCAAAAGGCGTTCGCGGCTTTATCCCGGAGCCAGACGTGATTTATTGATGAGATTTCATGACCGCGATAGGCGCACTAAACACGCGTTGCGTGGCAAGAATAAGGCGAAAGAAGAAAGAAAGAGGCAAGAGCATAAGGCATCATATTCGTTAACGCGTCAATGTTACGCACTTGGTTATATTCTTCGAAAACTGATGACTGATCATAAATCATTTAGGAAGCGGCGGATAACAACGCGTTAATCTTATTGGCTCCGACTGGCCGGGTATCTGGGCTATGGCGGTAGGTAGTTCGGTCGGTAGCCTACTTGAGAGAGATACGGCAAAATCGCAAGTTGTGCGAGGAGATATATATATATATATATATAGGTATATAAAGCAGTGAGATACTTTTAATCCATTTGCACAGGCCGGAAGTATACCCGACGAAAATTGTTGTCGGCTATTCATGCTGACGAAGGAAATAGCTGGGGAAATGAAAATAAAATGAAATAAGAGAGAGAGAGAGAGAGAGAGAGAGAGAGAGAGGAAGGGGAAAGACGAATTACGTAATAAAAAATATACGAGGAAAGGTAGGCACATTTCGGATGTTTTATGTTGAAAAAAAACTTTGATTAAAAATCTCGACTGATGTAGCTACAATTCAAGATTCAAGTCAGGGCTCAAAAGCGTTTGCTAAAGCCAGACTAGTGATAATATTTAAGCGCTTGCCGAGGCATATCTATTCGAACAAATTTCCGGGTTATTTCCAGCTACTAATGACAAACGACGCCGAGAGCAGCGGAATCGATCGATGCAGAGAGCAAACATTTCCCGGCGTGCTTGCGCACCGCCAATCGCGGTTTATCCTCCGATCGTAAAGTATCGGTTGGGGAGCAGATTTGCTGGATTGCATTACCGCATACAATACACAATCGCGAAGCGAGCCCCCGCTTCACTGCCGACATACAGTCGCCCGGAAATTCACGGAAGATTAAGAGAACCGCCAAATCGTGCTAAATGCTGTCCGGCGTCTTCGTGTCAAGCTGGCTCGAGAGCGCAGCGCGTTTCCCAATGACTCCGGATAGACAGACGGGCCGGAAAAAGCAGGATGGAGAGAATAGTCAGATGCTCGAAGAAGTGCATTGCAGCAACGTGATACGACAGCAGACAATACGCCGGGGAAAATAAGAAACGGACGCCAGTCGAAGCGCCCTGTTATCAGTGACGCGTAACGAAGATCGAAACCTCTCTGAAATTGCTATGCATGATTTGACGTTTATATTGCGGAACAGATTGCGAGCGATACGCCGGGGTCCTATCTCCTACGGGGCCGTCGCGTCGATCAACGACACCGCCGACGTCCCGGCAAAAAGTTAATAACAACTCCGTGAGGAGACTTCCAGCCGTTGCCAGCCGGCATTTTTCTGCGGCGGAATTAATTCTGTCGCAATGCGTTCGACGTGTGAATGCGTCAACGTGTCCGTATCACGCGGCGATCAGAATGTGCGCGATGTTGTAGTGCGCGTGTGTACGTCGGAAGCTCGTTCACATCGGTGTAATTACACGTAATTGCCACGCTGCCTTCTCGTCAGCTTGTGCTGCACGATGGCGATTTTATCTGGAGGCGTCGCCTGCCCTGCTACGCGATTGATGAAAACTTGAGAGACCTTCTTTCGTTGCAGGATGGCTGGGGGCAATGTCGACGGGTGTCGCGTTGCTGGTGTCGCCGGTGACGATAGCGTTCTGCCGGAGAAAAAGCACCAGAGTCACGGCGGTCTTGGGCGGCCTTGTCACCGCGCTCGGCTGCCTCTTCACTTCGTTCGCCTCGCAATTTCATCAATTGTTCTTCAGCTACGGCACCGTAGTCGGTGAGTGAATAACGTCGTGGTGATAACAGGACAACTGGCAATGGCCACGTCCTACGAGTTATCCTCGTACGCACTGAGAGAAAAGTATATGATATTTGGAACTATAATGATATAGTAACTAAATTATAGTCCGAAATATCATATTTATAGTAAGTAAGTGTTATCATAATATCGGTAATAATTATACGATATAGGCATAGTATAACCAACCATATAATATTTTTACTAAGAATTATAGTAAGTTGAACTAAAATTATTGTATGGATACAAAATATAAAATGGTAGGTAAAGTAACTCTTTTATATAGTCAATATTACCGGAATATTTGCTGAATAAGGACAGATGTAACTATATGAATATTAAATCTCACTATATTTGTGAATGAGAAATTACCATATATGTGGTAAAAGTAACTAAACAATTATTTAAGACAATCATTGACTATATACTTGTGTTTATTCTACTATATTTCCACCATACAGGTTCCACGAACTATAAAAATATGGTTGACGCCAAAATGAACTATAGAAAAATATAGTGAGATTATATAGTTAATTCAACTATATTTTTCTATCAGTGCGCAAATTTCCGCAAACACGCAAGTCAATGCAAGTTTCAGAGGTTTAGTTCCCGTGGTAAAATTTCTCATCGATTGATGCGTCGAAGATGCTGGGCGAGCAGATTTCTGAGATTTTTGAGCAAACACATATAAGGCAATTTGAAGAACAAAAATTAAGAGCTCATACGATGTTAGACATGCGTGTAATTTTGCGGTACATTAATGTTACCGTTTGAAAATTATCGCGTCGCAATTATCAGTAAATTATTCCGGAGCCCTCGCTCAACTCCCGCTTGATACGTTTGTGTGAGTCATCAGTTTCGAACGATAGAGAGGAGACGATGATGTTTAATCCGTAAAATGAGATGTAACAAAGCCGATGCGATGATAAGCTGGTAAACTATGACATGTAGCATTGTTCTAATATATATAGGCCATAATCGGAGGGTAGGAAACTACGTCCTTGCTGACTCCGCGTTGCCAAATGGTTATTTAGACTCGTGAGTCATCTTTCTTTGTTTCCGGCACCCATTAGTCGGGTCCCGCCTTCGTTCTTACCCTAACGCTCCCTTTAACGCGCGAAACTTCGCGAGAGTCAACTCCCGACAGCAATTTCGAGAACGCAGGGAGTAGTCGACGAAAGTGACGAAATATGTCGTAGCGAGCGGGCTTCTACGGACGACCTCAAAGATTTGAGCCATCGTTGTGTTTTATATCACACAGGGATAGGGGTTGGAATGACGAGAGACTGCAGCACGCTGATGGTGGCTCAATATTTCAAGAGGAAGAGGGAGCTCGTTGAGATCTTCATCGTGTCGGGCAGCGGCTTGGGCATAGCGGTTATGTCTGCTTTTATAAAGGGCGCGATCAGGTGCGTTGAATGGGCAGCGAGAGAGAGAGAGAGAGAGAGTAACGAACGGTAAAAATCCCTTCCGACGGATTCGACTACGTGAGACAATTTGCCGAGGATTCGCTCGGTTTGCAGCAAAATCGGATGGCGGCTCGGTCTTCAGGCTGTCACCGGGGTGGTTTTCCTCACCTTCATCCTTGGCACCTTCTACCGCAGCGCCTCGTTGTATCACCCGCAGCGACGGGCAATTCTGCACCTGAAGAATCAGAAGCGCAAGATAAAGGACAAAAACAAGGCCGATGACAGGCCGCCGTTTTTCGACTTCAGCACTCTGAAGAGCAAAACAGTGAGGATATTACTGGTGTCTACCGGGATCTCGGCGTTCGGGATCAACACGCCGATATTTTATCTGGTAATGGCCGAAGGGAACCGACTATTTTAAGTTTAGGGGAGACCCCAGAGAGAGGATTTTTTTATTTACAGGCGCATCAGGCCGAGGAGGAGGGTCTCGGCGACACGGTCGTCCTGTTGCAGGCTTATCTCGGACTGGCTTGGACTCTCGGCTGCGTGGCTTTCGGGCTTCTGGTCGTTCATCGTAACGTCGAATGCAGGATAGCCCGTCAATATCTCACGCAGGCGGCTGTCTTCGTCTGCGGACTTTGCATCCTCGCTCTCACCGCGGTCCAGGGAAATTATCACGGATACGTGATGTTCGCGTGGATTTACGGTAAAGTGATCTTCGCTCGAAATAGAGCTCGACCGAGAATGGGATGCCTCCACGACACAGAGAACTCCAAGGTTCTCGAAAAAATCTGTCGCTTGATATTCTTAGGTATAGCGACGCGAGGCGAGCATTCGGCGTAAAATCTTCTTTGCTTCTTTGCTTCTCTTTGTCTTCCTTTTGACAAGGTGGCAACGTAATAAATGAGATTATGTAATCGGAGCGACTTCCAATTTGCACGTATCACTTTCTTCCTTTCTTCGAGGTAGATCGCGGAAGATCGATGATGCAAAGAGCGGGAGCCGGCAAACTCACACACAGTTTACGACTGCGAAACGCGAGAGTAATGGGGATTTAGTGGCACGATTTATCCCGCTTTTTATCCCTTCCTTCACACGCAATAAAGTCCTTCGTGATCGAATTACGAACGATAAAAAAAAAAAAAACACTGTTCTCTCTGTAGGCATCTTCTGCGGCGGCTATCATTATAGCCTGAAAATGTACACGTACGAGAGAGTGAGGGCCCGGAACTTCGCCAGAACGTGGGGATTCGTCCAGTGTTCCCAAGCGATACCAATCGCAATCGGCGTACCGATATCGGGTAATTAAAACGAAAATTATCAAGCAATGCCCATGTTTCAACGAACGACATTATTCCGTCAGTCAGTGACATTTTGGTTTCATCTAGTCTTCGTCCTTTTAAACACGACCTTTCTCAAACGACCTTTCTCCGCAAAAAACACTCGACGTCGAGTGAGCCAGCCCTGTAACGCATAAATCTGCCATGCTTTGTAGGATACATAAATGTGGGTTGCGGCGGCAAGGCCGGCTACTACTTCAGCTCGACGTGTGTCTTGGTTGGCAGCTTCACTCTCTTCTTCATCGATTTGCACCGAAGAAATTTGTCCAAGCATAAACACACCAGAGCGAACGGCACGAAGCACCTGTGTGCCTCGGACAGCTGTCCTAAACGACGACGTGCGTCGTTCAGTCAGGAGCCTGAGAACGAAGGGCCCCACCTAGCCGCCGCTGGAGCGGCTGGAGCGACGGCAGCGGCGCTTGTTCTGGGTGCCGACATCGCTCCAGCACAAGGTGAGTACCTCGTGTCTTTTGCAATTTGCATAATCCCGCGAACAAGAGCAAATGATTACACGAGTGATCCCGAAGGTAAAATGAATTCTCGCCAAGTAACCACTACATTACGTCGTCGGCTAGGTGAAGCAATGGACGTCCTAGGGGCCGACAAGCCAGAGCTTACGTGCATCTCGGAGGAGGGTATCGCCGACATGGATCTACCCGACAATCTGTTCGAGGATCTCGAGTACGTGGGCGACTGTATAACTTCGTGTAACAAGGTCGAAAACTACCTCATGCTCTCGGAATTCGAGAACAACCTGATTGCCGAGATACCGATGATTATGGATCGCCGCGGACGCAGATGGTCCTTGGCACGATCCAAAACCGGTCAACCGCTTGCCAACTGCGGCCAGACGAGCGGCGCGCAATCGACAAACGACGAGGAAGAGGTGAAGTCGAAGTGGCGTTTTACGAACACCGCCGCGCCGTCGAACACAAACAACCGAATGATCACTGTCATCGACGAGGCGAGCGCGTAATCTCGAACACGGACGAGGCGGTGTCGTTAACCCTAAACTTGACAAGATAATTCAGGAGAAGCAAATCTCAAATGATACAATGACAGGTGTGAGAGAAACAAAGACGAAATTTCTCAATAAGAACAAAGAAGAAAAGTGTGTAACTATTAACGAATATTTTTAACGAAATTTTTCTCGAGAATACACTGTTTATATAAAGCGAAAAATATACTAATGCTTAAAGATAATAAAATGGAAAGAAATATATAAACGTGTAATTCATATACAGATCTTAAAAATTTATAAACATATTTTAATAGCGAGAAGAAATTCAATGTCTAAGTGATGAAGAGCAAAATTGTATCTTGTAACCGTTAGTGCAAATTGCCAAGTGTAGGGTTAAAGAAAGTCCGCGAGGCTCGTTTTCTCATCTATTACAGAGAACGCACGCAGTGTGCTAAATTTATTTGTTTGCATTAGCAGTCGACGAAATATGAATCACCGCGCGTGATTCGCGTGAGATTTTCCAGAATCAAAGTTCTTCAATCCGAGCAGTTTTAATTTTGGAAGAGAGGGGAATTACGAAAGATACGTATGAAAAAAACCAAACCACAAAATACGAAAGATTGACTGAATTATTCCGGCTACAAAAAATACGATTTACCGATATTTAGTTGCAAATTATTATTTATCCCCTTTCTGTCGGCTGAAGTACTCGCAGAAGTTACGTGACTCATAGTCGGCGGATATACAGTGACACGATACCCTGGACACGGCGTAAAGCAGTTCCTTGAGAACGTAATCACTCGAGTGAGGCGCGATCTCTCGGCTCGCGCGATGCAATTAAGGACAATAATGTCGGCTTTCGACGAGAGGAACCACGGAAACGCTCCGTCCACATAAAAACAACCTCGACTCGCGACGGCGTATTGCTTTGTGTAAGCTTCCTGCTAATTCACTGTCCGAATTATAAAAAGTATAGCTCGTCGTTATTATATATAGTTAACTCGCAGGCGGCATGGCGATTTATGTCTTGAGATACTTGAGAAAGTAAACTTCAGGGATGAAACTTCGCTGGTTACGTGAACGTGAGACGGCAAGCTCAGGCTCTCTTGGTACAAATGTTGCGATTTACGCGAAGATTATTGCGCGTCTGATAAAGTAGTGATTGAAGATACGATCGTGGCGGAAATAACATCGATAGCTGATTAAAATTCAGTGGAAGACAAAAAGAGTATGTCAAGGCACACGTTTTGTTAAGAACCTCTCATCCTCATCGATTTTCATGAATGTTCCAAGTGTCGATGTAGGTTTTGCTACGATTGGATAAGAACTGGCAGTTGAAGAGTGAGAAGTAACGCTTGTACGTAGACACGCTAGCTTAAGATTCGAAAACTAGTCCGATCGCGATTTAGAAGCGACAGTACGTCGTGAAAAGCATATATACGTATATATTGTCTATAACAATTTTTCGGTCAATGACAGCATGTAGCGATCGACTCCACATTAATAATACGTAATAATCTATTTATTTGCCCCTTTTCTATCATATTATTTATATTAGAGTGTAAATAGTCGCTATTGCTACCGTGTATATACACTTGCGTAAAAATATGCAGCCGTCGGAGTAGATTGCTGTAACGTTAATAACGTCAATCGCGTCTTTCAGGATTTAACGTGAGAGAGGATCTACCCGGACAAATCATATACCTTTCTTGAAACAATATTGCGCCATAAAAATAATCGATATTCAAAACACGTTATTGTGTGTGTGTGTATGTGTGTGTGTGTGTGTGTATGCGTATGTATGCGTGTATAAGGCGTGCATTCTTTTATAATTATTTATACAATTAATATAAAAGTCAAAGAATAATTCTGCTATTTAAAATACAGCGCGAAATTCACGAGAAACAAGAATCGCACTTCTATACAATTTGGCTCATAGATATCTTTTTTTCTTCATAATATTTTCTTTTCTCAAACAAAGTTACACAATTATATTAAAAAAAAAAAATGTAATAAGAAAACCCATTCACCGCCTACCAATTTCTTTCAATAAGTAAGTGTCGAATCGCTAAGTATACACCATGAGAGACAAAAAATTGCCGAATAATTGTATTATCGTGATGTTATTGATATAAAATTGTGATTCTCAAATACATGAACCTCGTGTGTACCTCACCATCATTTCTCGCAAAACATCCTGATTACAGATTCCATATCCCCAAACGAAAAATTTTCGAACGAATATTCAATCAACATGAAACGCTCTCGGTGCGCCGTAACAAGTACGATTTGAAATTGGACCAAATTAGAAACGATACGACCAAACAGTCTCATTACGATTCCAATGAATGCGATATCGATAACGTCGCGTTAATTATGCATTTCTGCTCAGCCTATTAATTTCAAACAACACGCGTATTACGTTACACACGGCCGCACATATACATTCGTTTCAGCGACCATCAGATAAGAGTTATATCTCTGAATCACCGTGCAGCCGATGACTCAATTTTGCTCTTTGAAATTAAAGTTTCGGGACATGTCAATTTGAGAACAGAAACAGGCGATCTAACGTGTTGTCTCGTCGATTTCGAATAGTTTCGTTCTCGAATTGCTCGATTTGGCTTTCGATTTGATTTCGAATTACCGTCGTTTTGTTTCAACTTGAGCGGGGCGAATGTTCTAGTTTCTTTATCGAAATTTTCATAGAAAACTGCCCGAGAAGTGTGTTAAAGATCGAGCCGCGTGTTTATCATATTGTCTTGCGTGTCGCGTTCATTACTATGCAATTGTGTGTGTGGCGATTGGCACGATGTGTATACGATAAGAGATAGCACGATGGCGGACAATCGCTCCAAGGCGGCGTCTCGCGATCAAATGCCCCTGTGGCATGCGTCGTGACGGTATTCTTGTGAAAAAAGTTGGCGTGACTCGACCGAGTCCTCGAGGTAAGTCCTGACCGTAATTTTCACGACAACAGATCCCAATTATTAAGCCAACTACCTATTTCCGTCTTTCCACGAATTCTCTCTCGATTAGCATCAGGAAACAAGGCCAATTTGAGAAAATCGTACGTACGGTAAGACTATAATGTAACATAATGATCCCGTATAATTATAATCGCGCTAATGAGACAAAAAAGAATCTTATTCATTTATAATTATTTGTCCCGCGTTTGGCACGAAAGATTTATTAAAATTTCGGTATAATTCGGAAATATCACTTTTCCGTCCCCGAACGACGAAACCACTGGAACGCGATATCGCGAGACGAACATCATAAATCAAGCGAAGGGTCTTGCTTATCCCGATCTCCCGGGTCATATTTCGGGCTCCTGGATCTTTTATGAACTCAGCTACGTGTCACTTCAACCCCTTCTTCAATCAGTCTGGTCTCTCGCATCTCCCTGCTGCCCTCATCGGTTAATCCATCGATCATCCAGCAACCGTTCGTTTTGCCAGCAATCTTGATCAGATCTCGATAGAGATGTGTATAGAAGCACCAGTGTAGGACGCGATGAACCGCACAATTTAACAATTCGAGATAAGAGACGACGTGTCTTGCAGCGTTAGGGAAGGACGACATAACGACGATGGCGTACGGGAAGCTGCACGTGCTACCATTGAGCCTGTTCATCTTAATTCCTGTGACATTCGTGACTACGTAAGTCTCTTGAGAGCGACGGAGTATGATAGGTGAAACGGTGAGACGGCCAGAGGTAGCGATAAGCCGCAACAAAGATATTTATCAGGAGTATTAAGATTTTGAGTGATTACCGTGGATACAATCCTTTTTCTAAAATCTTTCTCGACTTGATTAATGCGACTTGATTTAAATGCTTTCAAGATGAGATTTATTAATATCGCATTATTCATCTTACTTGTTATCCTTAAAAAATCGCGATCAATCAAATTGTTTTGATTGATTGAACGAAACGCGAAATTCTCGATATAGATAACAGTTGGTAAATTATTAATCTGAATTAATCAGTTGCGTGAGAAAAAAGAAAATCGTTTCTATCTCTCGTTTACATATCTCTCACCCCTTGATCATATAAATATTAAATTTTCCGTCGGAGCAGCGAGTGCATGCCGCGAAATTATTAACGACGATGAGTCCATCGTAAAGAAGCTTTGCGTACCGCCGAGAAAGTCGTGGAAACATAATGCGAACGTTTTATATACTCGCTCGCGCCACACAAGTTCATAGTTTATGAACGGCTCATGTTTCAGATACACCATATCAGTGCAGTGGGACCACGTGGTGCCTGGGTTCCCTTATATATCAGAGACCGGTACACTGTTGCCGGAATCGTGCATATTTGCACAATGTCTGAACATCGTGGCCCTTTTGCGTATGTACAAGTCATTCTAAAACAGTTCTTTTCAAGTAGATTAAATCCAAATAAATCACATGTATTTTTCGTGCTTTCGAATCTATACATTCCCCTTTCAGATAAATAATTATCTGAATAAGGATATAGAGGAATGTCAAAATAAAATCAATTGCGAAATGTGCAAATATAAAAAAAAAATCTGTGACCAACAAATTGCAGTAAGATGAAAAAACTAATGAGCGTAATAAAAAATTCCATCTTCCACAGTCGGATGCTGCGTTTATATCAGACACCGACAGGTTCTGCAGTGGCAAAAGGAAAGAGGTCATGACCTGGTGGGCAGAAGGCTCGTGGTGGTGACCGCATATTGCGGCGTCCTCGCCTGTTTCGGTCTCGACATACTCGCTAATTTTCATGCCTCCGTGGTCGCCGCTCACATGGTGGGAGCGATGACTTGCTTCTCCGCCAGCATTCTCTATTTCTGTCTTCAGGTACATCGTAACGCGCATCTTTACGTTCTATCGTGAATTCTCGCCGGGAGACATTCATTTACCGACAATGTTGCAACCATTCGTTGACGGTGCCAGACGAACGTTTATCCTGAAAGCATAAAGTCGAGAGAAGGCTTTTCTCCCGAGCCTCTCAACGTTAAACATTCGCAGACCTCTATATTTTATATCTCTTTACATTTTCTTTTTCATTCCCCTTGTATCTTTCTTTCTCACTGTATATTTTCTCTTTAGTTAATTCAGCTCTGATTCTCACAAAAATGTGTCTCTTCCTTTTTTTCCTAAGACTCTTTTTCGTAGATTTTTTTCGCGAACAGTTCTGTGGAATTCTTCAAGTCGACAATTAGCCGACTTGACTATAGAACAATAAATAGAGACTAATAGAGCAATAAAGACTTTTCTTGTGAAAGAAACAATTTTGCTCTTGTAAAATATTAGGTGTACAAATGAATAATCCAAATTATTTTAAGCAGTTATGAAATCAATTTTAAATTGAATACATTTTCCCGCTCTTTTGTGATTATGCAATTTTGACATATAGCTATTAAAAAAAACATGTAGTTTGGCGAAAGGCCCAATATAACCTTCAAAAGTATTCAGTTCAGTACAGTCGAAAATGGCAACAGATAAGATGCATATCCGACACTGCATTCTTTACGAATTCCAACAAGGAAAAATGCTGCAAGAACGTGCGAATCGATTTGTTCCTTTCTCGGCGAAGGTGTTGTATCGTACGATGTGTGCGCATTTTGCTTTAAGCGGTTTAAAAGCGGTAATTTCAGTCTAATCGACAAACAACGCCCTGGAGGCCCTCCGAAGTGCGATAATGATGATTTGGAACAACTGCTCGCTGAGAATTCGGCATAAACACAAAAAGAGCTTGCAGAACAGTTGGGAGTAACGCAGCAAATGATTTCCAAACGCCTATATGAGATGGGAAAGATCCAGAAAGAAGGAAAATGGATTCCGCATGAACTCACTGAAATCAACAAAAATCAACGAGTGGCAACGTGTCTTTCTCTTCTCAATAAGCAGCGTCGAAAGCAGCTTTCTTGTGGAAAATCGTTACGGGCGATGAGAAATGGATACTCTATGACAATCCGAAACGCAGAAAGTCATGGGTAAATCCCGGCGAATCATCAAAATCGGTCGCAAAACCCAATCGCTTCGGAAAGAAGGTTCTTCTCTGCATTTAGTGGAATATCAAAGGCATGCTTTATTATGAGTTGTTGGAACCGGGTGAAACAGTTACTGCGCGGACTGCTACCAACGTCAATTAATCTGCTTGAGTCAAGAATTGGAACGAAAACGCCCATATACTGACAAACTGGGAGAACGTCCAGTGAAATTGTTGCATGACAACACCAGGCCACACATTGCTTCCAATACAAAAGACACCATAATGAGTCTTGGCTGGGACGTCTTGCAGCACGGCCGACGTATTCACCAGACATTGCTCCATCCGATTATCACTTGTTCCGGTCGATGCAACACGCCTTGTCCCGATATACACTTCCAATCAGTGGATGAGATCCGAAAATGGCTTGACGACTTTATCGTGTCCAAAGACGTAACATTTTTCCGAGATGGAATTCATCAGCTGCCTGAAAAATGGCTTAAAGTTACAGAAAGCAACGGCGAATACTTTGATTGAACAATTTAATTTACTTTCTTTTAAAATAAACCTTGAATGTAGCTGAAAAACTTGGATTATTCATTTGTACACCTAATAATTATAACGAATCTTTTCAGACATATCTGAGCTATAAGATGGTACCAGCCGTGAACAACATGATTGTTGTCTATGTACGTGCGTTTCTCTCGGTTCTTACGTTGAAATTGACGATCGCCTCGATCGTTTTCGGCCATATTTCGATGTTTGAATTTCAAGGTAAGCATATACCACATACAAGTCACGACTTGTGTGTAATATAAAATACGTAACTTATAATTACGCAACCTGTAACGTATTTTTGTTAGCGAGGTTTCGTAGTTATCCGCACGTAAAGCAAATAAGTGCACAAATTTATCGGCACAAAGGTTTCGACTTTGTTATTGAAGCAGAATTAAAGTCGAAGTAAAATACATTAAATATTCAAGGGTTTGAAGTAATTGATACGAAGATAATTAGCTTGTTACACGCGCAGGTCACGATTACAAGAAGTGGCTGCCGGCGGACGGTGGTTGGGGCTGGCATATCTCTAGTACGATATGCGAGTGGATCCTCGCGATCGTGTACTGCGCATTTCTCCTCACTTTCGTCCCGGATTTTCGATTGATTCACTTCGAGGACCCCGTAGTTACGGTACGTCGATGAAGCTGTCGTTGCTCGTAAAGGAGCGATCGTTAACGTGATCAATACTTTTGTTTCAGTTAATATATCTGGACAAAACTGAAAGCACGGTGCTTGCACGGACGTTTTGCAAAGGGAAGTGACCGCGCCGCAGGATACGTGAATTATTTCTTACGTCGATTTGTCAGGCGCCCTCTACGTCCACTTATAGTTAAACTAACAACCTACCTAATCTATCTTCCACATTTGACTATTATCGCGTATGATCGCAAGGAAAATAGTAGAACGACAGGAAACTGAGAAGCGGAATATATAAGGCAGACATATTGCAAAGTGCAACGGTGAAAAGGGAGAATGATCGCACGACAGATGGCTAAGAAGCGACATATGTCGCTTCGTCGAAAATGAATAAAAATGTTACTTGTAGAGATATACTGCCATATATAACAGAGACGGAAATAAGAAAAAAGTAACACAATCACGCGACGCGAGCAGCGACTTTCTCTTAAGACCTCATTAATTAAAATGCCATTAATTTAGATACAGCTGCGAGATACGCCGTAATTACTACGATGATGGTGGATGATGATAGATATAAATCAAGGATCGAAACGTCATATTTGGATGGCGTAAGATCGAGCACACGCGGGGGCGCAGGTGGAAAAATTGAAAACTCATTTGATTGATTATGCTGCTCGAACGCGACAGCTGCAAAGTTCTGCTTCTATCGTGGTGATTACAAAAAATAATGTGCATTTAACGATGATATTTAGCGACTTGATGAGATGACGATAATACGATAATAATTTTTTGTCATATTCATTCTACCGTACCGTTTGTCATATTTACTCTACCATATTTATTCTATCATAATTTTCATTTGCGATTGAATTTATATCGTTTACTACAATATCCTATTTCTTTTCACGATATTAAATTTGAAAAAGTTATATTAATAAAACGTATTCTAGAACATATTTCTGTAACACTGTATGATATATCAAATATCATTTTTGTCGTTATCCTACCGAACACCAGATGTCGACGTATTACGTATCGTGCGGTCGATAAAACCGCGTCGATGAACTCTTTGTAACATACACTTTGTGCTCCAACCGTATTCAGCACATGTTCTAGTATTGCAACTGATGGTACCCGGTTCTTCAACGATCGAAAAATTCGAGAGTAGTTAGTAACAAGGTCAATCAAAATCATCAATAGATCAAATACGTGTGATAGTAAATTATCTTTGATAAATAAAAAAAATTCTTTTTCAAAACACCGTATCTATCTCGAAGTAACAAGTGGCCGATAATGATAATAGCACAAAACACTTTATATCATTATAAACAAGCATTTGTTTGATCATTTATAATTTTATATAAACTGTAAACATAAAACTCTTGTTGCAACGCAAATTATTGTCCAATTTAAAAACTTAATTTTCTTAAACGATTTATGGTACAATTTTCTTATATGTAGGCAGTCTGAAAAGTTCTCGGCCTAACAATGAAAGAAAATTTTGTTTACCGTGAAATATGTTTTATTTTTCAATATAATCTCCTGAAACTTCAATACATTTATTCCAACGTTTTTCCAATAATTCAATACCATTATTAAAGTGTGATTCCGAAAGGTCTGCAAAATATCCATCCACGGCTGCAATAGCTTCGTCATTTGATGTAAAACGCTTTCCAGCCGGGAATTTTTTCAGGTTTGGAAACAGATAATAGTCAGAGGGAGCCAAATCTGGTGAATACGCTGGATGTTCAAGCAATTCGTACTTTAATTCGTTGAATTTTGTCATTGTCAAAACACTTGTGTGAACACGTGCATTGTCTTGCAACGATTCTTTTCCTCTTTAAAGCAGGTCTTTTCTCACGAATTTTTGCATCCAATAGATCCAAAAGGTTACGATAATATTCAGAGTTAATCGTTTTATCTTTCTGAAGATAACCGATCAACAAAACACCTTTGTAATCCCAAAAAACTGTTGCCATAACCTTCCCTGCTGATGGAACCGTTTTTGCCTTCTTTGGTGCACGTCCACCGGCTTCAATCCATTGTTTCGACTGTCCTTTTCGCTCTGGTGTGTATAGTGGTGGATCCAAGTTTCATCAACAGTTATAAAACGACGCTTGAAATCCATTTTATTTTGCTTAAAACAATTAAAATGTGTCAAACACGCTTGAGAAATACGCATTCGAATGCGTTTTTGGTCAATTGTTAGCAAATGCGGCACCCATCTTGCACAAAGCTTCTTCATATGTAATTCTTCATGCAAAATATTTCCAATTCGTTCTTTTGAGATGCCTATGATCTCAGCTATTCGCCGATCTAACATATCCAACATATCATAGACTTGTTGAATGTTTTGTGGTATTGTAGCAGTTTTTGCCAACAACCTTCGCGTGAATCATCTTCGAGGCTTGTACGACCAGATTTAAAAAGAGCAGCCCACTTTTTCACAGTGGAAATTGAAGGTGATGCATCCTTATACACTTTTAACAATTTCGGATGAATTTCTGTTGGTGTTAAACCATCCAAAACAAATTTAACCATCCAAAACAATTTAATCACTGCACGATATTCAATTCTTTCCATTTTAAAAAAGACAATGAAACTGGTGCTACTACCTGGTGCTCGAATGACTTGACAGATCGAAATAAAATTTTACATGGGTTTATATCAGGGATGCCATTTTCCAATACAATTATAGTTTGACAGTTTCTAATGCCATCTATGTGTCAGGCCGAGAACTTTTCAGACTGCCCTCGTACATATTTTAATTTAGCTATTTTTACTTTAACCTGAAACCAAGTTAGAAAGCTAGAGATTTCAAATTCTTCTGAGGAATCAGATTTCATTAGATAAAGATTTTATCAGATAAAGAAGTCCTATTGGACTTAGAGTCTATTCAAATTGAAGAAGGATACCTATTTCAATACATATTTGATAATTTTCCATATCTACTTTTGAAGTGGTCAGCGATATTAATCTTGGCAAGACAAACGAATGCATCAGCGACAGGAAGCACAGTTAAATCCAGCACGCTAGACCAGATAAACAGTCTTTGGCGGACGTACTGCTAGTCGACAGAACGATAGCGACCCGGCGGCGCAGCTGCCGAGAGCGTCGTATTCGTTGACGCAACATCGATCGCGCACCTACCACCACAAGCCATAACCTCTGCATTTCCCGACGAGTTTCACCGCGACTCTGCGGAGTTTCGCCCTTCTGAAAACTTGCCGTGAGACACGCCGGCCTAAAAGCTGACCTTGTCGACTTCAAAATTCTCAATTGCGTGTGATATTGTCCTGCGATTTCCAGCATGTGCTCTACAAAGTGAAGACTCTGAAGATACTCCGAGCAACCTTACGAAAGAGAGGCTAGCGCAGAGACACCACCGTCCCCCTGAGGTGGAAATTCTGCGAGTCGCCGCCCGATGCATCGTCAAGTGCGTTTCACCAGTAGTTTCTGCAACTTGTGCGACATTAGTAGTGTTTAATTTCTCGAACGACGCCAAGAAAAACGAGATCTGCTCTCGATATATTTGCATTTTACTACAATACGCAGAGCGAAAATAAACACGAGCGTATAACTTTGATTGTTGCACGCTACGTTATCAATTTTATCGAAATATTACTTATCGATTTTCGTTCTCGGTGCATGACGAGAGGAAAATTATGCGGAAAAAAAATACGTAGAAGTATTGGTTAACCGGGGGTTCCCAGCTCACGGGGAATTGTCCACATCATCCTCGTGGCCTTGTGCTATATATCGCACGCGTATTTTTTATCTAGGTAGACAACGCCCGTTCATACATTCGTTAGTGACGTGTATCGTTCGTGGTATCGTTCGTGGTGTTATCAACGTGAAGTCATTTACATGAAAGCGTAATGTAAATTTATCGCCAGTGTCACGACGGACTTTGTACGAATACGTTACCTAACGTAACTGAACAAATCGTTGAATTCACAAGGTGTTGATGGATGCATTCTGCGTGTGCGTATAAAATATTCAAGATACTTTTCTATTTTTCACAATTAGTAATTACCATATATATATATACTTTTCTTTTCTTGCTTGCAATTTTTGCAATGTTTTAACATTAAATACCCTAATAATCAAGCTTCAAATTAAAATACTATAAGAGTACGTTTGCAACCAATTTCTCGAAGAATAAAATTTTTCATAATTTACTTACGTCATTAAAAAGTCCATTTACCAAAATTGAATTTACTTTTTTCATTCTTCGGAACACGTAACAAAACGTAAAATATGCAATTTATTCGTTGCATTTGATATGTATTTCTTTTTTCATATCACGTATAATTTTAACCGATGTAATATATCGAAGAAATTACAAAAAGAAAATATTACGTTTACATGCAGAGTCATCGCCAATAAAACAGACATCGCGACATCGCGATTTACTGGCAGATAATATTAATTACGGTTATATATCGTCAAAATATCGTTCGTACTGCGAGAAAGGCATGCACACACGTGTCAAGGACAATGATTTCTTTTACAGAACTACTCGGTGAGACATTGATGGCAGTTGAGTTACGGCACTGCCGGCGGACCAGACGTCGCGGAGATTGATACTCAACAAGTAGAGGATTGAGGGATCTATGAATAGCCATCAAGAAGCATGAATGATCGTGACTCGTCGGCGGCTGCATCGGCGCGAGTCTCTTCCCGATAGCGGCGTCGATCGCAAACGTCGGCGACTAACGTCACTGTCATTCGCTCTATCGCCGACAACGAGCACACATCGCAATCATGGAGAAGCAGGAGTTCCTAGTGAATCTACATTACCTGCCGATCGCGGTCTTCGTCTCTCTGCCTACGATCTTCATTTTAACGTAATTTCAACCACATTCTTGAGTCATTAATAAGTAATTTATGCGTGTAATTACTGATACAACGATATCCTTTATGAGGCATCGTCAAGGTCTATCGCCCGCCAATATCTTCAATTCGCCCACCGTAGTAATCTTGCCCGTAAAAGTCGATAATGGTTAACAGAACAGATCTTTATGAGATTATTTTGCAATTCGCAGCTACGTGATCGCGGTCTTACTGGGACACGTGGAAGCTAGTTTTCCTTATATCTCCCAAGCAGCAGCTACCGCACCAGAGAGCTGTATTTTTTCTCAAGTCGTCAACATAATCACTCTGCTCAGTACGTATACAGACAGATAGCGCAATATTTTACGCTACGTTCACGGCCTTTCCTAATGTCGGCGAAACACGTGCAGACTTTCAGCCAATAAAATTAATTATATCGCGATCTAGAGCGTATGATCTTTCTATCACCGCGTCGGAATTTATGACGCTGACATTTCGTGTGTTGCAGTGGGCTTTATAGTTTACATAAGATACGCTCAAGTTCGAGAATGCACGAGCGTCTTTCACTCGTCGGCCTCATTACCGAAGTGGAACCATTGGGCCTTAATCTTCGGTATACTATCGACCGCCGGTTTATCGATCGTAGCAAACTTTCAAGAAACCTCGATGCTCGTGGTCCATCTTATCGGCGCGTTCCTCTGCTTCGGAAGTGGTACTGCGTATTTTTGGACCCAGGTACGTACGAAGAGGTCGCGCTCTCTGAGCAGCGACGAGACGCGAAGCTATTTCTTCAATACAAACTTGTAATTTACTTTGCACGATTGTTAATGTTGCAGGCCGTGTGTTCGTTTTATCTACATCCGTCAGGATGCTCATTGCGACTCGCGCACCTCCGCACAGCATTATCGACCTTCAGTACAGTTTGCTTCTTTATAATCGTCATCACAGGCGTGCTGGCCCGCCTGGCCTATAAGGGTTGGTTCGTTGAGCCTTAACCGTCGCTCATACCAGTGCACTAACACGTGAAAAATGTATTTCAGGAACAAACCCCCGAAAATGGTGCAAGGAGGACGGCGGCTGGGAATTGCACATAACTAGCACGATAACCGAATGGTTCTGCGCGATGACGTTTTGCGTTTATATCCTGACGTTCACGGAGGATTTCAGGGACATCCGGATAAGTCATCCGAAGGTAACTCTTCGCAAGTACAGATATCGAGATGGTCTTGTCGCGGAACAGAAAATATTCCAGTTTGTTATTTTGCATGAATCGAACATATCAAGTACTTATCAAATATCGCCCAATACAGGTGATATGCAACATACACGGATTAAGGTCGAGCAACGAGGCGCTGAACGAGAGCCAAAACTCCAGCGTGGTTCACGAGCGAACGAACCCATCAACCAACACCTGATCGCTCATCGGCAGAGGCGCCGGTGGCTACGTTAATCTCCTCTCGCACTCGCCGGTCGACACACCCTGCCCCGGCTACCGATACCGCGAGTCCAGGGACAACCTGCTGGACGAGACGGCGCCGTTGGTGGCGACGACGCCGCCGGCTCTGCCGATCTGCGATGTCGAGAGAAGTCCCGACGTCCTCTGCCCGGTGCAGGTGCACGTGCACGACCCCATGATACGCGAACGACGATGTCCCAGAGGCCACCGTTCCGAGAAGAAACGTCGAAGAGCCATCGAGAACCGCGCCACCAAGTGGGTAGACCTCGACGAGAATGTCTCGCACGGTTACATCCTGATAGACGACAAGAACCTCGGCCCGGGAGTTCCAGACGTTGATTGCGAGGAAGTGCCGTTTCCTGACAACACCGTCGACTATGACGAGAACAATGACGACAACGATGATGATGATAAGGATGATGACCACGAGGACAAGGACAACGACGATGACGACAGCCGCGACGAGAACGTTGGCAGCCACAGCAGACGCGGCGAGTGGTCGATCTACAAGCAGCTGAAGAGAAGCGCCGCGAAACAGTACCGCTGCGAGCTCGACTTCGGCGCGACCTACCCGCTCGCGAACAGCCACGGCAATGCTTACCAAGACTCGAGCAGCCACAGCAAGTACACGGAGCTGTATTCGGAATTTCGCGCCAAGAACAATGTCGACCCGAGTCACCGCGACTTCGACGTGACTTCTTCGTACTCGATGGCGAACAGCCACAGCGAGCACGTTGCTCTCGCCACCCAGGACCAGGTCAGGGATCGAGCTTACAGAGAGAATTCAGAAAGCGACAATCTGACCTGGGACACCAGACCGGGCGCGAATTACGAGATAGCTAACAGCCACAGCAACTACCGCGTGTTCTACGACAGTCAGACGCAGCATTACGCGTCAGGTATGATACCGCCATGGTGCTCGGAGCTGTGGCCGGAGAACCGCCGTGAAGAGGCTCACGTTGCGTCGGAAGACTCCAAGGATGCGAAGAAGCAAGATGGCAGTGAACGCACAGGCAATGCGGGCCAATCCGAGAAAAAGATCGAGAACGAGCAAGACTCGGACACGACCTGCGACATCGAGCAGTGCTTGGTGCAAATTGAGGAGAGCCTTCTGAACATCGAGCAGAACCTCCTGCACGTTCAAGATTTAGATATACCGGAGCTGAGGAACCTGCTCTACAAGAGCCCGAGCATCGAACGGAGCCTCTTTGAGGTACAAGATCTCCTTTACGCCGACGGTATCGTGCCGGTAATCTCCAGGAAATCCATGTCTCTCGACTCCGACGAAGAGGAAGAGGAGGAGGAGGAGGAGGAGGAGGAGGAAGAGGAAGAAGAGGTATGGGTAGGGCAGAATTTGACGATAAAGGACAACGACGACGAGGACGGAGATGCGAGCGCGCCTCTCTTAAACGGCTCTAACGAGGAGTCCTCCGACACGGCCAACAATGACGAACAGAATCCTTCGAAATCGACCGATGACTATTGTATCGACTGGGTGGACGAGTCCAATATTCTACGAGAGGACGAGAGAGATTCGAGTCTGCAGACGTGCGCGGAGAAGACGATGAATTTTGTGCCCAACAGTCTCAGCAAGACTCTGCCAAGAAGAATCGTCTTGGACGAAGTGAAGGAGAACATCAGGCTCTGCTCGTCCGAGTCCGAGGAGCCCACAATTACGATCGATTACAATCTGAACAGCGCATGCGCCGAAAAGAAACCATTCTGCCGCGACAAGTGGCACAGCAGGACGAATTCCTTGGACGAGAACTCGATGTTTCAGACTCCAGAGTTAGGCGGCAAGCAGGAAAACAGCAAGTCCTCGTTGCAGGACATCTTCCTGGAGTCCACGAGCAGTCGATTGGTTGTAAACGCGAAAGCACGATCGGAGGGCACACTGCAGACCAGTCGGAACAAGCAGCTGCGACGTGACCGAGGAGGATCCCACGAGGAACTCCTGCAGGCCGTTGAAGCGACGGCGGAGGACTTCCGGAAAAGACTCGAGAGTTTCGCGTCGCAGCGGCGATCCATGCTAGATCGGCAAAAGAGAACAACGCCCAAGTCTGCCAAGGAAGTCTCGGAGACTACAGCGTCGCGTTCGCGGGAGAAGTCGCCCGTGAGGCAAGTGAAACGCGAGACAGCCACAACGACAGCCACGGCTACGAGTAAGACCCAAGAAAAGGACAACGGCGCCGGTAAGAGTACCGGCTGCGACAAACGGAAGAAGAAGAAAACGTCGGGAGGAAAGAGCCAGAGCACGTCGGACAATGCCTTAGTGCCCAGCAAACTGATCTCACTCTCGTTATCGCTGCTTCTCGCGGCTCTTCTGCAGGCGGTCAGATGCTTGACGGATCTCGTGGAAGACGCTTTCAGATCGGTCAGTTACGACAGAAGCGGATTGCTGCAATAAAACCGCGGCGAACTTCTCCTTGAGAAAGCTAGAGTCCAGATAGTGGCGACGGATACATAATAACTATGTAAGAGCGATCGACCGCGTCAGGTCTCGACCAGGTCCGTAATCGTCCGAGTCGCATTCGATATCTGTGATAAACATTAATACTTAGGGTTTCTCGACGGCATCGCGTTACTCGCTGCTTCCATGTACCAAGATCGGGCAACCTACGAGTTCATATTATCAACAAGTAAACTGAGACCCGTCTGTACACTGTTTGTCAAGACTATGCTGTGAAACGTGATTACGATCGAGCCAATGAGCAAAGTAATCCGCGCTCCGAGACTATCTTCCGAAACGTGAGAGACCTGTATGGCGCTCTGTACGAGTGTACGCGTTACCTCGGAAAGCCGGACACAACGAAACGAAATGCGATAGTGCAAGGTAAATCCTCTTATCGATGGTGCTGAATACGGGCTAAGCGTGAACGATATTTAGTATTACGTTCAAAAGTGCCTAAACCCATCGCGTATCACATACACGAGGTGTAGTACACGATACACTATTGATAACGCTATTTATGTCTATCTACATATAAACTCCTTTTTCTAAGGTGTAAGATCATCAAGAGGAAATAAAGCGAGAGCCGAGGCGAAAAGACACGAAGCTTGAAATGTGAAAAAACGTGTACGTCGCTTTTCCCTGTTACTTTATCCATCTCCTTCGTACGACCCAAGATATAGATAATAAATCCGAAAAGTACTACACTGAGAAAAATATCCGAAATATCCGATTGTTACTTTCGTTATCCGATATCCAAATATCCGGTGTATTTAATCGGACATTTGATCGGATAACAAAATTAACAATCGGATGATTCTGATATTTTTCTCCGTGTAATGTTACTTCTGGAATATATTCGCCTCGAGAGAAATCTCTCGTTGATACAAACACAGTTGGATGAACACGAAACCCTATTATAAATTTATCATTTATCCGATAACAAAACATAATATCGAAAGTCTATCTGGAATCATATTTCTATATTTCCATCTGAAAGGATTCCCTTCTCAACCAAAGTCTTCTTAAGATAAAAGGAAATTAGAAGAGATAATATTTTAGGGAGATAAAATTATCTCATTTCAAGATTTAGAAAAGAGAGATATTTTCCCGTGGGTATTTTTTTTTCCAAATTAGGAGGAACAATTATTCTTGTCCCGCAACATACTCAAGATTACATTGAACAATGACTGATGTAGAATTTCTGATCATTTGCGAATTGCTATTGTCTGTAATTATACTGAGTAAGTGTTCCTCGCTCTATCTCTAATTGATATTCAACGATCAATTTGCCATTCCATTCAGGCTTTCCCATTATCCGATTTCGCAGATTCGCACAAAATGTTCTGTACTGTACGTGCGTTTTGGGGCGTAAGATAGTAGGCGAGGAGCGGAGGGGATGGAATTCGGATCGATGTTACGTGCTTATCGCACGTCAATCGAGGTCGAAGGGGTGACATGGTAACGCGACACGAACTGCTCCGAAATGTCCATTCCCTCAAATTCGAGTGTCTCGTCGTACAATCGGTTGAACATTCTCGAGTTTCCAAGTCGAAGCTATCTCTTGTGAAACTTGCTCGAAAGACGCTTATTTCTATGTTCGCCCATCATTATTGATAATGCGATGACAAGCACGTCACCGTTAATACAAAAGACTTATATAGTATAGTAATACTCTTGTACAAGCTAAAGCATAAGATGCTTAAACTAAATAGGATTTGAAAAGTTGCTATCGATCGTATAAACTTGTGCCGTTTGGACGGACATAATAATAAAACATGACAGAGCTATAAAACTTCAAACTTCCACGTCTGGCTTGTGTGTTTACACGCATTCCATCCACGTATATAGACAAAACTATACCAATCAATTTATTTTTAGATGAAAACTTTCAGGGTTCTCGTATCAAGTAGATTTCACATATGAGACAACGATTCCCAAATGCGAAGAAGAAGGTATAAAATCAGTGGAAACGCGTGAGACGATGTCACCATTACCGCGATATTTACCGCAGGGCTGTTTAATAAAGGCGAATAGATAGCATGGTCGGGTAAGTTCACTTTCGAGTACATCAATCGTTTAGAAACGACATTGGCCGCGTACTCCTGCGCGCTAGAGCCAGTTCGCCCGACTGGCCGGTGCCGACATAAAAACGCCATTACGAAGATGGAGAGCCAGACATCGAGCGGGTCTCTTCCGAGACTTAATACTAAAATATACTCTCTCGTGAAAACGAAATCGAACGCCGGACTAAATCGCACCCATTTTCCGCCGGAGAGAAAGCTCTCTCTTGCTTCTCGTGGGACTCGAATTTCGCGAACGTCCTTCCGCACTTTCCGCGGAATGCGTCTACCCCGGAGATATCGCGCTATTCCACGTAGATGCCGACCGCTTTATGCGAACACATCGCATGTAAAGGCACACGTATAACGGCACGTGAAACACATTACTGGCTAGCTACTGTCAGACTCTAACTCTCTTCGCAGTTCTCCTCGCGTAAATCGTCACGATGCCATTATTTATGCATTATATTGTCAACTCAACGAAGTTGACTATATGTACTCGTCGACTAACGCGCATGGACATAAATCTTAGGTCGCGAGTTGAGTGCCGAGAAAGTTGGTGGAAACAGATAATAGTGCGAAAAACGATTGCAATTCGGTTGAAGTTCAAGTAGAATCGAAGACTCTATTCTATTAACCGTTATCTATTTCTACCAGCTTCGCCGGTGTTTAGCTCGCGAAATTTCGCGAGATTTGCATTTGCACGCGCTAGTTGGAAAAAAAATAGTTGAGGAGTTCTATAATTGTGCTACTTGGTTGAATTGGAGCTATATAAATTAACGATGTCGCGAATGGGCTACGTTAGAAACTTGCTCCGCAGTTACTTCCAAGGAATATCTCCTAGCCATTTCCATAATTACCAACCGAACGGTACGTCTGCCGCTCAACGTGAAGCACTTGCAAGTGACAGGAGAGTGGGTGCAGATTAAAAGTAAATTGTTTCTTTCCGAGTCTTAAAATTACTAAAATTAAGAATGACAGATCTTTGTGTGCGGTCTTTTGTAAAATTCGCACTTTATATCTCAAGTCTAACGTCAGCTTCCTCAGCTTCAGTTCAAAGACACCCCTTTCAATTATCTCGACCACCTTCTCGATAAATGAAGGCGAAATTGATCATCTCGTTCTTCTTGTTCTTCGCTTTATTACTTTGTTACTCACGACGCACGCATGCACGTACGCACACGTACGCACATTTTATTCATTGCATTCGCGCATATGCGCGAAGGCAATGAATAAAATACAGTAACGCTACCTTGGAGCGCTCCATAGAGCACATGTGTGCATTCGCTTACGCATCACGCATTGCACGAGCGTCATAAGAGCAGTAATAGGATGGCTTTGTGTTTGGGTCGATGTATATTGCGTACCGGCTCGTGAAAACCACTAAAATTTCCATAGCGTCGGGGAACAATTGTCTAATTGTAAAATCAATCTCCGGAGCTGCGCATACAAAGACAATACAATAAAACTGCACAGAGAGAACGATTTAGTTGAATTGTTACACGCAACTATGTTTTTCTTTTAGGCAGCAGATAATAATTAAACTGTGAAAGACGTGCAAGACCAACTCCACGTCTGAATGCCTGAGTGTCAAGCGACAAAAAAAAGATATCTGGATGCCGAACTTGTGGTTCTAATTCGGGTGCTGGTCAGGCGAATAATGTGCTAGCCTTTTCATTTTACTCAAAACGTCACCTCGGTTGAGAGGATGGGGTTGTGGAAATTGCGTCAGGGGTCTAAGGTCCATGTCTATCTATTAGAACTTTGTTGTTAACATTTTCGGAGGTGGGGTTTTAGAGTTGTGCTGCAATATCTTTAAGATAATTGTCACGACGGGATGTGAAAAAGTTGTGAGTTCGTGAGGATTAACGAAATCAAATATCGACTGGTCAGTCTGGAAAGTGACTCAGGTTTTTCCTGACAAACAACTAGAGGACTTTGGTCTAGGGGGAGATAAAAAAAGGGAAATCGGTGTGTGATATCATCGTGCTCGAAGGCTCGCAGAACATGCTCGTTGAATATAACATTTAAAATGTAGTGAGCAACATAAAATCAATTCGCTCTATTTATAAAAGGATCTAGAATACGCGGAGTCCGCAGGACGTAACAAGTCTAACAAATGCTTATTTGGAATAGTCCAAATAAATTTTTCGATTGATCGAACAAAGTTTTGTTTGACGCAACAAAAATATTGTGTTGCAGCTTAGTTCTAACGAAATTCGTACGAAATGTTTCTGTTGCGTCAAACAAAACTTTGTTCAACCAAAAAATTTATTTGGACTATTCCAAAGCAGCGTTTGTTAGATTCAACTAAATCGTTCTCTCTGTGTGAGTAACCCCCATGGGCAAAATGTGTTCTATCTTTAAACTAAACTGTCAAGGATAATGATTAACCTAGGCTGATGAACATTGATCTAACCGGATTCTTCAGATAGTTCAACCGAGAACATCTCGCGATAACGTTCGAAGTTAGCGCGTGCTTTATTTAATCCCAACGCATTTGTATCATTTCGCGTTTAACGCAATAGGTAATAGAACGCTACACTCTGCAGCGATAATTATTCCGAAATACGTAACGCATGAAAATTCATGGTGGATAGTATCAAAGATAGTTCGTTTAGCCGAAGGAATAAGTAAAGTAATAAAGGCAAGCTCACAGCTCAAGTCATAAATCATTTCCGCGAATTTTAGTAAGAAGGAAACCGAGATACATACAAAATTTCGTGTAACTGTTTAAAATGGCGAACGTACAAATTTACATAATATGTACAAAGTTTGAATCGGCAATCACCCAGTTTAGCGAGTCATGCGGTGAGAGCTTCAAAACTCGAAAACCGAGAGAAAGAGAGAGAGAGAGAGAGAGAGAGAGAGAGAGAGAATGGGAGGAGGAAGAACTTCGTACAGACATGAAAATTATTGTTCATTTCGCGATATTGCCTGTTCCATATGCTGCACTGTTAAAAGTAACAATGTTAAATAATTCACGGGGGATTAAATTGCCGCAGTTTCGCGAACGGTTTAAAAGTTAATAGAGAAAAAAATGCAGAATCAGATGCAAAAAGAGAAAGGGAAAAGGTGCGAGAGAAAAGGATGTACAGTTTAACGCAGAACCATTCAGCGATGCTCATTGCCCGTGATAACGCTCGCTAGATCACAATAGATCGCAATAAACGAAAAGACGGTGATTCTATTCTCCTCCTTGTCGCGACCGAGCGAGCGGCGTCTAATTTTTATCTCGCTTCTAACTTTTCTCGTTCTTTCGCCGGCGCCCGTCCGTCGTGATAATGACAAAAATCTTCCGACAAATTTTCATCAAGCAGCGTGAAATTGAATTTTCTTCTTGGCCGGTGCGCAGCCAGATTGAAAGCGTGTTCACGGGCCGAATCGGAACGAACATGTCGGCCGACGCGCGTCGAGTTGGCGGCTGTGATTTAATTTCCATGGTAAGTCCACAAACTCACCTCCGCGACCGCCGCTCGATACTTAGGAACGTCGCAGTCAATTTTCCCTCTCCGTCTGTTAAGGGGGAGACAATTTTTATTTAAAGACACGCCTCTCTCGAGTTTATTGACGTAAGAGAACGTTTGCGCGATCGCCTATTGACTTTATCATATAAGTAGATGAAAGGTTAATTTTTCGCTAGGGAGGCGAATGCGAACGAGAAAAACGGTCGGATCCGATGCGCACCAATTGGAAGAGGGAATTCCATGGAGAGAACGTACACGCGGGAGGAAACGACTCGTGTTTAACTTTACGCCGTGCACGCGGATTATTTCTCGGATGTACGTGAGCTGGACGAGCTAAAAATCACACGAAAGAAGCATCGCGGCAACCACTGCAGCGTGAGAAGTGAAATTTTTTACACGTTCGCGTAAATCAGGCGATTTACTGCGACTGAAGTAGTCCCTCTGAATTTTAATTGTCATATAAATCTTCACGAGCCGACGCGCGAAAGAGTATAAAGGAGAGAGAGAGAGAGAGAGAGAGAGAGAGAGAGAGAGAGAGAGAGAGAGAGAGAGAGAAAGGCAAAGGAGGCTGGATGGAGAACATGCGGCGCGATTAAAGTAAATACTCGACGGACGTGTAATTCCGTTTCCGGCGCTCAATCGCGCTAACAATCGTTCCCTAATGAATCTCCGAAACTTTTTTCCAATTATCCGTTCCAATTACCGCGAGAGCGTAACGAATAGGATCGTCGCTTTATATCAACGTGACAGCGTGATACGTGCATTACTCCTGGGACACTCTCAACACGCTCATACACATTCATGCACATTGCGCCGCGACTACCACGATAATGAATACACTTCATATGTATGTAGGTGCGCGTGGTGTTCTTGCAAAGGACAAACCTCATTTATAATAATATTCTACGCCGCAGCTGCGCTTAGTTCAACAAAACATTCGAGCGTTCCGTTTAATTAAAGCTACAGCAATTTAAACAGCTGGCACGTCTAATAAATAATTTGCCCGTAATTGCGACTTGATTTTTTAAAGCATCTGCGGAAGGGGTGCGTGGAACGTGATATTCAATTAAATTTTGGCGTAACGAGTTCGTCAGCCCTGCGAGAGATTTAATCACCCTTCCATTTTCAACTACGATATTGCTTTACACGCTTCCCGTAATGTAATTGCTTGATTTTGCGAACTCAAATATATGGATAATGTAATGTGTTTGATATAGAAATCTAAATATCGAATGACATTGATTTCTATTTAATCAAGTGAAGCATCAATTTCTCGTTCCTTCCTTTTCATATGAGATTATTAGTACGTGACGATCTGTTCTGTCGATAAGCCGAGGAAATATTCAATGGCAAGAATGCAATCTTCATTTCTCGTTTCTAGTGAAGCGGAGGAATCCAAAGTGTTTACGTGCCGTGTGCTTCGGAGCCGCCTACTCTCTGTGCCAAAACACGAACAAAGTTGTAGCCGGTCGACTCGCCGTCGCTCACGTTTGCCACTTGCGGTTAAACGTTTACGGAATACTTAAAATATTAACGTCATCGCTGGAAAACTTCCAGAAATAAGACTGATGCTGGCAGCTCGGAGAACAAAAATAGACGGGAAATCGATGAATTCTTAATAACGTATCAAATCGGTAGGCAGTTGTGGCCTAGTTGTACCATTTTGGATTAAATAAATGTTCGAAAAACGTCGGTCGATCGCTTTCGTGTTTCGCACGATATCCTCTTAAAATCAAGTCATAACTTTCCTGCGATATAGACATAGACAAGATACTTATTTAATTAAAGTTAGTTTCCTCGGTAATGTCGGGCATAATTGCCTTTAATATTTGCAGTCTGAAAAATTGCGACATATTACGAATATCGTCAGATGTGTGTGTGTGTGTAAGCAAATGTAAGCAAATTTATCACTAGTTGAGATTCGATATAATAACTTACAGATTACCTAGCCACGACAAAAGTAACACCGAAGATATACTCGTAAATCACTTTTGACAATGTACCTTGGATGAAATATCACCGTGAAGCGGACCATAAATCCTACATTTGCGCCACATTGCGAAAGTTCGCAGCGTGTGTGTACCTCATCTATATGTATGTCTATAAATACAAACAAGTCGAAAAAATATATTCGAAAGAAATTTAATAATAGATACGGGACGACAACACACATACATATGTATCGGAAATCGCGCACGTCTTTGCGTATCTCTCCCTCCCCCTTTTTTCTCGGTCGTGAAAAATATATCTGCAGCTGAAACGAGCATTGAAGTAGCGTACAATTTGTAAAGTTTGCCACATTCTTCCTGAATATCGGCCGAATATCGAATTCGCCTTCGACACACAGATGGCAACGGCGGAAATTGAGACTAACTCGCGCAAGGAGAAATAATGCGACTCCGGTAGGACGGAGTCGGCTTTGCACAATACGAGCCATTAAAACTCAACTGCGCACAGCGAAAACGAGAAATGAACGAAATATGCGTGCTACTCGTCGCAATCGAAGATTCGACAAATTTTCCAGCGGCGTCACGTCAACGATGCGGAAATTTTATCCATTTATTAATAACATCAAATTTTGCTGCGACACGGCATGACGTTATTAATCACAAAGAGGCGCGACGATAATAGCAAATTAAATGAAAAATTGAAACGCTCGGGACTGCGTGTAAATTACTTGAGATCTTGCTATATTAATATGCGCGAAATCGCAAATTTCTTGGGCAACTTTGCGCTGAAACTTCTCACTTTCCACTACAGCAAGTGCGAACTCTTTTTTGATAAATGTCCGCCGGAGTAAAATATCTCACCAAGATTGAAGAAGCAAAGTTAGCGCGAGTTCGATAACGAATCCAAAAAGGAGGCTCTCTGTCGGAACTCTGGCGGGAATGCAGCGAATAAAAGTGAGTTGGCACGAAATATGCTGAAAGAGCAGGTTCACTAATGGAGATGAGTACGTTCGTGGGAGACTCGGGCACGACCATTCTTTGGAGAACGCGTAAAATCGAGACAACGTTTCGTCAAGGAAACGCTCGGGTTTCTCTTACGTAGACCTCTACGTCGAGTATACCTTAAAATATCTTACCTTGCCCTGGCAATTAGCACCGAGCACGCAAATGCTTCTCCTTAAACGTACACCCGAGTCTACCTTGAACTCGTATAATTATATTGTTCCACGTGACAGCGGGAATAATTTGATTGATCAACGTTGCGACAAACTGATTAATGAAACAAAATACAATATTGCAAATTTTGATCTTGCAATAATGTACTTCTTTTGTATCTTTGGCACGACGATACCAGAAATCTGTATTCATGATGTCAATTTTTTCGGTCACTTTGAAGCACACTTTGCGTTTACATTGGTTCGACAAATAAGTATCGAGTATCGAAATTTATCACACGATGAATTTAAATCGCTGATTGTTAAATAACGAAAGTATTGCAAGTTTGCAGCATAGAATCATCAACAAAAGATCTAAGGGAAAAGGTCGAAATGTAAAATGCAATAATACTAGATATTGTATTTCTCAGACGAGTGGCAAAATCACATTATAGATCCCCAAAGTATATATTTCACGTAGATATGTCAATTTGAGAAGTAACATCTCGCAATCTTCGTTCAACAAGTGGTATCTCGAGATATGTCTGATGTAGCGTAATTGACGTGTGACAGATGGATAAATTCGATTTTGCGCGATCGTGTGCACTTTAACGGAAATTGTGTTATCGATATCGTCGTACCGTCGCAACAATTTATATGAGAAACACTTACACGAGTCCTATGAGATTTTACCCTTCTGAAATATCAAGTAACATCCACTCTTTAGAGATTATCGAGGCTCGTACCCCAATTTCTGTAGCTCCGGTTTTACGTCACGCACGAAACTCTCGAGGCGTAATGATATTATTCCGCTATATCGATTCGTACGCCAACTGACTGCATAAGGCGACAAAATCCACCCCGTAACTCGATTCGCATGTATCGCGGGCGGTTTGTTTGCTTTCTATTTCGCGCTACCGTGTATCAAGATCGTGTATATAATTAAATTATTTTCCAAAGAATTTGAAAAAATGTATTTGTCGCTACAAGATTGTGATTTACCTTACTTTACATCAAACTACATTGTCGCATTATATCTTTGCTAATTACTAATACCACATTTATGCATCGAGCCGTAGATTGCGATATAATAGCCCGTAATTACCCCGGTAAATCCTTCTAATACCAATTACAACCCAAGATCAATTCTGTGCAGAGCCTTGAATCGCAAATCATACAGCGAACGCCAATTAGGATTCTGTTTGTTCTCTTGTATGCCGTTGTATCGCTACTTCCGTACTTTCCCCTTTCACGTCCGGACCTCCCTATATCCGCCTCCGCTGCTTGTCAGACGAGAACGACGGAGTCTATGTACCAAAATAAAATACATCCACGGAGCTTCGCGACCACCGTTACGTTGTTATTTATCCGCAGCTTCCTCCGTGCCACCCTCAGGAAAACGGAAACTCATAGGTGGTCACGTCCAGCCATGTAAAATGTAAAGAATACCGTTTCGTGCATTATTTCGCGAAGACATTCGCTGCGGCATGTCTTACGACAGTATGTCTTACACGAGAATGCATTCGTTCCTTTTCTCTCCCTCCCTCTCTCTCTCTCTCTCTCTCTCTCTCTCTCTCTCTCTCTCTCTCTCTCTCTCTCTCTCTCTCTCTCTCTCTCTCTCTCTCTCTCTCCCTCCCTCCCTCCCTCCCTCCCTCCCTCCCTCCCTCCCTCCCTCCCTCCCTCCCTCCCCTCCCTCCCTCCCTCTCTCTCTCTCTCTCTCTCGCATGCCATCTTTGACCAACACCGCTCCCTGAATTACTTAGTAGATCACGCGTCTCGCTAGCAAAACGTTGTGCTTCCAGCTGGCGGAAGTTAAAAATCGCTTTCTTCGAAATTCCGGAAATCTATAGCGAGAGTGTTCTTTCTGCGTCCGAATGCAAAGCCGATCGCGTTCTCGTTCGAGGCGACAAATAAGAGCGCGAGGAACAAGGCGCCCGGCACAAAGAGAGTAATGCATGAGCGGTAATGGAACAACGCCGTCGTTGCCTCGTAGGTCTGTTAGAGCTGTCCGCGACAGAACAGCCGCTGTAAACTCCTTCGACAATAAACCAATAGGACCGACTGCAGATAACCGTGCGCACACTCGACGTAAAATTTGCCAACTTTGCTATAGACGCAGTCTTTAACAATGAAATATTTTATTCTGATGGTGGAATTTTCACGTGAAAGAATATAATACAACTGTCCTCTATTCTATCGTGTTCCCTGATGATTCGAACGATGGTAGGAAGACAGCCAAATAATTTCTACAGTTTTACGGAATTAAATGTCTCGATTGTTACGTATAATCAAACTGCGAATTATACTTATAACACAAAAAATATATTACATTTTTCCCTAAAGGAAGCTTCAGAAGTCTACTTCTTCCTTTCGACGCAAGTTCACATGCTTCTGAGAGAGCCACTCGCTATGAAAGTAGGATTTTTTAACTAATGTTCAATCCACTTTCAAGAATCTAGGTATATGAGTCTTTCTCCTCCATGAAAATTTAATCTACTCAGGAAGATTACCAGCGAGACAGGAATAATATTAAAAAGTCTTGTAACGTCTTTGCCAGTGATAGATGGTGAATGCGCTCACATTCAACTGTGCACCGACGTTTCTCGAAGCTGTCAGTAATAATTAGTACTTTAGCAAATAATTCGAGGAAACTGTTCCAAGTGTAGCGCATGCAATTAGACCGAATGGAAAATTTATACGGAGAGGAAAGCGTTAACGAATGGTCAGAAAACGGAAGCGGTAGGTAAATGATATATGACCTAACGACCGAACTTCGTTAAAATAAAGGTGAAAGATGAAGCAGAATTATTCTTCACGTCTACATCGCAACTTCACGCAGATTCTTCAGGATAAAGGATCATTTATACGCTTCTAATATATTGATGAGCGGATCTTCGAGATATTCTTATTACTACCGAAGCTCCGCAACTTTGATGTTGCCGATCAAATTAAGTACTAACTAAACGATAACGGAAGAACCAAGCAGATGCAAAAGTCCAACCATGACTAGCAAAAAATATCTGAATACGCGGTTTTGTCAGTTTCATTACTTTCACAGCCGAGTTTCCAGCGCGCTGATAACGAAATGAGAAATGCAAAAACGCAACCAAGTATAATAAAAACAGCGAAATGGTCGAGAACGCAAAGTTCCGCAGCTAGTCGAGGCAGTTTTCTTCGCTCTCTCTGCCTCAGTTTGCACCCCGGTATTATTTTTTCAACTGTCTTACTGCGCCAAAAATTCCACGTTGTTGTTTTACGTTCGTAAGTCCAGCAGAGCCAGTCTGGAAGCTCCTTTTACGTCGGAAAGAAGGATCAATGTGCACTTTACGGACACCATGGTCGAAAAAACGCTACTAAAGAGCGACTTTTAAAAGAGATGAGAGCGCGAAGCGAGTGGAAAGATTCAATAATAGACACGATGGAAGAGACTGAATTTGGCAGACGGCTCGAGCAGGCGAAACGGTGGCACATTCAAGAATATATATCCATCCTTCTATCCGTGAGATAGTGAGATTATATCCGGTAACGATTGGTTCGTGGATATAAAAAGCATAGGAATAACGTGGTAATGTAGCAACCAACGCCCGCGCGTTGGCGATATTCCTGCGTTAGCGATTGGAATAAATACGTTTTACGTTTTTAATCAGCATATATCTGTCGTTCGTTTTCTCGATTCGCGCATCCTTGGATTCTCGGTAGATGTAAAAACTCGGCTTTATATATCTTTCTCGTTCCTCCTCTTTCTCTCTTTCTCTATCCGTATCTCAGAGGTTTATCGATTAACGTAGGACATAACTAAGAAGCACGCGCGTTTCCGAATATATCAAAGGTAATTGGAAAATGCATCTCGCGTTCGCGACTGCTTCATAAACTAAAGTAGGTCATCATAAATGCTCGCTTTTAAAAGTCCCCGCTATTTTTTTCTGTTATACACGTGGAAAAAAAGTGCGCGCGACACATGTATACACAACACACGACGATACTTTCGTATTTGCCAAGGATGTGACGTACGCACGATTTAGCACAAAAGATCGCGCATCGTCGTATAATTGTGAATGCAGCTTGCTTTACCGTTTCCTCGTCTAAAACAATTGTAAAAGCCGATCGCATTTCACGGTTATAATGGTCCCGTGGTACGAGCACTTACTTCGACGATTTCAGTTATCGACGATCGTACCAGGTTCTTCCAGAATGGTGGGAGAACACGTAATCACAAGTGTCGTGTCAAAGCAAACGAGAGGAGGGATACGGCACTTCGCCCGTCGCAATTACTCTTAAATTGATTTTTCTACCAGCGCGTGTTCGTTCCCATCGGGGCATTCACACTCTGGAAAGATTATTCCAGTTTTTAAATTAGCATTCTTATATTAGACAACGTAAATGAAACATACCTATGTTAAAAATCAAGTGTAAATGCATCTTTGAGTTTTTGAGATACGTATAAATATATATTTTTAAATGTTGTTCATTAAATAATTATTAGTTTTTAGATACACACGATTATCGTTGTGAAAAAGTAGAGTTGGAAAAATTTGAAAAGAATTTCAATTTTTCCTTATATTATCGTGTGCAAATACACTGCTCAAAAGAATTATGGCATAGATAATTTATTGCTGAAAATTGACCAATTTTGACTGCCAATTACTTCGCGAAAACTTATTGTAGACTAATGATTTTTGTTTCAAAATGAAGCTTAAAGTCTCTATTTTAAGAATATATCTCCATTTTTTGCATGCGATACACCCCTATCCCTGTGACCCCTGACATCTGAGGGCATGTTTGGTTAGGTATTGAAAATTGCAAAGTTTGACGGAATGCATGGACGTGGACAATCTTTTTTCGGGGACGCCGTTTGCAGTAATTGACTGTGAAAGTGACGAACCACGGGGTCCTTATCTCTTCTGTTACAGACACATACACACATGCGTGCACACTTGGTCCGAAGGCCAAAAATAATATTTTTGAAGGGCTGTAACCTTGCGAAAAAAAATTGTAGCGACTCCATTTTTTTGTTCAAATTGAAGGGGAGGATTTGAACTTTATGACGATGTAAATTTCGGCGTCCCCGAAAAAACTTGTCCACGTCCGTGCATTCCGTCAAACTTTGCAATTTTCAGTACCTAACCAAACATGCCCTCAGATGTCAGGGGTTACAGGGGTAGGGGTGCATCGCATGCAAAAAATGGAGATACATTCTTAAAATAGAGACTTTAAGCTTCATTTTGAAACGAAAATCATTAGTTCACAATAATTTTTCGCGAAGTAATCGCCCGTCAAAGTTGGTCAATTTTCGGCAATAAATTATTTATGCCATAATTCTTTTGAATTTTCTGTGTATTTTCATGTTTTGCCTTCATCACAATGTAATAACATCAGTTTAATTCCATAAACGTCATTTGACTTTAATTTGTTGAATAATGCGATGCTAAAACCGATTTTATGGGCACAAATTACAATCGATGAGGTAAATTAAGATGCAAAACTGTTTTTTTAGGACGCCTGAGATAATATTCATTTGTATAAACTGAAAAATACGTCGAAAAATATTGACATGGTACACGTGTAAATTGATACGGCGAACATGTTTTATCCACTTATTTATCAAGTCGCGATTTCGAACTTAACTAACTAAACTAGATAAATAAACAGATAAGTAACACGTTCGCCACATTAATATTTTATATGCACCACGTCAATGCCATGTTAATAGTTGCGGCTGTTACTTACTCGCGATATCACGCTGCACCATTTTTTGCTTGCCACGGGTAATTACAAAAAGAGACCTGATTTAATATGTGACGTAAAAAGTGGACCGTGTGGCGCGCGGAGAACTTTATTTTATAATTTAACGAAATGTCAGTCTCTCAGGTTGCGTCGGAGCATAAAGAGAGAAAATTGGGCGGGAGGGAGAAAGATGAGCTTGTTATTTTCCGACGTACGAAATTAATATACGGTTGATATGTTAAAAATAGCACGAACGCATTTATTTTAGACATGCGTGATAATGTCACGATTTATTTATTACTTCGTGACCAATACTCGAGACCGTTATTGCGGAAACTAAACGAAGATTAACGACACGTTTTATCGCGCATGAACTTGAACAAGTTTGCTCGGCAGATTCATTAAGCCATTGTCCCGATTTTTCTGCTATATTTAGTCGTGCGATACAGCGACTCTTGAGGATTCAGAATCGTTCTATGCTCAAGCATGCACTTTATTTTCCACTGTCTGTTACTGTACGCTTAAGCAATTCTAATCTGTCGATATTTATTCACAACACATATTGCAAATCGATAAAATAAAAGAGGTGTGAAAAAGGAGGGACATTATGTCCTGCGACAGGTAACGAAATGTCGCAGGTGTCCCCGTAAACATCTCGACGCAAATTCTCTCTCGTTTCAGGATATATAAATACATATAAAACGCACACGTTATATTGAAAATCGCTGATCGGGTCTTGCTTCGTTGGAGCGCAACACCGGCTTAAAGGTTGAACGCGTTCATAACTCAAGGCTAATATTTCTTTATGTATGTAATCTTCATACACACACGCACATATATTTCAAGGATTATCAGATACAGCCACGTGCGAAATGAATGCGAAGGAATAACAATTTATCCAGCGACACTGTTATACTGTGTCTCCAATTGCGATAGCAAAACGCGAGGATCGATCAAGCATTTTCTCATTATATGGGAATTTACGGGCGCTCAGCTATAAAGAGTGCAACTGCAAAGAGAAAAAGAGAGAGAAAACGTTCGTCACGTAATGCGATTAACGGTAACTTTAATCATAAACTGGACACGGTACGGGCTAATCTGATTAAAGAAAGTATACCGGAATAGAGCTGCAAAACTACCCCGTTAAAACACTCGGCCGGGTGGCGTTTCCAGCGAATTATTAAATTACGAAGCATTTCGTGTGTGTGTTATATATATATATATATATATATATATATATATTATATATATATGTATATATATATATACATAATGTATGAAATAATAAAATATACAGAGTATTTTCCTTCCTTTTTTTCCATTTTTTAACATAATTCACATTTACACTTCACGTAAACATGGTAATACACTTTAACTAATTTAGAACGGATCTTTCGATGAAAATTTTATGCTGTTATTTTTCTTCTCCCAAATTTTTGAATATCAAACATCCACGGTCAAACTTTTAATTAATATCTTGCTTAATCAAGATCGAATTGATACTGTACGAAACATAAAATTTTGTTATCCACTCGCTAAAATTTTACTACGCACAAATTTCTCTATTGATAATCAAAAAGGCCTCAATGTCTCAATAATTTCGATAACAAAAAAATGTACAAGTTTCAAATTGACCAACGAAGTACAAAAAATTTTGTAAACACACGAGCATAAAAATTCATTTTTGCGCGCTTTTAAAGGCATATATTAGCAATCAATGCAAAATTGTTAAAATTGCACCTGCAAATCGGAATTTTAATATAGAAAAGCAATCGAGATGCCGGATGAGTTGGACAGGTCCGACAGACGAAAATCTAGAAATTTCCGTTACTTCGAGATCGAAGCCGGTCTTTTCAATCTCGCTTCAGCAGAGCGCAGGATTACCCAAAAGGTCAACAGCGCGGAGAACGAATAACGCGAGATTGAACCGTGCGCGTTTGGTTGTGTGCGTAGAGTCGAAATACGTTTGTTTGAGATAACAACGCGAAGAATGATCGTTCGATGATTTGTTGTTGATTCGTATTGCATCTATTGGGATACATAAGAAAAGATAACAAATGACGTGGAGAAAAGCATTTCATCCTACATATTTATGTATAGAATTTAATCTTTCTAGACCAGTTAATTGATACAGCAAACGTATGTTCGTGCTCTTCTGTGTACCCTCTTTTTTTGTTAAATGTTAAGTAGTAATCCTAACTATCGAGTAAATAAAGAAAATGACTGAAATTGTATAACACTTTGGAAGAAAACTGTTTCGTTTTTATTATCTCGTAAATAAAAGGGAAATGGAAAAAAAGGATAATGTTTATTATGTATTTTTTTAATGGAAGATTTTGGCTGAAATGGATATGATCGGAGATTTATGAAAAGTTACGCCGCTGGGAAATTTCGTTTACATCATTTCCCGTAGGGCCGAAATGGTGCGTAAATTCAATATATGTATACCATACGACGTTGGCGCGAAGTCGAGCAGAAGAATCGCGCGACAGTTGTAATCGCGTAGGATGAACGATGACAAAACAAAACGTTATTTCGAGCCGATAATTTGATATCCCGAGGACCGTCGGATCGTAAACGCGGAACCTCGATGATGAGGCAGTTTATCGTCTCGAAATGATCGGAGGTTTCTCTGCTGACACCAATACGATTGGTCTAGATGATAAGTGCATCCCGTTTGACAAATGCGTCGTTTTCTCATTTCTCAGATGTATCGGTGGTAGTGACATCTCCACCTCCTACCCCAGAGCAACTTATCAATATGCGTTCTCAAAGATGTGACGGTAAAAATTTTAGATAGAAAAATATAGTCTCCTGGTTTTAAAGCAAAGGCTAACATATATATAAATGTAACTGACGGGTTACTTGAAAAATAGAAAATATAATCTACTCCCCTATGCGGGCGGGTAGATAAATATTTCAAATGGGTAGCGTATGCATCTCTATTGCGTGAAAGGACAATGGAAATAGTACTAAAGTTCGAATATCGCGGGAACATTAATCCGAAATAATTTCACTGCCTCCTTCGATAGTGAAAAGATCGTTTTATTAGGAGAGACTCGCGTCATGAATTCATGAACAAACGAGAAAGAAACGTATAGCCTTAACTGACAGAATATTTTCCTCTGAAAGTTCTAGAGATACCGCGGTCAATTTAAGTGTATCGCAATGAGAAGGATCATTTCTTTTCCCGCTATATATCTTCCTATATTCTTTTTCTAGCTAACCTTTCTTCCATCTACCTGTTTCCGATCAGACACGGGTAGGGAAGCGAGCGAGAAGGCTCGTGTTTCTATTCGCCGAGGACGCCTGCGCGCTGCTTGTATTGATCAAACTGAGAGAACATTCACAGTCCGGTTCGATTCGTATAAAGTTAGCCAGCAAATTATTAATTTTTAAGAAATTACATTATGCTATCGTTTGTATTTCGTTTGTAGAGGATTATAGTACATTTAAGAAGGTTTGTAAAAATCTATGGAATTATTTTAATTAATTATTTTTAGACCATGAAGTTTTCGGCTAATTTTATGGTCTAAAAATGATTAATTACAATTATTCTAAGAACTCGCAAAAAACTTTCTAATTGCATATAAATTGCAATTCGAGTCGGTCAGATCTGCGAATTCAAAATACGATTACGATACTGCTCGTATCAATGTTGAATCGCAACCGAACACTATCCTATTGGATCAGCCTGTCGATCCTACAAGCTCGTCCTAGACTTTGCGTGTCCTTTGGCCCTTCCTCTTTTCCTGAGCTTCCAGGGCAATATCGAGAAAACGGCGGATCCGAGCGAAATAACGAAAATTCGAAAATATATACTTTTCTCCCTCCCGCCTAGTTCATTTTCGCGAACAAAAGGGTGTTAATGGTTGCCATAAATAGCATGCTGTTTGCCAGCAGTATGCCAATCGCACGAGTAAAAAGACCACGCGCACTCGTAACTGCGCTTAGCTCTTCGCGACCCTCATTACCGACACCAACCTATATTCGAGAACTGTTTATTAACTCGACTGTAATACGTGAGAAACGTGTTGCAAATGTCGTCGTGTCGACAATCTACGGATCGTAGCAGATTTCACTTCCACTCTGAACACCGCAATCGTACTTCCGAGATATTATTCAAGAAAACATCTCATCCATCTCGCGCACGACGATCTAGTAAAGCGTGAGAAGCGATTCGAAATGTGCCATAAAGTAAAATTAACGTGCCTGGAAAATAACGTAAAGGAAAATTAACGTATCTAGCAGATATTTTGCACTCAAACTAACAATAGTCGTGTAAGAAAAATAATTGGCCTGTTTTATTTATCAAATAATAATTTTTAAATCCGAAATATGAATGCCCAACTTGATTAAAATAATGACACATACAGTCGATGTGAGAAATACTCAAAAAAAGTCAATGTTCAGCTTTAAGTACAGATATGGATCGCGCTATTCATACTGAGCAGCATTTAATTTGACTTATATGGAAGAATTCATACGCGTTTCTAAACCGCTGACTCGTAACTACGAGGTCAGCATTATTTCACGGCGATATTAAAGATACAGAAAATCATCAACAGAACCATCGCGCAGAGACATAATGATTTGTCCATTGTACAACGCAACATCTCGTGCTCATTTAAGTACACATTTATCTCTAAAGTAGAGAAAGTGGAAGAAGGGTGTAACGTGACACGTAGCATGCGCAGAATATCACATTTTACACTGCACATACTGCACGTTAGCATTTCTCGTAGTTAAAACAAACACATTAGGATGTCGCTAAGACATTCTAAGGACTAATTAAATTCTTCCTCAAAAACGGCCGTGGATAAAAAGTATTACAAAAATATGAAACTAATCCATCGTAACGTCCACAGGGGCCACCATGACGGACGTCTCCGAAGGATTTTAATTATTTCGTGTTCATTAGGGGCTTCCCGGGATCGTTCGCGACGGCTACTCGTGATTGCTACCGTGACGTAATTCAATCCCGATCATTTACCGGGGAAAATGCGGCCGTCGTGAGCGACATCGTCGTCGATGTCCGCGGAATCCGCTCTCGAATGCGGAATACATTACGTGCGCATCACGATAGGACGATCATCCCCTTTATGACGAGAATATTCGAATGGAATAATTTCAGAAGGAATCATGCGCACTATATAACCCCTCGTCGATACTTGCCAGCACGGCAAATATTAAGAAGTAATTTGTGTCGCTTTATTTCATTTTCCTGAATTTTTTGCCACGTACGAATGCTTTATGGCGAAAAATGTGTTTAAACGCGATATCTCTAAAATTTTACAAATATCGTTATATATTCCCTATAATCCCATAAAATATCATAAAATATACAACCTATGTTTATAATTTTGATGGAAAAATAATACGCCCAATATGAAAAATTTGAAGCATACGCTGTGCCCATATGACTCACAAAAGATTTATTTGTTATTAGGATCTACTAGACTGATGCACCGATCCCGAAAATTAATTTTAATATTATATACTTTTTATACTATCATGCAATATAAATTTTTATACACATATAGTAACGTCTAACACAACAAATTTGTCAGTAGCAAAGAAAAAGTGTATAATTATATAATTACATAATTTTCTGTCCTATCCTAAAAAAAGAAGATAAGATATCCCCTTTCTCATTGTCATAGCAAATTTTCGCTTTATCTAAATGCTATTTATTCAGTCACTTAATTATACTCTCAAATTACTCGAGCGAAAATTTTTCTCCTTCGTACGATAAACTTGGAAATACCACGTCCGTAATATCCACATGGGGAAAGTAATAACGCAAGGACGAACACACAAGTGACTTATACGAAAAATACGTAGAAGCACGTGGTATCACCCAACGATAAATTCACTGCAAGGACACGCGAAACGTTTTTAATTTCTCTGCATTCTCTAAAACTGTGCCTCCGAGACCACTGCCGCGAGACAATCGCGCGTATTAATCGCTGTCGTCACATGTAATTAAATGCGAACGCGTTGTAGTGGAAAATCTATATCTTGCCGATATGGCACGGCGTCCTCTTTCGCCGAGCCAGATGGCCCGTACACCCGAAATACCGTTACGCAGATATCGCTATTACAACACACCTGAGCGCCGTTTATTATCCTTAGAGGATCCACCGTTTGGAATTCCATTCAAGTATTCTCAAACAGGTTCCTCGCGATACTCTAATTATCTTTATGTCTTCTGTCTTGAGGACATTTTGAATAAAGAAAGACACAATTATACCTAAATGGCACAGAAACCAAACGAAAAAGTGATTTCCACAGTGCGGAACTTTCTTGCAGTTTAGTGGCCTGGGAAACCTTTTGAAGCGACATAATGTCACTTTAATTCGAAGCCGCGGGAAATTCCTTTCATTTACGATTGTCAAACTTTCGAGATTCGTTCTCTATGTGACCACCAAACTTTAAAATAACTTGCAGAATAATTTGGACAAAAGCAATTACTCTTGGCAACATTTAGAACAATATTTTTTGAAGTTGAAAATGTGTTTCGGATAAATTTGCTAAGACAGATTTGCTGAACACGTTACATGTAAAAACGCATAAATGCTTCAATCTCGCGAAAAATTTACCTCAATAAATAACAATGAATCTTATAATTCTTTATATATTGAAATTTCTTTATATATCGTTTAAATTTTCGATGTTTTTTAAACGGAGTCACAGCGTATCCTTTGCAATTGTTCATAGGTTTTCTAAAAATATTATATTCTTTTAAATAAAATCATTTTCTCATAAACATTTTAAAACGAAGAGCGGATCGACGCAAACGTATCGTAGTAAATACTGGCAGGTTCCTCTGGCTTCGTTAACAGTTTCTCTGAGATAACCCTGGGGGGAATCTCTTCGTAACGCCACATAAACGATATTCAATGTGAGTGCTTACCTGGAAATTGTATCCGTCGTCAGGGAAATTGCTGGCACCTCGGGCATCCGAAATTCGTCAGCGAGCGCGAGATTGAAATTCTCACTTCGGCCGCTCCTCGTCGTCGTCGTCGTCCTTCGAACCGCAGCACCGGCCGCAGTGTTATAATTATCCGATCCGATCGATGCGGGGACGAGGAGAGACGTCGGAATGAGCGGTAGAGACCTAGGTCGAGAGAGATAATTACGAGTTAATCGAGAAAATTTGTACAGCAATGATAATACGCGCGACGAATAGAAACTCGAATAAACTGACGGGCTTTCGGCGAGAACCGCCAACGCTTTATTTGCACCGGAACAACACGACAAATGGCCCGAAAAATTGATAAACCGCCAAGTGAAAGCGCAAATACAGAGCAACTGGCAAAAATATGGTGTAACCATATTCAGGTTTTACCAATCGTATATCTTACGCGTAAATCCTTTTGTTATAACATATGTTGTATGCAACGCTGTATATCTGATTACTTATTCAAATCTTCCGTTTCCGTTCCCTTTTTGTTTTTAAAGCTTTTGTTTTTAAAGCTTACGTTTGTTTACATATGTATTTATGCTTCTATACTTTTTATATAGAGTTACTAGACGTTCGAAAAATTAAATAAAGTGTCAGATATGAATAATATGGCCTCGAACAATATATATGTTTTAGCGACAAGATGAGATCTGTAATTCGATTCAGAATTCAAAGAAAACAAAGTATGCAATATATTGCACTTTTCCAAAATGCAAAGAGAAGAATATTTTAATCCATATTGGAGTCGTTGTTTATAGGGCGTCAATAGCACTTTATAAAGTTTAAGTGAAAGTTGAAATTTACATATTAATAAGTCAAACATACTGAAATATAACGAACCTAAAAAAATATTGTTGATTATAATCGCTATTTATCACGCTCGACATTTTATTCGTCACTCGGGATATTTGATTCATTCTCGACGTAAACCCAATAAATGCGGAACAATGATGTGCCGCCGGGAACAAAATACATTGCAAGATATTCAATCGGCGAGATATCGAATTTTTTTTTTTAATTGGCATCGGGCGTGCGATTTATTTTAGTCGAATGATGCGTTCTTTTTTCGTTTCAATTCCCGTTAGCGAGCACTTTTCTGACAAAAACCAAATTACAGATCGGCTTTTGGTTAATTCAAACGAAAACAGTACAAGTATAGTATACGTAACCTGTTTTATAATTGACGCAAATCGCCCGTTTTTTTACTTTTAAAAACATCCTCTTCCGTCTTACGCTAAGTTTAGACCTGACATTTATCGCATGACATTTCTCATTAGCGTTTTCTCATTGTAATGTAATGTAATGTCCGACAGAAATTTTTCTGTTCGCATTTACATTGCTGTCAGGATCTGCAATAAATGTCAGACGTAAGCCTGGTATTAGTGATACAAAATGTAATACAACACAATATCCAACAATGTTATAACAGCTCAATAGCTATTTCTTTGTACAATAATGTAATAATACTTTTATAAAATTACTTTTATAAAATTAAGTGAGGTTACAACCATCAATATAATAATGTTTAATAAAATATATATTTAAAAAGAGGGAAATATAGAAATTAAAATGGCAAATTTGAAATATAGAAATAAATAAATTAAATAAAAATATTTTCTCCTCAAAATTATAAAAATAATTCCTTCCTAAGTAGAGATGTTTATTTCTTCTCAATAATTACTTCCGATCATGTATACTTCTCTCTTAAACAAAATAATTATGTATTATTTTTCATATTACACAGTTTCTCATATTAGCAGTTATAATGTGATTAAATTTTGAAAAATCAATATCAAGTAATACAACACACCACTCTCATGGTATTATATCCCTGTTTCTATGAATGGTTATTTAGGGTAAACTAATCCTGGATTAGCGGTTTCTAGAATATATCCACTTTAAAGTGACAAGGCAGACATCTGTCTTCTGTGTAGCTCCCCTGCAATCTGATTCTACCAACACCGATTAACGCTAATTACATAATTCACTAAATTACCTATCGTTGTACTACATTTAGTAATTTATATAATTTACGAGGGGAACTAAAAAATCAGCTAAACGATAATTAGAAGCATCACTGTTATATCACTGTTATATCACGTAAACTCACGTATCCCGTATCTACATAACCTATCACACGCGATACATCCGCACATAACTTATTAATCTCTAACGGTGTATACATGACAAGAAATTTCCGAAATTCATATATTATCTTAATATTGTGTAATACTACTCATGTAATTAATATTACGCTTTTTAGTCAAATATATTATTTCAATATCCATTAAATAATCATTAATTATGAATGTGAATTGTCTACATCTCTGATGAATATTTCCTGCATTTTATGTCAGTCGAACGATTCTAACATGATTGTTATCGCATACATGTTTGCCGATGCAATATAGCATGTGAAAACGTGTAAGAACTTACTGATGATGTATTGTTTCTACCACTAGCTGCGATAAGAGAACGGCCCTTTATATCTTGTCGCCTTCAGATGACTAACTTGACGCTTGAAAATGCATAAGAGATGCCGCAGAATCATCCTGTCATTATGAAAGTTTGATGAGACCGACGGGGATTTACGTCGAAGTTTCGCAGTTAACGGTAACACATAAGTTAAACGAATAATTTCTTACCCTTTTTGCTGCGAAGTTACCGCGAAACGAGCACGATGACGCCATCAGTTCAGTTCAGTTCAGTTCAGTTCAATGTATGGCTCCGGACTGCATTCAGCTTTGTCCATACGCCATTTTCCAGTAGTATGAAGGTAAAAGAAAAACGCGTACGCAGTCTCCACGATCAAAAAATATGCGTAGTTACAGGAACCACATCCAACCGCTACGGAGGCGAACAAACGACTCTTACGATGACGCCATGTTGCCTACGTAGAGACGCGCTGCTCTCTTCACACTGTTTGACAAACGTTAACTTTCATTCAGATAGGTTTAACAGTCGATCAGCGCTCGTAATTTGAATTCTCCTAAGTGAGCAAATTCACGTATAGAGTATATATATTGAGAGTCGCGGGAAATAACGAAAACGCATTATCATCAAATATTATTTAACAGATATGTCTGCAATCTTGTTAAAATAACATTAAGCACAAATTGTCTGTGCGTCGCTCAGTCAGTGTTTTCTGCTTTTTAAATTAATTAGACAAATCAAGCATAGTCGTTACATGATAGATTCAACGATACAGTGTGATAAAACATGAAGTCACATATTGTAATCTGACGACAGTAGTCTATCATTAATTGACGTTACTAACCTATCACTTACCTAACCTATCATTCTTCGCTATCATTCCTTAACCTCATGCTTAGAAACATATAAGAAATTCTAAGAAATTATCTTCTCATCGTAAATATTTGGCAAAATAGAGTTTAGACAGAAACTTCATAGGCGATGGGTAAGTTAAATGAATAATTTCTTACTTTTTTCGCTGCATAGAACGTGTCGCCGAACATACTTGTAACATTGTAAGCCATTACTGCAGTATCGCACAGTTCCATCAAACTGGTCGTGCAAGCATTAAATTTTACTCAAGTCGGATTAGCGCATGATTAGCACTCCTAGTTTGGATTTTCATAAATAAGCAAATCTGCGTGTGGGGTGTGCTATATCAAGAAATGGCGAAAACGCAAAAGCATTTTTAAATATCATTTAATCAGTATCTTTGTAACCTTATTAAAAGTATTAATAAGATATATATTAATTTTCAAACTGAAACAAATTCTGTAAATTTATAATTAAGATCAAATAAATTTCCAAATGCATATCATATGTAATATCACATGTTATGAATATTATATAGAATATTCACTGATATATTAAAATATTTCACTGAATTACGTGCACAATATTATTCCATCTAATATATATGCATTTTTTTCAAATAATAAGAAATTTTTGTTTTTTTAAATTATTATTGTTCTTATCGCATATACACTATAGCATGAATTGTAACGTTGAATTATTTTATGTGAAATTTTATGTGAAAACATAAAATTTTGACTAATTCAACATTACAATTTATGTGAAAACATAATTCTTGTACTTTAATCTCGCACATACGATATTTTTCGTCTTTTTCTCCCTTTTGTTTCTTTAGTTGGAAGTTATTAATCGTAAAGCCGGCTCTACCTGCATCGCAATACATCGAGATATTCCGGCACATATTTTCGCGAGAATGAACCGACACTTTTAGAACCTATACAATATTTATAGATTATACGCGAAAAAGGGAAATGCCTGACCAATAATCGATACTTCCTGTAGGTTGATGCTATGGCTAAAATCTCGTGCTGAAAGAGAAACGCCCTCAACGAAATTTTCTAATCGAAAGCATCCCTTGATCTTTTGTGACAGTCATGTCATCCATGGACACTTTGTTTAAAGAAGGAGTTTATTTTCAATAAATAAAATTAAACTAGAATACATTAAGGAATATTTTTTAATATAGATTTTTTTTATTATACTCTAGTTTCAATTAATATCCATTGCAGATTTTGTATAGATAGTACTCACGAATATTTAATTAGTCCGTTCATGGTTTAGTTTAATTTAATATAGTTCTATTCAAATCGGAGGTGTACGCCTTATTTCTTAAATAACGTTTCCATGTTATTCACACCAATTCTTCTTCTGACTTGTCACAAGTCTTGTGACTTGTGACAGTCTTGGAAGCCGTCAAATTCTGCGAAATATTTCATGAATTTTGCTGCGAGAAAAGCATATAGGGCCTCTCCTATTCCCATAGAGATCTTTAGAAGGTATATGTAGAAAGAGACAGTACATATAACATGTACAACACATCTTCGAAGCCCTCTGCTCGTGCGAGCGGCAGCATCATCTCTTACAAGAAAAATAATTTCGTTCTTTGGATTTTACATGTTACGTCTCCATCGAAGATTTCAAAGAGAATGACAAGAACAAAGATAAACAGTGTCGTGTTATTCGCGTTTTCAACGACACGATGATGGAGTCCTCGTTGACGAAAGAAACTCGACCTCGATTTTACTTACGTCTCGTTGATGACGCTTACTCTCCTCCTTTTTTTTTTTCGTTTCCTCCCTTCATCTTTTTCTCGCTTTTCCTCTGTCTTCTTCGTTGACGAATGAAAACTCAGCAACAGATTGCTCCCTTGTGCTGTTCTGCTACATACAACAAACTAACGTCCGTGCGACCGTATAGGTGCGACAGTTCATTCAAACGGGCAATCGAGTTTGCATCCACCATTTTCCGGTGCCGTTCGTTAACGCGCAATCTCCTCCTCCGCGGGGAAACTATCGTGCAAAGAGAATCGTTTCTTCCTTCCCTCGTTTGAAACGCTGCGCCCTTGTTGCGATTAATTCAACGATACGTGTTACACCGTTGCGTCGTGCCCTGCATGATCTTCCGATGTTTCCGTCAAAATTAAAACTTCGCAAACCCCGTTCTTTTTCGGCGAGTATCAACAGAATAAATATATAAGAATTCAGAAATATTCATGTCTCGATGTCGACATGGAATTCAAGAAAAAGCACTTTGAATATGAACGCGCGTTAAAACGCAGGACTCGAGATTAACTTTGCAAAACTTGATTGTAACTTAACAGTTTCCGTCGCTTCAGAATAATATATAGGTCGTGTGGCGTCGTCTCGCTTAATCCTTTTATCGATTAATCTCTTTAACTATCAAGAAATAATTCTATTGCCACAGTTTTCCGCCCAAGGTTTTAATCTCAGGTAACTAATTTTCGCCGTCGTTCCGTGGATTACCTCCACGCGTACACTCAATACATAAGCTCAGCGACACGGCGAAAATTATTTACTAAAGATTAAAATATGGTGCGAAAGTCACTCTGCAGAATAACATCGTTGCCTCGCTCTGTAATAGAAGTCTTAAAGGGAAACGTTCGCGCGACGGTGCCCTGTCAGATTTTGATAGGTCTCGAACACGCCGTAGAGCAAAAAGAGACGCGTTTCTTCTTTTCTCCCTTTCTCCCTCTTTCTTTTTCCTTTTAAATTACATCTCGCGAATGTGATTCCACTAAAGAAATAACTTGAAAGCACGAGCTTGTGTTTGCCGCGAAAGGATGTTTACTCGTGAAGATAAATTTTGTTGGCCGAGTTACATAAATTCAGCCGTGATTTAGCCCCCTTGACATTTACAATTCGTATATCGCCCGTAATTTTACTCCAACACGACCGGTCAAAGCCCAAGGGGAAAAATGATAAGGACCCTTCACAGCACGAGGATTTCAGAGAGTTCCAAAAATCATGAGAAGCGTGGGTCAAGGGTCATTAGAAGTAAGCTCGTTCTCTCGTCTTGTCATCTCGTTCTTTTATTTCTTTTCTCTTCACTTAGATGTACGTATATATATGTACAATAATTCCATAGTCGTCACAGTCTTACACGCTACTTAACACCGTTCTGATTCTACTCGTTGAATGTCTCCTCAATAAGTGGGTTCCGAGTCTTGAACACGGGAATCGAGCACTTCCACGATTCGCGCGTCGCAATTTTTCGCTCGGATCATTTCTCAAAGAATGTCAAAACCATCATACGTTGCGCCGCAAAAAAGTCCTTTCGTCGTCCACTCGATAAGTGTTGGAGAGAACGCGCACGTAAAGTATTTTATATCTTTAAATTGGTCAGGATATATTTCTCTAATTGTGGATAAAAAGAAACTCTCGGACAAATTATTCCGTCATCGCGGATAGATAGATTGCGAGTAGCACAAAGATGTCTTCCAGTATACCAGTGTGGATATAGCTTGAAAAATGATCCGATCGTGATTAACTATTTTTTTTTTTGCTTACTGCCATCTCTATTATATTCTCTATTATATCTTACAAATAAAATTTGAAATCTCTCGAGTGTATGGGTGTATGCGTGTTAAGTTCTAAACTTTGGTGAAAACTTTAGTGAACTTACGAAAGCTTCGCTTCAAAGAAAAGAATTTCGAGCTCGATGCTCGAGAGAAGAAAATACTCGATTCAAAGTAGTTAAGAGGAAATTTAATCAGGCTTCGAGAAATTCGAATTCCATCGGATGCCAGACATTATAGAGCAAAACTGAGATATTAATGGATTCGAGTACTATTCGGGGGGTGGAATACTTCACCCAACTTCATAATGCTAAGCAAAGATTTGAGTAGCCTCGATCGATTTCGAGGAAATTCGAACTTTTACGAAATTTGACGGGACTCGGAAGGATTTTCGAGTTCTACCAAATTCGTTCGCTCGAGACACACCCGTCTTCGCGGCGGGTTGTATAATGCTGCTTCTAATCTACGAAATAGAGCCTCTATATCACGGATTCTAATCGGCATATCTCAAAGTTTTCCACGTACGCATAATACGCCGGGAAAACACTTCGATGCGAATGAATAAACGATCTTATGCGTACTCGGATATAGGAAGACAACTTATCTTCTAAAATTGTCGACGTAAATGTATCTTGCATACTATCTTTTACGCGACTCCTGTACAAGCGCAAGAGCATGTGACATTTAAAGAGAGATGCGGCAATTGTGTGTATATAATTAAACAAAACGAAAGAAATATTACACTTTAATATTTCTAGCATTTTTCACCATTAACGCGCTCACATGTTCCTGCGCTGCAGCTTTGAAAGTCGCTCGCAGTATCTTAGAAATCAATATAGGAATCAGAAAATACAGTTTAATTTCTATTCGATAATATAATATCGGTTAGTTTGAAGTCGATCGTTAGTTCTAAACGCGACAATGAAAATTAATTTTCGAAATGAGACATCAACAATGGATATCTAACTGACGCGCTCCGCGCGTCGTAGTGAGTACTTGCTTTGGGCCCAATTTTTACGTGTCACTGTATCGTTCGTGTCCACGAATTAAACTATAATGTGGAATTACAAGTCCGCTGTAAATCGAAAAATTCAGTAAAACGCCGGTGAACGCTGCACACCCTGAGTGTGTTCCAAATAATACATAAGACGATATATAAGAAAGGAATTGGTGAGAATGATATGTGCCGTTGGGAAAAGGACTAAAGTTTCACTCGTGTGCCGTCGCGTAAAAATAAATCATACTTTAAAGTCATTACGTGAGATTTTCTTACATTAATCCTGCAACGTCCGTCTGCTATCTTACAAGTTTGATTCACCTGAATGTCTTTATTTGTACAGATTAAATGGAAGTAGGCATCGAGCGCGCGATTTACTAATGAAGTAATCGCATAACGATTATCTCATGCCATCGCCCCGATATTATAATAGATAGAGAATCCTCCGGCCAGCAGGATTTAACGTACCGTACGATCTCGTCGTAATCGTGATCAGTCGCGGATTATCCGAGAACTGATCTCACGCGTAATTTCGCAAATTTGTCAGAAAAGAGAAAAAAGAAAAAAGAATTCGTAGAAGAATGCGGAGGACGTCGTTCGCGTTCGCCATTCGTCGTGCAAAACGATATATCTTTTTTCGCCCAACACAAGACACGTAATCTTTTGACCTTTACGTGGCAACCAACGCCACTCGTAAAAGATCTTAATCACGGAGAATTACCCGCCTTGTCTCGGCGGGCAGAAAGCGCGATATGGATGAATTAAATTTTCTGGGATTGGGCATATCGGGCCATCACGTCCACCACCGTTCTCGGTTAGGTATAACGCCTCGCGCTGACACGCATAACTCGCACGACAATCCGGACGTAACGTCATTATAAATCAATCTCCCGCGGGGACGCAGATGCATCGTTCATCGGACAGCGAACCACGTACTAACAATAACAGCAATGATACGCATTATCGCACGGGTACCGTTTTCGGTCGACCGCAGCGCATGTCATAATTATAAAGAGCAAATATCGAGCTATTCCCTGAATTCGCGATGAATCTCTTTGCTACGCATCATTTTAGCTCCGCGCTGGCTGCGTGAAAATTAAATGCGATTAAATTTCAGACGATTCTATAATTATCGCAATATCATATGTTCGTCGGTCGTCTCACAGCAGCAATAGATATCGGTGATGTCATGATGGTCGAAAATGGTAAGAAACACCGACTCGAGGTTTATCACGTCGATGTCGCAACTTAAAAAAATTTTCGATGTCGTACACCTTCGCAATAACAAAAACCTAACGTGATATTCGATATCCGCTTCGTTGCTCAACGCCGTCGGCGTTCTCTCAAACGATCACTAACCACGGTCCGTTACACGATAACCTGTTGCGACGAGATTATCATCGCGATGAATTTTTTCGTCACTTTGAGCATGCAAATAATTAGCCGTGAATATACGACGTGTCGTGTGCCTCGCGAGCCATAACAATTAGAGCGAAGTTGTAGTAAAAACATGTTACTTCGGATGATTCTACGGAAGAACGAAAACCACCCCAGGGAAATCGATACATTCGTTTGAAATTCAAGCGCGACTGAGAACTTGGAGAAATTGCGTTGCGACTAATAAAAATGCTCGCTTCTTTTACAGCTTGTAACACTCGCGCTCGAACTTATTCTCTCCGATTTTTCATATCGTTCCTATCGAACATATTACGGAGGGAATCACACGAGGCTATTCGAAAAGGAAGAAATAGCGGAATCTTGCTTTTGTGTGTTTTCGATTGTGCGAGTACACTTTTCCCGCATCTTACGAGACGCGGGATTCATTGTAAATTTCCGACGTTTCACTTTCTTCGCGCTCCGAGGTCTTCGCGACTCAACGGATCGAAAGCTACAAATTGCCTGCCATATTTATGTTTGTTCCACTTTACGGAAAGGAGAATTTCGAATGAAAGAGAAAAGAAGTGCGAAGCCCGTGCTTCGTGCTTTAAGAAACTGACGAAGTATCATCAAACGAGAAGTAGAGATGGGGTGAGCGACGTGTCTGGCGTTCCGTCGTTTGAATAGCGCGTTTAACATCGTGTCGGCTTGTAAGCACACGCATTCTACAAGCCTCTCTCCTCGTCGGAAACGGAGCCAGTCGCCCGTTTAAACCGAGTTTATCCGGAAACAACAATTTAACGGACGTTCAGGTCTATCGATCCCTTTTCTTCCAATCCTCGCTGCTGCTTCTTCGCGTAAGTCTGTTTAAAGAAATCGTCTGATTGTGGCGTGCCCTTAACTACTAACCCGACTAGCGATCAACTGTGGCTACTTGATCTGACCATTTACTGACATTAACTACTCGACGAAGCAGCACCGGAAACTTCCTCCAAACGACGATTTCGTTACCATTCTATCGATCGTAGAATTTACCCAATGCCTTCTCTCTTTTTTTCTTTTCTTTTTTATTTCCTCTCCCGCCAAACGTTAATGAAAAATAGCACCGACCGATATTCTCAAATTGCTGACGCTTCCCGCGTCAAATCCGTCTTGCGTTCAAGTAACTTTTTTATATTTTCTCGCTCGTCGCTCCCGACGGCGTTTATCACCGACGCATCTGACAGTGTCGCCTCTTTAAGTGACCAAGTCGCGTCCGTTCGCGGATATTTCAACATCACAAGTCAGCTTCGCCCCGATCCGCTTTTCTTCCCGCGTGTTTCACCCGTAGGTGTTTTACCGCGCTCCTACAAACGTTGTACCGATGAGAAACGTCCGACATTAGTGTCTTTCGCCTAGTGGATTTACGCGAGGCTGCTTTTTAATAAAACCTTCCCCAGTGGCAGTCCCCTGGCAGCGACGGACGTATCGGAACGAGTCGGAAAAATGAGAATCTCATGCCAATCAGCGCGTCCATGCGTCGAGATATTAACAATTCGTATCCGGATTGAACTTCGGATTCTCTAGTGGTATAACCGCGAATATACATCTGAACATCTAGTTACACGTGAAGGGTGTACAATTACGAGTTGTCTCTGCTTTAGAACAAACACTCCTGGGCCGTTACATTCCGGGCTGTGTCGCTCGTAATCTTCCATGATGCACCTTCTTCCATAGTATCAGCGAGTGGCATTCAAAGGTCCGATGTGGCAAACTCGATAAGTTCCATGCTTGGGTTGAAAGTGAAGCCTCAATTCCTTATAATATGAACGTAATCAGTGTTTCGGATGAATGTTTCATCAAAAGACGATGGTCCAGGAAAATCAGTCCTCGTCGTGTCTTGCGTTTATCTCTCTCTCTCTCTCTCTCTCTCTCTCTCTCTCTCTCACTTCTTCTTTTTATTGCGACGTAAGCAATATCGAATGAAATCAAATGAACTCAATGTTTCCGAAGACCGTCAGTTGTCCGTCCATCTCGGACGTGATGCTTCCTGGCGCAGGATTGTGCCAGCCGATCTCTCTTTTTCTCTCGCCCCGGCGTTAAACCGTGATAGCTCTATGGGAAAAATTCTCTCGCGAGAACAAATGAACTAGGAACTTGGCTAAGCTACACCGTCCGTCCGACGCTTTTGCACGACCCGTGTGATCTTCGTTAAAACCTGGACTCGGCCTTATTATGTATCCGGCGTATACGCTATATCAACGAGAGAGTCTCGCGTTTATCGCGCATTACGCGCCCACGTGTTAGACACGCGTGTCCTCGCGAATGTTTCCGTTTCCGCATCAACCTGCCTTCAGTGTACCCGAAGAAGTCTTCCTGCCGCGGCCGCGGCTACCTGATCGCCGTCCCACACGTTTATAATCCGTGCGTATTAACGTGCGGGCCCGCCGACGACGACGATTGATTGATGAACCGGATGCACCTTAGTCGCGGTGAGAAGAGCCTGCAGCCGCCGTAGGCTTAGTCGCGCACAAAGACGAACTCGTTGTAGTGGTTCCAACGATTCTCCTCGGAGTCCACGCCGGGTTTCAGCTGTTCGGAATTGCCGCCGGCGGTGCCGGAGCCGCAGCTACCCGCCAGCCTGAAGCCCTGCTCCTGCAGCATGTCGAAGGCCTGTTCGATGATGCTGTGCTTGAGGAAGAAGCGCGACGTGTAACGGTCGGACATGCCGTGATCAGGATCGCGACTCTCGTTCAGCGTCTCGCCGAACACATCCCGGCAGAGCGCCACGCGGCCGCACACGAGGATCCTCGAGAGCTTGCGGAATTTCACGTCGGCCAGACCCTCGCGACCGAAGGCGAAGCTACCCCGATAGCCGACGGTGATGTAGCCAGGTGTGCGTTTGCCGACCGCACCGCCAATTTGCCCGCCGCCGGACTCGGAGTTCTCCAGAATAGCCCGCTGCAGGCCGGGTAAACCGTAAAAGCTCGCCTCCTGCTTCAGTCTCTCGCGCTCACGGAAGCCTTCAGGCAATACCAGCGCTTGATTACGCAGGAAGTCCAACACATAGCGGAACAACACGCCGTCACGGTCCAGGAAGTACTTGCCCTTGGCGTCCTTCTCCACATTGGATTTACCGCTGAAGAGTGCCGCCAGGTGCGAGTCGCTCTCGCGGGTCAACGTCGTCAAGGCTGTGGTGTAGAAGACGCCGCCCACGTTCAGCTCGACCACGCTCGGCACTGTGTCCTGTTGCTGTTGCTCTTGGTCCACCATGCTGGCGGCTGGCGGAGGACAGACGGGGGGGGAAGCAGAGTACTCGAACCGACAATGATGGCTCACCGACGGCTGGACCAAGGCGCTGCGCTGGCACTCGCAGCTGAAAACTTCCTACGGAGGATCCTACGTCGAGGAGGGAACACGACGCAACACGAAAGCGTGGAACCCCAGACGCGGTGGAACGCTCTCTAGACGACGGACGCGCGACACGACGACGAAGAGACAGGTAGGAAGATTACAGGTCGACGACCCAGGTGATCTCAAAGCCGATCGCGACGCGCTACTGACGCGAACGCTATGCTCGAGGCTAATCGCAAGTGAAGAGAGATCGCTCGTGCGATGTGTTCGTCGTGGACCCGAGCAACAAGAAGCAACGGCTGTTTGATCCCGGAAGTCAGCCGTTCTCCGCACGTGAGAACACCCACGGCGATATGGTCTTCGATCTCAGAGCCAGCCGTGCTTGTTTTCGCTTGAACGTGCTGAACGTGGACGCCGTTCGAGACCGAGACGATATTCACGCACAGATCTACACAGAAGAAGCGGTCGGAACGGCGAGGTAGGACAGACTGCACCTATGTGTCACGACCACGAAGACCGAGCTCGGGCTCGCGCGGTACTCTCGGCTGCGCGCTTTCTCGCCCTATATAGGCGGTTGGCGCGCGCGGCAGGACGCACACTCTTCTCGCTCGTTCTCTCTTGCGTATCGCGAGGGTACGATACGGTAATATGCGCCGCCGAGGCAGGGAGAACGCGCGCCGTGTCAACGCGCGCAGCCACCGCCGATATCGCGACAACGCGCGCGCAACCCCCGTGGAATCAGCGCCATTCGATTCTCACCCTCGGAGGAAGCTGCCACGTGTCGCTTGCCGAGAGCTTGCTCCAGAGTGCGCCTATCTCCAACCAGCTCTCTGTTGGTCCGGGCGTGCTCCGCTCCATTCCATTGACGTGACCGTGTCTGTCTGACGTGTCTCGCGGCATGTCTGTCCCTTGTCGAAGCCTAATTTCGCGGCGAGATTTTCAGACTCGTGTTATCGCGTGTCGACGCGAACCTTGTTCGAGTCTCGCGGGATTCGCGACCCCGAACACACGTCCCGGAGGAAAACGACGAGCGATGGAAAATTCGACAGTGAGCGTTCCCTCCCGAGAACTAGGATACCTTTCATCCGGCTCTCGGTGGATCGATGCGCTTCGTTACGTTATGATACACGGTCTCTCTCTCTCTCTTTCTCTCTCTCTCTCTCTCTCTCTCTCTCTCTCTCTCTCTCTCTCTCTCTCTCTCTCTCTCTCTCTCTCCCCTCTCCCTCTCCCCCCCTCTTCTCTCTCTCTCTCTCGTTCTCTCGCTACGTTGTATTTGTATATTGCACTGTACCCATCGTTCGATATATCTATATCCATCTGCAAACATTAAACGCGCAGCAACATCAATACGCATCGAGAAATTAAAATTTCCATGTGGACGGATGCTGTGTACATATTATCGGTGTACTTTCACATTCGTTTTATTCCAATTTTTGCCTTCCGACTGTTAAATACAGCATAGTAGATTCATTGCATTTCGTATAATGAAGACTTTTAGGAAAGTGGGCGCTGATCCTGTAGTGACGTAAAAATCTTTTCATCATGTGATATTTCAATGAAATTTTGCCGATTAGAATGACTGAAAAATCAGTTTTGTTATTTTTATAAAAAACTTGGTACGTATTATAAGGGAAGAATATATTCCAAGAGGCAGCACACAACAAAATAGATCCAATTATTTATGAACTACAAATTTATGAAAAGCTTTTTTCCGCCCCGTAAGTTTCATCCTATTATTATTCTGAACGCTTGTTAAGAACGCTTGTTTTCTGAGCGAATCTCAATCTACTTATGGCTATAATATTTTCCTCTCGTTGTGAATATATAACATTTGAAATGGGATCAAAAGCAGAGATAAAGAGCTTTGATGAATGTAAAGCATAAATATTTTTATTACAACCTTACCTTTGCTTGTAATATCATATATTTTCCAAAGTTATATTTTGCACAAAGTGCATTTTCTCCAAAAGTACATCAGCATATGTTACAAGATATTTGCAATTTACAAGGAATCTTAAACAAAAACTTAACGTACCTATAACGTGACTTTCTCTCATCGCAAGATTGAGCTCTAATGAAAACAATAAAACATACTATTGAATCCTTTCAAAAGAAACCTTAAAATCTACAATAAAAATTGATATATAATACTCATTGTGTGTCTTGGCCACCTCTTGAGTCTTGAAGCCATATAATTAGTACCAAACGAAATCAATCATTGAGAAGCAATATTGTTCAATCTACCAACGCAATCGTCCTTATTCGTCACGATTGCAAAAGAGATCCATTAAATTTAAGTTATAGGGAGCATCATAAAAAAGATTAATAAAACTGAAGTTTTCTGAAAATAAAGCTTTTACTTACCAACTCGACAAATTCCATCGTTAGAACTCAGTTGTATTCGTAATCGCTCGACGATATGTATATGGCTTCACGATACATTCTAATGTTTATGTAAAAATAACAGATTTATATACGTCAAGAATCACGTGACTGCACGTCGCATCGCCTTAAACTCTACAACACGTTAGTCGATATCTCGAATGACGTAACCAATCAGTATACAAAAGTTATTTGCTTTTTTTCTTTCAAAGTCACGAATTTTTCTATCTATTATAAAACAAAAGTGAGAAGCATGTAAAAAGACATATGAATAATTATTTCAGATTTAACGTAAAGAAAAGAAGAAGAGCAAAAGTACCATAATCTATGGAAAATACTAAGGTGAAGAAGACAGACCATTTATAAATGGCTTTAAATGGCCTGTACAGGCGCCTGCGCGATGATACACAAGCAGCTAGACCCTACTTCACTTTTACGTCGCCATATAAATTCAGGCCTGGCAACGAGGCCCCTTCGCCGTTTGTAGTTGATTACTGATACGAAACAACGAGTGCGAACTGGTGCGCTGACCAGGCATTGTTCAGTCGCACTCGGTCATTGCATCGAGTTGGGTGTGCAATGGACGCAGTCAGTCACTTAGGATCTTCGTATCTGCTGTCAGTTACGCATCACGCTCAGGTAAATGTAATGATGAACGTTTATAAATCACAAGTTAACCTAACCTAACCTAATCCTAGTCTAATGATAAGCAGTCATGAAAAGCCTTGGGAATAGAGCGTGTTTTAACAGCATATTTAACGCTACGCATTGTTACATAGATCCACGCATGTGAGCAGGTAGCTGTTGTATCGTCGCCAGTCGAGGAGCGGGACGACGACTCTGCAGGATAGGAACCCTCAATTGTTGACAACGCTCGTCGCGCGCTTGCCATTGGCTTTTTAACTGTATCGGATACATCGGAATTCCAGAAAATGCAGACACACAAAAGGACACAGTGCGAGGACTCCTCGACGGGGAATATCTTGCGTCATCGTTCTTGGAGCCACGATCTCGATGACGAGGACGAAGTTGCCAGCGAGAATGCATTGCTAAACGAAGCCAACGAGCCAAGGTTCGCTCATGAACGAACGAATGAGCTAGCACAAGCAGCCTTATCAAAATTATTCACAGATCGCAGAGATTACGCGCTTGACGATTATCGCGAGCACTATTGAATCACGTGTATCGATATTTATTAATTATTAAATCGAACGCGTTTCTCCATGTAACGCTATGAATGTCAATTACGATATCACCACGTCTAAATTGAGCGCAATCGATGCAACTTTCACATCTTGCAGTTTCAAATTGCAATTCAAGTTCGAATATCGTCAATATTTGGTATAATGTCTTTCGACCACATGACGGTGGTATATGTGATAATCCATAGATAGTAGTAGTGTTATTTGATAAGGCTGCCACTGAGAATTACAAGGCAATTGTGGTCTGCCTATGTTATAAATATTTGAAAAAAAAAAAGCAATATAAAAATCATTGATCATTATCATTCTGTATGTAATTGTAGATAAAGCTTAAGTTTTCAACTTAATATTAATTTCTCGCGTTAATCACACAACATTGACATAATTTTATAAACTTTTTTACATTATTATACAGGATGGGGCAATAACTATTACAACTTTTATGTTTTCGAAATATGTTATAAAATATATAATTTTTTTATAGTTGTAATAATATTGCTTGGAAAAGTTCTCCCATTATATCATTCGTTTAATTCACATTTTTTCAGCAATGAGTGTGCAGAAAATAACAGTTGTGCAACCGTTTAAGTATGTCATTGTTCTTTATTATTATGCTTGATAGTAAACATGCAGTTGTACACACAAATATTAATATCACAGTATATTATCATCTAATGGTTATTATGTTATGTATATAATATATAATTTATAATGTACGTAGTATTATTTACTAACTCATTAGTTGCGACTTATGCTTAAAGATAAGATAAATATTATGTTCCTACTATTGTCACATGAGATAAAAATATATAACGAGAAGGAAGGGTAGAAAGAACGGAACACAATCGGTGTCCAATTAACAAAGATTCTTAAAGAAAATTATAAATTTATTATATTTATGCATAAAGATAACTATATATTTAGGAATTGGATAATTACCGTATGAAATACTGTGAAATAGAAATATAATATTCTAAGAACTTCTCTAAAAATATTATAAACAAAATGCATCTATATATGTTTGCAGGCAAAATCATTCTGTTTCGACAGAATGCAACTCTTGCCCGACTATAACGTTTGCGGAGGAGAAGATGCGTCGTAAACTGCGATTCTTCTTTATGAACCCGATCGAGAAATGGCAAGCGAAGCGACGTTTCCCCTATAAATTCATTATTCAGCTCATCAAGATCTTCCTTGTGACCGCGCAACTCTGTTTGTTCGCGCACAATAATTATATGCACGTAAACTACACATGGGACAATCGAATTACGTTCTCTCATCTGTTTTTGATGGGATGGGACTCTACTCAAGAGGTATGCATCTTGATCGCAGCTTGCTCACATATTCCTGAATTTAAATGATAATTTTATTTCTCAATAATATCGAGCGAAAGGTGATAATATACATGAAAGTTTGTACTCTTATTGTGCAACTTTGTTTATCAGATAACTCATTGCAAACCGATAAGTGGTCGTCGAACGTTTCTATATCGCTTTATATTTCAATCTATATATCGAACTTTAATATAATTATATCGTAATCGAATAATTTATTTCGCTATGTTATTTTATATATATATATATATAAAAAGAATAACATTATACGCGTATGCAAAGTTACAGTTTTCTAAGACATACTTTCCACTTTGTTAAGATATAAACTTGTAACATCTTGAAAATTAAGACAATATTTTTTCCTTTGACTTATTAACTTTCAGAAGCCAAGTGGATGAATGTATTTACAAAGGTTTATGATTATACGTTTTAGGTGCCCGCATATCCACCTGCGACGGGACCATTAGCCATTTACAAACGCAGCGATTTCTACGATGCTATCGATTACGCTATGCGTGGTTACTACAATGTCGATGACGCCATCGGTTCATATTCATACATTGCCGAGGATAACTCGGTTGGACCCTTGACTTTGTGTCTCTATCAATACAAAGAGGGAATCATATTTGGCTTCAACGAGAGCTACGTGTTCGACAATGAGATCGTGGAAACGTGCGTGAATATTACTCTGGAAACATTCGATACATTTAATTCGTCATACAGTTTGCTGCAAAACAAGAATATTAATGTTAATTTCTCCGCGCTAGTGCGTGCTGAACTCAAGTTTAGTCTGAAGACGGTAAATCTCAAAGCAGCGGGGCCGATGACGCCACCTGATTGCTATCGTTTCAATGTCCATATTTATTTCGATAATCGTGACTTCGATGGACAAATGCTGCTCTCATTGGACGCCGAGCCGAGGAAATTGCAGTGCAAAGGCGACACCCGTTATATCACGGACAATCGCATCGAGTCGGCACTGAGGACTCTATTGAATTTGTTTGTCATACTGATTTGCTTTATCTCTTTCCTCTTATGCTCGCGAGCGATTTATAGGGCGCAAATGTTGAAATTCGACACGATGAACTTCTTCAAGAAAACGTACGGCAAAACGTTGAGTCTCGAGGGCCGACTGGAGTTCCTCAACTGCTGGTACATCATGATCATCATCAACGACGTGCTGATTATCATTGGTTCCATCATCAAAGAACGAATCGAACGTCAACATTCGAACAGCGATCATTGGAGCGTGTGCAGCATATTCCTCGGTATCGGCAATCTTCTGATGTGGTTCGGCGTGTTACGCTACCTTGGTTTCTTCAAGACATACAACGTCGTAATTCTGACCCTGAAGAAAGCTGCGCCGAAAGTGGCGAGGTTTCTGATATGCGCGATCCTGATCTACGCCGGTTTCACTTTTTGCGGCTGGCTGGTGCTCGGCCCGTACAACATGAAGTTCCGCTCCCTCGCAACCACGTCCGAATGCCTGTTCGCATTGATTAACGGCGACGATATGTTCGCCACATTCTCCATCACGTCTTCCAAGTCACCGGTGCTGTGGTGGTTTGCTAGGATCTATTTATACACATTCATCTCACTTTACATTTACGTCGTATTAAGTTTATTCATTTCTGTGATAATGGATGCCTACGATACCATCAAGATCTACTATCGCGACGGTTTTCCGAAAAATGACCTGCAAACGTTCATAGCACCGTGCACAGACGAGGCATCGAGTGGTCTCTTCATGGACGATTCCGAGAAGAAAACATTGACGGACTTGCTCGATCGATTTTGTTGTTGTCGGAAAAGGCCCTTTTACGAATCTTTCTCGGAGTCATCTACTGAGGACTGTACGACCAAGTGCGAGCAAACCACTGGAGGAGCCATCTGCGTGTAGCGCATTAATTGAGAGCACTTGGAAATCTTACGGCGCGACTTCAGATACTCAATACGATAATGACTCGATTGTGTCAACATCCTTGATCTAGAATATTCCTGGTTAACAAATCTCTTTCTGCATGTCGTGATCTCAGATAAGATGCGAAGACTAAACCATGTCTTTACAGCGTGAGTAAACACATATATATTATATTCGTTTGTTTTTCTATGTAACTTGCATATAATTGTGCTGTTATAACGAGAATAATAGCAGATAGCTATTAGATAGATAAATTATTATCCCAACAAAATTTTGCTAGAAAATGCAATATAAGAAGAACGAAATAAAAATAGAAATAGTCTTTTAGCCCCGATATAGATATAATATTTCATGCTAAAATGTCTTTGTTATGCGAAAAATGAAAGAGGTTTTGTAACCACAAGTAGCATTTATTGATGTTGATATAACACATGCAAAACATATGACTAAATGACCTGCCATACGTTTCTATTATTGTCATCGCATAAATTTCGTGTTGCGTAATATCTTAGAAAAATATCTATTTATTATACATCGACATGTAAATCCCTATTTTAACTTTTAACTTTTAATATATAATTACGAAAGAACGGTTTTAACGTTGCGTCGCGCGTAAAATCTTTTATGTGCAGTATTTGATTGAGATAACTTTGTATATTCGCGTACAATGCAATTGTGCGTTTTTATTGTACTTTATGAGTCAACAATGACACTGAGAAATTATAGCGAATTCACATAATAGTAACGCATTATTGTTATGGTATGTACAATCTGAAGAAACAACATTCTTGAAGAGAACGAGTGATGAAAACTCTTCATGCAAGTTGTAGCTCAATTGTTACACAATCGATGCAATGTTACATAGTTACAAAGTTTGTAAAGAATATCATACAACGTATAATTTAATAAGTAAAGTACACCAAATTTCATAAAGTTATAGCAGCTCTACATCTGGCTAGGCAACTATATATAAAATTACTCGACATCAAATTTATTTTACCGTAGAAAAAATAAATAAGCATGCAGGATTGATGATGCACGAAAACCAGACGTTAAAATGTAAATTATGCTAACGAATAATAGCCATAGTTCTATTCTGATGCATGTATACATGATAAAAAACATGGTTACTGTGACAAGCGGATTCTATATTTGCGGTTGTATATAAATTCGCATCGAACACGCTCGCACAATAGAAGCAACAATATCCAAAGAAAAGTATTTATATATTTACATCGAAAAGTACAATAAATGTTTGATTTTTTTAATAAAAGTTGTTATATCGTTCCAATTCCATAAAGTAAATAAATAAATACTATAAATAAATAAATAAATACTTTATATTTTAAATTAATGTTTACACAAAAGAATCGAATGCAGCTGAATCGATCGGTGTGAGAGATTTGTTCGTTTCGCTTGCACTTTGTTTCCTATTGCTCTTTGATAATTACAGGGCTTGATAATTACATCGATCTCGATTGTGCAGCTTTCTCTTTGTACTTTGAAATCGGTAAATTAATCTCGAAGCCCCGAGGCACTTGCGTAGGTAGGTATTTATATATACGCTATTGATACACGGTGGATAAACTATTTCTGGTTCCAATACGCTCTACTTTCAGTGGAAAGAAATGTACAGCGAGCGCGATGTGCGCAGCAACATGAGGGAGAGACCGGAAAGCTCTAGTGGTGTAGTGATAATAAAGAAGAGCCGACCAGCCGACATGAATGCGAGCGCACTCGTGTTTATCCCACTCTCTCACACCTGGCGATCAGATTTCTCTGTAATAGAAGAAACATAGCATCTCGCTTGCGCGAGTTAAATGTCATGGCTCGGCCGCTTGATTTTACGAAAGGACCTAGAAGAGAATCAATGGATCGTGGGTCTTCTGGTAAACGCGGACGTAGCCGACACACCATTTAACGCGCTCGCTGCTACATTCATGCACACAGCGTTCATACACGCACGCTTGGCTCTTTGTTTACTCTGTGCGGTGACGTATGTGTGCATGCACACGTATATATGAGACAGCGCACTGCGAGAGAACGCGACGAGCGAGAGCGGTTCGATGCAATCGAATGCCCAGCCGCAGTCAGTGGCGAACAGTGCCGAGTCGAGTGCGTTGACCCGTGTAGAACGGGAAGAACGATGGCCGTTAACCGTGACTGAATGTGATCCATTGTTTACGTCGGCACGCATCTACGGGGCTATGCATGTCCCTCGCGAGTGAATCGTCGTCGTCCTCGTCTTCGCGATAACGACAACCGCGGATGAACATGTCGTCATCGTCGCCGTCATCGCTGTCGAAAGCTGCGGCAGCGGGAAGCGCTCCCGCGAACAAAGGCGAGCAGCAGGAGTTCCCCTTGGCCTTGGACAAAGATGCCAGCGAGCACAGCATCTCCAGCATAATCTCGTGCGTGTCCGTTTCGCCAAAGCACGCGGAGAACAGTCTGCGCGTCATGGAGAGTTATCTGCACAAGCAACAGCTGACGGACGTCACACTGATTGCGGGTGAGCGGCTGGGAGACTGTCTGGGCAGTAACAGCGCGTCTGCACTATGATCTGTTAGCTGTCAATGCTCGGATAATACTTGATAATGATTAACCGAGTATCTCAATTGAAAAGCATCTGAAATTGTTGACTAACGAATAATTAAAGACATGGAAAGTTTCTACCTTCTCATCTTCACTGTTCTTAGAAATTGTCATTGGGATCCTTTGCTGCTGAATAATTTAAAGCTGTTGCTTCAGGTTTTCAATAGTAGATAGTTGAAACATAGCTTATTAATTTATATCCAATCATTTGATTCAATATCAAGACATCTTGATTCTTTTTCTACTTAATGATTTGTGTTTCTTATAGGAAATAGACGCTTCCCAGCTCATCGATTGGTACTCAGTGCTGGATCTGAATATTTTGCTGCCATGTTCACGAGTTCTTTACGAGAGGCAGAGCAGGGTGAAATAGAATTAATGAATGTAGATGGAGATGCATTGTGGGCTTTGGTTCTTTATTGTTATACAGGTAATCCTATTTATGATACTCTGTATTTTATTTACAGATAGAACAACTTAAAGATATTAATAATGTTAATTACATATATATTGTTAAAGTTCTTAATGTTGGTTTTCTACATTTATACTCAGGTTGCATAGAATTACAAGAAGATAGTGTAGAAACTCTCCTTGCAACTGCATGTCTGCTGCAATTGAATCCAGTTATCAAAGCATGTTGTCAGTTTCTTGTTAAGCAACTTCATCCAAGCAATTGTCTGGGCATACGGATGTTCGCAGATACACAGGGCTGTACAGAACTGTTTGAGCATGCACATGCATACACGACCAAACATTTTATGGAAGTTACAAGAAACCAAGAATTTTTACTTTTATCTGCCAATGAAGTTGCAAAACTACTTGAATCCGAGGATCTTAATGTTCCATCAGAAGAAACTATCTTCCACGTAAGATTTATTGCATACTCTGTGTAAATTTCTTACGATATGAATAACTTTGTGCGAATGCAAGGTAAAGAATTTATCTGTCAAATAAATATGTTTACATAAAATATTTGTGCTCCATCTCTTTGAGATAATTTTATACAAGAACGTTGTATACCTTTAGGCTCTTATGATCTGGCTGGAACATGATCCAGAAAATAGGAGCAAAGACGCCAGCAAATTACTAGGTCTAGTCAAATTACCGTTACTATCGCCCGCGGTGAGTTCATCAATAGCTCGATTCAATGTTATATACAGGATCAACTAACAGATCAAAACAGTTTATAGCTGACAATATCGAGAGCAACGAAATGTTCAAGGACCAACGAATGGCGCAGGAATTAGTAATGGAAGCACTGAAGTATCATTTGTTACCCGAACGAAGACCCTTGCTTCAATCAGGAAGAACGAAACCAAGAAAAGCCACCGTGGGTACGTTGTTAGCTGTTGGAGGAATGGATGCCAATAAAGGTAATTTCATATATGCATGAAATATCATTTCATTTTCGGTTTGATATAAAATCGCGATTGATATCAAGAAAATGTAATATCAATATAAACAATCAATGCATTAATGAATATGTAAAAGATGCATCTGTAAGAAATTGAAATGAAAATATCAGTCACTCTATTTTTTTTTTATAATAAAGTAAATAATAAAGTTAATAAAATTTTCAGGTGCCACATCTATAGATGCATTTTCATTGCGTGACAACGCCTGGACATCTTTTGCTGCCATGAGCGGCAGAAGACTGCAGTTCGGCGCGGTAGTAGTCGATAGGAAATTAATTGTCGCGGGTGGCAGAGATGGTTTAAAGACACTGAATACGGTGGAATGCTTCGATTTCTCCACTTTTCTATGGAGCACCTTACCACCCATGAATGTTCATCGTCATGGATTAGGTATGTGATGATCGATGCGAGATCTGTTCTAACTTTTTAGATATGTTATAACATGTGTTAAAAATTACAGGAGTTGCGGTGTTAGGTGGACCCTTATATGCTGTTGGTGGACATGATGGTTGGAGTTTTCTTGATACAGTAGAAAGATGGGATCCAGCGACACGTCAATGGAGCTCGATATGTCCAATGTCCATACAAAGGTCTACAGTTGGCGTGGCTGTATTAAATGATAAGTAAGCTACGTACTAATTTAAAGTATAATATTATAAATTGGTTTCAATATTACATATATAAAAGAACATATTTCAAGATGTATTGATATAAATATTTAATATAAATAAAAATATCTAATATTCATATTTAATAAAAAAATAGATGAAGGAATTAATTTCTTTTTCCTCTGTTTTAGGTTGTACGCCGTAGGAGGAAGGGATATCAGTTCCTGTTTAAATACTGTGGAATGTTATGATCCTCACACTAACAAATGGACACCGTGTGCACCTATGTCGAAAAGGCGAGGCGGCGTAGGTGTAGGAGTGGTAAATGGTTGCCTTTACGCGTTAGGTGGTCATGATGCTCCAGCCAGCAATCCCAATGCTAGTAGATTCAATTGCGTAGAAAGGTAAGATCGTGCTATTGTACAATAAATAGATTATAACTTTTTAATGTAGATTGTGCTCTAATTCTTCTCCACAATTATATCGAAAAAGCGAAGTATCAAACAAATTATCTTTTGTTTTATATGTTGAAATCAATTAATTTTTTCGAATTTTATCAGTCTATATTAAGTATAATGACATAAGAATAACGTGATTGACAGGTATGACCCTAAAACCGATACATGGACTATGGTCGCACCAATGAGTGTGCCCCGGGATGCAGTCGGTGTCTGTGTGCTAGGTGACAGACTCATGGCTGTGGGAGGATACAATGGTCAACAATATTTAATGTTGGTGGAAGCTTATGATCCACATCTTAACGAATGGGAACCTGTAAGTATAAACTGTTCGTATAGTTTAGTATTCGGAATTTATTGCATTCTTCCGAGATTTAAAAGTGCAAACAAATCCGAACGCATTGTTATAATTAAGTAGAATGACTTTAATTAAAATTACTTTATATAAAGCTTACAAAATGCGTTTATATTTAAAGGTTGCTCCTCTTAAAGCTGGCCGTGCAGGACCATGTGTCGTCGTGAAAAATTTAGCTAATAGCACTTAGACTATTTCTTATTAAATAATCACTAAACGGGCTTCGTTATATCATTTGTGTATTTCAAGACGTAACACTGTCTGTTGTCTCTCTTTTTCTCGTTATTGTGATATCGTACGTATATTAAATTAATTTTAGTGTTACTATCTTTGTAAAGCAATGTTAAGTTAAACACTTTATCCATAACAAATATTAAATTTCTTTCTAGCATAGTAATTTTTATAGGATTTTTACACGTTTTCTATTGATATCGGCAAACGGTATTTCGTTGCTTATTTACAAATATGTATACATATTACGATTTTATATAAACTTTCAAGCTAACGAATAATTTTGCTAATAACAATGTTGTGGCAGTTTGTATTTATCATATAAATTTAGAATATGTAAGAATTTTTAATAGAATTTGTATATACATGGTTTCTTCATAAGAAGAAAGTTTCTCGTAAGTTTCTTCCTATTTCTCTGTGATGTACAATAAATTATTAACCTTTTCTACATATGTATGATAAAAAATAAGTGTTAGATATAAAAATTGAAAAATAAGTATTATAGATATAGAAGTATTTTTAGTATCGTTCGTGTTACATTATAATGTTATTAATTGAAGTGTAAAAATTGAAGTTTGACGAGCTTCTAAGCGAAAAGAAAGGAAATGTAAGGACAAATTATTTTTTTCATTAAGATAAATGTCTTTATTTACACATGTACGATATATGTCTATATTTTATGGATATATTTCCTTGAAATAAAATAATCATCAGCTAATTAAAAAAGAAATTCTTCACATTATTCAATAAATTTATCTCGTAAACTTTCTTAACAAGCCGGGAAAGTCCTGAAAAAATCAATTACGGACGATTAAATATTTTTCATAAAATTAATTCATGAAAATTATGAAAAATATAGATAATATTTTTATTATTTGTCGGGATGACATAGAAAAAGTAAAAATAATATGGTTGAGACATAAATAACTTATGACGCAAGTAGCAAATATACGTGCGGAGGAAAGAAGTCGATAAATTATTTACTAGATGATTTAATTAAAATTACCGTGGAAAATCAGATGCCGGTTCTGCAAATTTATGCCTAACCATGAATGTAGCAATAGCTTCTGCTACTTTATCCGGGACATCTTCGTGAACAGCGTGTCCGCACGCAGGTAATACTTGCATTTGAAATTTACCTATGATTTTACACAAAAATAATTAATCAGAAAATACCGTAGAAACAATATATTGCATTATCAATCTCGAAAATTCACATACCTTGCATCTGTCCGACGGTGAGCTCACGATCTAGTCTATCAACTCCTGCTAGCAACAACATTTTTGGTGCCGAGACATTCAAAAATGCCGTCGACAATCCTTTAAACCAGCCGAACCAATGCTGCTCTGTCTTTGCCAAATCTATTCTCCAAACATATTTCCTATTGGCAGGAACAGTAGGAGACACAGGTGGCGGCATACTGCACGAATCTTCCTCTTGGATAATATCATCTCGCGATATAACTGGTTCTGGATTAGATTCACACGTGTATTGGGTTGACAAAGAGTCAATATCATGAGTTGCTAATTTGTTAGTTTCAATGCTGAAAATGGCATGTAGTATGACTCGATTTATATTTTTCATTTTTATCTATAAATTTTTAATATTTATCTATAAAATATTATAGGCTTAAGAACTCACTAACTTCTTTATCTGCCCAGGAACTGAGACCTTTGCAGACTGTATATTACGAATTTGGCCACTGCGTACACTAAACATAATTCATTAAAAACTTATCTCTAGATATGAAAAAAGATGTGAGCATCAATTTGATCTTACGAAAGAAAAAGAAACAAATTCAGACTAATTCAGACAAATAACAAATACCAACCACCATTCTATTGCCTGTGATATGGTGCTAAAACTAGATGGCCTAGATCTCAAAAAGCTTTGCATAGAAGCTAATGCATCCATTGCTGTGCCTTCTACAACATCTATAACTCCTAATCCGTATAAATTTGGGATTAGCTGAGCTGCTCTCACAGCTACTGCTCCACCCATGCTGTGACCAACAAGGATTATTGGAGCTTCAGGTTCAATTATATCTATAATAGCTGCAACATCCCTACATAAAAGATATGTTGATATTATCAAATATAATACAGATCTTTTCTAACATTTACATCAATGAAGTACTTTTGTTTAGTTTTTTTAAATCATATTGTAAACTTCTTTCTTATCTGAAAAATAAAAGAAAAACTTAAAGTTATCAACAAATGTCGTATACAATTTACTCACGATGCTAAAGTATCCACTGACAAATCTTCATCATTTGTAGTGTAAGTATCCCCATGACCTCTAAGATCAATTGCCATAACTCTACATAATATCATTGTCATAATTGATTTCTAAAATTTATAATATATATTAATTTTATTGTATATATATCATTAGCATTTTACTTTTACCGTTAACATTTATTTTACATCCCCTATTTATAGAAAATAAGTAAATAACTTATTCCGGATACTTACTGTAAGTTCTGCCCATGTTAAACCACTGTAACCACCACCATGTAATAAAACTAATAATGGTCCTTCTGTGCCTTTGATATAAATATGGAAAGTATTTTGTCCCACCAACACATCCTTAGAATAATCAAAATATGGATTCCACTCTACTGGATCGTAGTCTCTCTTCCGTTGTCCTCCTTTCAGCTTGTTAATCCTTAGAAATAAGAAAATGCTTTAGCTATATCTTAAATGATATCATAATAGTTTAAAAAACACTCACTCTATCCGATTCAATATTAATCATTTCCATTTGAACACAAACCTGGAATTTAATGCTGAAAAATTGACGGCTGATGGTGGTAGTCTGGATTTCAAAATTGACTTTTGGAGAGCAGACATGTTAATTGTAGTGTAGATTAAATCTATAACAATTTGAGAACAATATTTGGGTTTTTAATTGCAGTCACATATGCAAGTCAAGAAGAAAATAGTTAGCGTTGTGATCACGATTGAGAATGTAAAAATTGAAAAAGAACGCGGAAAACACATTCAATGCTAACAAATGTCAGTGCGAAATTGTCAGTATGCGAACTTTTCTCTCACTCTCACTCTTCCTTACTCTCTCCCGCGCTCACTTACTTTTTCACTCTTTCCTTTTCTTTTTCTCTCTCTCTCTCTCTCTCTCTCTCTCTCTCTCTCTCTTTCTCAATCTTAGCTCAAGTGTCTATAGCTAGATGCATCGACGAGATATTAATATAGACTGTTGGTCTTACGGGATTCAGAGTACCAAAGAAATCTCGCTAGCGCCCTCTTAGCAATATTGTGACTGGAATATGAAGCTATAGCTCAAAATAAGCATAGGTGGTAACAGATATGGAAAAATGGAAAAAAGATATCAGAAATATTATATTTTACTTAAATTACATTGGAGAAAGAAAAGTATTAGGTGTACAACTTTGCTTCCGCCGTTTTCCTATAGATGGCTTTAGCGGTAAGTAGTGGTCGAAATAAATAGATCGTAGACATCATGCAATAAACTTGGGCATCTGTCAACATAACCCCATAGAAACATTAGTCGATTTGTGTCTGTATCATAAAGTTATTCTCGATTGAAAATGTTAGTTTACGAGCCAAATTCTCGTCATTTGGCGCGGCTGAGGCATCGACTGCTCTCAAATACTTATGGTGAGGCCGCTATTAGTGAAAGAACGTGTCGTGAGTGGTTTCAACGCTTCAAGAACGGTGATTTTCATGTCGAAGACCGGCATAGAGGTGGAAGAGAGAAGGTTTTCGAAGATGCAGAATTGGAGGCATTACTTAATGAAGACTCGTGTCAAAGTCAAGAAGAATTGGCACGATCATTGGGAGTGACTCAACAAGCAATTTCAAAACGCCTCAAAGACATGGGAATGATTCAGAAGCAAGGAAATTGCCGTACGAGTTGAAACCGAGAGATGTTGAACGGCGTTTGTTTGCTTGTGAACAGTTGCTTGAAAGGCAAAGACGGAAGGGATTTCTCGCATTGTGACTGGGGACGAAAAATGGATTCATTATGATAACCCCAAGCGCAGAAAATCATGGGCATATTCACGTCGATGGCCAAACCGAATATTCACGGCTCTAAGGTCATGCTCTGTATTTGGTGGGACCAGCTTGGCGTAGTATATTATGAGCTGTTAAAACCGACTAAAACAATCACAGGCGATCGTTATCGAACGCAATTAATGCGTTTGAGCCGAGTATTGAAAGACAAACGGCCGCAATATAACGAGAGATGATAAAGTGATTTTGCAGCATGACAATGCTCGACCCCATATTGCGAAAGTGGTCAAGACATACTTGGAAACGTTGAAATGGGAAGTCCTACCCTACCCGCCGTATTCTCTAGACGTTGCTCCCTCTGACTATCACTTGTTTCGATCAATGGCACACGGCCTGGTTGACCAGCACGTCCGGTCTTATGAAGAAGTAAGAAATTGGATCGATTCGTGGATCGCTTCAAAAGATGACTAGTTTTTTCAATGCGGGATTCGTACGCTACCCGAAAGATGGGAGAAAGTAGTGGCCAGCGATGGACAACACTTTGAATCATAAATATATAACCAGTTTTTTACAATAAAGCCTCGAATTTCAGAAAAAAAAACCGCGGAAGCAAAGTTGTATACCGAATACACGTTCAGGTTTTTGTATTCTCCTATATATTAGCGTTGTTTGATTTTTAAGCTGTAAAATGCTTTTAGAACCAATTCATTGCCATTATTTTTTCCAAGGATATAGCTTGTTAAATTTTATCTACTGTAAGAAAAATTGTATTTTTATATATGTGATTCAAAAAGTAGGAAGAAAAATTGAATTTTGCAATATTCAGGATTTAAAATATATTTTGATATTATTAAGAAATAAGTACTTATTTTAACACAAAATTTATATTTCTTATGTTATATATATAAACAACATACTAGAATTAATGATTCAATGTATCAATTAGCTTATCACAGTAAATTGTCCAGGTAAAAAACGCTCTCATCCATGTTATCTAGGCAAACAATTATTCACATAAAATACTTTACATTTGTCTATGTTTTTGTTATTACATTTACAATCGTACGTATAATTTGTTTGCCCTCCTGGTGATTTAAAAGATTTAAGAGAGGATCCTGCATCTTTTGTTCTAACAAGTTTGCTAATTCTATTCTTATACGTTGTAAGAGTTGACCCACCTGAAAATAGTTTACAGCATCAAAGTCATATATTTTGTAAGATGTTTCTTTTTATCTTCTTTATCGCGTTTACAAACTTACCCTATGCGACTCTACAACAAACATAATCCAGCCATCCTCCAAGGAAAGGATAAATGTATCATTGTGTAACTCCATGTTCAACTGATAACCGGAAAACAACAATAACGGTAAGCTTGGGATCATAGAGACTTCCTTGATGTAAACTCGGCTAGTTTTGATCTTCTCCTGATACACCAGATATGGGCTCGTATAGTGTCCGATGCGGAAATTGACAGACGACGGGTGTATATAGACGAAACAGTCATCCATGGTTTGAAAGCGCAACTCCTTTGGTTTAGGCAAGGTAGGAACCGCACCAACTGATTGTACTTGAAACGACTTTGCCGGTGTGAAAACTTTTACTACGTTGGGATACAACGCCGCGCAGAGGAGACCCTGCAGTAGCTTGTAATTCTCATTGTTGACATTTAATTCAGGTCCAGTGATCTCTAAGATGTTATCAATATTCGGTCGTCTCTTGGGTAAGTTGACAGGTGCAAAGCCGATTGACACCAGCAACTCTAGGAACTGATACTTTATATCCGCCAAAGTATGAAAGGTTTGCACGGATAAGTAGTTCGAATTGGCAAACACTTGGGCAGCTTGAGCACTGCGCGAACGTACAGCTAACCATTCCTGTGCAAAAGAAAAAAAAATATGTCATACAAAGTAATATTGATAAAATGGAGTATATATATGTAGAGTACTAGTTTAAGCTACGTAGCAACATACTGAGTAGAAATACTTGTTTAAAATTTCTTGAAAGCTTTTTGCAACCAGACCTTAATTTTTAAGGTCTGGACACGTCATAATCAGATACTATTTTAATGATTAAAGAAACAATTTACGATTAAACTATAAACAAACTTTGAGCATTGAACCAATCATCAGAAATTATTTCACTGTTGCAAAAATACCTTGTAAGCCTTCAGAACGGTTAACTGATCCGAGTTAGCTACGGAGAAATCTTGCTTGGGATCAATCTCGTGTCTCTTTTCAAACGGAACATAAAACGGATTTTTGTACGATAAACAGGCTGCGATAGTGAGTGCTGAATCCAAACAGCAGAAAATTGCACCGAACAATATCAATTTTCCGATCTTTACATTGACAGGTAATGCAGCTAAATGATGACCAAGCGGCGTTAGCATGCATCTCGAATCAAACGCACCCACATCCTGCAAGCGTTTTATCGAGTTCGTGATATTCTCGTGTGTCGGTGGTTCCAGCATCTTTTCTGTGATAAAAAATGTTCGAAAAGACATTTTATATAATCTTAAATAGAAGAGATAGTGTGGGGGATTTGCCTACCTAATGTCTTATGAAGATCCATCTTTTTCCCTTTATACATAAACCGAATACGTAAAAGCAGCGGTTCCAGAGAAATCCTCAGTATTTCAGGTACAGGTTGCCCGGCTAAGTGATACTTAAATCTACAATATCAGAGGTTGTACGTTGTAAATGTCATACGCGTCATATTATTCTCCACAGGAATTAAAATACAAACCTATATGAAGTATACAAGTGAATGCAGACTCCGGGCATCACTCGACCAGCTCGACCTTTTCTCTGCATAGCATTCGCTCGCGACACCCAACAGGTGTCTAAACTCTCCATGTTTAAGCCCGAATTAAACCTATTTTCCTTCATCATTCCTGTGTCGATCACGAAGACGCAATCATCTATGGTGATAGATGTTTCGGCTATATTAGTGCTGAGTACAATTTTACGGACGCCGTTTTTGGTTTTCTGAAACACGAGATTTTGCTCTTCGCTCGAGAGACTCGAATGTAACGGAACGACGACGAATTGCTTAGTCTTTGGTGAGAGATTCTTGTTTTCGTATAGCTGATCTTTCAAAGTGAGAATCTCGGCAAAGCCTGGCAGGAACACCTATAACGTAATAAAATAATTGTGCAACACGGTACACCACATAGTCAGGCGTGATCGACAAATTAAACATACTTACTAGGATAGAACCCGTTGCGGGATAATCGTGTTCTCCAGAAACAATCCACTCTAGAATCTTCTCTATTAATTCTAAATTTATCTTTTTATGATCCATAACGTATAAATTTTTATACGTTTGTCTAGAATAACCATGGTATCTGCTGACGAGTTGCTTCAATGTCAAATTCTCGTCCTGGATAGATTCTTTAGGAGAACTGGCAGGTAATCCCTCGATATCAGCAACCTCCAAATCGATTTCAAGCTGATCCCAACCACCCTTGATCGTACGTGTGAATTTGGAATTTTCCTCGACAACGTATCCTATTCTTTCAAGTGCGTCCTCAAGAAAGATTTGCTCCACAGAGAAAGTAAATCCCGGGATATTTAAGACTGGTGCTTGCTCGAAGTACGAGGAAAATGAGTCGGCTTTGAGCGTTGCGCTCATCAGTATCACTTTCAAGGTCGGCCTTTTCAGAAGTAATTCCTTTAAAAGCATCAGCAGCAAATCGCTAGAAGAAAAAAAAATAATGTATAAAGAAAAGGCAGAGGGAGAAATATAAACATTTTACCTCTCAGCACTTCTCTCATGCACTTCGTCGACTACGACGTGAGTTACGTCTGGCAACTCGAAATTTGCGGATAATCTCTGCAGCAGTATCCCCGTGGTGCAAAATGTCAGTCTTGTTTTACTGGACATCTTACTTTCTAAGCGTATCTGATAACCGATAATACCTCCGATACTCTCGTCCCTTTCGGCTGCCACTCGTTCTGCGACTCCTATGGCGCTTATTCTTCTGGGTTGAGTACACATTATATTCACGTGAGGTTTATCCTCTGACTGTGATCTGTTAATAATCCAGTCATCTAAAATAAATTGCGGTACCTGTAATGTTTTCATTACGATTTTTATTATACTCTTTCTTCCGATAATTTCTTGTATGAATGAAGAAACAACACAACGTACCTGAGTGCTCTTACCACATCCGGTTTCACCTGAAATAATTACAACCTGATTCTGCTGTACAGTTTCTAATATTTCAGTCATATTAGACCAGACAGGTAATTTCTTTCGTGTCTCTTTCATCTTCCTGTAGTTGGCGTTCTTCTGTTTCTCTTTAAATCTTTTTTCTATCAAATCGTCCTCTTTGATAATCTCTTCCCAGGAAATATAATCTTTACTTTTTTTATTAGTGCTGCCAAGTTTATAATGACTAGCTGCATTTCCTTCTCCCTCATATTCTTGTTCCTTCGGGAATAACGGCTCATATTGATCCAAAAACTGTTCTCTATTTTCTTCCAAATATGTTTTAATGTCGTATTCATATTCCAACAATGAAATTATAGAAAACAATGCTGGTAAACCTTGATTAGCTAATGATAATGCATGGTCGTACAATTTCCTTGCTATTCTTAAACAATTTATGCGTGGAAATGTCCTATCGTTCTTATAAATATAAAAATATGGCGCTTCGTATGGATATTTACAACCTGTAAAATAAAAAGAAATATTTTTTTTGTTTCGTCAATCGGCATATTAATTGCAACTATCTTTGATATTTTTGGCCTTATAACTAATTATGTATAATTTAATAAGTATACTTGATTGTATTATACCTTCAGGAAATCTTATTTCTAATGTAAAACATGGATCTTCTTGAATGGGAGCATTTGATACTTTCTTTGGCAGTTGATGTAGAAATCTACATTTATCGGCGAACCTGCATTTATTGCGTAGAAAAAGTCGACATATCTCCCTTTCCTTTTCTTTTTTTTCTTTCACTACTACTTCCACAATTTCTTGATTATTTATTAAATAATTTAATTTTAATTGTACTGTCCAAATACGATTTTTTATTTTTTCGTGAAAGGCATCACCATATATAGATTCCATTATCTCTTTTTCCTCACATAGTTGTTCCAATAGATTTGCTTCATCGACGTTTTCAGAATCCTTATTTTGTGGAATATCCTCAATTCCATAATATTTATAGAATAATACTTCTAAAGCTTTACCTAAATCACCATCCGTATGCATTAAAGCTTCTGTACAATGTGAGGCATGAAAACTATAAAAAAAGAACCACAAATATCTTTGATATTGTACAGAATGAAGTATGAGTAACAAGATGTATCACTTTGGTCTTTAAAAATGATTTATACCCATAACTCTCCAATTTGGAAGTTGCAAATTCCCTTATTATTTGCTCTTCATTTTTAGGAATTGTGTCTTTGGAAGAATAATCCACTATTCCTTTTACAACCAAATTGCCACGTTCCATCCAATATTGTTTGTTTAAGTTTGACTTCTTATTCTCATATTCAGAGGCATCAGAAAGTTTGAATTTCTACAAAAGTATTGTAACAAGAAGAATAAATATAGCTAATCACTGATGTATATACTGACACATTCTGCAATGAATTTATGTATATACTTACAGTTCCATAAATATATTTAAGAGTATCGTACAGCTGTCGTTCAGATTCTTCTGGTATCTGCAGTGTTTGCATTTCCACTTTCAACTTGTTAAATGATGAAGAAGCTGTAGCCTTTTTTTGTCCATTGCTTTTAACAATATCACTACTATTCAAACATAAACAAATATAAATTATTAAGTTTAGCTCGCATTAGTTTTATAGTAGAGATGCAAAAAATAACAAATTTGTCTCACGGTATGTTTGTTCCATTCACTGGAAGATCTTCCATCATTCGCATACTATGGTGATCCATTGCTTCAATTTTTTTCTAAGTCACTTAGGCTTTTATCTTTTTAAAAATATTCTCAATTTAAACCCTACGTAATGTGTAGCAATGTAATACAACGTGACAAAATGTAACACGTGCCATCAGTCTAGTGCTGAAAAACGTGGTCACTCCTGACTTTCGTATTACTACATATGCACAAAGTTTTTATATGTGTATGTGACCAGCTGAGCCGAGATTAGACTCGTACAGCCCAAGGTCCGTAAATAGAGACAAAACGAAGTCAGGCCGCCATTTTGGAGCCAGAGAATCTGTGTGATGTACACTCGACATAATAGTTGGTGAGCTTTGTTTAGTAACCTTCGGAACGCATTCCGACTCGAGAAGGATGAGAGCTACCAACCTGCCTGCGAAGCACGCCTGTGCCAGGGGGACAGACTCCCCTCTTGTAAAACGAGTGCCAGACGCCATCTGGAGCTGTACCCGGACGTTGCCGAACTAAAATAGGTCACGTGACACGAAGTGGGGATACGCGGTGGTATTCAAATCTCTGCAGCCGCGCTCTTTCATATATATACTGTTTTGTGCAAATGTGAACACAGAAAAAGAAATATTTTTAATAAGTATTTTACAAAAATTTATTTTTATGTCTACTTATACATGTTAATTAATCATTATTTTGCCCTATTAATTAGCATGTATGAGTAGACATAAAAATAAAGTTTTGTAAAATACTTATTAAAAATATTTCTTTTTCTACGTTCACATTTGTACAAGATTATATATATGCATATTGGGTTGTGTAATATGTATAATTTCAAAATTATTAGGTAAAATGAAATGATAAAATTTTTGTCTGTATAATTTTATAAAATAATTGTATAGAAAATACAAAATTATAGATATCAGTGGCATACAACTATATACAACAACACAACTCAATATGCATATATTAGAAACACAATATAAATATAAAACTACATATATTTATTACAACTTTTATTTTGTATTTTTTTATTGCCATGTTTACAAATATTATTTTAAACGGTTATAATATTTTTTACAATAAAAGTAAAATTAATTACAAGAAAGTTTAATGCATCATATTTTTCCCGTCCCACTTGCAGACTGCGGACTGTCAAATACATTTTTGCTATGTATCTGATGTGGTGAAAAAAATTTGATGCATAAAACTACCATGCATCATACACACACACAGCTTGTAATATATGCACAGACACAATGACACATATATATACATAAATACGTAAATGTCAATATTATGATTATGAATATACGCCACACGCTCTTTGTCCTTCGTTGGTCCTTCTTTCTTCCTACATAACACTGAAATACTCTTTTTTGGGCACTTAAATATACAAAACACTGCAAAACACCTTTTCAAGTCACTGATAAACAGAAACTATTCAATATGGCGACTAACAGATGATGCCGAGTCGACTGCACTGCCACCTGCCTTTGTACCCAATCCGAGACGAACTAAAGTCACTTCCGTCAAAATACTCCCAGTAAAATACAGGGAGTTAGGAGCCCCTGCTTATTTGACACTTCGTATATGTCATTTTTCGCCTATCGTTGTGAGTCACTGCGCAGGCGTGCTCCGCAGGCAAAGCGGCAGCTCTCATCCTTCTCGAGTCGGAATGCGTTCCGAAGGTTACTAAACAAAGCTCACCAACTTTATGTCCGCAAATGTACTATGACCGGTATTCATAGTCTTATATTTAAGATCGTCTTAAGTTCATCTTCAGATACTTCGTAGCCAATGAAATAATTTGTACAGCATCTGAAGATGAATATGAGACGGTCTTAAATATTGGTCTGTTCTTTGTAGCTGCACTGCTGAACTGGTGCAATAAGCTAGAATGAAAAAACCTATATTTGTCTCACTTTAACTTATGGCACCAGTTCAACGGTGCAGCTACAAAGAACAGATCAAATAAGACCCGACTATGAATACCGGCCTATGTCTATGGGATTTTATGACTGGCTTTGGAGAAGAACTGTTCTGCTTGGAGCCATCTATTGAACTATGAACTATGATAGACTGTATTCGGAGGAGGTTACAGAGAGAAACATACCTTTCTCATTAAAGTGTCCAGAAATTAACAGTCTTTAGTATTACCAGAGAGGAAGCTGAGAGCGGCCAACACGGCCAACACGGCGTTTTCGGCGACACCGATTTTTCACATTGGGAACGGGCGCTATCTGCATCCATTTTGAAAGGGGAACTACGATGCTACATCCACTTTTAGGTCTCGACGGTAAAACCTACATCTGATGGCTGTCCGTGCTACATCCACTTTCAAGCGGTTTATGTCCGTGCTACAACCATAATAGCGTACTTGACAAGCACGGTCTCGAGCATTGTTATGCATTTGTAACATGAATTAACATGTTAACATGCACAAAAAAAATAAGAATTTATTATTAAAATAATTATTTATTTATTTTTGTGTCGTACTATCTGGAGTGTGGACTGCCACGGGGGGGGGGGACGGACGCCTCCCGTCCCCGTCCCCTAGGCTGAAATATTTTATGACGGTGGATGCAAACTAGGCTCAAAAGTAAAGTAGAGAAAACGAGCTTATTTATTGTGTTATTATTTATTTTTTAATTTTAATTTATGTAAATGGAAGGTGTGCCCTTTACATACACTCTTACCATGGTAGATGCATTATCAGGTCCCTCTTCCAGCTCGATGAGCCGTCGGTGTGAGTGTCGTGTGCGAAGCCTAGGGCTTATCCGAGTATGTATGTCGCGATATTTAATAGATTAGTTGGTAGGTTAGAGGCTGTCGCATTGGCGCGAATGACCCGGAGGTCACCAAGTAGGTGCGCTGGAAAATATAAAATACATTAATTATAAGAAAAATACAAAAGTGTATTGTCGATGAAGCTGATTGCCCAGGCCTGTTAGCCTGGGCAATATTTCTATTAGGAATATACATATATATATAGAAGAATATGCGTATTGGTGCCCACGGTCGGGCGGGGGGCAAATAGTCCACCGACAATAAAGTATTTAACTAATGTACTTGGCCTATGCTTGAAATAATTTTGTATTTACTCAGGGGGGCATGCCCCTCGAGGAACATTTATTGTCTAAATAAAAATGTACTAATAGGACTTTATTTTGATGCCAGAAACAGGCCTGTATCTCTAGCCGTTAAGAAGATATCGAAGATTAAAGTTATCCAACATTTCTCCGTTGATATCTCCGCTTCTACTGAGAGTAGAGAGTCGTCCATGTAGTAGAAAATGTAGGGTTTTGAAAAGACTTTAATTTGGTACCAGAGCCAGGCCTGTATCTCTAACCGTTTAGGAGATATCGAAGATTAAATTTTTCCAACCTTTCTCCGTTGATATCTCCGCTTCTACTGGGAGTAGAGAGTCGCCATTTACGGCAAAATGTAGGGTTTTGAAAGGACTTTAATTTGGTACCAGAGCCAGGCCTGTATCTCTAACCGTTTAGGAGATATCGAAGGTTAAAGTTTCCCAGCCATTCTCCGTCGATATCCAGCCTTCCTCCGTAGATATCTCCGCTTCTACTGGGAGTAGAGAGTCGTCCATGTAGTAGAAAATGTAGGGTTTTGAGAGGACTTTATTTTGGTGTCAGAACCAGGCCTGTATCTCTAACCGTTTAGGAGATATCGAAGATTAAAGTTTTCCAACCTTTCTCCGTTGATATCTCCGCTTCTATTGGGAGTAGAGAGTCGTCCATGTAGTAGAAAATGTAGGGTTTTGAGAGGACTTTATTTTGGTGCCAGAACCAGGCCTGTATCTCTAACCGTTTAGGAGATATCGAAGGTTAAAATTTTCCAACCTTTCTCCGTTGATGTCTCCGCTTCTACTGGGAGTAGAGAGTCGTCATTTACGGGAAAATGTAGGGTTTTGAGAGGACTATATTTTGGTGCAAGAAACAGGCCTGTATCTCTAGCCGTTTAGGAGATATCGATGGTTAAAATTTTCCAACCTTTCTCCGTTGATATCTCCGCTTTTACTAGGAGTTGAGAGTCGTCATTTACAGGAAAATGTAAGGTTTTGAGAGGACTATATTTTGTTGCAAGAAACAGGCCTGTATCTCTAGCCGTTTAGGATATATGGAAGGTTAAATTTTTCCAACTTTTTCTGTTGATATCTCCGCATCTACTTGGAGTTGAGAATCTTAATTATTGGCGAAATGTATGGTTTTTAGAGCACTACTTTGTGGTGCAAGAAACAGGCCTGTATCTCTAGTCGTTTAGGAGATATCGAAAGTTAATGTTTTCCAACTTTTTCGTTGATATCTCCGCTTCTACTGGGAGTTGACAGTCGTAATTAATGGTGAAATGTAGTGTTTTTAGAGGACTACATTTTGTTGAACGAAACAAGCCTGTAACTCCAGCCGTTTAGGAGATATGGAAGGTTAAAGTTTTCCAACTTTTTGATATCTCCGCTTGTACTGGGAATTGAGAGTGGAAATTTATGGTAAGATTAGGGTTGATATAGGATTACATTGTGGCAAGAGCGCGTTCCTGTATCTTGAACCGTTTAGGAGATATAGTAAGTTAAAATGTTTAACTTGTGATGTTAATATCTCCGTTTCTACTGTGAATTGAAAGTCGAGCTTAATGGTCAAAGTAGGGTTGATATAGAACTATATTGCAAAAGAGCGTTTCTGTATCTTGAGACCTTTAGGAGATATCGAAGGTTAAATCTGCTATCGATGAGGTTCGCTTATAATTTCCATTATCTCAAGAGCGCTTCTCGGGAACATTCCGTTCGAAAGGTTAGTCTGCGATAAAAAGTTTCTTGCGATCTGAGGCCGCTGTTGTTTAAAGTTAAATTGCAGCAACAGTATTGTTAATATTTATAATCGGAGTCTCGTCACATTAATTACGTGAATAACACGTGCTCCTCCGAGCGGATCGAATGCTCACTGATGGCCACTGTCAGTGCCACGAGCGAATGTCCGGAGCGGACGGGATGCTGAATTAAAAAACAAGACGAAGTGAACGGGACGCGGACAACGATACATCATGCGTCTCCATACATGTCAAATTGTTTATTATAGAAGAGACTTTGATATGGCAATATATATTCGAAGATTTAACATTTAATACGTACTTTTATTTTTTCTGCTCCTCCCCCCCTCTCCCCCGCTTTTTTTAGACCACCGGGCATAGTCTGGCATAGAGATGGCAACTGTCATTGCAGCACGGACATAAACCGCCTGATAGTGGATTTAGCACGGACTTCCACCACAGATTTTACCACCAAGACCTGAAAGTGGATGTACTATCGTAGTTTCCCTCTCAAAATGGATGCAGATGGCGTCCTTTCCCAGTGCGGAAAGTCGGTGTCGCAGAAAATGTCGTATTGGCCGCTCTCAGGTTACTCACTGGTATTACCTGAAAGTCGGTATAATTCTGAGCTATACGTTGTGTACTAACTTTGCACAGACGTAAGTCTGTACATGTCATATTCGTTACGTATTTCAGGTATGTGTGCAGTAATTTTTATTTGTTGGAATAAGTTATGTTTAATACAGTTTGGAATGGTATTGATAACTTTATTGCATTATATCTTGAATATTATTTTACAATGTAGTATATTTATAATTATCAATGTGTTCCTTGAATAATAGAGATCGACATGGCGTCTGCTTGTATGATTTTACGACGTAGTATCGCGACTTCGTGTGTCTGTCATGGGAAACGAAATTTCCGAAAATTCTTGTTGTATAACAAACGAGGTAGTCGCCAGTTTAAAAAGTCACAGACAGAAAAGACATCTGATATTCCAATAGACAGTAAGTTATTGTTTTTAAGCTAAGTTTACATATCTGTGTGTATATATATGTATATAAACATAATATTTAATTGTTATATTGTATTGTAAATAATTATGGGGTTTTATATATGTGTTTCATATTAAGTTCTGTTGATAATATAAAGATTTTGTAAAAATATTGATTTCAGTAAAGTCTTTCGATAATGTTAGAGCTATTTTTCTATATGTCTCTAAAACGGTAACATATATTCTTTGTCTTTATTTATAATATATTTATAATATTAATATAAGAAGAAAGAGATTACAAAATGTTCAGAAAAAAACTTGTTTTTATATAGAAGTTAAAAATTGTTATTGACTGTCTTGACAGTCAATATTTAGAAGAATTTAGTACGAAACATGTTATAAATTAAATGTTTTCTAATTATCTTTAATATGTATTATTTATTATGATTACAGAAAGAGGTGTAAAAGATGTTGGACTCAAAATAAATGGAAGATTTGTTACCGTACCAGAAATGATTCCTGAATTAATTGTTCCTTCACTTGAAGGATTCAAATTGAAGCCATATGTGTCGTATCAAGTGGAACACTTCGACCAGGGTGAATTTACTGCTCAAGATTTATTTAACATGGTGTATTCTAAAAAAGTAGAAGAAGATTTTGCAAATGGTCAGTTGGATGAGAATGGAGAGCCATTAAATCCGAGCGAATATGAACAACTCACTCCGCAACGAGCAAAAGAGAATGCTGAGAAAACTGGCTGTGATATGTTTACTGAGAACATTTTTAATACTTATAACAATTAATAATGTTGTAAGTTATATATGCTTTGATATTTATAATTCTAATATAAAAATAAGTTCTTTTGTGTAAGTGTATAACATTGAAGTAAATAAATGTAAACACATTAATTTAATTTTTCAATCTGCATATGTTTTATTCAGAATCCGCATGTATACATATGTCGACAATTTTTTGCAATTTACAAAAAGTAACTACTTATTATCGTATATGACTGTTGAAGTGATATTATATGCGCACTTTGCTAAGAGCATGAGCTAACGGAATTAGTAGTATGCACATATAAGTGACCATCTCAGTCCGGTTAGTTTTTTCTACGATGAATTGTCCGCATGTGGCAGTCATTGCTTGATAGCAAATAATTACTTCCACAGAAATGGTTGTAGCTTTTAAACAGATTGTTTCATGAAATAATAGCTATGTATCACATGTAATCGTCGCAAAATTTCTCACAAGAATATGCGTAATGGGCGTGTGAAATTAATAATTTATCAAACAATGTTGTAATGGATCTCTATTTTATGCAATTCGAAGCTCTATCAGTCCAGAAAAGACGGATATGAGATAACGCGTAATAATGCCAAAATTGATTTTCAATTCCTGAGATTCATGGATATCCTGCGTCATGATGTCCATTTTGCGGATGCTAAATCTCGTTTGCGATTAGGCTAACTTAACAGTTATGTTTTACTTATCAAAAGATTTTTGAGCGAAGTTTGATTGTTTCCTGTCGAGTAAAAAATGGCGAAAAATTTGAATAGTAAAGTCGTTGTCAGTTGTGCGCGGCCGGTATTGCTTACTATATACTGGCTAAATTACTAGGTTCTAATAATATATATATATATATATATGTATATGTATATTGTTGTTTTTTTCATTTTTAAAGTGCTGTATTCATATCAAACGTACAAATAGTTTTGTAATAATTATTGTTTTTCTTTTTTAACGTTTCCTAATAATTATAATCATGCAAGAAGCTCATAAAACAGAGCCATCGAAATAGAAGAACATTCCGTTTAAAAAAAAATCATATTTAGATATCAGCGAATATTCAAAACGCTTGTATAAAAGTAGTACAACTATTAATGTGGCTATAAATATTTCTAGAAAGAGATAACATATACAAAATGTTGCTCAACTTATACTCTTCTATAGAAAATTCGTGTGATCACATAAATAATTTATTTAAACATTTTTTACAGAATGCAGCACTTCTCGTCTCTTACATATTAGCTACTATTTACTGCTAATATTATTGTTTTTTTCTGTTATTATTTCCTATCCTCTATAGTCACCATTATGAAGAGTGGAAGAGGAGAACATCACTAATTTTGTACAATATTATTGGAACGCTTATTAAGTAAACTGAAAATCCTTCGAAAAACTTGCGTTATATTTCCACTCTTCGAATTAAATAAATGGAAAAGCGGGAGTGGCATAGTACTTGTATTTTCTTACGGGGAGAATTTTAATTCTATCTCAGTCGCGCTCTTTTATTCTTTGCCTATCTTCTTGATATTTCCCCATGTCTATGCCTTACTCTACGTATTTATATCTCATCAATGACTTGAGCACTCGTTTTTTCTTCACTCATTGGCAGTACGTAATATATTCCTAATATTTTCTGTTTTCCTCTTCAAGGGTTCATTCAAAAACTTCACAGTTCTCCCGCCGTAATTCTCAATAACGTATGCCTCAAGGCAAGTCATATGCCACTTGCTTTTTAACCAAATTTGGTGTTTCGTTTTATTAATTATCAGTCTATGATATAACTGGATATTTGACTGGTAGAATCAGTCATTTTAATAAGGCAGGTACATTTGTTACTGTACGACAAAGATTCCTTTGCATGAAATCTTTTGTATCACTTGCATTGCTGCAAATCAATGAAATGTACTACCTTTCTCTCAACATACAGATATATTCATGTGTAATTTTTCACACGGACTTAGAACACGCTGTAACGATAAGTAGTATTATAACTTTATGAAGCAGCATTTTAGCAAACGACTTGCAACAAGACGTTGTCTACAGTTTTTCATTAAATTTAAACGCTGAATTCTTCATTAGCAGTGTCTCAAATGGACAAAAGTACAAAAATGTAAATCTTTGGCATTCAGTAACATGTACCATACATCTAATCAGAGATCTTGAGTATGTAAAGTACATAATTATTATAGACGAGTGAATATGTTGTACTAAATTTTCCGTATGTGACAGTCTTTTAAAATATCTCTATTTAAGAGAAAATGATATGCAACCATTTGAATAATAAAAGTCAACGTCAACGTGGAAAGACTGAGTAGGGAATACTGCTGAGGAAGAGAAACAGAAAGAGAGAAAAAAGAAAGAGAGAGAGAGAGAGAGAGAGAGACGGGTTGAGAATCGACATAATAACTTAGCCTGGCTTTTCATACGCAAGATCTCGAGATAATTAATAATATAGGGCAGAAGTTTATTCCATGGGATCCCCTACATTCTCGAAGATGGTTGAATGTGGATTGCTGCTGGTGGGCCACAAGAAACCACCTACACTGCCCGGTGGTAAGTAAGAAGCGCCTCCACTAAGGCCCACCTAACATTTTACATTGTATCAATTACTTAATCTCTGTCATGTGTGATTCAATTTTTTTGTGCACCATTGTATTTATATGCACACACATGGGCAAAATGTGCTAAACGAAATGATAAGAAAGCATAGTGTAGGCGCTCTAATTTCTTAAAAATGCTTCTCGTAAAAAAAAAACGCAGTACTTTCGAAACTTTCATTTTTCTCGCGCTCTGAGGTTTTCATTTAATGGCTATGCAATAATGTATTGCTTCTACATAACTAGAATTCTTCTGATTAGGTATCTCCTTTCTGCATCAAACATGTGTAAATTTGTGAGAGAAAGAGAGAGAGAGAGAGAGAGAGAGAGAGAGAGAGAGAGAGAGAGATAGATAGAGAGTTATTAATGAGAGGGTTGCTATTATCTATCAAGGATCGGTTCATGCAAGTAAAGGCAAATTAGAGCAAAAAATAACCGCCAAATTAAAGAAAAATAATCATTTATTTGCAATTTAACATAAATAATTGTGCTAATAAATCGCAGGTATGTACTTTTTTCATCTTTTTTTTTTAAGTTAACTAAGTAACTGTACTAAATAACATTATGTACATCAGCTCACTATTGTAAATGTGCAAGGCATTTACAATAACGTCAAGATATTCTCGACGAGACTTCATCATCTGCGTCGAGTGTACTATGTACAAGGGTTTTCCAGTGTTGTTTTATACATGTCGATCAATTGACTTCCGCCAAAAAATAGAGATTTCGAGATCACAGTCCAATTGTGTAAGAAGCACTCGAGGAATCGGCTGTACAAGTCGCTTTGATACGTTTGCCCGGTGTCTATACTGTGTGTGATTTTTACACCGTAACTTCTCTATGAATTTACCTGCTGGCTCCATATTAGCGATCTCTCCGCTAACTGGCAGTCCGCCGCTAATCGGGAAGGTAGACTCTTCCACCTCTCCTCGTCTCGCTTTCTGTCTCTGTCGAAGTCTCGGTCGACATGGCCCTGAGATAGAGGCGGCAAGATCTGCGTTCGCTGGGCTAACTTGTAGCTGTCTTGCCTCGGTACGTGGTCGGCGCGTCTGCTGGTGCCGCTGGTAGACACCGGGATCGGTGTTGGACTGCCGCCGCCTCGGTGCCGATGATAGAGGTTGCGTTTTTGCTGCAGCATACGTTGCTGCACCAAGAGTTGCAGCTGCGTGCCCGAGTCGCCGCGCATTTTGAATTGCTGCTGATTGTCGGGCGGCGTGGACGGTGGTCTAAGATGGACTAGATCCAGGTGACCTCGTGCCTTCCCCGAATCTGTTAGGTAATCGATTATTATGCCATTGTAAATACTATGTAGAAGAACCTCATCAAAATGTTCGAAAGAAGAGACATGTTCGAAAAAAGCGTCGCATACCTTGAATACTCCTCTGCTTGGATGGCCTGTCTCCGCTGCCTTGCTGACAGAACAGTAATCTGGGTCCACCGTCGGATGCTCTTCGTCCTTGAGATACTCGAGATATCCTACCAGTGATGGGGGATGGACTCTTAGGTGGCGGTGGCGTGCAAGACGGTAGGCTGCTCGTGAAGCAATTCGCGCCCGTATAATCTGGCGGACAGCCAGAATCGAAGCTGGATTCGAAGAGCTCCGAGGACGAGCTACCGCTGCCGCCTGCCATGAACAGCGTTGTTCGACTAGGAGGATCAATAGGATCCATAAGCGGGTTATCAAAATGATGCTGATAATCGCTCAATCTTCGATTGACTATCTGACTGTCAATTCGTTGACTGATATCATGATCTAGGCCTAATCGGTGTTCCTCGAGTTTGATTTGCGCCTCTCGTAATTCGTCGCCGCTCGGCCCCTCCTCCAAATCGCCCTCCGCACTGCAACAACCTTCATCGGTTGAAGAGCTTGTTGAGCTGAATCTCTTACCCCCTCTGCCGGTATCTTCTCTCGCTCTGAAACGAGAAAATGATCCATCTTGTTGACATTCGAAAGAAAGTATTCGTTTATTTTGTCGCGAAAGATTTCTCGCGATGACGATGAACAGATGCTCCGTGTAGCAATCGATCGGCAAGTACTCGTCAAGCATTCTCTTCATTGTTTCAACTGTTAGCATTAGTCTAGCATGATGAGAATGATGTATCATATCAAATCATAGAGAATATCATTACAGGAAAATGATATGAATTCTCGCTTCTAGTCTTACTGCGCCATGTAAAGTTCGTTTCGCTGTGCTGTTTGCTTCAATTGTTACAAGCAGTAAAGAAACATAGAAATAGCAAAAGAAACGCAAAAATACGAAACATATTTGCAAGGGATCAGATTTAGCCGAACCACACTTTATAATTAACACAAGAAGTGAAATTAATAGCAGAGAGTATATGAAATTAATATGAAATTAACAGCAGTATAAGTTTTTTAAGGAATACCAATGGTTCAAATAATAGTGTGCCTCAATAAACAATAGACAAACTAAAGCAACTGAAATCAATTATCATTGGAAATGGAGGTTTATGGGACAAAGAAAGAAAGAAAGAAAGAAAGACATAAGAAAATGAAATGAGGAGTTACCAAAAATAAAGCGACAGCAATGTGCTTCCAATCCAACCTGTCCTGACAAAATCTCCGATATCTGCGCCACTCAATAAAGTTCAACGTCCCACTAAGCTATCGCTGTAAATAAAAATTAGCAAATTAAGTTATGATTTTTGTGATATTTCACCGAACTGGTAGGATTGGAAGTTACAATTAACATGACATCTCGGCACTTGCAATAGAGTTCTTAAAAGAAGGTGCTTATTTGATGATATTTAATAACGTGAATGTACAATCTACCTTGATTTAAATTTGTCTTCTTTCGTTCTTGCAACAGTGGACCAGCAGGTATTATTAATGGTGCTGGTGACACGATGTTGCTTCAATCTCTCCAACAGTAAGAAATAAATAGCTGCGTGATGGTCGTAGCTGCTGTTTCGTAAGGACTGTTAAAAGGTAACAATTATACTTATACGCTGCTGTATGTAAATGTATTCGAAAATTGTGTATATGTGCATCTTAAAAATATAATTCACTAGATAATTTGATGATTATTTTTTTTTCAGAATCGTGCGTGTAGTTGAATATAACGACTCTCTTCGACATTATTCCGTCTGATAGATGAGATATATAGATAACCGTATACTTTAAATTTCACACACACAATAAAAATAACAATGAGGAAAATGTATGCTCACCTCCCTAGTGCGAGTGATGTCTATTCCTAAACTATGCATGAGTCGAAGTATTTGCTCGTTCGGCTCTTGAATAGATGACGATGGCCTCGTTACGATCACCGAACATATACTATCTGCCGTTCCTGCCATCCAACGGTGCCGCTTAATTTGTGGAATGGTGTATCGTTTGGAAGGCTCCAACACTAGCATCTTGCGTATTAGGCTTTCGCAGTCTGCAATGGAAATAAATTTCGATATGTGAGCGCGACGTCGATATTACACAGACACGCAAGTTATACGCTCTCTCCGAAATATATACCTGTGCTCATAAAGTAAGGAATTCTAAATCTGCCGCTTAATACGCGATCTCTTAATGACTGAAGAGTTGATCCATCGAAGGGCAGTGCTCCGCATACCAGCACGTATAATACAACACCCAGACTCTGCAAGAAGAGAGCAGGAAAAAACGATAATGAAATAAGCAAATGTTCTTGTACTTTGGAAGAAGAAGGATCAATTCCCTTGCATTTCCTTGGTTTTCGGTCAGAGAGGTCTTAGAGAACTTATCGAGTCAGAACAACTGAGAACCTCGAAGAAATGAACATCGGCTCTTTTCCCTTGCAGAAGCAAACAGAAGTAGACTTACCCACACATCAATTTCCGGCCCAGCGTAATGCTTCCCGCGGAAAACCTCTGGGGCGGCGTAGGGTGGACTGCCGCACCATGTGCTCAGTCGCTCGCCCGGGGCGAATCTGTTGCTGAAGCCGAAGTCGGCGATTTTCACGTTCATCTGCGCGTCCAGGAGCAAATTCTCCGCTTTTAGATCGCGATGCGCCACACCCGTCACATGGCAGTATTCGACCGCGGATAATATCTGCGCGAAAGTCGCGCGTGCTCTGGGCTCTCCCATTCTTCCATAGCGAGCTATGTAGTCGAATATCTCACCTTTGCTGGCGTATTCGCATACCTGAAACAGCGAGACGTGATACGTTCGGAAAATTTAGTCGTAACGACATGTGTCATCGTTATTGTTCCCCTACCATGTAGATCATGTTCTTCGTTTCCATCACTTGATATAACTTGACGATATGAGGATGTTCCAGCTGCTTCATAATCTCGACCTCTCTGTAAACTTTCTCCAGATTGGTAGGATCCAACTGAGTCTTGTCGATTATCTTGATGGCCACCTGAAAAAAGGCACACGTCAATCCAATAATATTTATTTTCCGAACACATCGTCGTTGTTACGCAGATATTATTAGCGGGAGAATGGCGCACTACCTCGGTCTTCGTGATTCGATGTCTGGCCAACTTAACAACGGCGAAGTTGCCCTTGCCGATGGTGGTCTCGATGTCGTAAAATCCCACACGGATTTGCTTCTTACCCTGCCCAGCCCCAGCATCCATGTTTACGCGAATCTCACCGTTGAATTGTGAATTTTTGTCTATTCCCTGTTCTTCTCTTCTGAGATTGCTCCTTTTTTAATCTGTAAGCATTGGAGCAAGCGCCATTAGGAATCTTTTAGCTTCCCGTCGCGGATGCGGAAGCGTCTTTTGGATGGGAGCTATTTTAATCATTTGAGTGCCATGTTTTCCGTTTTAACGTGCGGAAAATGCTGAAGAACGCTATCGCGCTTTTCTTGCTTCTCACAGAAGCAAGATCTCTGACATCGCTACCGCACTCTTTTTTCTTGTCTCACGATTTTGTATTCTTTGGTGCTCGAGAACAGTTGTTGTCGTGTCAGTCTCGAACTTATATCACACTGGGTGACAATGGCTGCATTCAGAAGAACAAAATGATCAGTGAGCGCTTAATGATTCTCGCTCCTGATTGGCAAATACTTCTGGGTCTATGAAGAATCTAAAAGAATGCTCCAGTCACAGACAATAATCACTAAGCGCTCACTGATCATTTTGTTCTGCTGAACGCGGCCACTGTTAGTCATGCATCATGTGATCTCTCCTGGCACACAAACAGTTAAAAAACTACCACAGACTGGAAAAACCTACATGTCATTCGACTGAAGAACAGGCAAATGAAACGGGAGAAATTATCCTCATGGAGAGATCTGATAAATGTATCGCGTGAAGATTTGTACAGATCGTGTGAAGACACGAAGAGAGAATTCCGCCATCCTTGATAGTTCTCGAAGAAATAGCTCATAACTCTTTGACGCGGACCGCCCTTAATGTGCTATATAAACGGCTTTTTTTAACATATTCGTGTCCATGCAAGCGATTACGCACGCGCGAGCGTCGATGAAAATTCATGAGGACTTACTTCGAGAGGTCTGTCTGTAGTGCGCGATGTTACGAACCGTGGCTACTATACTTTCATAGCTGCGTGCATGTCTTTTTTATGTATACATATAAATATTCTTAGCTTGCTACTGCGAGCGTCTTGAATAAGTATCTCGTGCGATATCGGCGAACGTCTAATTCGTGATACGTAATTACTTATCACGCATTCTCGCGACACCGCTCGTCATTGGATCCAAGTCGAAGGCTGATGAGAAAGAGACAGAAGGAGAAGGAGGGCGGAGGAGAGAACGAGCGAGCGGTGCAACGATATCCCGGAAGGACGTTGCACCGTTTATCGCTAAAGGAGACACAGGGCGGCGGGCAGAGAGAGAGAGAGAGAGAGAGAGAGAGAGAGAGAGAGAGAGAGAGGCGGCGGGAGAGCGCGCAGGAGAAAGGAGGAGGAAGGACCAGGCGCGATGTTTCAAGGAGAGCGTGCGTCAAGGATCTACCGTCTCCAGAGTACAAAGGCCCTACCGCAACAAGTACAATAGGAATCCTCGCTTGACGTCACGGATCGACAACGACCTCCTACCTATCGAGAGAGAGAGAGAGAGAGAGAGAGAGAGAGAGAGAGGGAGAGAGAGAGAGAAAGAGAGAGAGAGAGAGAGAGCGAGAGAGAGAGAGAGAGAGAGAGAGAGACCGCGATCGATCGCCGTCGATACTCCTCGATAGCGGGCCCCGTGCTCCGACGAGCTCGCCGAAGAACTGTCGCGTGCGCGTCCTTAGGATAAACAGCGATAGCAACGAGTCCCTCCAAGGGATATCCCGGAGAAGCTGAAGCTGAGAGAGCTTATGGCCTCGGCGGTTGGCACTTACCACTACTGCTCGAAATTCGGGTCCTCGAGCGATCCTCGCGACCGACTCGACGAGCGCGTCCTTCGGATTCGACCGGCCTGAGGACGGCGGCGGCGATGACAGCGGTGATGATGGCGCCGATGAGGACGATGACGACAATGCCGGCGAAAAACTCCAAGACTTCGCGTATAGGCCGGGGAGCCATCGGTCAGTGCAGACGTCGCGGCGCGCGCGTCTGCCGGGTATCCAAAGCCCTCGTCTCGTCCACTACGGTGCCGTGCCTACGCGCGCATGACTCAGCGTAGAAGCTCCGCTCGGCACGGCGGTTCGATACCGACTGACCGCCGGCCATATTGCCACCCCCCTGCTTTGGCTCGACCGGCGGCGGTGTCGGCGCCCTCGGCCCTCGCCCCCTCGTACGCCGTCGCCCCGGCCATTCTTGGCGAACCACCCCTCTCTTCGCGCGCGCGAGAGCTTCCTCTCTCTTCTCTTTCTTCCCCGCCTCCCTCCGCCGCCCTTCTTCTGCCCCTGTATACTTCGCTTCTCTTCTGCCCCCCGGCCTCTCCCCGCCCCCGGCTCGCTCTCTCCCTGCTTCGGCCGCCGCCGCCGCCGCCGCCGCCGCCACCTCCTCTTCTACGTAACCGACGTCGTCGTGCACCCACCGCCCACACCACTACCGATTACTATCGCTCGCGCCCGCGCTCGCGCGCACGCCCGTTATCTTCGACGATTGACGTCACGCACGTACGTACGTGCCCGGCGTCCGTCTCGTCGTTAATTGTTTCTCGATGTAATTGCACGGCAAATAGCGCGCTCTCGCGCGACCACCTACTTGTCCGCGCGCTCGAAAATGAATTCTGGAGGAGTGCTCCGGAATAGTTACGCTTCGGGAGCGACGGGACGTGGAGTGACGTCGTGGAGTGACCACCGCTCCCTCCGTCCCAGCCGCCCTTTGAGTCACCGTGCCCTTTCGGGATACGCTATGCATAAAACGTGTTACATAATACGCGCGTTAAGACTCGCTTATCGAGGCGTTTGACGTCGAATGCGCGGCTGATTGTCTTGGAACAGAAATGACGAGATTATATGCTCGCGCGGTCGTAAACGTCGGCGCGACGTTCCCTCCGCGTCTCGCCTCGCCTCGCCACGCCTCGCCTCGCCTTGCCCCGCCGAGGTTCTGCTCTCGCGCGCGAGCGTGATTCCTCTTCTCTTATTTATCTCGTCTCTTAAGTGATTCACACGTGATCGACGATGACCGCTGCTACTCAATGTATCGACAGCTGAATCGAACGAGCTGAAAGTACTGCCGTTTCAAGACGGGATTCGGCAACACCCCGTGTAAGCGGCACTTCGCTTTTACATTTTAGACAGATGACTAATATAGAATATAATGTAAGACGGATCGCGCGCGGACGTAATTGCAGCTCGTCGATTTTCTGCTGCGGATGCGAGCAGCCGATTCATTCACGATCGTGCCCACTTAGCTCTCCGGGACTTAGCGTTAGCTCAATGGTAAATTGATCTCAAATTAAGCGAAGAGTCGTTACGATTAAGACCGAGGCAAGTTAATACGGTAGGCAGATCCTCACAGATGTGATTATGCAATGCGGTTTGTCCGTTTGACGAGGTGAGAGGCGCACGTCCGACTGTCTCCTGGCTGTATCCACTCGGAGCGAAATCTTGGAGACACGACGGAGGATGTGTTTCGAGTCGTGCGACGGAGTTAAGAACGAAGTCGAAGATATCGATACATCCTCGGAGTATATATCGCGATATATACTCCATACACGTCACAGACACGTCATGACGTGTACGTCACCCGACGAGATTTCTCGTAAATTGAGAGTGTGTTGAATTCGTACTGATGACGCACTGAGAGGCAGGGAACGACATAGTGATTTACGTGGGAGTTTCATTATTCCACCCGTTCCTATCGGACAGGGTGAGGGCTGAGGGAAACGAGCGTGATTCGATCGGCATGATAATCCTCGTGCCCGTCGCACTGTGTGGGTCGGGTTCACCCGACTGAAATAGAAGTTGCAATAATGCGAATGTAAGTGTCACTCATCGGAGTGTAACGGAGCGTGTATGTCGCAATGCGCGTTGCCGCATCATCTTCGAGTTTCCTTTCGCGCTTTCGCAATTTCGCGATTTCGCCGAGCGAGTAGAGGGGAACGAGCGCGAGCCGACCACCGATCCGCTTTTACATGAGACTGCTTTTACATGAGATTTACCCGATTTCTTCGGGCCCGGAGGTTTCGTTTCGATTTTCGAGCAGAATCGACAGCGACGCCGGATCAACCGCTTGGGTTTCGCGCGAGGATCGCGTTTCGCGAAGAAAATTGAATATTCGTACGATTAGAATGCGAACGCAGTTGCCGGCAGTTCAATTTCATCGTTCGCCGTGTATGAATATTTATGTCGGCGGGAGGAGAAAGGAGGAGGTGGAGGGAGTGGGCGGATGCGTAATTATTTTAAGTTTAACGCGCAAAACGCGTAACTTGTTTGCCGGTAGTATCGAACGCGCTGGAGCAGAACATACATGCGCGCACACACACACACACACACACACACCACACACACACACACACACACATCTATCGTGTAACCCAGGTAACGAATTACAGGCTGAGCTCGCGAAGGTTAAATAGCGAATTGCGTAGGTAGTCAGGAGGTCATAGGAGATGATCGGATAGCGAGGACAGAGTTACGCGCGCGCGGATAATAATTCGGTTCCCTCTCCTCCTCGACTCTGCTATTTTTTTCGTCGGTCGCTGAGTAGCCTCGTGGAAAGACGCTAATTCGCCTCAATCGCGGTTTGAGCGACGATTTTTTCTTCCTTCTTTTTTAGTTTGGCTTAATTGACGTCAGTAGACTTTTACCGGTAATGCTTTACGTCGGTGCAGATCGCGCGGTTTTGTCGCACGCAAAGCAAATCGTTCGTATTGCGCGTGTATAATAATCGACACGATTCATTATTTATTAATGAAGATAGAGCGTGCATTATATCGTCCCTCGAGAATGATAATTAACGTGCTCGGGACAAAAGATCACGTGAACTATTGTTCATATTCGCTATAACACATATTTCTCTCTCTCTCTCTCTCTCTCTCTCTCTCTCTCTCTCTCTCGCAGTTTCAAATCATATGTTCTACTCGGAACATTGATAGATTCGAATTCGCGGGATTTGCTGACAGATAATGCAAGGTAGATGGAAACGATAGAGAGGGATACTTTTTATATTGATTTTATATTGATAATATTGTCAATATTAGATTTAATGATAAAATATATTTTTGGAGAAACGATTTATCACAGGTGTTGTGTATAGCTGTATATATGCATGTGGGAGTTTTCGCATCACCGAATGTTTTTCCCGTATTCGCAGACAGCTCCGAATACGCATAAATCACGCGGAAACACTTGCGTTAATAAATAGCATTACTCGAGCGCATCCAATTAACGCCCCGGTATCAACAGACGAGATCTCTTTTCCGCGTGATGTTTACGGCGTGTTTTCGTGATACGTGGTTTTAACGGGAAGGAACGCGAGGAATTGTGTTTTGTCTTCTGTCTCGTCGAATTCGCAGGTGTTCTCTGTTACAGACCGAATGCAATGCGATCGTGCGGAAGAGTCGTTCCGCTGTTTTAACGATGAATCGTTTAAATTAAAGCGATCACGGAGGCGGAACGCGCGATGTGCGTGCGATTTGCGCGCATGTAGACTTCGTGTCTAATCTAGCTTAAGTATCGTCGCGTAATTATCTCATTGTACTTGAGAAATATCAGATATTTTTTTAAAAGGCTGAAAAGAAAGAGAGAGAGAGAGAGAGTGAGTGAGTGTGTATGTGTCATACATACGTTATTTAGTTAAAATTATACAATGATTTAAGGATCCTCGATGTATGTGTCAACTCTCGCGAATCATGACGTCAAAAGCGAGGAATTTGCGAGAAAACATGCGCGAATAGTTTCCTTGCAGTTTGCGTACGCCTAGATTGTTCGAGCGGTCGTTTTAAACGAAGCGAATTTCGTTCAGAGAATTAGTCGGTGTTTCTTCCCCAAAAAAGAAGCCACGATAAAACAATCGTGCATTAATGCTGAAAACTGACGCACATCGTGCGTTGCTCTTTAGCCCATTTCTATCGGTTAGTCAATTTAATAAAACGGTTCTAGGAAGATTGAAGATAATTGATGACGATCGCGACTTGCGCGCCGCGGATTGAATCGATCTTTTCAGTTTCATTCTTCTTCCTCTTTCCTTTCCTTCTGTCCTTACACTCTTTTCTCTTCTCTTTTTCTTTCTTTTTTCGTTTCTCCTTCTTCCTTTTTTTTCTTTTTTTAGAAAATTGACGTCAAACGTACGTTTTCGTCGAGGACGTTTCTAATACGTCGTCGGCAATGTAAATTGTTCCATATGTGTCGCACTATATTTTTATATTTGTCGTGAACGAGAATTGTCCCGTCGCCGTTTTTACAAACAACAACGCAATAAAGCGCTATTTCGAAAGCGACATTTCTCCCGGCTGAGTTTCAAAGAGAAACCCGTCATTCGAGGAGTTCGTCCCTAGCTGAATTTATCCCACAGCTCCAACTTGCTTTTCTCTGTTTTGCAAAACAAAACTGTATTCCGAGATGTATTTTTCAGAGTTTCGGAAATTCTATTTACTTGCAAATGTACTGCATAATTTTCGGGAAACCGTCAGTAGGAAACATCGAGTCTTTTTAAGAGGGAACCATAAACGATATTTCCATATATCTTCCAAGGTTTCTTTCATTCACCGGTCCCTGTAGAATATAATACAATTTCGTCACGAGGCTTTCTCTTCGCAAGATTTGAATTCCGAAAAACTTATAAGTTATTCGCTGTGAAATTGTTCCCTATCTGTTAATCTGAATCCTATCTGTTATCTGTTAAGAAGAAACGATACCGTGAAAGCTTTCTTTCACTTTCGCAGAGTCATTCCTTCTGCGACACGTATCGATAATGGCTGATTCATTTGGATGCTCGAGGAATATGCGAAAATATTCATCGTATCTGTAAAATATTCATGCACGTAGAAATTTTTATTCCACGTGCCCGTATTCTGTCCTGTGCACGTATTTTTTTGGAGTAATCACACTCGAACACACTCGGCTCTTCCATCCTGGGCGAACATCCTTCGGTAGCTCCATGGTCGGATGAATCGATAGTATATCGAGGCAAGGTTGGGAAAGAGAGAGCGGCTTCCTCGTAGGCTACTGCCGTCATGAAGGAAGGACGTCTGTAATGAGCACAGTCCGACGATGGCAATGAGGTATGAAGGTGACCGTCGACATGCGAGAATTCCTCTTCCTTCCTTCTACTCCTCTCTCTCTCTCTCTCTCTCTCTCTCTCTCTCTCTCTCTCTCTCTCTCTCCCGCTTTCTTTCTTAGCGACAGAAAATTGTACCAACCGATATAAAACGCACACGCGCGCGCTGTATCACATGTTTTTCATTTTTTGACGCAAGTAAAATTCCAAACAAGAGAAATCATGTTTCTTCTTTTGTGTTGTGAAAGACTACCGTTTGGCGCGGGTTAAAACGCTTGCGGAAGTAGACGCAAACGAACGACCAAATCTCGCTGGCGATTTTTCTCAACTCCGTCTTTCTCTTCTCTTCGTCAAGTCCTTCGCCGCCCACGCACTTTGGCTTGTCGTAGGTCAGATCCGACTGGGTTTCACGCTCGCACGCGAACAACTTCGTATGCCGGTAAATCAATACGCCGAAGTCGTGGGAGAATCCGTCGGTTTTTGACGTCCCGCGAAGTTTCGCGCCGCGCGGAAGTAGCGCGAAACAGACGGGCCGGTCAGAAAGATTTGTCCTACTTCTGTGTCTATTTCCCGAGAGATCACCGCTACCGTATCACGGCGCGTACCAATCGAGTAGTATCTAGGAAGATTGACACGGAGACGCGATATGTAAAATGTACACGTACCAGTCACTGTTTCGCAGCTGAAAGTGCTGTGAAAGAAATGCTAACAATAAACAGCGATAGATTTACACATTCGGAGGCAGATTTAGAATGTTGAACAGTCCATGTATATACTTGGAGCACAGTGTATATTACAAATGTTCCTTTTTCATATACAGGGAATAAAAGACGATATTCGTAATAACAATTGTCAATTTGCTGTCATGACTTTCTCGGTCAGTGATAATAAAGTGGTGAGACATGCAGAAACGTCCAGACGTCGATACCGGCGGTGTAACGCCGTAGGAAAAATATGACTGAAAACAGAGGCTGAGACGGAGAGAAAACGGAGGAAGATAGAGAGAAACACTGAGGAATTTCAATTTAGTCTATAGTTCTTCGTCGGACGCTGAGTTCGTCGGTTGCTTGCTCGGTTCAATTACATTCGCTCCGGATAATTCAGGAAAAGAGGCACCGCGTGTGTTCAAGAGCGCGTGCTCATCGTCCATACAATAGAGTCCGCCTTTCATCGTTGCATTATGCAATTGAGTGCCGCGGTCGTTGTCTGTCCTTTTTCACCGATAATGAGCTTGTCTGACAAACCACTTTTGTTCGTTATGGAATTAAATTCTTATTCTCGTGAAACGGCATTCGCGAGCTCCCTTTAGCTCGATGAAATCGATGGATGGGACGAATTCCTTCCGGTCTTGTATCTTGAAGTAATTAGTGATAAATAACGCAGAGAAAGAGAGAGAGAGAGAGAGAGCGACAGAGCGCCTGGTAGCGAAGTAACAGTAAACAGAATCGGGAGCGTCGAGAGTATGTTTCTTTCTTTACGACCGGATGCTTTACGACTCCATTTGACGTCACGATAAAGTGCGACAGCGATCGCAAGAAACAATTACACCGATCGTAAGGTGTAGCGCGAACGTCGATGCGCGGGCCATTGTCGCGAGAAATATTTACGCGATAAGATATTAATTAACACGTTCCAGGGACGCGCGACTTGGATGTAAGAGCGTCAACTCACCGCAATTTCCGAGCTCAACGTCATGGGAATTCGCGGACGCGTTTTTTCTTATAACGCGTTTTCGGATAACGTTGGGAATTTTCGTGTCTCGATGCTCTCAGTCTTCCCGGTCAACAATGTTGATCGCGGAGCATCGTGCGATCGCGTGCACTTTCTTGCTCCGCGTGACCCAAATTATGTCAGCAATGACGCACTCGTGAAATACGACCTTATCTATTAACGCTGATATTGAACTTAACATTAACGCGGAGCGCTCGCTCTTTTCGTTTCGATCCGCGCAACTTACGTTGCATTACGCAAATTACAACTCATGCATGCACGCACATATGTACTTATTATTCGCCAAGTCTACCTATTATAGTCACGTCAAAGTGGACTTTACCGCAAGAACTTTTTCGCTTACCTATGAGTTGTATTGAAAGATGTTTAATATTAAAGCAATGAAACAACATTACAAGTGATGAAACAACAAGTCAGTCGAACCATCATTAATGACAAGCCGATCAAAGTTTGATTCTTGACAGGAACGAGTATTACAATCGTTTTATTTTTTGTACTTATTTTTTGTACTTATCTTATTTTAAATATAAAAAGGCACATACAGTCGACGTAAGCTAATTTATAGATAATTTATAGATAAGGAACGGTACTGAAATCAATATTTAAATACACTTAAATATTGTCACCGGTTTTTTCAACATTGCCGACGCTGTCGCTGTTTCAAAAATATCGGAATATAAAATATATTTAATTTGTTTGTTTAAAATATCCATTAAATTATTTCGTAAATTAACTTGACACGTATACTTTCAGTTTTGTCGCCTGTTACGAGCGTCACTGGACCGCTTTCATCGACGTGCGATCTGCGTAAATGCGTGCGGAGTGCGTCACGGTTGAAGCCATCGAAGTCTGCAGAGCGCAGCGCGTGTATACACATCGAAAAACTCACGGCAGTCGTGAAAAAAAACCAGACACAAGTCGTGGAATCATGACGTCTGCATTGCAAACGACGTGTCCTGTACACGTGTAATTAAATAAGCGATATAATTATATCGTCGATTTGGAGAAGAACGCAAGTTAGTGAGTGACTAATACGGTCGCAAGTTAATACGATTCAAGTGATTAACGCGAGATTCGATGGAACATGACGAGGAACACATTTTTATTGTACGAACTCTCGCGGCCAAAAAGCCGCACCGAAAAGATGCTGCGTCGCTCCTGTCATGCGCGATCTTGCACCTACGCTTTCGTTTTCGTTTTTCTTTCTTGTTTTATTACGACGTTCTTGGCGACGAGCGATAACGAACGCGAGCTATCCTTATGATTAAAGATCCATAAGATTAAGAGATTATCTCTCTCTCATGGTCGCGAGTCGATTGCGAGAGAGAGAGACTAGCTTGCGGTTATTGCCTCCCACAATACAACGCTGCAAGTTAATTAAAGCGCGGCGATATAGTCACGAGGAACGCACAAGAGCTCTTTCAATCCCTAATCCAACCGATTTAATGTATATATATGCTGGCAGCGCGAATAAACAGCTTATTATTATGTAATAATCGAGTCCGTGAACGTACTCGCTTTCCAGCCCGCTGTACGTCATGATTATATTTTTTCACGAGGGCAACTCAGCTGAATATTGCATTATTTATTGTCGAGGTCGCAGGCTATTATATTTTTCATTTAGCAGGCCTGCACTCTTTAACCTTTAACTGCTAGCGCGCGGTGACGACCGACAGACGCCGACGTGTTCGATTTACATTTTCTCCTTCTGCCTTCTTGTTTTCGTGTCGACACTTCATGTAAACACTTTAATTCGCGCCCCACTTTCGCGCTTTCATTAATTCCCCGGGTATACGTGTTTAATATACAAAGTAATCTTGGCGTCAAGTGTCAAAGAGATCGGCATAATTAAGACGATAACGAATTCTCCGCTTGACATGTACAATTATCTCACGAGTCACTTGTCATAATTGAAAGGGAGTCAAACATTATCGTCGACTTGAATTTATGTTCTCCGCTAAAATCGCATTTCCTTTTCCATTTTATTTTTGAACGGAACCCTCTGTATCTCTCTCTCGTCATTTAACGTGCATTTAACGTGCGACAACGTACAATGCGTCTGATTTTACCGTCGAAATAGCTAACTCTTCCTCTAACCTCCACCGCCTCCCCTCGCCTTTCCAGCTTTTCATCCCGCGCGTTATGTCACGCCTTTAATCATACGGTTTTAGAACTGTCCCATCCGCAATAACAAACGAAATTCACCCGCGCATCGGGGCTATTTCCGCCGTCGGGGAAACGCGCGTGCGGCCGTAAAGTAACTCGACGGTAATTTCGTGAATCATCGCCTTGGCGACACCGCCGACATACACCGGCATCGTGCTGGCGGCATTATCGCATTACAAACACGCTGGGCGAGCGATTAGAATTTTCACCGCACGTCGTATCCGCCGTCGTGGCCTCGCGGCCTCGTGTGCGCTCGCGGGAGTTCACATTAATTTATATCATCGATATAAAACACCTCGTTCTCTCCGCTACGAACGGATAGATAAACCAGCCCGGCGGAGCAACAATCATGTACAATTACCCAAGCAACCCGTCTCGGGAGAAGCGCGGCCGAAGAGAACGAGAGATTGAAACGTTGCCCTAAAGAGCGCTATAAATTTTCCGCGCGATGCCGCGGGAACAAAGCGAGCCGGCTGCTCGCCCTAAACTTCTGGCCGGAAGAACGCGTTCTCTCTTATTTTCCGATCGCGCCGCAAAAATAACACTTTCGGAACCATCGAAAGCTGGAATTAAAGTTGAACTCGCGTTAACTCGCAAGCGGCGATGGGGGGGGTGAGCGATTGTTACTTTATCCTTGAGCCGCGATGATCACGTCCGATTAATCGCAGAGAGTGTCGACCCGACACTCTCCATCTCTTCCTCGTCCTTGTGGCCGTCATGATTTTCTGTTTACGGTAGGGACACGTTTCTGTAATCTTTCGACGCATTTGCGGTATTGATGTATCTCTCCCCCCGTTCCGACAACGTATTCTTTACTCTCCAAACAGCGTGTTCCGGGGAACACATTAAGAAAGTAATAAGCGTCTGTGAATCTCTCACGTAGCCGCGGACAAATTCGTTCCCCCGAATGCGCTTCGCGATTTTATCTCGCAGTCGCGATTTCAAGATCTTGTCTCGATCTTCCTTAGCGAGGTGGCCTAACGTTTATGTTTGAAGGATAAATTTTTCAGCGTAACATCGCCGACGCGGTCGATCGATGTCAACGTTACATCGATGTAACATCGTATATTATCGCGCGATGAATATCTAACGTGCTTTGCTGAAAAAGCGCAAGAGCTGTCGCAAAGGCAATATCTGGCGCGCGGAAGAGCGTGGCTCCTGCGAGCTTTCGGCACGGTCCTGCTTGACGTCATTCAATGACGTCAATCCCGGGCCCCACCAGATTCCTCGGCCTCCTCCTTTGAACCGCGTTTTATCGCGCCAACGTAAGAGGACCACCGCCTCCGTCACCTCAGCCCTCGAAAATTCCTACGGCACCCAATACGGTCGAACGAGAGATAAAGTGCGAGAGAGAGAGAGAGAGAGAGAGAGAGAGAGAGAGAGAGAGAAAAGGAGACAGAGATAGCGACAGACAGAGATCTCTCTGCGAAATGCCATCGCGAAAACGCTCTCGCACTCCCGCGCTTCTCTCTCGTTCCTCTCTTCTTCTCTCTCTTTCTCTCTCTCTCTCTCTCTCTCTCTCTGCTTCTCTTCCTCTTCCATTCCGCCGGCGTTTACGATTTGTAACCGTTTTATCTAAATTTATCATAGCTTCGAAATTAAATCGGCTAACGTACGGTTAGGCGATAGATAAAAGCGTTTAGGCGATAGATATAAAAGCGTCCATCTACAGCACGTGACAATCGTGTCTATTCTGTTCCATTCGTGACACGTCAATTTTTTTCACGCATCTATGTTTTCTCTATTCTTTGTTGCTTTTTTGGTCGATATTATCGAGTAGATATCGAAATTTAGCCAGCGAGGAAGGCACATGGTTTGAAAATGCGGTACTGGAAATAAAGTAATTAACAATCGAAGTGCCTGTCGAACATGAGCAGTCGCGCCGGCGCACATTATGCGTCCGAATAATTAACACTTCTTACGAATCAGCGTCGCAGCGCCCGCTCTGCTCTTTTCCTCTCTTACGAACGACTCCAAAATGCAATTTATAGTGAAGCGATTTTTTATAAGCTTTGTCTCGACGAGGAAATATGACGGGCGCACGTGGTGCGACAACGCGACCGTTCGTGTTCCTTTTCGAGACACATCGTCGCTGGAGGGTTAATCCAAGCTTCGTGAATAATGCAAACCGCCAGGACGCGAACGCTCGTACTCGACACGCCGTTTTAATGACATTTGCAGGTGTGATTTTAATTCGCCCGCTCGGCATGAAGTTTAATGGTGTTACATCGCGACGATTCCGAGCGACGATCATGCAAATTGCGAATGGCATCGCGTTCTTTTCGGTTTCGTGACCTATACCCGCAATCGGCTATTCGTTTATCATGATTATGTTTAATAATATATTAGTAATATCACAACTATTTTATTATTTAATGTTAAGTGTATACATGATAATGAAGCATCGATAATGAAGCTATGTATCGTTATTGTCAGCTGAACGATTTCGAATTCATTGCAATAATTGTCTTGAGGATTTAATTAAATTCTGCGTCGAGTTGTTATCGACATATTCTTGGCATGACAGTTTAATCTTCGATAATGCGATATTTGTGTTTGACGTCCTCGGGAAAAGAAAGGTCACATCGCCGTCCATGAAGTCTGATTTTTCTTAACCGGATCGGATTTTGAGTAAATGTCATTACGAATATCTGGCACATGAAAACCTCGGACCACGCACCGCGACACGTGAGAAACGCGTGATCGTCGACGAAAACGTATGCGAGGGAAAATTGCTCGTTCTGTCATGTCCTGTCGTTATATAAAAAAAAAGTCTGCGGTTTTTTGTCGTTTTATGCTTTTGACAATTGGTACCTTGCACTTACTATCGATGAATAATTTTTACGCTCTTATGGTTAGCTGATAAACAAATTCGAGCTGTTTATTTCTTCGTACAGTATTGATCTCCCGAGACGCACGTGATACTAAACTCGGTTACGTGTTAAAAAAGTAGGAGAAACACGTGATACGTGCAACGACGGAAGCATGTGATAGGAGATATAAATAATATAGAGGTGCATATTGTGGAAATAAGTAAATAGAGTACACAAACAATTTTATACGTTTTTACATTGCTACAACTAATTTTATCGTTTGGGTAATTTCATTGATAATTTTCGATTTATGAACGATGGAAAAGAAATATATATAATGTAAAATCATATATATACATATATATATATGATTTTACATCAGAGGAAAAAACGCGGCGAACGATAGTCATCGTCGATGATTTTAACCTGGAAAATTGCAGTCCATTGCAAATCGACTAACAAATGTGTCATTCAGACGATATTCAAGGCTCCCGAGATACCTTGCATGTATGAGAAACCACGTCGTCAATTTATTCACTGATTATACGCCGGCTGAATATGCATATTCTTTGACTCTTATATATGTTTGTAGCGCTGCAATGAATCTTTACTTAAGTATAATCTCGGGGGTTATGCACAGTACTGTCATTATATAATTAATAAAAATATTCTGAATGGTATAATAACTTTTTCGATAATAGATATCTCGATCGTTAAAATATAGTAGTGTTATGAGTATCAGAAAATGTGAAGAGATATTTCTTGGAATTTACATTTGTAGAATATTTCGTTGTGCATATGATTAAATATGAATCAAGACAAATATACGACAAATCAGCGAGAAATAAGAAATGAAATAACAGCTTATCATTTTCTTCTGATTTTACACTGAAACATATTTATCTATAGTGTCATATATAATTGACAGTCTAAACGTATATATAAATAACTATCTACGCAAATGCGAGGTTATAGGTGTAGCAGGGACGTAGCCAGAAATTACTCCCTGGAGATGGAATTTTATTTGGATACGATTGAGAAAAGTCGCGGGCCCGCTTTTGTGTCCGTTGTCGTTTGCCAAGTATTTCCTGATCTGTATTGAATTGATTTTTTCTCTTAAGTCGAGTATCCATCGCTACGTTTCACAAGTTTTTAACCACAAACCTCGGCGAGTATTTCGCTGAGAGAGTCGAAGATTAAAGTTCAACTGATGTCCCTATTCGAAACTAAACGACGGAGTAAAGTTCCGCTATATTCGCGAAAGTTCAAATCCCTCCCGGATTTTTAATCGCTCATAACTCGGAAATTATCGCCGGCCCGTCAATTTCGCTAAGGAGCAATCTACTTTAATTTGACCGAAGAATCCAATATATGTGAAAGAAAGTTCGCGGCAACTGGGTTACCGTTCTATGTACACGAGAGCATACACGTAAACTTTCCCCATTCGTTTTACCCGTTATTTATGCGCCAATAATACAGCGCGAAAGTTATAGATCTTCGAAGGAGGGAGGGGGGATGGCGAGGGGAGGGAGGGAAGATACAAATACATCTTCGGACCTTTTCCGCCACTGCGTTCCTCCGTCACTTCCCCGGCGCACGGGCTATTTCCACGACACGCGATACAGAATTCGTCTATTAAAAGCCCCATGAGAATGATCGGTGACCGTTATAAACATCGTCGTCAGCGCGTCCGCGCGAATCGCGACATTGCGACAGTGCCACGGCTTGTTGACGCGACGAGACGCGTTTCCCGCTTGAAGCGGACGAAACTCGCGAGTTTTGACCTAGGTCGCGCGTCTAGTTAACCCTTTCGTTACCCGAGCGCCGACTATAATCGGCACCCGCGCGACGACCTCTGTGTACGAATGCCTTGTTTCAGAATTTATCGTACGCAATTAAATTATTAGAAATTTCAATATTGATTGTTAATATATTAATTATCCTACATTGTATTTTTATTTATAATATATACGTGTATTTGTAAAGTCTGCAAATATGCAAATAACTGGGAATATATAAAATGTACTTGTTTATATGTTTCTTATATAATTAATATAATTTTGTATGAATGTTTATCATATAATACAACAAAACAGTTGTTATTTAACACGTAGAAAAGTGTACATACAAAAGAATGTGAAGGCGGCGTTGTTCAGGTGGAAGACGTAAGCTCAAACACCGAAAACTGCCGACACGTAACGTGCACACACTTTTGGCGCTGTGTCGCGTTCAGTGGCGCTTCTCTCCGGCGCGGCGGAGCGGACTGCCGTAACGAAAGGGTTAAATGCAAAGCGGGAACATTAGTCTTAGACGGCGAGAGGGCATACACAAAAGATCCCTGATGACACACATGCACGCGCACACACATGCACAGGCGTTGTGACACAGGGTGCGACACCGACGCGTGGATCTCGTGTCTCCAGGCATCCGGGGCATGCTGGAAGCGAGGATGTTAGAACGTTCGATACGGCGTGACGGGTCGCGCGCGCACATATTATATTACGTTACGATCGCGCGTGTGGCGATGTATGACATTACAACAGTATCACGTGAGGTAGACGCCTTCTCGATGCGAATAGATGCGATCTCGAGAACCTCCAGCATGCACGCCGCGACGTTCGATCGACGCTCGCGAGCCTCTATTAAGGGGATTGTACGAGGACGGGGGGAGAGACGCCGAGACGAAACCTTTTTGTTCCTGCCGGCGTTTTGTGTGCGCAAAGGTTTCTCGGCGCGGCTACACCCGTACTTGGTGTACTTTGCCGAGCCACGCTCGACGCTTAAATGTAACGCCGTAATGTAATTATCAAGTGGTTCTCGATGCGCTCTCGTCGTCATTGTAGTTTCGGATTAACTGAAGTTTTCAGCTCGCTCGCGGTATATCACTGTTTGTCGATAATTGATAAAATAATAAAAGAAGGAGAGAACAATACAATCCGTACATCGAAGAAATTATTTCGTCCGTATTTTTACTTTGCCAATCTTAAGCGACAGCTGAGCTGGAAAAAGCTGAAAGGGATGATAATTTAATATGATCTTAATGGTTGAGCCGAGCCGAGATGTTTCTAAAAAATTACTACAGCTTGCGAATACGGTTTGACCGCAAGCTGTGCGGCTCAGCTGCAACGTGAACAACCGTAGAAAATGTAAAACGCACGGTGAGGCTTCCGTGAGATGATTTCAGCGAAATTAGTTTTTCGTTGATGCTCACTCCTCTATTTACGCGCGATATCTCCAAGGTCGCGCGGGTGAGTATAAAAAAAGGAGAATTAATTTGACGCGCGTTCTCTTATCCGAACAGCGGTGATCGTGACGTGACAATTTATTTTTGATTCGTCCGTGCGCAAGAAGCACGTAATTCGTACGCTACAGCTACGCAAGTAAATCGCCGCGTATATATGCGTATAGAATGACGTTTCTGCGTTTCTAATACCAACGTCTCGTGGAGTAGTGCCAGTGAAATGAAACAAAGCGAAGAATAATGAGGACTCAGGGCACAGTGTGTCGTTTTGATCTAGGAATAGGCTAAAATGCGGAAAGAGCGAAATATGCTCACTAAAAAAAAAAGGGACGGACCGCTTGAAAAATAAAGATGCTTAAACTTGGAACTCGCGAGAAGTGCGAGAAGTATTTCAGTAATTATCGAATGAAACAATGAAACGAATGGCTCCGATTGTTAGAATGGCACGCCAATTTTCTGTGTGTGCGTGCGGAACTTCGTTTAATAAACTTGAATTGCTCGGGCAAATATCCGATAGCTGTTGGAGTGTCGGATTTCTCATTACACGATTTCACGTTGTACAACTCGCGCGTCGTTCAGCTTCATAGGTTTTTACAACATCGTATGTTAAATAATCACATGGCCTATACGCAGGGGAAAAACGAGGAAATCGGTAACGCGCGTTTACGTAATGCAAGTAATTTTCCGAAAGTCACGAGATGCGATGCGAGGCACACATTTACAATTGTACTTGCAATAGTATTTCGATTCTTTATTTCTCCTTCTATGTTATCGCGTCGTGCAAAACGATGACGTGCACGCGTCAGCAAGTCGCGGTTATTCACCGTAGCGTAGTCCATGAATCATGATTAAGTTTCAAATTCAAAGCGCGTTCACGTACGCTTTTTCGCAACGCGGATACGTTCCTTTGGATGCCTTGAACTTATTTATTTGGATAAATTTAAATGTCTTGTCTGTAAACGAGCTAGCAGAACGGTCGTCACATGTCCGTATTCTCGGAAGTTTTGAGACATTTCCTATTCATGCATATTAATGAATCGACTTATAACTGCCGTTGCTGAGGTAAAAAGGAATCGTGTAAAATATCATCAAAGATTTAATCAACTTGGTTTCATCCTAAGAAAACTCGATTAAAAGACGTCGTCATGAAAAAAAAAATGATCAGAAATACATTATACTAGTTCGTCTCGTATTTCTCTGCTAGACCGAACTTTTAATTAAATGCAGAGACATTTAACGGTGTTTTAGTTTCTCGAAAATTTGCGCGCGTGTTAGGTTTCGTAAAAGTTTCGTAAAAGAAGAGAAAGAGAGAGAAGGAGAGGAAGTTTTGTTAACATTCGTTTATCTGTCCTTTTGTTTTTTCTCTACTTTTGGTGTCCACTGTTTTTCGGATTATGAAAAATTTATATTACGTAGCCCATGGGATTTTGTACGGGAACCACCTACCGTATTTTAATTTTATATACAAGTCCGTGGATCCGCTGATCCCGGTGCACAGTTATAATGTTATAATGCCCTTTGGAGAGCTGTAACGATTTCCTCGCTCGCTCGCAGCACTTTCAATCTGGTATTAAAACCGTCATAATTTTCGAAAATTTAATTTTAAACGTTCTCACTCTCTCTCTCTCTCTCTCTCTCTCTCTCTCTCTCTCTCTCTCTCACTCTCTCACTCTCTCACTCTCTCACTCTCTCACTCTCTCACTCTCTCACTCTCTCACTCTCTCTCACTCTCTCACTCTCTCTCTCTCTCTCTATCTCTCTCTCTCTCTCTCTCTCTCTCTCTCTCTTTCTCTTTCATGTACATTGTTATACATAATTAGTAAGTTCAGTTTGGCAGCGAACTAGTTAAATTATTAAGAGCAAAAAAATAGTATTCTTTGTGCATGTTTAATGCATGATGAAGGTATAATCTTAAAAATATGTTACAAACAGCTTATAAATTCAGCTCGACAGTGCGTTATATAATTTGCAACCATGAACAATGAAACGCTATTTTATAAAGCTGTTTCAGTAAATTTTCCATTTACGCACGTTTCTATTTAAACTTAATGTATCACGACTGTGATTACACAGGTAAGTGCAAAAAATCAAGAACGCGTGCGTTTTTTTATTCAAATGACAGATCGTTATATGATGTGCTTTTAATTCATTTACTGCATAATAAAGATCGGACGTTAAATGACGTGTTTCTCATTCTGAGTTCTGTGAAATAAAAAAAATATATTTTACATTCATACGTAATATTTCATACGTAAGCATAACGATCGTCGTCTGGTGGGTAAGATATTCGAATACGAGTTGATTGACGGCTTAAGTTATATCAGCATCAATTTCTACTTGAAATTATTCAAGCTTGTGAAAAAAAACTTCAGCTCGCTATTTTCGTCCGAGATCGATTAAGGGCGCAAGAACTTTGCTGAACGAAATTTACACAGACAACGTAGTCGTCAAAAAATATGCGCGTCTTTGTATATTCAGTACACGAGCAGGACTTATTGTTAGAAAAAATGGATCGGAGCTGAGAATGGCGCGGATTTAACAATTACTCGTTGACAAAGAAGATGGAGTGCTGATTAACACGCCGATAGTGACATCTTGCAAGAGTCACCTTATACAGCGAGATCGTTGCAATGATTGCCGATAGAAGCGAAGATCACGAATTATTCGGCAAAAGATTCGGTTTAATATATTCATTATAATACAGCAATTTGACATGATGAAATTGTGGTTGGACCAGTGTTGAATTTGTTACAATGTGGTGTAACCTTAAAAATGACGTGCATTGCATTCAATCGATTCTTGCATCATGAATTTTTGCAGATATTTAGGCTGATTAGTGATGTCGATGATGATATTATGTGATAACTAGGAGCGAGAGAGGGGGGGTCATGGCGTAGAATAAAATAAATATTAATGTCAGATTAGAAATTATCGTTAGCAAAGAAGAGAGAATTTTATGTTATCGATAGGTAACGAGCAATGTAGAAACCTTGGCCGTTTTCTAGATTTCATTACACATCCGTAAGTCACGTCGTATATTTATAACATAGTGCATTTGAAAATAACCCAAACGCGGTGTATCATAGAAATCTAACTTTAAAATTTATCGTTATTACCATCTGTTTCGCAGACAACGTACGCAACGCAAGTACTCCGCGCATCTTCATCACATTATATAATACAATATAAATTTGCTCCCTCCTTGATTTAACAAATGTTCGTGTATACAAATGTTCGAACCTTCGCAGAGGTCGATTGTTGCAAGGACACGTTTGTTAAACATATTCGTCGCACATACGGACGACAGTTGCAGCAACAAATTAAAAGAAACAACAAGTCGCAAATTTCCACATACCTGTTATCATAAGCGATAGAGTGGTCTCCCGACGACGGCGCAGTGTCTTCGATCGCCGCTCTGTTATCCTCCGAAAGTAGTCTAGCTACCTACGGTGGATATCTACTTCCTTCCACATGCTCTCTTCCTCGACGGATACTCTCGGCGAGTACCGTGCGTCGTCGTCGCACATCAGGATCGATATTATCCAGGTTGCCTCGATACACGCGAGCCCTTGCCGGGACGTTATATTTAGATGGACCCTTCCCTCGTCGTCAAGTGGCTGGTACAACAGCGAAGCTCGCTCAATTGCCCCTGGAAACCGATATTAACGTGGTTAGCGATGCTCCTCGACGTAGAGCACCTTTGGGGCAGAGCAGCTTTATATACAATGCGAAATTGAATTGCAGCAGAGATGCATCGCACGGTGTGTGTTGTGCAGCCGACTGCGCGTCATGCTCCCTCGTGCCGTTGCGAAATCGCCTCGCGAATCGACACGCGCTGATTTCTGAGTTCGGAACGTCGGAAATAAGACAGAGCCATTCTCGTAAGACACATCTCAAGAAAGAATGTGAAGAGCGATTTTGCAATTCAAACGACTCACTCGCGGCTAAGTATCGTTCGAGTGCTCGGCACAACATTAAGAGAGAATTCTTTTACTTCATGATACAAAAGTCGTTTTGTTAATCTACTTTGCGGTAGTGTTCGTAGTACTTCTTTATTTAACGCTAACCACTTCGTCGCAACGATTATGTAATACTATGTAATCGGTATAATCGCGACGCAAGGGCATTGAATTACCCATTCTCACGCCTATATACGACTGACCTATATACGACTGTCACATCTTTCGCCCATGGCGCTTCGTTTGTTTTTCATTCGTTTTCGTTCGTTTGCTGTCGACACTTTCGTACGTGCGAAGTGCGAGCGCGCCGTTTTCCGCCGCGGATCATATTCGCACGCGATATTATCGTTTGCGAGTCGACGGCGCTTCAATATCGCTGACCTGCGTAATAAATTAACGTAAGGCACTAAGCGTGCAAACAGATGCTTCCAATTATCAGTCAGAAATGTGTAATTCCGCATTAATTAATTGCCACATGCGATACATGCAATATCGCCCGCGAATCGTCGATAGTCAATCCACGTTGGCGCAATATCGCAGGGCGAGGGGGCAGGGACGGATAGAGAATCGTGTTCGCATGATTTCAGTGGCGATGCGAGAAGCGTTTAATTCGTTCGTTCGTTCGTTCGTTCGTTCGTTCCGGACACGATCGACTCGTAGTACTTGAGATTTATATGTTTTCAGTGTTAACGCGTTTCTCGTTCGAGTAACGCTCATGGTTGCTCCAAGCGTCCTTAGCGGATTAACGCGCGTACCAACCGGAAGCTCCATCCGCGCGCTCGCAGAAAATTATTCGCGCGCGCACCATGAAAATTCCGTATATCGCGGCGTTCGATTTGATATCCTTCGTCGTTTAACGTTCCCGTGGCCATCGACTCGTCGCAATAACCGGCGTTATTTTCGAGCCGCGTTCGAATAAACCAGAAAAATACGCTTGTATATAGTGCGTTCGCATGCGACGGCGAATCCATGCGGTATTTATCATTGCGCATATCCGATGTGTCGTATTTATTAATTTACGCGATCATGAGAGATGGACCGTGACAATCGGATGACAATACTTACATTGCGGGGTCTCGTTTTTTATCGTTCTCGCGTTCGACCCTTTCGCGTTGTGCCGTGTTCGCGATACAATATTTCGAAATGGTCGGCGGAGGGGAAAAGCGCGCGTCCAAAAATGTACGTATCGAGTATTACCGCGCGTCGCGCGACAAAGATAGGTTCTTCAGAGATTTTTGTTTCCGCTTTTGCGCCGATCGTTCATTCTGTCACTGCTCCGTGTCGCGTGCTTTCGATGGTTTTATTACTGCGCACGTGTAGCCAGAAATAAGTAACGTCGATACCGAAGAAAAGCAAGAAGAACGCGTGTCTGCTCTCAGTAGCGACTCTCATCAGCGTGAATTTCCCGGCAGTGAGAAAACTCAACTTTTGCTCGTATTCTCCGACAACAATACACATCCACGTAAATCATAATAATATCTTTACATTATTTCTTCACGTATAATAAGCATAGATGGAAGCTCTGTCCTCTTGCACAAATGCACCAAATGATTTGATAAATGACGTCCATTCGACCAGAAACTCTTTCTGCGCTCTTACAACAACGGCTTTGTTTTACAGCGAGCATTCAAGCGAGCGAGTTTCTCAAAAAAAAAAAAAAAAAGAAAAGAGAAAGAAAAAAGAAAGAAGAGAAAAGAAAAAAGACAGGTGCGCAGCACGAACGGGGCAGAAAGGGTGGCTCAATAATTAAATGGAAACCAAGAGCGTAAAACCTCTTTTGAGATTCTAGACAGCTCTGACATATGGCCACTAGTTCGGGTTGATTCTTTCTCTGCTCGATGAGAGTCCACTGCGTCGATCACTCATTCTGTCAGTCTCGCGGCCAGTGGCTCGATGTTTCTATTATAGGTCCGAGCACGAAAGAAGTCGCGGGACGGCGCGATCGAGGAAAACAACAAGGGATACGACAGAAATTGCGGCTCGAGAGGGGCGAGCTTCACACCCTCGTGGTAATAAGATTTTCACACTTTCCTCGCATCAAAAGTGTTAGCGCGAATGCTACGGGAGATTTTTCCACTCGCCCCAGAAGCATTTCTCGTTTAACTTCCATGAGCTTCCGATGACAAATAAATCGCTGGTTGCAGCATTGATCGTGCACGAAGCACGTATCCAATTTTCTTTGAATAATTTTCGCTTAACGCGTATTTACTCGGATGTTTAATAATGTGTTCTTTAAATACTGGGTGATGTTTCGCGCGTATAGCTTATATCTCTCGGCGAAGTTTATCCCGCGCGTTGTATGTTACATCGGTGTTTCGAAAAATACCGGAAATCGTATTACTGTTGCGAATTTTATCTCGTGATAAATGATTCGTCGAATCCAATTGCTTCGACGCTTTATGCGCACGCGCGCACACACACACACACACATACACACGCGCGCGCAAAACGTAAATCTCTCGGTTCCTGTTATTTCCCATTTCCCTCTTATTGTCGTACCCTTCGTCATAATTCGTACGGTCGCGAAAGTCACGGAGAGATTGTTTGCGCGCGTCTTATTCCAGCTTTCGTCCTCGCGGAATTGTATTCTCGCTAAAGTAGCCGCCTTTACGAGCGCGGAATTATTTATAATTCACTGTTTGCTCGCGCAGGTGCTCGCGTCCGATTATTTATTCGTTGTTGTGGCGAGCGGACTAGTAATAGACTCCAAAACGCATCGATGAATTTTGCATTCGTTAGCGTTAGCGCGCGAAATTGCGGCCGATCGATCGACGGGGAAGCCGGGGATTGCCGGGGGTTCGCCTGCAGACGCGTAATTTGAATGACAAAGTTCCAGGCTGAGTTGATCGACGCGGGTCGTAAAGCTAAGTAACAAACCCGGTATATCTGCGGCCGCGGGGACGTCGGAGAGTTAGGTCGGCCGTCGTATAAGAAGGGAGCGATTTTATGTAGTTTCTTTAGGGTACATCACGGAGGAACGAGGGTCGAAGATCCTCTTACCGAGTAACAAGTGGCCTCGGCGAAGTGCCTGCAATCATGCCAGCGGTGCTTAGGTGTGCAAGTGAGCGAACAAGGTCAATGCCTTACGATCTACAATAGCGGAAGAATGAAAAAGTTACTTGCGAAAGGAGGTTGCTCGGTGAAATATTTAGTTTTCGAGTATCAGGGCAGACGACAGTTCTGACAGGTACACGAGTTTTCTTTCTCGCAAATAAAGGAAGACGCACGTGTGTCTTTATTAAAAATAGATGAGCACGAGGAGAGAGAGAGAGAGAGAGAGAGAGAGTCACCACAGCCACGATGTCAACGTATGCGTTTAGATGGCGCATTAAAACGTTAGCACGCTACAGTGAAGCTCGAGCGTTCTCTAGAACACCTATTTGTAAATTCATGAAAAAGAACAATCGCGCTGGATGAAGACACGATGACGTAATCTTTTCAAACCAGACAAGTATCGTTTTATCGTAGTTTTATCGACCGTAAACATTGCCCGGGCCGACGGATTAAACTGGAGGAGATGCAACGTCGGCCGCGCGTGCTCTCGAAAAATCGCGGAACGCAGCCGAGCGCAGCCGGAAAAACGCGCTTCGGCCTGCGCGGCAGAAATTGCATATTTGGCCGTTAACCCGGCGAGCTTCCCCATAGCGAAAGTGATATCGATCGCGGTCGTCCCCGGTGCTCCAACTGCACGATCGTCTAAAATCAGAACGTAGCGGCGGCGCCGGTGTTGTACATAACATCGCCAGTAGCAGCAACAGGCGACGCCTGGCCGGCGCAACAGAGAATGGGTCTCGGCTCTTTACTTCAAACGTTTATTCCGATCTTTGCCTAACAGATAGAGAGGTCAGCAGATATATATAAGCAGATAGCCCGGTAGTTGGGCAGTCGGACAGACGGACAGACAAGCAAGTAGGTAAACGAACGAACGAGCGAGCGAGCAAGCAGGCAGACTACCACGATAATGCTTCTCTCTCTCTCTCTCTCTCTCTTTCTCTCTCTCTCTCTCTCTCTCTCTCTCTCTCTCTCTCTCTTTCGCTCACTTTGCGTATGTATGTGTGTGCATATATGTGACGTATTGATTGGAAGCTGGGGCTACAGGTGGCTTTCCAGCGCCTGCGCCGTGCAGAGGATATGAATAAGCTTCTGTTCCCTTATTAAAATATCCCATGAACTTAGCGGAGCAATCGTTATCTGGGAGAGCATACTCCCCGTCCACCCCTGCGACTCTCCCTCGCCCTTTATCTTTCAACTTTCCCTCCTACGTGTATTTCCTTGGCAGTTCGGGTCCTCCTCGTAACCTCCCACGATACCTTCCGACACGTTCGGACCTGCACCTGGAGAAACGCGTGCGATCTCTCGGGTCTGCAGGGAAAGCAAGACGAATAGGTGCGTGCCGTCGAGCGAGAAAGGAAAGGAAGTTCGAAGCCTCGCGCCCCTCGCGTATCGATCGATCTCGCTTACTCTCGTTGGGCTTTTCGTTCGTACTCTGTCCGCTGTCGGATGCTGCAGTGCGTTGGCAGATATCGAATATTACCTTGCCTAGAAATGCACCAATCGGACGGCTGCTCCGCCGAAACTAGGAGCAAGAGCTCGCCCCGTCAATATCAATTTTCGGAAAACCGTTTTTCTGTGAATGTGTGTAATACTTTTCTTCCAGAAAGTATGCCTTACATGAAATGTTTCGGAAATAAACGTAAAGTACAAAAATACTTTTTGATCTAAGAGTCACTTCAAGCTTGCTCTGAATAGCTTTGTCCTAAGTAGATACGCCCGAGCATTAGCGAGGCATACGTTTATCTTGGGAGATAAGATAAGATGCGATCCTAATTGAATTATATTTAGTGTGTATCAATTGAAACAATGGAAGCGAACGATGCAGCTTGCCTGCCTCTCCCTTTCACAAATGTCGACTGATGCGATTTTTATGCTTTTTCAAAATGCGCAGATGTCCGAGACTGAGAAAAGGTCGTATTTCGGCCACGCTTTTCTTCTCACTTCGCTCGCCAGCTGGTTCCAAATCCTCTCTTCTGGTTCTTTCGTCTTTCGGGAACAGGGGAGCAGGTGGAACGCCGTCGGTCCCGTAATGGACGAGGTGCCGCGTAGGCATGAAAAATTCACGAGCGACGAACCACGCTGTCGCAACTTTTTAATTAGGCAATTTTTTCGAGGTCATAGTCGAGCGTGCGAGGAGCATTGCGTAATTGATGTGTAATGAGCGGCAAATGTTGAAAGTAAACTCAGAGATTTTTCGCAAAGCATCTGTGATCTCGTCTTTTAAATATTTGCATTTTTAATGCATTTTTAACGAAATGCATTTTTGATGAAACTTTTAATGAAACGGTGAAAAAGGATTTAATTCGGAGTCATACGCGTTTCTGTTTCTCTTGATGACAGTCAAGACAGAAAATACGATTTTGTCTATCGAGTGACTTTGATTAACTTCTTTGGAGCTTCATTCACAGGGCTGCTGTGAATGAGTTGCCTCGAGGAAGAGAGAAGCTCCAAGACATTGGAAAACTTTATTAGAAGAGGAAGCAGCTCGGAATGTTGATCCAAGGTGGAAACGAAGTAGAAAATGGCTTTACTTTCTGCACCGTCCAACGTTGATCATCAGTTTTACGGTACACACGTGTCGATTTTTCTTTCGCACTGGTTAACCGAGAGTTTACCGCGTGAATTCGCCTTTAACCCAATCGCATTTCCTCTTTCTTCGGCGCTTAGATGCGCCGCTCGGCTGGTATACGCTCGGTTTATGGACTTACCTCATCCATTACAGAACATGCCTGTCGGCTTGTAACGCTTTAGTACCTTTTAGTACGGTGCTAAAGTTTGATTCATCGCGCATACCGCACGGAATCTATGCAAACGAAATCACCCCGGGACCTGCCATTCGCACCGCTATATATTCGGCAAATGAACAAATGTTTACGCCGCGTCTTACACGGAACAAAGATATAAGTCCCGTACTCGCGCGACTGTACTAAAGCTTTCGCTATAACATAATCTCTTCGTGTTTGTTCAGAAATGTGCATAGTTTAATGAAAGAAGCAATCGATGCACGTTTCATTATAATGCGCAACTAAAATTCTCGATTGAATTTGCTTTGCGAAACAGTTGGATATGGTTAAATTTATTCCATGAGATAACTCATGCACGATATTTTTAATAAAAAAAAAATAAAAAAATTGTATTTTTCTCTTCTCTTGCATAATGTTAGCATAGAAATATTTCTGAGACAGAGAGAGAGAGAGAGAGAGAGAGAGAGAGAGAGAGAGAGAGAGAGAGAGAGAGAGAGAGAGAGAGGGGGAATTATTTATAGAAATATTTACACAGTTTGCGTAGGCGATATTAATTGTTTGGACGTGACTACACTTGTGCTGCGAGAATATCTCGCAAATGGAAGCGCGAGTATTCTCTCGAGAATACCATCGATAAACAACGGCGATTCCCTTGGCAGGACGTCATCAAGCACTTAATCGAGACAACGCTCCTTTCTCAACATCGTCCCTTCGTTTCAGAGGAGAATATCTTAAGATGGGAGATGTCGTATTTTTAAAAGACACAATGACGCTTCCTAAATTATGACTCATCGCGATAATTTAATTTCTCGTCGCACTTCGAGAACGAGAAGAAAAGATACTTTATGATGGATGTGTTCTTCAAGTTTAAAAATAATATAAAATTTCGTGAGTCTTGATATATATCGACATTAGTATTGTATAGATGTTATCGATCAATCAATTGGTAGATAGGCAAAAATAGACAGATAGATCGCTCGGTTAATAAAACTTTACTCGCCAGCACGCGATTTTCTGAAAACTTTTTAACAAAAGTAACAAAGTTTAGAGGCGACCGTAACTCGTCCGATGAAATTTTTAACTGCTTCTCGCAGGGCTTGAAAATTCCGACGTTTCGTAAAAATTTATTCGTATCGATGCGAAAATTCAATTCCACTCTTTTTCGGCGGTGTTGACAGGAAAGACCCGGAGAATTATGGCAGGAGCCGTAATTGTTCTCTGAGAATAATCGACATCATTCTGATGTAACATCATTCTTTTCCGCTGCTTCTCATATTGACGTTGGAACGTATATTTCAATTCTTAATATAACAATTTAAGAGAAAGAGAGTGAAATTTCATGTTCCTTTGAGTAGACTTTATTTTTCATCTTTCGATTTTGTAGGTTATATAGCGTGCGCGCGCGGGGCGATATTTATCATTTGTTATGCTAAGACACAAGCAACACAATCTATCTATCTATAGAGAACCTAATCGATTAATTAAATACCAAGCTGAAATTCAACTTACTTGATTAACAATCGTACCTCCAGATTCTCTGCTATTCTTACGAGACAATTATTCTCCACTCCGTGCGTGACATTTCGCGCGCGTAAAAGGACTTTCCAATTTCACCAGAGCGCCAACTGCCGGCGCGATCGAGGTATCACCGTACGTATATATCGACAATCAAAATAATCGATAATCGAAGTTTGAATTCGAGGCAACATTCAGGAGAACAGCAAATGGCGACCATGCGCGTAGTATCGTTTTGTGTATTGTTAGATCCGTAAGACGAGATACACGACAGACGTAACGCGTGTTTGTAAACAACGATCGTTAAGCCACGCACACCGGCGGCGATAATGACAGTGTATTGTTTGCACGCTCGGATATAACATTAGTCGTGAACCGTGCGTCTTCTCACTCGTCCGTATGTAGTCGTTCGTCGTGGACGCTCGAAAGTGTCGTGTAAAATAACGCGCGTTCGCGTGCTTTTAGTGCGTAGTGATTTATGTAGTGCGATTTATGTGCGTAGTGATTTATGTAGTGATTTGATTCGTTTTGAGGATAATGGACATCTCGACCAGAATCACCGACCAGGGCGGCGCAGACGCCCGGAATAAGCAGACAGGTGAGTCAATGAAATGCGCTATTTTTATTTAACCTTTAATATCGCTCGCATCATTTTTCTATAACTCGTGTTTTTGTCACTCGTGTGCTACGTTTTTTGTTACTATAATTTGATTTTCATTTCGATCAGTCTATTCTATAAACAAAAGTGTCACTTTTATACGATGCTTCTACGCAGTTATAACAATAGACATAGTGTGTTTGGAATTATTTTATAATTATCGTTCTCGGTAGCAATCAGAATACTGCGGAAAACGCACACACGAGATTGTTAGATCCCAACTAATGACGCGAACGGTTGCAGGTCAATTACGTAACATCATGTGGTCGTGCTGTGAGGTAAACTTAGTAACGTAGATTGAACTGAGGTTTTAGTAAACAAAGAGAGACTCAGCGAAATAAAGGTCTGTTTTTTTACGAGACGACATATAAAATGCAATAATAGGTTCTCGTCGAACAGTTATACAATTATCTCTGTCAACAATTTATGAGCAATTAAAAGTGGCGAAATATAATACGAATAATCGCCCGTGATGTAAAGTTTCTTATTGTTTTCTCGACGTCCGAGAACGAAAGCGTAATTTGCAGATATTGAAGAGCTCGGCAGTAGTGGCCTCTCTCTCTCTCTCTCTCTCTCTCTCTCTCTCTCTCTCTCTCTCTCTCTCTCTCTCTCTCTCTCTCTCTCTCTCTCTCTCTCTCTCTCTTTCTCCCTCCCTCCCCCTCTCTCTCTCTCCCCTCTCCCTCTCCCCCCTCTCTCCCTCTCCCTCCCTCCCCCCCCTTCTCTCTCTCTCTCTCTCTCTCTCTCTCTCTCTCTCTCTCTCTCTCTCTTTCGTCTCTCTAGCGTAGGCATCTTGCTGAATAATGCCCGACATTATTTTCTCTGCTTGTGTATACGATCTTTCGAGTCCTACAGGGAATGACTGAGAAAATGGTCGATTTTGTCTCCTTGTAAACTACAGTGTCGCATCCGCCGTATATACGAGCTCGTGCGCGACAAAATAAATCTGTTACATACTTTATGACGCCTTCCTGCTTTATCAGATGGCCATTTCGTTCTTGGAGAATATCGCGTGTCAAAAATACACAATAACACGCGTCGCGCGGGCGTGAAATTTATCAGACGTGATTTACGCAGACATATTAACGCAACGCGTGTAATTAACGTAATTGAAAAAGATTGTTCACGCAACGATAGCGATAAAATGACGCGTATTAAAACGTTTCCGCGCTGTGTAATGGCTGTTAGACGAAACGTCTTGCCAAATAAACGACGAGGTTTATTAATCCTCGTAAAGACTGAAAAATGACGACACGCCTTGCGCGCCCTTTAATTATACGAGGTCAATATTACTGAGGGTACGTCGACACCTTCGTGCAATTAAGATTTTGGCATACCATCAACGCGGAGATTAGCCTCAATTTTCAAAGAGGTATCTCGGGAAATCCTGTTGTAAAAGGATCCGTTTTCTTGCGGAAGGCAGTTACCTGCTGAGTTCCTCCCTAACGCTTCCCTTTATTGTCTCGACCCAACGAGCGATTAAGAATTTCGTTTCGTAATAAAGCTCGGAGACCCTTCCGAATATAGGCGGCGAAATCTTCCCGACTTGGTACATTGCTTGGAACAATTAGAGGATCACAACGAACGAATAGTTATGTCGAATAGTTCTATAGCTTAAATCGAACATAATAAGAGCTAATGGTTACGATGTAAATATATTTATTGAATGTTAATATTATGTGCATTGAGAGAAATATCCGATAAAAACTAGAAGTATTAGCTATCTCGGATGATGTAGACGTTGGAAGCAACAATCCCTCTAATTGCTCTGAGCTGTGTATCGTCCGGAAATTCGCACTCGATCATTTTCTGAGTCAAATAATGAGAACTTTGACGCTATCATATTCACTCAATCCACGGTAGTAAAAACCACAAAAAATATAGGGTGCCTCAGAAGTTTCGATCTTGATTTTGTTACTACTGCTTCTTTGATGCAAAGTCAATTTTTTCCTACTGAAAGTGTAGGGGACCAATGTAAAAGGAAGTTTGCTCGTCGTCCTAAAGTTTCGGGTAGGTTTCATCTTCCCAGAATATTTAAGTTAAACTTTGGTTATCGAAAAGTATAAGCTCGAATATTAAAAAGTCGCAACAAATCTCATCCTTAGTTGGTCTTATTTCGTTAAGCCGGTCAATTTGTTGAAAAATCTGTTATTAAAATTAAAATTAAATAAGGTCGTAACTTTGGAGGCATTTGCATTTTTAGTTCGTCACGATTTAATAATTAGAATTAAGTCTACTTTGTAGGCAATGTATAATTTACGATGAAATTCTGTTAACTATATCGAAAAAAATGGCAAGTCTGTTTATTGTTGAGCTGTATTGTTTTGCTGAATATTATGCATCAAAACAGTGGCAAAAAGCGCGTGTAAATACGGACAAGAGGTCATTTCATTACTAGTCTGCGCAACAAATCATATTTTACACGGTATATCAATGTGTAGTCAATACACATGTAAATAGAAAATGCAATATTCTCGGACGTATACAATTCAATATCGCCGTGCAGTTGTGACCAAATATTTGCGCACTTAACACGATATTAATATTTTTCCTCCTTGATATACGAGAAATTAAATGAAAAAGTAAATTTTTCGCAAGTACTACAATTCAACGGAAATACAATTCAAACGGAAGAATATCGAAATACAGGATGTAACTTAATATACGCATTTGTAAAATATTAACTATGACATTATTAGATAAAGAAAGTTTAAAGAAATAATAAGACTCGTACAATATTGACTCTGGTCAGCGAAATTCATTATCAAAACCCGAGCGCTAATATAGGCGCGGCAATTAATTTTTTTATTCATTCTTTTTTATTATATTTTATTATATAATTTATATATAAATTTATTATATTATAATTTTTTTATCATATTATAATACATTAGTAGATATCTTATTTTATGTTTAAATATTTAATAAACCATATTCGAAGGATATTACATGTTTCGCGGTTTAGCGTAAATTTCTGAAGAGATTCCAGAAACTCGAGCGACGCATGTGATACATGCATATTTTCCGAAGGTATTTTAACGATAAAAAGATAGTAACAAATAAAAATTTATTTAATTAACCTGTTATCGAGTTATCGATAATAATTAGAGAATTTGCAGCGGCATATGTCGAAATTTAAATATTTTAACGTAATTGTCATTTGGTGCTATTATTAATTTAACACGTTTTATCTAACTAACGTTATATTCGTAATAATTGGACGTATTGTATATAGGGTGCGTATAATAGGCAATTGTAGGTCAAGCAGCATATACGCGGATATATGTAAATTATCGTTCAGTTGCTTAAAGTCGATACGTCAGTCGCGATACATCGAAAAGGATGAATTAAAAATTCGTGTGGCTCAAAAATTTATTAACAAAAGTCCATCTAAGTTGCTTCTCGGGATTTTTAGTCAACTTATTTCAGTTTAACGTGGTTATTTTCTTCGTTGAGCTTTACAAAGTTTTACAATGCGCTGCAACACTGTTTCTAACTCAAGGATTCAAAGTTACCGCAATTTACGAATCCCCGCATTGTTTTTATCTCTAAAGAAATTACTGCTATCGATCGCGGTGAGTCGCGAAGCCGCCAGAGTTATCGCAAAATCGTGAATTTTTAATTTCACGATTGAAGCGTCAGAAAAAACGAAATGTGAAGCTTTCACTCCTTTCTCCCCTCCTTTTCTCCCGGGAATATTAGTAACACGCATTTCCGACGTTCAAATTTAATACCTTTGTGATCAGTTTTCGTATCAGAACTCCGTTGAAGCATGTTTGAAGTAAAATTCCATTCGAAATTTCACCAATTCATGTAAGTGCCCGCGGATTAGATTAGGATTCCGTCGTTCGAAGGACTGAGGGTAGAAAGGAAGTAAGGGAGGAAGGAAGGAAGGAAGGAAGGAAGGAAGGAAGGAAGGAAGGAAAGAAGGAAGGAAGGAAGGAAGGAAGGAAGGAAGGAAGAACGCGACATACGCGGGACATTTATTCGCGTCTACCGTTGTGCCGTTACAAGATGATCCCTTCGCATTCCCAGTCCTTCCCATCCCGCTATCAGCTCCGAGAAGAGCCTCGTCCCTCGATCGGCCTCCGGCCACCCACCTTCCACCCTCCTCCCCATAGCCTGTGCTCGCTCCCCCGTGCCCGCTCGCTCTCCGGCTGTGTGTACACGTAAACGCAGAGGGGGTGAAAGGTACGTCTGCGCGATGAGGACCGGGACAAGAGCGAGCCTCTTTCGCGGGGATCCGACGTGCTTTTCCACCCTCGACGACGGCAGTCCTGCCGCACCGCCAAAACGTACCACACAATCGTGAGTAAATTTGCCCACTCATTGATCTTCGCTCATTCCTCTCTCGCTATTTCCTTTCTTTCTCTCTCTCTCTCTCTCTCTCTCTCTCTCTCTCTCTCTCTCTCTCATTTGTCTTTTGTGTCTCGCGATGTCACTCTTATCGGCCCTTTTTCGTTTCTCTCTTTCTCTCTCTCTCTCTCTCTCTCTCTCTCTTTCTCCCTCTCTTTCTCTCTTTCTCTTTCGTATCTTTCCTTGTTTTACCTCCGTCGTTCTTTCGTACAAATCCGATTTTTCTTTCCCTTTCTCTACTACCTAGCATCTTCCACCACTACTCATCGTCGCGATTTTATTTCCTACGTGGCCGATATTCCAGCGAAAAAGGTCTCGTGGTGCACGCCGGCGAAGTTCTCTCGCGTTTAGTTTGCGCGCCGAACTGGAAGACACCGCGTGAAGCGCGCACCGTGTCGTTTACGGTCATCAGAGACGGTTTTAGAGAGAGCAACGTTAGAGCGTCGGTGATGTGCGCTGTTGCACGCGTTGTAAAGCTTCTCGCGTTACCTCGCTTCACGTTTACCGTTGCCGTAAGGAGTCTACAAGTTTGCACGCTAAGAACCGCGAGATGCTGCGCGCAACAATCTCACGTCGTTTATTGCCATTAAAGTGGAAGAAACAATTTTAGAGAATCGGATTATAGCGTGAAGTTGTTAAACTTTGTCTTTCTGCTTGGCGAGTTGGTTCTTTTTTATTAACGACGTGTTATTCATTTCTTTTCATTGTACAAGTGGTCTTGCGATTATGTGTCGTTTAAAACGTATTTCGTATCATTTGTCACCGTTAAAATGCGAGAGACGTACTTCAAGACTTGTGCAAATTACATTAGCATTTTGTTTTTAAGGGAATTTATTATCGTTCTTATCCTTGGCTTCTTCTGAAAAATGCTGAGAATTTGTCCCCGTATTTTCTTTATCTTTCTTATGTCATAATGTAATTCTGTATGCGTTTGCTTAATTTTGTTGAGTTTGGGGTTAAATAGTGCGCTGAACTTGAAGACTCCAACGGTAAAGTTCCGTATAACTTTACTAATTCTTAAGGTGGAAAGGAAATGGTTTTGAAATTTAAAGGAAAGATTTTTCGAGCAAATTCCACTTGGACGATACGGTGCCTCGGACGGGTAGTATCCCTCTAAAATTACGACGATGGATGAACGCGGAGTTTGTAGATCTTAGGGTGTTATCGATCATGTCGATATCCGACAAGCCAAACTCGGGCAAAGTTGGTACTCGAATACCGCGGGTGTAAATTAGCTTTATATTAAACAGATAATGATCTTCACTTAGCGCCTGACGTGTCGTCGGGTGAGACCGAGTAAACAGAAGACATTGCAAACGTAGACATTGTGAAATGCGAGAACGCGCCTTGAATGTAGCGTTGTCGGAATTAACGTAATAAAAAGGAAAAGATAAAAAGATCGTGATCGAAGCGATTGAGGAAATTCTCACTTCTCTACGCGATATTCTACGTTCCGCAGAATCGTGTCGCGCGGATGATTTAGTCAATTATCGTGGGATCATGCCGGATATCGTCCCACACTACAGCGTCCCGTTGTCGCGTCTCTACGATGAAAGAAACAAGGACTTCCGCTTCGGCAAGTGTGGTCGCCAACGAGGTCGGAAATTCCGTACGATCGAGGAAACGGAGTTAGGCGAGCGCGAGATTATGTTACAGCGATGTTCTCGTATCGGATATCCGCTTGTTTCCGCCGCGGGAAAAGGAGCGAGCCGACCGTCCACCACGAGTTCTTCTTTCACGAAAATTCATAAGGAACATACCTATACATGCTCGTTTGTTTTGTTAAGACCCACAAGGTTCACGCATCGAGCGCGAGGTGTCTTTGTAGGCCGTTACAAAATAATCGGATATCCTTTCGATCGTTGTTTTCGCGACTATTTGTTGGAAAATTAATATTTTCTTAGGAAAGATTTCGTAGAAGATTGCCCCTTGTTACAATATCAATTTTCATCAATATTCGACATTATATATTTTTACAGCTAAGCTTCCTCAATTAAGATGGCATTATAAAGTTCACACGCGAAGTTGTATCTGTATAAGTAATCTACACAAAGTTCTGTTATTTATATCTATTATAACTCCGAAGGTACTTTGCGAAAGTTTGTAGATTCTCCATAATTATCTCGAAAGAATATCCGATAATTTTTTTGGGATATTTCGTATATATAAATTGAAGATCTGAACCCTCTTAGGAGAGAGAGATTATATATTGTTTCCTCTGAATATTATATATCTAAATGTGAGTCACAGAGTAAATATCTAAATCCCACTGTATATAAGATGTGATTATCCTTAAACGCGAAATACTTCGTTGCAATTAACGTTAGACTCACGCACAGTCCACGCACGCACAGTCCAACGTATTCTTGTCACACGTATATACTTACTTTGTAGTTTTCAAATATTTCGAATTTTGCGGAACGTATGTAACCATGATTGCACATGACTGACACTCAACGCGGTTGAAATAAAATGGCCGCGTAAACCGAACCTGACATATAGAGCATTGTGATTTATATCAACCGCTTTTATAACTCGCCTTCATGAGGCGAATAGAAAAAATGGGTCACACATCATATGAGGGAACGACTGGGAAAGAGATGAGTCGATAAACTCTTGGCATTCTAAATAAAATATCTATTCCGGCTTCGGTTCTAACATTGACATCATATTTCGGGGGTTAAAACATGATCGGGGCGTGGATGACTACGCTAATTCTAAAGCTATCGTCTGTGACATACAATCGATAAACGTTACACGCATATCAGCCTGGATAGAATATTGTGGAGTATCGCGCGGCGAGTGGATGTAATATGCATCTGTACACAAGACACGATATGGATTACCGATAATAATTGTTCGGCGAAAATTGACGCGCGGGTACAGCTTTATGCGAGGGTTAATCTAACAATACAATGTTAATAACGGGCTCCCGCGCGTCCAAGACTTAGGAAAAGATCATTCAAACGTCTGTTGTTTCGATGAACCCTATGCTGGGACACGTTATACGAGTTATATTACGGACCGCTTTATTCCAAATGTGTAAAGTCGTTATTGATGAATTTATTATTAAGTGACGTCCTGTCGATCGTGCGGACAGTATTCGTTTCACGGTATTTAATTTTGTAGTAAGATTACGTGTTACCCTCTTTAATGTAGTTCCACACGATTAAACCTTAACCACGCTGCAACGTACACCGCTATACTTTAACGTCCGTTTGACCCCGATAAATAAACGGTATGATAATTCACATTATTCGCGCTATTCGCTCATCACTCGCGATTGGTTAATGAACAGAAAAATTTGATATGCGTAATGTAAAAATATCACAGAGGCAAGAAACTGAGTAGATGAATTTTAGTCTATTCTTTTGCACTTTTCCGTGTTGTACATTCGAATCTGTTAGAGCAGTTGAAGAGGTTTTAATACGAGTCTTCTCGGAGTTGAAAAATTCTTTGAAAAGCTCCCGCGAGTTTTCTCTGAACGACATCGCGATTTAGTGCTAGGTGCTTCATTATCGACGAGATTGGAAACTATCGAAACGCTTGCGTCTCGATTTAAAACGGACCGTCAATCTTTGCGTATATCATCACGTCGCGGACAGAGTAGCGAATAATACCGTAAACACGATCGAATCTCTGGATGCACCGATGGACCGATCCTATATCCTAAAACGGATCAAACAGTGACTCTCCCGTTTCGCCCGCGACCCGTTCAGCTTATCGCTATTTTCATCTACTCCTATCAGCGTGCGAGTCGTCCATTTCCGCCGATGGCGCACTATACCTCGTGCACGAGTTATTCTCGAGGGACGGATATTTATATTGTTTGAGACGAGCGCGACGTCGATGTATAGGTAATAAAAGGCGCTGCCACCGACGGCGACGACGACGACGACGACGATGACGACGATATATGCGATCACGGTGTATATATCGGATCAGTATCGCAATAACCTGTCAATATTGACTTGATATTTCCGTGATGTATCGCCCATTTCTCATATCAATACGAAAAATCGCGGACAAATATTGACTGGAAAATATGCCATCGCAGTCAGGCGAATAACTTCGCCGATAGATGTGCAGATGCGTAAATAAAGATAATGCTTTCCTTCGTTCCTTCGGAGCTCGCTAACGAGAAATGATACGTACTATATGCTGAAAACAATGTGGACCGCTTGTACCGAAAAAAGCATTACGCATAAAAATATTTTTGAAACGTATCTCTGAAAGTAATTTACGTCGCGATTTACTTGTCGAGATAAATGATTCATACGAATCTAAGAGCTACGCTTCGAAAACACGGACTTGAAAAAACGTGGCAGAGAGAAAGAAGAGAGAAAGCAAAATTCGAATGTAGTTTTTCGCTTCCACAATTCTCCTTCATATCGCCGTATGTGCCGGATTTTACTTATTATCACGGCGAATCGTAAAGAGTAGCGTACATCAAATTTATATCGTCTTTGTGCTACATTATCTGCCGCGTGTCTGAATGAGGCGCTTTATCGGTCTCTTGTCAGTAATGCAAAGGTTAATATGCCGCGAAGAGAAAGATGCACTCTTTTATCTCACACAGGGGAAAGCGAAAGCATACTCTGCGATGTGTCTTTATTGCCGTTCTCTCATTCTTCGGCTTCTCATCGGAACACTCAGGCGCGAATGCACGGATCGTATCCGCGATTCGCCCAATTGGACTCGGTAAAAACGCGCCACGTGTTATTGCTGAATTCGTATTGCCACAATGGGATATAAATTTGCGGTAAGGTGGGCAGGGAAGGGCAAAATATTGCGAGCGCAAAGTGTCGAATGCGACGCAAGGTGTGCGGAATATTGGTAATTTATCCTTTATATTGGCCTGTGTGTGCATTCGCTGCAGCGGTCATCGCAGCCTCCTTCGGGACCCAACCGACCCCTTGTTGAATATAAATTTAAAGATTAGTCCGGCGAAACAACATAAAAGGTGGTGTTTCAAAGCTGAGACGAGTTAAGCCAGGAACACGCAGCGGTGTCTGAATATGGAAGTATCGATTAGTCAACTACGAGGAGTAATACCGTTATAAACGGAAGACATCGGCAAATTTGTCTGAGGGGAAAGTCGTGTTACATTCGCGGAGATTTTTCATCGACAAAATTTTCATCAACGAGATGTTATTCTCTCCCTAGTAGTTTCCTCGCGGCGAAGCGTCGGTCATGTTGCGATTTTCACTACGCGGATTTGTCGTTCCAGCGTCCAAGAAAAGGTTGTGGTATTTATTAAGCGACATTTATTATTCATATTCACGATCCCCTCTCTATATACGTCACTGTTGCAATGGAATATTATAGGATATTGTTTTTTTATTTTCTTACAATAAAATAATATTAAAAAACGATTGTTTGGCATCAAAATGGGAGAATCGAAAAAATTTCCGGAGAATAACTTCATAAAAATCGGGAAATAAAATTGCGTGTATACGCGCGTTTTGGAAAAATCAAGTTACGGCGCACATGCTCGAATGCTCGATGCGTATTTTCTGCGGCGCACAAGTTCGTTTTCCAAAAGCGTATCTGCCAAAAAATTCTCATGCACGTTAAACTAATACGTACGCACAGTGTATCGACCTGTTTTCTTTTCACGGTAAACATCGAGCGTTAACGTCTGACGCGTTCTTCTTTTTTTTATGACCGAGAATTCGCAATTCAGTCGCAAACATATTGTGAGTTTACAAGGATATTAAACGCGAGAACATGAACCCGTGACGAATGGATTTTAAGATTTCAACGATTCTCCGTCAGAGAAAATCCGTGTAAAATACATTCAGTTGGTTGCGTGGTATTAAAAGAGAAATTCGCTGAAATTCTCCATATGGTACAAGGCGAGGTTCGGTATTTAAATGAAAGAAATGGAATGTCAATACATTTTATACCTTTATACTTTGAAACACCCATATTAAAAAAAAAAGACAAAAACGTAGTGGGAATATACGTGGCCAGGATAGAGCAAATTGCAACGAGTGTTTTTAGAGAAAAGTGAATAGTGCAATTAATATTTTCACTTCAGTCGGAGAAATTATTTTCCACTTCTTTTTCTCGCGATACCCTTTCTGTTCATCGATGAAAACATATACTGTTCTGTATACATTCAAATCTTTTGCGACGTAGTCTTTAAAATAGATGCTCCTTTATATCCGATATTGGGCCACATCGTAGAATGTTTCAATCGTGGAATTATCAATAATATATTGGAAGTACAAATTAGTTCGGTCCGTTTTTTGTGTTAAAAGATGTATTTATTTCAAAACAAAATGAATGAACAGATCAATTAAAATATTTTCCATCGCTGGCTGCTACTTTCTCCCATTTCTCAGGCAATTTTCGAATTCCATCTCGAAAAAATGACTCGTCTTTTGAGGCGATCCAAGTTTGGAGCCAATTTTCGATTTCTGCGAAAGAAGTGAACCGGTGACCTGCCAAATCGTGCTGCATCCTTCGAAACGACCAGTAATCAGAAGGAGCAATGTCCGGAGAATACGGCGGGTGCGGTAAAACATCCCATTTGAGTGTTTCCAAATATTTTTTTACGATTTTTGCGACATGAGGCCGAGCGTTGTCATGAAAAACGCCTTTCAATGTCTCTCGGTTTCAGTTCATAAGGCACCCAATTTCCTTGTTTTTTAATAATTCCCATGTCTCAGTCGTACGGAAACGGCTTGTTGAGTCACTCCCAATAATTCTGCAAGCTCCTCTTGCGTTTGACTCTGATCTTCTTCGAGTAATGCCTCTAATTCTTTGTCCTCGAATTTTTTTGGCTGTTCAGAGCGAGGCTTGTCTTCGACGCTGAAACCTCCATCGTTGAAACGTCGAAACCATTCCCTGCATGATTTATCAGTTGGAGCAGCGTCACCATAAACTTCAACAAGCATTCGATGGGTTTCAGCTGCACTTTGTTTCCAATTAAAGCAGAAAATTAAAACCTCCCGCAAATGCTGCTTGGTTAACACAAAATTCGACATTTTCAACACTGTAAAAAGCAAGGTTTTTGTATGAAACTCAAAGCGATATAAACTGAATATTATTGGTAGATGTTTAACCTCTCTGAAATCGCCAAAATCGGCAGTCACTATGAGCCATTCATAACAGCCGGAGCCATCTTTTGAAAACGGACCGAACTAATTTGTACACCCAATACATGTGTACGAAACACCTGTCTCTTATGAGGAATTATTTCGCGATGTATCGTAAAGCTTATCGAAATCGAGAGAAGGAGATAGTTGTGTGCACGTGCTGGCTCGCGTTTCTCGGTGTAACGCGATTTCTCTCCTTCCTTCCTCCTTGGGTGTGTGTATAAGTTCACATAATAACCAACATCACTTTATACCTGGTGGGACAAACTCGATTTCCTGAGAGCGAAGTTGCGTTACACGCAGGTGTTGTATCCGGCGGTGGCCACGGCCCGAAGTATTGTTCCATCGGTGAAAAGCGAAAGAGCGAATTGCGTCTCGGTTACGCGCGCCGGTTCGGTATCGACCGGTTAGGCACGAAACTATATTCCGTGCACTATCGTAGTTTCCGGTTATGCAATGGTGTTTGCAGCGCGACAGCTTTAGTTTGCGAGCGCAAGCTCGCGTCGATACGCGCGGATATCGGCGATAACCGTGTATAAAAGATGAAAGGCTCAATGAAATGCGTGCGTTCCCGACGGAATTATGTTGCGCGTGATGTAAGCATTGTAAATATAATGCATTAACAATAGGTTCAAAGCGCGATTTGTCCGTCGAAGCGTGTCGAGGCTGTTGCGTAAACCGTACAACATCGGGGTCCTCCGAGCGCATGTACTAATTGTGATATATGTATGTGCGCAATCCCCCCTCCCATGATTGTCTTTTTTATTATAAATTGCCGTTTGTAATTTAATACGCGGCATTGTCGCGCATTTCGAGTACGATTGCAAACAGCGAGTCACGATTACGTTGATTTCCTTTTTCGCGTATTAACGAACCGTGACGGTAAAGCGGGATAATGCGATATCGCGAACAATATTCTTAATTATGTCAGTGAATATCGCAGTAAATTAAAAAGTTACGCGAATGTTTTGGTAATTGTAGTTGTAATTTGCGTGTTTATCATTTTCGGAAATCTCATTTTGTTATATTGCTGCATTGGTCGCGCGAGCTTCATTTTATTACAAAAGAGACGTCCGAATTATAGGTCTCCCTTTAATTTTCCATCGAATATCATGCTTCATAAAATGTAATAAAATGTAATAATAATAAATAACATATAAAAGACTATATAAGCAAATATAATATCGCGATGATAACATTTTGTGATTCAGAATGTGTTAAGCGTATCATCCTGAATGTGAATTTAACGCAGCGTTGAAATGTGTCTCTCTCTTTCTAGTTACGATTATATAAATTCGTTTTTATCATACATCAATAAGAATTAATTTTTATGTAATGTAAATAATGGACAACGTAAAACTGTGATATATAGATGATAGCTTAAAATGAATATTTAGCATTTATTACAGATTTCTGTTTTATCGTGTTATTTTAGTGACACGGGGAGAATAACATTTTGAAAAGTAACGAGTTACAAGCATTTACATAACGCGATACCTCGCGAAAGCGCGAAGTGCGAGTCGTTTCATTTTCTTTGATCGACGATGCGAGATCAAAGCTCCGTTTCCTTCGAAGCGTAGTCTTCGTTATCACGCCGACACAAACACACCTTGCAATCTCTCTCTCTCTCTTTCACTCTCTCTCTCCTTCTCTTAAGATAGTCCTAGCTGTGTATTATGTTAAGTTAGTACCCAGACAAGTTAGTACCCTGCCAAAATATATATATATCCGCGATAATTCTGGTTGAGAGGAAATGTCAAAGCAGAGTTGTAAGTCGGTGTGATTCTTTCAAACGCAGTTTTCAACGTTACGGACACAGAAAAATATACGCGGAAAATTTAGATTTCATGAAACTATGCTCTCATCGTTATATAAAGTTGAAAAGGAACTTTTACACGAAATCGTAAAAAGATATTACGAGAAAATAATCGTACTTAATGAAATATCAAGTAATCGGTTGAATATCTTAATCTCTCAAATGTATTTTCCCTGTCGTCTCTTAAGACGTAACTTATATCGCGGTTCGTTGTATCAATTGTGTACATTTGTCAACGTCAGGAATAAGAGCGTAGAAATCATTTTCGGGAGTAAACCTGTGAATTCGCGGAAATTGCATCGTGGTTTCCACTTTTCATTCGCTGTCGTACGCGAGAAGTCGGCAGCCCATGCCGTTTCCTTTAAACGGGATTTCAAATTAACGTAAATTCAATCGATAAAGGGACTCGAAGCGCTTAACTGGCACAAAGTTTTTCAATCAACCGTGTAATCCACGTGCTTGATTGTTACATAGCTTTCGAAGGGGCGGAGAGAAAGGCGTCGCTCACTTGCTCGCTCGCGAATGTTTGCTTCCTTCAGGATTGGTACATATCGCTGAGAGAAAAATCGTGTTATCTAGATATTCCGAAAATATATAAAATCTCGCTGAAAATACTTGCTATTTAAAAGCGATTTACCTCGTGATCGTACTCGCCGTGAACTACGTACTCGTCCGAGAAATATTCGCGTTTCTTTATTTTCTCAAATCTCGCTCAGCGTTTCTCGCAATAAATATGCGAATATTCCATTTTAAATATTGGAATTGTTCGATCATGTCAGGAATGTCTGAGTACAGCGATACGACGAGCCGTCGATGATGAATTTCGAGTTCTTCTGAAAAATACTCGCGCACGATTCTTATAAATGCAGAATAAAAAAGGCTGCCGTTTACAGTCGTTTTAATAGCTTCACGATTAATTGAAAAATAATTGCTTTCGCTAATGGTTCGCTTAAATAATGGTACGCTTAAACGGTGTAACGGAGAGTGGGAGAGAAGGAACGATGTGCTGCTCCTCGTTGGAACACTTGTTGTTCCAACGAGACGCGAAGAACTAGAACATTTTAATTAGTATGTACGTGTTTAGTGACGAAGTTATCCCACTGCTTAAACCGGTGCGTATGTATGCCTCTGCATGCGCGTGCATTTGCGCATACGTATGACGTCGATCTGTATATTGCGCAGCGAAAAAATTTGCGACCAAGTAACACGATATTGGGTGAATGGAGTCAGCAATTTATACGTTCGTGGTTGGAGTGTAATTACCGGCTATGGGTCATTAACGTAAAGGTACCCATCGTTTCATACACCATTAAATAATGCATCGTTCTCGAGACAATGCGGCACTTTACGATTATGACGGGCGATCCTGTCGCGTTAAATATGCCACAAATAGCGGTATAAATCGGCAAACATTAAAATCCGAACATTTACCAAATATTCTCCGTGTATGACAACATTGTATGACATAAAATTTAATTTCTCCGTCGGAGGCTACGAAGAAAATTTCGTGATGGACATGTAAAATGCTACCACCGAGTTTTAACGTTAAATCCTCTCCTTATCAATCTGCTTCTAAAATAAAAAAAAATTACGTTTCAATTATAACATTTTTCATCTCTGCGTATTTTATTCGTCAAGGTTTACACTACGCTCTTTTCTTGCGTCGGCTTCCGCTGCTTTTAACGTGCACGAGTGTTGGAGGGGTATCGGAAGTTTTATAATCCGAACATATTCGATCGGCAAAAAAATTAAAGAACTTGACGCGCGACAAGCAGTTAATGAACTGTCACAACGTAATTTCGAGAGGCATGCAACGAAACGTTATTTCCGCTACTGCGAACTGGGTGGATGGCGTGGAAGGGGCGGTGATATTTTGCGAGTCGTAGTTTTTTACGAAACGCTAATACGTATTATTTTGCAGGATGCGTTGCATCACCATCGTTTTAATATGTTAATGCATCCGGGCATCTGGGCGGGCGAAATGAATTTGATTTGATCACGGTAGCTCAAACTTGCGCGTCGCATGTTCGTTTATATTGGCTCCGAGCAAATTGACGATGATAATCGTGTGACATTGTGATCAGAGATTGTCGACACCGCGTCGGGTAATGGGCGTTCTCGATGCGTTTATTTGTTGCATTCACGCGGGTATCACGCTGTCGATAGCTATTAATCACTTCGATCATCCGAACTCGATCGAATTATTTTATCGCGACATTATAACAGAGTTTGTTTGAATTCCGGTGATTTTGCCGTAATTAAGATTACAATGTCATTAAAAGTTGCACAGATATCGCTAATGAATAATGTCGAATCTGTTAAATTTTATTTTCCAGTCTCTGTGACTCTTTAAACGCATTAACGGTAAAGAGAAGTTTCTTTCGCCCGCGCGAATTATCATAAAGTGGATTTCCGACTAAATACAAATTTATATTTTTTATTTGATTTTATATACATTATACAAAAAGTTCCCAGCTACTTTGATTTATAGATTCTTTGATCGATTTCGAATCGTCTTTTCCTCCGCAAAGATTTAATTGTGTCGCCGTTTCTCGGCACAATTTCCCAGTGTTTAATATAAAGCTTCCCTTTCTTCACTTGTACAATCTTTAAATCAATTATATGTTTTATTACCGACGAAACCGCCGGTTGATTATAAATAATCTCCCTCGTTCATTTATCGTTTCATTGAGTCGATTCGTGTATATATATTCATTAGTTCGCCGAGCGATATTGTTGTATTCACAAATGTTCGATTCGTTTCATGTTAATTGAACATGTTGCAAAAATAGCTCAATAATTTCTGGGGTCCCGGGCAGGCACACACAGAAGTGTGCGGGTACACGCTGATCAATAGAACGTTGTTTCTCTCTCTCTCTCTCTCTCTCTCTTTTTTACTCTCTTTTTTCACGATACGCGCGATATTCAGCCACGTCGATGCCGCTATTGAACCACCGTCGATAGCACGAATAATAATTATCCGCTGTAATTTCTTCCGAACTAGAACGCGCGTTCTCGTTTCGCCTCCTATTGTCCCGCTATAACTCTTTTTGCACATCGAAGATACGGCTCTCTCTCTCTCTCTCTCTCTCTCTCTCTCTCTCTCTCTCTCTCTCTCTCTCTCTCTCTCTCTCTCTCTCTCTCTCTAACGAGAGAATTTATAATTATCACCGCGCTCTTGTGTTTTATCAAAGCGCACTCGCCGATATATCGACTGCCTGCTACTTTATCACCGTTAAGTTCATTAATTGACGCTAAGTAGGTTGGACGAGCGCGATGCAACAAGGCGAAATAAAGCCGTCCTGTGACCCACGATGGCTCATGATCGTCCGTTTTTCCTCACGGCTCGCCACGCCGTCATTCATGTGTCATTACGAATCATTCTCGTGGATCGTTAACCGTCATCGTTGTCGGCGGCTTATTAATTCCGACACGTTCGCCGACAGACGATATCACCGTCGATAAATCGCATTTCTTCTCCGTTATTCGATTAACAGGCGCTCCGCGCGGTTAATTAACGCCCATCGAGATAACGAAGAAAAAGAAACATGATGATCCGGGAGAAAATCCGATAAAGCCGAAACGTACCGACGATGATGCGCTATTCGCAGGAGAGATATGATTCTCCAGACTGTTGTTTCTTCTCACGATGTGTAGCGATAATTCGGAGGAGGGCTATGGTCGGTAAAATTTAGGTCGAGTAGCTACTTGGAGTTGTGACTAGCTTTATTTCTGATTAAACATCAAGTATATGTAATGAATTCTTAGCCAAATTATTTATTTCGTAGATGGTAAGTCAAAAAAAAATGTTTATCGCACATAAACAACAAAACTGCTTGCACTCGTGACACGTAAATTTCACAGATTATTAGAGTGTCCCGTGTCGACTTTAGGTTAAACTTAAACTCATCGCTTACTATATACCGTTTTACGTAAAGAAAAGTTTCTTCAAAAAGCGATGTATCCTCGATCGACGATATCATTTAGTTTCACGCGAGGGAGAATTATCGTTACGAACTTTTATAATACGCAATAATGTGTTAACTTTCATAATTTTTATAAGCCAGTCCATTACGCGTGCGACTTGGCAAGTTTTCTTTTGCGTTGTTTTGTGAGTAATTGAAATAACTTTCGTAAGTATTATAAAGTTGTATGCCGTAAGCGTACCGGCGGTAACAATGTAGATGTACGAATGAATGTGGTGACAGGTAACTTTCTCTTCCACTTTTGAAGGGAGATTTATCGTTTTTCACGCCGCTCTTAAGGGCGAATGAATCGGCGAAAGAAACAGTTGAAAAGTCGACATGATCGCATGAATTTTTCGGGAGTGAAACCGCATTATGCGATGAAAATATATAACATTATGTGAAGTTAATCCCTTGTTACGATGACATTTTACATTCGATTACATCGTGACACATATTTGCGGGAGACATGTGTAAATAACAATTTATTTAACATTGAAATTTGAAATTTGATTTACAGAGAGAAAGAGAGAGAGAGAGAGAGAGAGAGAGAGAGAGAGAGAGAAATGTTCATTTTTTTAATTTTATTATTCTTGCTCAATATATACATAGATATATACACGCACGGTGATGTGTGTGAATTTCATTATGACGTTTACTCGCTCGTTTCATAGTCGTTGTGTCAGTTCCATTTTCTTAATTACATTATTTCCGTCTTTTGTTTCTTCGGACAAAAGCGTCAGCAAGACTACGGTACGAGAAATAACTCCGATTGTATTCCGAAACTGTTTCTTCGGCATGGTTCGAGAAGACAAGAAGTTCGGTTGGCTTTCAGCGGAACACTGAAAAGCAAAAGAGGTGAAAACATTGATAAGGAGGAAAAGGAACGGCGGAATTCGCGCGCACTCGTTTCGAATGTCAGGAGTTGTTTCACTAGCTCGTATCTTCGTACATCGATGCGCGTTCAATTCGTTGTTTAATTGAAAGCAGTGTCAATCTTGAAAAACGGCAAGACTTGGTAATGTCCATTCTTTTCTCTACATTTATATGTTTAAATGTGATAAGAGAGAAGAGATACTCAGAACTGTTTTTTGTCGACTTGAATAATATAATTACAGTATTTCGCGGGAAACTAAATAGCGCAAAGAGAGAAAGGAGAAAGAGAAGGATCCGTTCTTCTTTCTTGTTTACATTAAAATAAATAGAACAAGGAATGATAATTGAAATATAATAGGAACATTTTTGTGCAGAGTATTTTATTGGAAAAGTTACACACACACACACACATTTCTCTCTATTCTCGTATTCTCGTAATTAGGTCAGCCCGAATAAAGTCAAATAACAGATAGAGTGTATCGAGCTAATTAAAAGGCTGTAATTTTCCAGCATTGGATTTCGAACTTTATCCTCTAATGGTATCCGAGGATGCTTAAAAGATTCGCAGAAAGGCTAGCTATTCTATTCTTTTCCACGGAATTCTTTGTTCTTGTAAATAATACGAAATTCCAGTTGTCGGAGATTCCATCAGTTCCGGAATGCAGAATAGTTGGAGATATGTGCTCGTCGGGCTATGCGAGGCAATGTTGTTTTTGGTTTTTACATCTGACTCAGACAATAAATACTCATACTGTGGGGCTGGAAAACAGTGCATTCTCATGCTAGTGTCTCATTGTATTTCGATTTACGATATGTTTTTAAAGTCGTTCTATATCGTGATTTAGAGAATGTTCTCTATTTACTGAGAAATGACTTCTGAAAATATCGTTAGCTTAGCTCTTCGCAAAGTATACTTTCAAATTTGAAATAAAACCAAAGAGTCAGGGGTTTTATTAAAATCAGATATACCAGTTAAGTTTTCGTGATAAAAAGAGGTCCCTTTAGTGATAAAAAGAGGTCCCTTTACGAACTACGAACTATTTGATTTCTCGCGTTTCTCTTAATGAAAAATCGATTTGCGCCGGCCAAAGAACTTCACTATGCGCAGCACACACACACACACACACACATACACGTAGCCGTAGGGATATCCTGCGTACTCGTTCCGGGCTTCTGGTGCGATCCGGATTACGTTCGCGATCCTCTTTGCGTGACTCGAAACGTGCGCGGGGTTAAGTCTATGAACGAAGAATCCGCGAAATCACGTGCGCAAAAAGGCAGGCTAAAAAATGCCCTCAAGCACCGCTTTGTGCGCGTGACATTTCGACGACTAATATCATGACAATCTGTCAGATGCAGCAAGTAAACGATTAAACGTTGCGAAGATGTACATGTGCAGGCACACATATACATTTGAACACACACATCTGAATTTTCGCGAAGTCATAACCAGAGCCGCTTCTTTCCCTCTTACTCTTTCTTTCCGATTTCGGTCACTTTGTCTGAGGAACAAAACATTTTCTCTACATCCTGTTCCTGTTCGATTTCTTACGTGATTTATGATCTCGACATAGATTGATCTATTTCAAACGTTTCGGCGTCCGCGCCGTTGGACAGTAACAATTGCATGACGATGCACTGTGCGAAATTCGAACTCCGTGAAGCATCATGGTCATCGCCGATACGTGTCGATACGAGACGAGCGAGGTAATTAGATACCCCATGGCGAGTGATCGCCGCTGTTAAAACGTACGGACAGGCACCGCAGACGTGCGAGCGCGAAGTGCTGTATCCGATGTCCTTATAGGAGTAACGCTCGTGATTGCGTTTGCTATCGACCAAATTGCATCCATTTCGCGATACTAAGACGCGGTTGCGTCGACGATGTCCGAGTTGACAATACATTGTGTCTTTTGAGGTTATCATTGTATCCTTGCACAATATAACAGAGACTGTAATACAGAGACACAGAGAAAGAATATCTCGTTGCGCCTGAGGGTGCACGCAAACATTAAGTCGCAATTAAAATTCGAATTGGGTCTATGGACAAATTTCAAAACAGTTAAACAGCACTCTGATGATATTCTTTGATAAAAATCTCAAATTTCAAATTTCAGAATTTCCTTGATATTGCACATATGGCGACGTTCAATTGTTTTATCGAACAATCCTTCGCTAATTTATCGATTACGCTCGAATATTCTAAACCTTAGTCACTGCGCAATTATTAGATTATATATTTAAAGTCGGAGTGTTATCGGACTTTTAACATGAATTAATGCGAGCTTAACGAGGAAATGCTTCTCTCTCTCTCTCTCTCTCCTCTCTCTCCCTCTCCTCTCCTCTCTCTCTCTCCTCTCTCTCTCTCTCTCTCTCTCTCTCTCTCTCTCTCTCTCTCTCTCTCTCTCTCCCTCTCTCTCTCTCTCTCTGTCTGCGCAGCTTTTTGATACAAGTTCGTATTTCGAGTTGCATAGTTGATGTAATATTCAGCTGAAGTATCTGGAAAGTTTGTTGTATCACGCAACAATGACGGAATGTATGATACATAACCGCAGGGGATATCACGCAAAATTGTGATAACACTTCCGTGTTAAATTATTGCCGCGCGAACATAAGCGAGATTTAAACAATGGCCGGGCAACAAAGTGCTGGCGGTACAATTGCGCCATTAAGCGGCATTGAATTCGATTGAATTGAAGCGATTGTTAAGAAGAATCGAGCGATCGTGCAAATACGGCTCCACGTAGAAATGGACGCACGAGTATGATATATATGTTACGTAATTCGTTTAATAAATCCCACGGCAGAGTTTTATTTTACCGTTAATCTACACACCGTATTGAGATTGAGGCCGTGTTTATCGTCTTTACATTCCTGCGAAAACTGACAGAATTAATATCTGATTTTTAAAACTGATGATTCCCGAGCGAGTATGAAATATCGTCAGAATTAAATATTTTCCTGCAACGTTGAGCCGGTCGGGAGATTTTGAGTTTTTAAAACGAATTTGTACTTTCCGCGTGCAAATTTCTCTTTCGCGATTCCCCATTATATGGATTTCTATTTCAACGCGAGCTGAGCATGCTGCGAATTCTCAGCTCTCCGTATCCCCATTATGGTAAAACAGAAATCTCGGTGTAAGGTCTAAAATATCGTCGTGGTTGAAACGCGCGTTATACATCGCCGGCCAACTCCTTTACAATTCAATTGCATTATTCACCGGCACGGCGGCCGCTAAATTGAATCATTACCGTCAGTTTTTAGCCGTTGGATGCGAACGTAATTAACATCGCCGTGGACACCACTTTCAGTCGAATTATCGCGATAACCTTCTTCGTTACGCAGATGCAAATTTATAAGATATTCTTCGTCGTGGCGGCCGCGCTGTAATATTTTTCTCATCGTCATTGTGAATTTTTGGAACATCACGGATGTGGGTGGGTGAAAAACAGGATCTTTGAATTCGAGATTTACGTGTCCTTCGAGCAATCCAGAGAGCGAAAGTTTTAAAAGCACGTTTCTCGTATCGCTCAGATCTCGCGTAAATCGTTAGATGCTTTTTTAAATGGCAGAGTTTAAAAGTTACAAGTAGACAGGACAACTTTATCTTTTTTTCTTTTTACTGATAGGCGGATTACCAATTTTTGTAGTTAATGAGCGTTGAAATTGTACCATTGATTGGCCGACTTATCGCGATCGTCCTATATCTCGAACTATATCTAAAAACTCACAATTTATCAAATGACTCCCCATGCCTGTCCCCGGTCCTATCAATTTACAACCTCCTTCTCCGCCGTCGCTCTATCCCTCGATACTACTACTCAAATTGGATCGCTATCTCTCGCTACGAGACACGTAAATGACATTTCCTTGAAACGCGCGCTCGCTCCGATCTTATCTTTCGTCTTTGTTTCGCGGTACACTAACGCATCTTCACCCCTCTCTCCTCCTCCCGAACGTTTACGTTCGCCTCAACACAAATTTTCCGCCCAGTTTCGCCGAGAGTACGGTACGAACATCCGCGAGTTTCGAGTTTCGGAAAAGTTAGAGCCGCCCTAACTTCTTGCTGCCAGCATTCGGAACTGTGGGCATTCTTTCGTATGCAAAATTGGTAAGAAAAATCCCCGAGAAGCGCGTCGCAAAATAGCTTTAGTTAGATACCTTCTTATGTTCTTGGAGGCACTCGCGGTGCTCTAGTCGTGCATGTTTTGATAGTTTATTCGATTATGTCCCTCAAAACTTTCACATATGTCTTCTTAATGATAAAAAATATCTATATTTGCGAATGGACGCACGGACGTTGAAAGTAAACAGGAAATTATCGCCTTAGTTTGATGAGGGATGAAGGGTTCGCGAAGGTCTTACAGCGGAAAGTTTGAGCTTCGAAATATTTCAATTTTTTTAATCTCTTCAAGGGGGTAAAATATCCGAAGAAAAAACATGATTAATTTTATCCCCTTTTCCTCGACGAGAAATTTGAGCTGTCCGATGTATTCCCTGCAGCCCCTATTTCCCTTATCCCGCGAAAGACTCGTCTTCTTTGCGTAGGCACGAAACACAACGACTCGAAACCCTGCCAGGAGGGGGGGGGACGCGATTTATGAAAATTTCGAGCTCATTATACCGGCCGAAGGGTGGACAGGAAGATTATCGGCTGTGCGATTTATGCTTTAACCGGCTTATCGCGGACGTTGCAACAACACGTTTCGGTTCATAGATAATCTCACGGATCCTTGCTGTCGTTCGCCACCATACCGTCATCCACTCATTTCTCCTTTCTCCTCCCACCACGTCGAAAATTGCCGTCTCTGTTTTCTCTCATCCCTTGATCGCCCTTCTGTGTATCTAGTCGGCAGCCCTTCTAGCATCCTCCAAAATTACGCTATCGAATTAGACGCGTGACTTTGAGCTCGCGGCGCTTGAAACCGGCAAAGTTCTGAGACTCTCTCTCTCTCTCTCTCTCTCTCTCTCTCTCTCTCTCTCCCTCTCCTCTTCTTCTCTCCCTCCCTGTTTCCCTTTCCGGTCGGAGTATCAGCGCGTTATCGACTTTCCGAAAATAGCTCAGGTCGAATGGACCCTCGAGAAAATCGAGTCCCCTCTCCGTCATGAGCTGCTTTCGCGCTCGGTTCGAGATATGCAATGAAAATAAGAATAAGATACATGGAATAAAGATGTACGCGATCCGCATATTAAGAGAGGTAGACGTACTCGCTTATAAATTATATCGTTGCTTATTCAATATTCATAAGGACCACCAATACTGCTTACATTGTTATTCGTTATTTCGCGATAAAATCGAGTTTTTCCAATTTAGCGTGGTAAAAGACTCTAGAATTGTCAGAGACTTTTTTGACCTGATTTCAGTTTGCCTTAGAGTTCAGTTGAGTCTTCATCTTGGTTTAGTCTAATGCGATCGTCCACTCTCTTCCGGGCTTTAGAAACGACATTCGAACTTAAAAACGAATTTCGAAGTCGAAAGCAATTGCGAGTTCTTATCGCTTACCGTTCTTCTTATTTCCGGAGCGAACAGTCGGAGATTTTATCGGGAGTCACGAAATTCAAGTGCCACCAAATTACAAGGCGAAGTTATCAGAATTGCGCTTCGATTTTCATCTCTCGGTGAGATGATCCGATTTAGTAGGTCGGGAAGCTCCGTTTCGAGTCGGCGCGAATGCTCGATCGGGTACCCTCGCGGATCGTTGCCGAAGCGACGGATGTTGCCACTAAGTGATTGTTGGCTTCGCTTCAATCTTGAGAAAGCCAAGGTACGCTGCCTCACTCCCGATCTCCCAGCACCACCTGTTGAGAGAGAAAAGTCGTTCCCGTGGCTCGTCGGTGCTTGAATGTCAGTTACCTGAGATCGCGTCGGGGTACTCTGTCGTACAGGGTAGCTCAAAGCCACTCGACTTTGTCGCAGAAAATTTGCTGAGGACGGGGACGGGTCGTGCAGTGATTATTATTAATTTATTATCGTTGGAGTTAATGAAAAATTATGATTACTCGCCGTAACTACATCGCCGACTTTAGTATTAATTAACGTGAGAATTGTCAGCGCGCAACGGAACGTAGTTTCGCAAATTCGCGAATTCGCGAGTCTACGGATTCATTAAAATCCGTAATTCCGCAGACCATTTCCGTCGAGCTCCGTTCGTCACTTGATACGAAAGTCGCAATTCCATTCCGATATCGAATATTACGCTTTCACGACGGTAGGTTCGTTTGGAGATTTGTCGATAACGCGCTTCAGATGATTAGAAAAAGATCACGACGGAATGAGTCTTTTCTGTCTTCAGCCTAGCGAGTCTTCTCTCTTTCATGTTGATGGCTTCATTTCCAGAACGATCCGACGGTGTTTGCGGTTTGAACATTTGAGCAACTCTCAAAGGGCTCTCAGGGAGACGAACGAAATGTATCGATTGCCGAAATTAAAAGATATCAGGACTCACTTTTCGTTACTTATTTTTGCGCCATATTGAGAGTTTCTTCTCGTTAATTCGGAACGTCATTGACAAATTAATTTTAATTATTATTCAATAAATTTCTAACTATTTCTAACAGTTATTTATCACAAGAGTATTTATCTAATTAATAAATAGAAATATATGAATTATATCGGTGGCACGAAAATTTGAAATAATTTCTTTGATTATTTACAAATCTTGTAAATGCAAAAATTATCATGACGTACATAAAGCATCCAAGATATAATCAACAAATGCGTTTGTTTCTTAAATCGTTTCACGAAATCTTATTTCGTTCGCCGGATTTGTCAGTAAGCAGGATCTACCACTGACGCCATGGACCTTAATATGTCAAAGCGGGTTAATCGTCTCGAAAATTTGCGACACCGTTCCATTCAATTTGCGCAGCCATCTAGATTCTGGTACTGGGAATCCTGATCCCGGGATATTCTCCGAAGGGAGGGAATTTTTTTTTGCTCTCTTGCCTCTTGCGCGCTCCCATTTAGATTCATGTTCCATATCTCAGATGTAAAACAGACGATATATTACGTAGACCGAAATTGCTTCAACATTAGATTGATTATACGCTTAATCTATGATCTGTATATTATTTTATAATATACTTTATGATTTATTTACAATTAATTAAATCCCAGATGATCATTATGGCGATATAATTTTTAATCATATCATTCATATCACGTAGATTAAGAGAAAGGAGCGACGTATTATTCGAATAATGGATATTTTTATACGGGAACTATTACATGTTATTTTGCGATATATATGACACGCCATTTTCGAAAAATTTGAATTTATTATTTTAGAATTGAATTAAGTTCAAATGATGAGAAATGTTTATCGAGCGTATTTCGAAATATTAGATTTAGATATATATGAGCGCATTGAATAGAATAAGGGAATGAGAAAAAGAGAAGGCGAGAGAGAGAGAGAGAGAGAGAGAGAGAGAGAGAGAGAGGTAGAAGCGAATACCGAAGATAAACGCGCGAATAAAATTTACTTACTAGCTGCAACGTTTATATTCCGTGCATCTTTTATATTTACAGGCCCCGAGCGATGCGTATCCTTCTCTTGTGGCATATGCACATTATATTACGTGAATTATTCGCCGATAAATTGCAGCTTCAATAAAGCTGCCGTTTTTTGGAAAAGCGAAAGATTTCCGTCACGTCGGCGAAAGAGAACGCGGTTAGTGATAGAAGAATTTAATTAAATCCCAAAGTTGTGTGTAGACGGCTTTTACGGCGAACTACGACAGAACTCCGGAAATGTCCTCTGACCCGCAAATTCCATGACGAATCTGAAGTTTCATTTCTCATTAGCAAGCGCAACGTGAAAAGTTATCGTTCGTTACAGATTTTCGGTTCTCGTACATTACGGACCTCAATCAGGACTCCTGAAACTAAACTGTTGCTGAGAATATATATCGCGCGGTCGTATCGTTTATCGTGTTATCGTTTCCGTCTATTAATTCCATGATAGGTAATCAAGTTTCCTAAACGCACGTTGATGCAATTTATTTCTCGCGTGACGTGACAGACGAGCCTTCGGTAACCGTATGTTACGCGCGATTTCGCCAGATTCGCTGAGAATTTCCTCGAGAGGCAATCGATATCGTGTCCAGAAAGAGAGGGTGAGCTAGAAAGAAAGAGAGATTTCTCCCGCGCAGATTTTTGCTCGCGAAGGGTCCCTTCGAAGGGTCCCGAGAAAGCGAGATCAACCGAATATCGACTACATGGCTACGTCCCACTGGGAGGTGAACAATCACATTGAAATTATTCTGCTAGCTACTTTTATCGCCGCGAATAATTCGCCCGGGGGGACCATCGACGATATTGCCGAAATGATCAGGGCCAAAGTTCGCCGGCTGTTAATCTTGATTTCGGCACCGATCCGCGAATCACCCACTTTGACTGTTAACGACTATGCTTCAGACTTTCTCGTAGCAATTATGTGATGACGGTGTGTCGTTATTAGCAGTCAATTTCAATCGTACTTCATGGCATCCTCCTGATGAAAACTTTACCGAGTAAAGCTCACTTTGAAATTAAATAGAGGAGAAAATTCCTTAACATATTAACATCTTTGAAGCTTCACCTGCGAAGATCTCTCTTCGATGATGCAAAAATTATTGATATTTCTTTAAAACTTCTGTTTTAAGAATAAAAAGCGCGGTGTTACATAGATCCGTCCGCTTTCCCGAAGCGATCAATCGCAAAACTCGCCAACGTATATATCCAATTAAGAGTAGTTCTTCCCGAATGCTCGTTGGAATATTTTATCACAGTTAATTCTCTCGTTAATGAAACTTTCAAGTGTACTAGGAATTGATCAGTTCGTCTACTTGATCAAATATCAAGTCATATACGATTCCGCAGACCGTGTATGTCTGCGACATCGGTTCGAATCGGTTCGAAAAGCTAGAGACGTTTTCAGTGCGCTCTATTTTTTTTTTCTTATTGGCTAGCTCGAGGGTCATCGCGTTTATATATCTCGGCTTCTCGTATATTAAATACTTTGGAAATGGCTTCTTCACTTCTTGCGACAAAATGTGTGAGTAGTTAACCCGAAAATTGTATAATTTACATGCCGCTGGGTCAAAATATCGAGATTATATATACGTTATACGTCGTATGCCATCCGACAACACGTTATCGCTTAAATTTCGCTTCTTAATTAAATAAATAAATTGAATCGCTTGTTTGTGGATTGTTTTGATAAATATTATACGATACATCGCGCTGCCTCTGTGAGCAACACAAAGAGATTCGCGGCGAGTCGCAAAATGCGGTTTGTAATGATTGAAAAATACGAGCCTGCATATGGACGCCTCGCGTATAAACAATAACGATAATGAATCGGGACGATATTTCGCTTTGCTTTTCTTTCGCCCCCTATTCTTCCGCAAGACGCAGAGAAAATAGTTGCGCTATGCGAGGGGAGCTTAGAAAAAAGAAACAGATTAAAAAGCAGTCGCCCGTACTCTTTCTAATATTTCACAGAGCGTTCGCGCACTGGAAAGTTCGCGCGGAGCGTTCGCGCTGCCGTGGCGGCTTTAATACAAACGATCAAAGCGGGAATCCCAGACAACGTACGCTGAAGTGGAAAAACGAAGGTCTCGAGGAGCGACGAGAAGAAAAATCGAGAGGTTGCATTCGCGGTAGCGACCGACTGATTGAAGCGCGCGCATTTCGCCGTATTGTTCGGCCGTTCCGCGAGAGATTCCACTTTCAAATTCGCAGATCGAGGTCGTCGGCGAGCGCGCAACACGCGAAAGAGATGCTCGACTTGTGCTGCGAATACGAATGACCTCGTCGCGAGTACGAACTATTCGCGACAACAAAGTCTCGCGCGCGCGCGCGATCGCGTCGCGGGATATCGCATCGGTTGATCTTCCCTCTCGGGATTGCGCCTCGACTAATCCAGTGAGATACAAACATAATAGACAACTCCGGCTCCTCGCCGGAGGCCTTCCGGAGCCGACGGATCGGACGGTGAGAATGGAGTTTCCGCTTTTAGTTTTCGACGGAATCCCGTTCTCTCGCGAGCTACATATTAATCCACTCATCTCGTTGATCGCACGTAAGTGGCGTAATGCAGTTTCGGGGGCAGTTGGTGCGCGCGAAACGGATTTCCTACAATAAATAATGCCGACGGGGGAGGTCCCAGAAGAGACGTGTTCGCGAGCGGAGAGTAGTTAGGGGTTAATCGAGTCGACCTCGGGACGAAACCGGCCGTTCCCGCATGTGTAATGAATTGCCGCGTGGGCCACTTGGTTTTGCGGCCGCGCGAAATCTCGACAAAAGACACCGCTTATTGTTTTTCCCGTGCGCGCTGCATCTCCTTTTCTCGCTCGTACTTACTGTCTCTCGCACGGTGGAATCGTCCGCTGGTGCCTCTAATGGAGTCTCCCGACACAATAGCGGCATTGTACGGGCTGCCTGCAGCCTGCCTGTCAGGCCTCTCTCCGTCGTTCCCTCGGCCGCCTCGCTGGCGAACGCTTCGACCGTGCCGGAGGAGAGCGTCGTGCTTACCTTTTCTCTCCCGACGACGGCGTAAATACAATATCGGCCGATAGCTTCGTCGTCGGATATTCAATCGCGCGACGGAACCGCCGCCGCCGCCGCCGCCATTGGCGTGTAATATCGATCGCCGGCGGGGGCTATCGCCGGCGAGGAAATTGCGAATTTTTCACGGACCCGGTCGAATGCGAGATTTCCGCATCTAGTCCGACCAAAGACATTCCCTCACTACTGCGCAGAAGATTGCGGAGCAGCGCGAGTCGAATTCCCCTCGTTAGGCCCTCGCTGTATCAGTCGCGTTTTATCGTTGTTTATATGTACGAGGGTAGTCCCAGAAGTAGCTGACCTGACGTATAGATAGCGATTGTTGTTTGAAAAGAATGACTATGGTAGAAAGTACCAAGCTTATAAAGCTTAAGTTTGAAGTTTGACGACGCTACGTTGTTTAGTATTTGTTTGGCAGCCATCAATAGTGAACGCTCTCAGTGAATTTGTAAACATGGAAAAAATTGGTCGCATCGTTATGTGATACAATACTTTGATTTGAAAGGCCTCAGTCCAACCGATATGAAAGCGGAGCTAGATTCTACTCTGGGGAAGTCTGCTCCTTCGTTTACAACAGTAAAATATTGGGTGGCAGAGTTTAAACGAGGTCGTACGAGCTGCCAAGACGAACATCGCAGTGGTCGACCAAAAATGAGGTGCCCACGCCAGAAATGGTGAAGAAAATCCACAAAATGGTATTGGATGACCGTCGACTGAAAGTGCGCGACATGGTTAGCAGACATGGTAGGCATTTCAAAAAGTGCTGTACATCGCATGTTGACTGAAAATTTGGACATGAGAAAGCTGATGCGCAAGATGGGTGCCGCGATTGGAACAAAAACAGCGTCGTGAGGATGTTTCAATCGAGTGTTTGGCGCGAAGTTTCGCAGCAATAAAGCCGATTCATAACCATGGATGAAACATGGGTCCATCACTTCACACCTGAGACGAAGGAACAGTCAAAACAATGGACCAAGATGGCTTGATGGCTATTTTGAGGAGCTCGACGATTCCCACTGTAAACAGGATATCGAAGCTATTGAACATCGCTGGGAAAAGTGTATTGAGCTAAAAGGAGACTATGTAGAGAAATAAAGATATTTTTTTCCAAATTTTTTGTGTTTTCTTTGTTAGGTCAGGTACTTCTGGGACTACCCTCGTATCTTTTATTCGTATATATATTCTTACCATAAATTGCGTTTCACCAAATTTGTATCTGCCGCGTCGCGTACAGCAGAATTGAATCGTGCTCGGTGCGACTTTTGCGTTCGCTCGTGCATGGTGCATAAATTCGCGCGGCCGGGATTTGATTCGCGCGCCGGGCGGACGAGTCTACCGTCGCGCTCGCTGCGTTGTGTTTGCTCTGTTTCAATCCCTATTTGTTTCCGCTGCGCCGCTACTTATATCGATCCGAGTTTTGTCGATTGTTTTATCCCTCAGCTGGTAAAGCTGGCGTAACACGGATTAATCGGGCAAAATATTCGTTGAACGCATGTTTACCGAGTGGACGCGTTGCCGAGTCTACGTGCGAACGTACGTAAATGGATATCAACGATTACTGATGGATTTAGCGAAACATCTTTGCCAAAGTATTCTTACATGCGGCTCCGTCGTCTTGCCCTCGGCCCTAATATCCGTGTTGCGATAATTTGATGTTATAATTACAACAAACCCTTCTTCTCTCTCCCACGGAGGCTCTTGATTCCGAAAGAGACGCAACGCGATAGAGCTTCGATTTTTCTCAATTTATATGACGCATATTTCGGGTATTCGCTAATTCGACGAGCAATAACAAATGGAAAAATAGAATTTAACATTTCCATTGCTTTTTATACAGACGCGTCGAATAATCGTCAGTTAAAGTCGTCAGTTATAATTCTCTCTGTTCTGCGCTTCAGCATGGCACTGTGATTCGCGAAAGCTTCAAGAGGAAACCTGAAAAAAGCTGAGCAGGAATTTGCGATCGACTGCAGCGCGGAGGACGCCGGACGGCGGCCGCACGCGCGCCTGCAGTCGCGACTCGAGCGGAAATGATGGCGAATATTAGAATTATAGAGTATCGAATTTCTCTGATTCATATGTGCCTTGATGACAAGATTCGCGGAGTTGCTCGGCGGCGGCTATTTCGAAACTTTGCGCGTTCTCGTAAAGTACGTTCGCGCGTGGTTCTCGCGCGAGCGAGTTTATAGCTCCCGGAGATTTTATCTGGTCGAAATTGAGAATCCTCGCGCGCGCGCGAAGCAAGTTTGTGCGGTGCTTCGCGTCACGAAGGAAGTTTCGTCTCTCGCTGCCTCTGCCGCGCAAGTTTTGATAAACTCGTCGCAACGCTCTCCGTTTGACGCTGACGTTAGAGCATTTTCCCGCCGCCAAGAGTGGACGTTTTAATTAATCGAGCGTAACACGAGACACGGGGGAATAATGCAAAATCTCTGACGGAGCGGCTCGCGCGCGCGCGCGCGCAAGCAGGCGAGCGAGAGCGAGAGAGCAAGCCGCGGTTCGACGCGGCGATGTAACGTTTGATCAAACACGGAGCCGAGGCGGAGCGGAGGCGCTTCGCTTCGCGAAAGCGTAGCGCGCGAAAGCGGAATGCACACGTGTTGTAACGTGCGTGGCGTGATTCGGTGGTGGTGTGCGTTATGTGTAATCTGATATAAACGAGCTGGTATTTAAATTCATTGCGTCCTCTCTTTGTAGCGCGACTCCTGCCACTGTACGATTCGCTCTTGTGCGGCGGCGGTAACCGATCCCGGTGACTTGTGCGCGCGGAATGCGATCGAGCGGACGCAAAGGTAATCTGATCATGTTGATAGATAAAAACAGAAAAAGAATCCACGCGCTCGGTCCCACCTCGGTCTTGGTAATTTGAATAACCGATATTATTTGAATCTCTTCGCTGTCTGTGAAACGCTCGCTCGATATATACAGCTATACGTGGTAACAGACACGAACACGTGGACGCGCGAGATATTTTCCACGGAGGGATGTAATTATTGCGAACGGGGTACACACGGGATAATTGAAGAGCGCACTGTGAACAGGTGAAGAGGGGGAGAGGGGGTGAATTTAATGTCTACTGCACTGGCGCGAGACGATAGTCGCGTTTTTTCTCGCCTCGAGCTTCGGAAACTTTCGACATTCCATTCCTGAGCTGTTGCCTAAATTCCGCGTGTTTTCTGAAGGGGCAGGTCGGCCAATTAACGACAGACACAATCCTCTCGGAGTTGCAGAGGCGACTTTAGCGTGCGCGCGGCGTTTGAATTAATAAATTTTGCGACGGGGAGCGTGAGGGACAGGGTCGAACCGACGTAACGAAACGTGAACATTTCGGTCGCAAGGGTATTAGGTGTTATTAAAGCGGTGAAGGTCAGCCCGCGTCCTCCGTGGTTATTTTTGCCGATGGGGGTACGCGGTATGAAAATAGAAATTAGACATAATAACGTTCGTCGAGAGGGAGAGAGAGAGAGAGAGAGAGAGAGAGAGAGGGAGAGAGAGAGAGAGAGAGAGAGAGAGAGAGAGAGAGGGGGGGGAGAGGGAAAAGACGGCCGATCGTTGTACAATACAATCGCGAGCTTCTAATATCAGACGGGAACGTTGCCGCGGCATTCACGGACCCGCGCTGGAATGTAATTAAACGATCGCAATGAGCGATATAATAGCGTCGCTAAATAAGCTCGCCGCGCTCCTTCGCGATGAACCTTCTATAAGCTTGGCTCGCTGAAAGCCTGTCTGCGAAATCCCAAGGGCGAGTACCCGTCGTTGATTCTCGTCTCGGGTCGCTTGAAATCGGCGATTGCCAGAAATAAAAAGGCGTAAGAAATGAAAGTCGAGAGAATATATTAGAATGTGCGGCGACTGTAATGACGGGAGAGTATTGCGAGCGTGTAATCGACGTCGGAGAGACAGAGCACTTTGTCATGCTACAAGATAACGGTAACTTCACGAAAACGCGAGGGGAACGACGGGATTAGTTAGTTGGCTGGCTGGATGGATGTTTCCCCTTATTCGAGCGACTTGGACATTAATTCCGCTCTGAAAAATAATTAATCGCCGTCTCTCTCTCCTCCAGTCAGGATTAGGTTTCCCGACGTTTTGCGGTTTAACGATATCGAAATTAATCTGCCGCGATTTGTGACCCACAGTCGGCGAGAACGTACAACTTGAAACTTATTTTCTCGATGAAAACGATCGATCTTGCACGAAGGTTAACGTGATTTCACCCGAAACGTTCTCTGCACGGAGCCAATTTTTAAAATGAATTTGCTCTACATTTTCGGAGAAACCTATTTCTGCTGTTTGATAAAATGCATACGTTTCATAGTCAGTGAAATATTGAAGTTTTATTTCACGGTAAATAATCAAATATTGCGGCAGATTGAATGTGTATCCTGTATACAGTTGCATACTTTTTTAATAGGGAGAACTTGTTGATACACACGTTTTCATCGATCCCCCGTTATTTTGAGCCGCCCTGTATCGCTTAGAGTATTTTGCAAAGTTTGTATTCAATTTTGGCAGAGTAAACGTACGAATGAAAACACCAACGTGTTCCTCTGTCCGACCTCTGTTACGTTTTATTTGTAGTTTCGCTACCGGCATCGTTATTACCGAAGTGTAATAACGATGCGCGAGCGTTTGCACAACGGCCGGTGCGAGCGATCGGTTCTTCGACGTACGTGCTGTTTCAAACATCCCCTCGGAAAGCGAGAAAGAGTGCACGCGCGCGCGCGCATTATTCATACATGTTATTATCATCAGGCCGTGACTGTACGAGCGTACAATCGCTACTGTATAAAGCGTCTTCGGCTCGAAGTCCGATTTCACGCATGAGATACGGAATGTAGCGAGACACAAAGCATCTCCGAAGCTCCAAGTCCGATTACACGCACACCTGTGCCGGCTTCTCGACGTGGGGAGCTCGTCTGGGAGCGATTCGGAGAGTCTGATATCACGCGAAGGTCTAAACCGTGCGGCGCGTCGGCAAGTTACTCGACCCAGTTACGCGCTGGTGGTTGACCCACTTTCCCACTAACCGCCGTCGACAGAGTCCGCTTAGTACCGTGTGTGCGCCTGGCCGGGCGTGCGTATGTATTCTGTATAGTGTACTCGTATGTGAAAGGGGGAGAGAGAGAGGGGGGAGAGAGAGAGAGAGAGAGAGAGAGAGAATGGGGGAGGGAGCGAGAGAGAGAGAGAGAGAGAGAGAGGTGACCAGCCAGCCATCCAACCACCCCAACCACCCCGACCGACCGACTAGCCGGCCAGCCAGCCAACCAGCTCGAACACAGCCGCGCGCGCGATATCGGGAACTCGGTGTAGAACGATGACGCGCGCCCCGCTGTACACACCAGCTCGAGCACACGGCCAACAGGTTGCGTGTCCGCTCCCCTGGCTCGTATAAATAGACACAGCCGGGATCATCCCTGGACCGACCGCGGGTCGCATAGCTGCCGTACCTCGACTCTCTTCTCTCCCTCTCTTCTCTTTTCGTCTCGCCAGCGCTACCACCGTCGTCGTCGTCGTCGTCGTCGCTGCCACCGCCACTACTGCTGCTGCTGCTGCTACCACCGGTGCAGCTCCTCGTGCATCCCTGAAGCCACCCTTCTGTGCCGCGTACGGTTTCTCTCTTTCTCGTACCTACTACCCCTCGCTTCCGCGCGCGCGCGCGAGGATCGGCTCTTCTAGTGCAGACGGTAACTTCTTCGTACCCTCGTTCGCTCGCTCGCTCGCTTCCTTTACCGCGACGTGTCTCATCGCGTGGCTCACGAATGAGAATTCGTGTCCCGATCTCTCTCTCTCTCTCTCTCTCTCTCTCTCTCTCTCTCTCTCTCTCTCTCTCTCTCTCTCTCTCTGCTATCTTCTCACCCTCCCTTTCCCCGGGGATAAGGGGATGGCTTTGTTTATCTGGATTCGTTTTCTCGCTCTGTCCCTTCCGGGATCGCCGAGACCCACCTTGGGGTGGTCTTTTTTCTTGACGAGAAAAGATTTAGATCGTCGCGCGCTCTTGTTCTTCTTTCGGCCACGGTTATCCACCACGAGATACTTGAAAAATATCCCCTCGTAAATATCGTACTAACTCGTAGCTATAGTTGGACGGAGCGGGCGGGGCGAGGATGAAAGGAACTGGAGGGTGAATTTCATTAATACGGGAAAAGCCGGGTGTCGAAAAAAGCATAAGGGCGAGGCGCAACAATGACTGCCCTCCATCGAGGAGAAATGAGATAAGTTAACGAGATAATAAATTAAGCAACTGAAAGTTGGCGCGTTGATTTTTCTATCATCTACTTGGCAAGCTGCGAATCGAGCACCGCGACTTCTCGCGTCGCTTGCCGTTTTCACAGACATGCAGTTTTGTTTCGTGTGCTGAAGAGAGCTAAAACCGTTTACGTGTAGAAAATCGATGTTGCACGACAGGTAACATCGCCGAATAAAAAGTATCAGAGTCAATGCGTGGCCCTGCCAAATCCAGCCAATCGTGAAACGATGAGGATCTCAATACGATAGCGATGTTAGTTATTATTCGATTTTCTCTCTTTCTCTCTTTCTCTCTCTTCGCTTTTCATTTCATTGTTTTTGAAAATACAATCGGGTTTTATGAATGCCTAGGCGATATCTCTGCTGTTTTACCCTGTTCTTCACGTAACAGTCATTTATTTCCTATCCGTTTCCCCCGGAAATGACTGTGACCTACTCAGCGTCTAAACGTTTCCGTATAATGAGGCCTGTCAAGTCGCAAGACGCTCGTAGAATCTTCTCGTTTGATTATGAGATAAACATTTTGCCAGCTGCACAAGCTCTTTCTCTCTCTCTCTCTCTCTCTCTCTCTCTCTCTCTCTCTCTCTCTCTCTCTCTCTCTCTCATTCTCCACTCTTTTTCGTTTCCTCCCGCGCGTGCACACAATTCTGCTCGCTTGAAAACATTACGCTTAAAAATAAAAATTGGATGAACACGATTACTTTAACGTCGATTTCAGCTGTTCACATCAAGTTTTTGTAAAATTTTCGCTATCTGTCGTGCGACTTTCGCCTATCTTATATCTTGAAAAAAACATTCGCTGCATTTAGCTTGTTTAAAGAATTATTCAAATTAAAAAGTTTATTTCCTTTGAGCATAAGCCGACCATCATGGTCTCAGAGGATTTACAGTCTTTTTGGTTCCTGAGAAGATTTACCTCGGCGGAAAAAGAACTAACTTTAAAATTTTAAAATGACATTCATTACATTAATTATACTGATTAACTCTAAAATTTCCGTAATCAAAGGAAACATCAAGTCTAGAAGAAGATACTTGAAATTTAGAGTGTTGGAAAATTTTCAGGCTTTTATGACTATGAATACTCTCTCTCTCTCTCTCTCTCTCTCTCTCTCTCCTCCCTCTCAGCAGATAATTGAAGCAGACATCGATGCTTTTTCTTCCAACGTATAAGTAATTTCTTCCACATAGCAATTAGCTAGTCGCTTGTGTCATATCCGCACCGGTGGTTACGGCGCTGGCGAGCTTCGCTGCAGCTTGCCGGCAGTAGTACGAACTAGCACAAGCGCTCCGTATCGGCTTCTCGTCAATCTAGAACTGCGCATACACCAAGGCGAACATTGTTCGTGAACAGTGGCCGGAGAGAGGTGCACGCAGTTCTAGAATACGCAGCCTATATGTGTCCTCCCGCGAAGTGCTCATCGGTTTTCTTTATGTCGTCGGGAAAATGGCCATTTCAGGAAGCATTGTTCATTCATCGTCGCGCGTTTAGCTCGGCGTTCCCCTTCGGAAATAGGACTCGCGCGCGAAAGTAGGACTCGGTTTGCATGCCGCCAACGAAGAGCCACTACGCTGATTTCAGGGTCTGACTCAATATTGGAGCATTCGGGTTGCTGATTGAAAGGTTTTTTTTTTAAATTCAAGAAATAGAGAAATAAAAAACAGCACATAAATATCTACATATGTAAATATTGCTTACGGACTAGCTGCACTTCTATATTTTACGAGGGAGAAATATTAATAAAAATAAAAGAAAGAGAAATTTTACAAGATAAAAACATCGATCTCACATTCGATCTGTAATTCGAGTCAAATTCTCACCGACGGAAACGCGATCGTCTCGTCATTATTCTAATATTTGCTGCGAGGGGGCTAATAAATCTCTCGGATTAGAGTCTCCTGTACAAAACGCAGAACGACAGCTCGCACATTTTTCGAATCCGAGACGATCGATATCGCGGTATGAAAGCCAACATCGCGGCTTCCTTCTTTTAAAGGCGATTAAGCGTTTTGCGCGAGAAATAACGGGCGAAAGAGGAAAGCCGGTGATTGCCCGCCGTTGACGGAAATTTAATTGAGGCCAGGGAATAAATAAAAGCAGGAAAGAACCGCACTCGCCGCGCTCACGTCGCAATAGATTATATGTTAAGGTAAACGATGTTGCCGCGATGAGTGAGTGCGTGCGTGCGTGTGTGTGTGTGTGTGTGGGTGGGCTCCTAACATGTACGCGTAACGTTTCCTCGCTGCACCTCGCGCACGTGTAATCAAAACTCCGTGTTTTATAACGCGCATAAAGACTCATATAACTTCTCGGTGGCGTACGTAGAACCGCGAATTCATTTCTAGATTCCGCCGCACTGTTGACTTATCGACCGCAATTATGAACTTTTAACGGCCCGTCTCTCGCCGCGAAACCGCCGTTTTCCCGCGGCCATCGCGGACACCCGACAGTTAATCTCTCGCGCCCATGGAGCGTCCGTCGTGTAACAAGATCCCGATTGTCTGCGAGGGAAATAAGAAGAAAACGCGCATGTCGAGGGTGGAGCCGCTCGTTCCCGGAAAATCGTTGCCTCGGCTGCTTATTTAATTATATACTCGTAATTATTCGCCCGACGGTCGTTTCGTGGTCTTCGCTCGAGATGGTTCGAAATGTCGCATATCTCTCTCTCTCTCTCTCTCTCTCTGTCCCTCTTGAACATGACGCTTTCAATTAGCGTTAGCGATCGTTGATGGCAAACGATCGCTTGTGTGTGCGCGATTTCTTCCTTCGTTTCTACTCATCGCGCCTGCCTATAAATAGTGTAAAATCCCCATGGAGAGAGAAAGGGAGTCAGATCGATACTTTCTCATCCGACTACTACACCGCTCTCTACGCAGCGATACCTGAAGGCGGGATCGCTTTGGCGGATTGCGACGCGAGAGGCCTAGACAATTCGGAATCCTCGACGCGGTATGATTAGGACTGCAATATGCTATTATACAGTCGGAGTTTCGTATCTCCGTTTCTCTTTACCCGCGTCGCAATTCGCCGCCGCAATCCATGGTTTAATCCGTCCTCTTACGCGCCCTAAATTGGCATTCGGGACTCGTCGCCGTACTGTAATATCGTAAAACACCTGCGTACGCGCGCGCGCGACGAATTTTATGCAAATTTTTCGTATGCACCGCGTTAACACGTCCGCGCAGTTTTTATCGCGTGAGAGCGTCGTAGTCACGATGTGTTTTTCAATGAGGAAGCGCGAGCCGTTTAAGCGCCGCGGAAAGAAAAGCAACAAGTAACGAGCCACCTGGCCCACCCCTCTCCCGCCGCCATCCACCAAAGCGCCCCACGCGCGTCACGCTTATTTGCACGAACGGGGAAGCACCTTCAGCTGCGTCATACTTGTTTTTCGATGTCGTTAAATTCGACTGATCATAAAAAAGCGAGCCACGAGATTCTCGAGTACAACGGAGTGGGGTGGAGTAGGCTAGAGAGAAAAGAGGTAGTGAGACATGGACAACGTGAAATAATACGAGAATGTTGCGAATGAACATACGGAAAACACGGACGGAGCTGAATGGGCGAATACGACGAAAGCTGACCGCGTTAAAATTGCAACCGAGAGGTTGTATCGCGCGTATCGCGCGCAGAGTGCAGCTAATAAATAATCCGCCGCGTTGTCGCAATTACACGCGTCGCGAATTTTTAATCTCCTCATCTCGCATCTCTTCTCGCTCATCTGGCACATCGAGACGAATCGGGCGCTACTTTTCTATAGCGCACAAACAGTTGAGCCCTCGGCTCGCGACTCGGCTGACGACGATTCCCAGATCGTGTTACGAGTAACTCGCGGACGAAGTGCGAAAATTGAACACGGTGCGCGTCTCGGCGAGACCGGACGCGCCGTCTCGATAAATCGTGATTTACATGCCGCGATCTCGTCTCGTCTGCGCGGATGCGAGCGGAGTCACAGGATATGCTTATTCGACCCATAAATTCGCCGGCGACGGGGGAGGGCGCCTTCGAGAATTAATGAAACTTAAGAGTTTATGGCCGGCGTTTTTCTCATTTATCGACAGACGACGCGGCCGCCTGCGCGCATCGGCCCCGTTCGGATCTCCGTATGAAATAAATATGAACGGCTGGGATTGAAACCGGGCGAAAAATGCAGCAGCCAGTCGCACCTACGACTGATTTATACGACCGGCGCAAACGTATGCGAATGTTTAAATAAATAATGCGCAGCTCCCTCGTTGGGCTGAGGCGCGCGCGCGCGTCCATTATTTCAGACGCGACGCTGCTGCGTGTTGAATTCGATTACACTTGATTCACATCGTGCTAAATTGCACGTGATTTCATATTAAATCTCGTTGTAATGAATCGTAAATGATTTGCATCATCGTGGACCGGGCGGGAATAAATTCAAGGCTATATTTAAGTAACTAATACAGCGAATTGAATTATATCGCTGAATTAGTGCGCTGATTGTTTAATATTACATTTACCCACTCTGCAAAAACTCAAATTCGCGCTGTAATTGATGATATTATCCCGTACGAACGCTGCCGTGGTAAAACGCGTCCGAAAGTCGCCGTGCGTCAAATTCACGTGAGACATCACCATGTCGATCAGTGGTCGATCGAAGATCGAGAGAAGAAGAGAGACAAGAAGAAACCCAAGTCATTGTTCTCACAAAATTCGTCAATTGAATTCATCGACCGCGACGGGCATATCGTTCTCGATCTTCACGAGCCGCGAAGGGAATTCGAACTCTTCTCTCTTAAGTTAGTAAGAAATTGGCGGAAGGATGCGAAAGTATTGTCGCAGACGCGGTCTGCGCGATTGCGCGATATCGACCCTCGAGGCTCGCGCGCAACAATTCTCCCCAGACTGGTAAATTGTAATTTTTGGGAACAACCGCGCCGTCGCCATCGCCATCGCGCCAAACCGCACGGAACTTCGGTCCCGGGTGTATTTTCCAACGTGCACTTTAGCCCGATGAAAACTTTTCTCTCCCGTTCGCGTTCCGCGCCATGAAACGACGCCCTCGAACATCTTCCCGAATCGTCGGCGAGCCATGAACCATCATCCCTTCACCGTCGTCCGCTCCTGTGAGAGTCGCGGATTCGTCGACTAGATATACCTATCGAGTGACACGCGAAAATATAACCGGATATACAAAGTGAGACAGATAGATCGGTAGATACATAGACAAATACACAGATAGATGAATAGAGACAGCGAAAGCGAAGCATGATTAAATATTTCCTTTCCTTTCGCGGCACGAGCAAAAATGCCGAGTGGGGGGTTGTCGTTTGTCAGAGTGGTAGCGCAACGGCGTTAAATCGCCCTGCAAATCCAGTGTGTTTCGAAAAACAGTCGGACAAGCCGACCCTTTGAAGTTTAGCGACACGCGGACTGCGCGTGCTCGTTTGTATTTCCGTTTCTCAGTGTTTTGGAAATTGTTTTTTCTTTATTGACGATACCGGTCTCTCGCGCTCGTAACGTTTGCACTCGTTCCGGGCACATTCGTGCGCACGAAGGTTTCATTTTTCATGATGATTCTAAAAAAGCGAACTGCATCTATTCGCTTTTAGTCGGAGCGCTCGGGAAAGCGGACCGAGATGAGTTCGGCGCGTTTGAATATTCCACGGAGTTTCGCGACGAGAGATCGCCGAGCGCAGAAAAAGGGAGCGAGAGTCACGCTAAAAACACGCGGATAAAATTGTTTTCACGGTTATAACCGATATTCCACCTTCGACGAAATTCATGAGTCGACGCATAGATGTCCGGATGGGCGAACTTCGAGTACGGATTGGGGAAAGATTTTCCGCGTAATCCCCGCAGGAAAGGATGCATAAAGGATGCACAAAGGAAATAAAAAAAACAGAACTCGTGGGCGATGATCGCCTTTATTCCTGGCATTCTCGAAATTTGAGCATGAAATGAGAGGACAAACTCGTCAGTTGAATCGCGAGTTTTCTTCGATAATCGCGTAATGTTTGCCAGAGCTGATTGAGATAAATTTATATATGTATGTCGGAGAGGAACTTGGTTCCCTTCTGGAACCGTTACGGTCGTTGTCCGCCATGAAGCAGCGTGTTAATATCCGGAGGACGTATGAAGCACAAGCTCGTTGTCGTCCTCCACGCCGTCGACGTCGCCGTAGTCGTAGTCGTAACGAAGCCGCGCGAACGCACGAAGGAGGATTTGCACAAGAACGCGGCTTCTCACACAGAAAACAGCTTCCCGATATCCGGACGCACTCAGGCCTGCGATCACGATCGATCCGTCGCACGCCGCGTGCCGCCGCCGTCGAACACCTTCTGGGATCTATTCGCTCGTCAATCGTCGCCGAACCGCGCTCGCCGCCGCGAACCGTCCGCCGCCGCGCCGCCTCGTCTTCGCGATCCCAGAGCAAGTCTCGAAGTCCCAAAACAACTCAAATGTCCGTTGCCAACGGTCGCCTTTCCTTATGCTCCGTCATGTATAATAATTGAGGATATTTAATTTCTCTATTTTTTTATGAGAGAGATACGATGAAAATGGCATGATATTAATTAGCGCGAGCATCTCGGCTGCTTGTTATCTTGCTTACGATAACATTTGCGTGTATACACGAGAAATATTATCTCATATTCACTTCTCTTCCTCTAAGGGATTTAATTCTCTGAATTATTATTATAAGTTAACGAAGTATTATCATACCTTCAGCAACAGTTTCGCTGCGACTTCATGTATAATTAATAATTACACTCTACTACGTCGTGCTGGAAAGTCACGCTCGGCTGTTGTTAAAAGAACCGTGCAAGAAAAAAATAGAATAATATGAAAGACATAAATATCCAAAATATACGATATTGTTGATATATTAATACAGGAGGATATACCCCATTATTATTATAATTTACTAATTATAATATCATAATTATATATTATATTATTAGTCTTATCATCACATTTATTTATCATAATTATTATATTATGTTATTATTAATGTTGTATCGTTTATTTATCGTTTATTTTAATTATTGATAATGCATATGATATATATCTTGTTCTGATATAAATAATATATGTCTACCGTACGAACCCGTATTTGCGTTTACATCTTCGAAAAATAAAATCTCCATTTGAAAAGGCGTGATGAACGCGCGGTGCTCTCTCTCATTCATTGACCAGAAGAGAGCAGTTCTCAGCATTTCCCAGCGCGCCGCTCATTGTCCTGAGGATTTAACTGACAACTCAGGGACGATCTTGATACGGTGTAATTTCCTCTCTCTCTCTCTCTCTCTCTCTCTCTCTCTCTTTCTTTCTCTCTTTTTCCTTTCTTTTCAGGGTACACCCTCGAGATCAATACGTTCGCGTACGTCACGATACTGCTCCTGACAATTGAAATATTGCCGGGCCGAGTTACCTGTGCGAGAAATTCGCTCTATGTTCCGCGAAGTTGTAAATTAACAAGCGACGAAGAGCAGGACAATATCGTGAAATACACGACTCTGCCAATTATCCTTCATAATTCAAATATTTGACGCTGAAATTTCGGAGGAATGTCGAATTAGAGAGGTTCGCCGGTTCACGGATTCACAAACAGCAATTAGCCGGAATAATAACGCTTAATGCGCCCGCCGAAGCGGACGCGAGCGCGTAAATTATTTCAGGAGAAAGATATCGCGGAATCTGTAACGCAATAGCGTTTTCGGATGAGGCTGACCCAGTTTATTATCTCCTACGAACGGAAGCATATTTAATTTGGACGCTATAACGTTAACAAAGAATGTAGCTGCGTCACGATTTTCAGACGAGTACGCGAAAGTTACTTGAGACGATGCTGTTTCTTTTTCTCTGCGACTAAATTAGATCGATGAAGGAAATTCGCACTCTGTGCCGATGGTGGCGTATTAACGCGCAACAAGAAAACAAATAAACTTTCCGATGACCGAACGTTTAAAATTGAAGCAATTGCGTTATGGCGCGATGGTAGTATCAGAGCGAAGAAATTCAGTGTTGCAGTGTAAATCGGCTTTTACGGTCCAGTTTCCCGTGAACTCCAATTACGATAGTAATCCTTAATGTACGTTCGTCTGCCGTACGGAGCTTCTCTCGTTTTATTGCGCTCCGACTATGTTCTCTCGCTCTGTCCGCCGCGTAACTTTAATTCTCGGCTGATGTACTTAATTTCTCACGCTAAAACCTAGCAAGCTACATTGCGAGCGCGGTGGTATAAAGTTACACGGCGATATGTAATATTTGTGAAGCACGATGAAGAACACAAATGTACCAAAAACATCTCAATTCTTATCCCTTTAAGCCGATTTCTTTATGATCTGCCATATGTGCTGTTCGGTTAAAAAGAATAATTACGATAACAAATTAGAAGCACGTTGACGTAATTTATAAATGTCGCAATAATTAGAGAAACTTGTTGTCACGATAAGCGAGAAGTTACAAATTACGAAAATGTAAATACGCATCTCGAGCTTGAGAGGAATTTGATAAAACTTTGAAGTAACTTGAATCGCGAAATTTCGGTTCTGCATTAACCTCGCAAATTCCATCTAACTCAAAAGGCAAAATGAAGAACCTCAAGATAAAGCATTATATATAAAGCTATCGTCTTACTTCGATGCTACAATTGTTATGACAAAATGTGCACATAGAATATTGAGATGATCGAAAAAGTTAAATAATTCGGAAATAGATTCTTCGAGTCTCAACATGGAAAAAAGTGACGATCAAATGACATCAAGACAGCGTTATATTCCGGAATTGCTCGTTGGTCCTTCGAGTTCGAGTTTGAGTCTGCGGAATTTTCATGCGGAATGAATATTTTGACTCGGCAACTTTTTATTTGCTATTTCGAAATAGCAGGAACTTTATTGACAGGCCGATATCAAGCGACGGAACGCAACATTTGTACGAGTCACTTCTCGTTCAACAGTCGAGTGCATAGCTTCATGCGTGGCAATCGTGGAAAAGCGGGGCGCGTGGGAGACCAATGATCCCGCCGGAAGAAAAGCGGTTTGATCCACGGAATCAAGCTCGACACGACTCGTTCCCCCCAAAAAAAGAGAATAGGAAAAAGCGTTCGAAGCTCCAGCGAAGCGATAGTGCGGCATTCGCGAGAGTACGCATTCCCAACCTTTAGCGATTACAGGCTAACTCTTTGGATATCCCTTTGTTTCTTTTCCTCCTGCGGCGAAAGAGAGTGAAAGGACGTAATGTTCCCAGTGCATTTGACACGAGAGAGAGAGAGAGAGAGAGAGAGGGAGCGCGGGAGAGCGAGAAAAGGATAAAAGAGCAGCAAAGAAAGGAAGAACGAAAGCGAGAGAGTTATTAATTACTTCAGTTCTGTCGACAACAAAGCGCTTCATATGTGCGTCATAACGCGTTGCTGGACGAGCTTATCGTCGGGTTCGTTAGTTTCAATGGCGGTAAAATGGCGTGCGCCATTATGCACACGGGGGTATCAAAGTAACGTCACTGGCTTGCGAAGCCCGCCTGAAATTTCAGCAAAGCAGCAAAGCGAAACGCTTTAACGTCAGGTTCCGAATTAGCGGCGACGCACGAGAAGTATGATATTGACTCAATGTGCTCCGGGCACTCGTGTAATCTTTCATTCCGCACAAATGCTCCCGCGCACGGCCGCGAGTGTGGTGTAACAAGGCCGCGTCGCGGCTGTAATCGAATTGGCGCCCGAGTGGTTAACTGGAGTTATTAGCGCGGGGCCTGAGGATTAACGCGAGCACCGCCGGAGAGCCGTTTAGATACTCGGTGCAACTTTCGGGGAAATCGATCCACGACGTTTCCCGTTTATCTCTCCGCCCTTCCTTCGCGACTGTGCGCGATAAATTCAACTTGCAATTAATGCGTTCATTATACGGATAATATAATCTGCGCGCAAGGCGCTTTTTCCAACGGTGCGGGCCAACATCGTGGAACACGCTGACACAGTTCGATCGTTGCTCACGCGTAAATCTAACTACAGTATTGACCTGTTTCAAACAATAACGTCGCGGCCGTACGCGATTATGCCTCGCGCGACGTAACTCTCTAATATCATGGCGGTGCATTATCGCGTTTGGCGAAGAGTCGCTGGATTCATTGCGAAGTTCACGCGAGCCTGTTCGTGTAACGTCACATGCAAGATTTATTACGCGCGCGCTTGGTATACGCGAGATCGATTCTCCATAAATCAAAGAATATTAATGACTGTCGCGTCAATTAATACTGTTCCTTGCGAGAGCGAGGTGAGTCGCTGCGATATAAAGTGAAGCGATGTCCCGCGACTGAAAGCCCTCCTCTCTGCGCAGGCTTACAACGCGGCCCGAAATATCTTCTCGCGGGCTTAATGATCTTGTAATGATCCAGTGCGCGCGCGCGCGCGCGCGCACGTGGAAAAGTTCCGGGCCGTGGTCGTTGGATGAAAACTCTTCACGGCGCGCGTAATTGCGATACGCCACGTTGGCGAAACACGAGGCAGATAAAGAGGCGCTTAATCATAATTGCAAAGTGATCTCGCGGCAAATATTTGCGGAACCACGTCGGAGTGTTTTTCGCATGACGAGGGGGCGCGGCTTACCGTGAAGTTTCCGCTTGATTTACCATGTTTCGTCGGCCCGGATTGTATTTTGTTACTCGAAAAAATTTACTACTTGAGATATTATATATCTGAGATAATATTATCGTTCTTTCGAGTGTATTAAAATTGAAACAAGTGTGCTTCATTCGCTCCCGCGCGCGCACTTATCACGTAACTGTTACTCGCTTTTCTCAGCAGTTTCGTGCGTCAAGTATCCATTCTAACTCACTTCTTCTCCCACTTCTTCCGGAGTTTTTTCGAATTTCCATAAATCGATAAAGTCGCGCGGGGGTCATTAACATCTTTTGTCTCCACGAAGAGCTCGAACTCCTGTCGATGGGTGATTTTCAAACTTCTCCCGGCTGCTAAGTCACTGCTAAGAAACTTTGCGAAACTACTTTTCGAAGATCGCTTTTGAAATTTTCAAATCCCTTGATTTACGCGACACCAAACGTTATTTATCCTAAAGAGCGTAATAGGATAACGGGCCTCGGATGTGGTGCGATGATTCGACGCGAATAATCCGCTCGCCACGTAGCTCTCCTTTTTTCAGCTCTTCGAGCTGCAGAGCAAAACTTAATCGGAAATTACCGCCTTCCTGCTTGGAGAGAGGGTGAGGCGGTGAATCTGAATTGTCGGATTTCCGCACACGGCGAGACACGCTGTCGAAGTCTTTTTTTATCATCTCCTAAACTCTCGCTCCTCTCGACGGGGAAGAGATTCGATGGAAGCGCCGAGTCGGGGAAGAAGAGATTGGGGGTTGATTGTGTACGATGATCCGGCTGAATCACGACGTGAAAGATCGATGCTCGCGATAGTTTTAATTCCGGCAAGAGGAATGTACTCTCCCGGCTGCTTCTCGCGTGGCGCGCCATTAACTTCGGCGAGTAGTTAATTCTTATGTGTTCAGCTGATATCGGTGAGCGGTTCTGCCCGAGTGTTTCTCGATGAAAGAGAGATACGAAGAAGACAGTGAGAGTGAGAGAGAGAGAGAGAGAGAGAGAGAGAGAGAGAGATTAAAAAAATCGCGCGACATGCAACGAGAGAATAATGCGTTACGCTCGCGTGAGATGCGTTTCACAGATTGATGTTTCAATCAAATTCGCCGGGGATTAATTGCTACCGCGCAAATATTGATCCTCGTAGTCCGCGGTTCGCGTGATTCTATAGCAGTTAGATTAATAAAACGAATAAGCGATATATACGCTTGTGTGTATTGAAATATCTCTTATTGAAATATCTAACTTGTACTTAATAACGAGAGATATGTAACAATAATAATAATAATAAAGATGGAATAGAGTGAGACGTCGGATTGTAACAGCAGTATTAATTTTGATTTGTATGGTGAAGGGAAAAGGCCGTCGGTATTGTTGGAAGAAAGAGAAAGAGGAAGAGCGAGACACACAGAGAGAGAGAGAGAGAGAGAGAGAGAGAGAGAGAGAGAGAGAGAGAGCACGCTTTTTTACAACACTTCGCCCACGTCTCGTCGTCGTATTTGATAGATTGTCGACGCGGAACATTTGTCGATGCACATTTACTGTCCCTTTCGGTAGGCGTATGGTCAGGGGAGGACGAGCAATCGATAGAGCAAACTGTTGATTCTGGCCCGGATGTCGGCCACAAGTCCGGATTTTATGGCGGCGCCGTTCTCACGAATTGAACACGCCGGGGGAATCAGTCGATCTCTCGAATGCTATCGACCTGTTTACACACAAATACGGTTAGACGCAGAAGCGAGACGACGCGGGGGGTTTTTGTAGCGAGGATACGAAGGGATCGCGTCACACACTCGAGGTATTTCGTATATTTTATAAGGAAAAAAATTCCGCGCGGAATTGGACGAAACGTCGGCATTCCTCGACATTGCGTCGTGTAACGTGATAGAAAGCGGAGAGAGAGGCGCTCTCCGCGGGAAATGACATTCGTGCTCTGTAACGATCAATAGAGCGAGACAGAGCGGTGGAGCTGACTTGGAATTTTTCGCGACAACAGAATGTCACATGAACGGGGGAGGGGGGGGCCTCTTAATAGATTTTCCGTGACAGAGCGCGCCGCGACAAGACAAATCAATGTATCGTGCGGGATTATCGCGTCACTGACGGTTGTGTACTCTGCGCTTTTCCGACCGAAATACCGAGGAGCTTTTTCGCGATTCGCCCGCTTTCAAACGATTTCTCGAGCGGGTGCATTTATTCCGCGGAAACCAGCCTTTCGGAAGAATTTCCGAACTTTTTTGCGAGCACGGTTTTTATCCAACATTCACACAGTCGTAGCTTTCATACGTTTCAGTTCGCTAATTCGATTGCACGTATCTGGAGGACAGAAAGGAGGATCGATAGTAACGGCGAGTGTGTAAAGCATGTCGGTGCGAGAACAAATTGGTATAATGCAGACATCATAAAGCTGCACTCACGTAATATGATCGCGCATACGTAACTTTCTGACACTTCGGCTCGATGCGCCAACTTACTCGGAAACTGTCGATTTGATTAGCGAAGAACCCGAAGACAGGCTAGCAACCGCCAGCAACGCGATAATCGTTTCACGATAAACTTGGCGGTTAATACAGCGATATACATGCGACAAGTCTGAGTCTAAGCCGAGCGACATTTCTGATTACGAAGTTGGTGTTCTAATTGCCAGGCTCGTCACCCTCTCAACGATCGTTCGTGTAAAACATGCGTTGTGAAGAATGCGAAGTGAAGAAAGAGAGTCTCTTTGTCGGCTTGTCACACGTCTACGGACGTTCCCGCTGATGAATTCGAACCGCTAACAGCATTCGCGTGACGTAATTTTTAATTTGCTAACAGCCTATAATTAACAGCAGTTGATTATTAACATCGATATGCGTGACGTTTCGGCGGACAATTGGGAGAATAATAGATAGATAATTATTAATAGCAAATCGCCGTATATTTGCTATTGGATTGCGTATAATTGCGCAAGCGGTCGAAACTGAATATTCACTCTGTTATAATACGTCGCTGTTTGGCGATGTCGATACACGTGAAACCCGAGAAACGAGGAAACTTCTCTTTCTCTTGCTTGAGTGTGTGCGTCTTAAATACGTCAAACTCCTGACAATTACTTTGCTCACACACATGCACACATACCGACACAGACATTGTCGCACAATGCTCGCCCGAGTCAATGAATCTCTCTTAATGAGAAGCGCGGTTTAATTCGACTGTACGCCGAACTCAGAAGTTCCATCGTTATGCTTTTCTTCGGTCGCGACCGTCTTTCTACGGGTCCACGGATAATCCTCTTACGAGAAAGGAAAGCAGACCCGATACACCGTTGCAAATCCGCTTCTTCTCTCCCTCCTTTTCCCTTTCCCTCTCTCTCTCTCTCTCTCTCTCTCTCTCTCTCTTTTTCTCTCTACCTCTGCCTCTACTCGGCCGTTCCTTCGAACGCGAATTCCGGTCGCAGCCGAACGTGCATCTTGGTCACCCTCTCACCTCACCTCTCCTCTCCTCACCTCACTCTCTCCTATCCGCCATAAATACGAATCGCGAGCTCCATCGACCGTGACCCGTCGTTAAGCCGTAATTGCACCAAGCTACTTCTTCGGACGGAAAGGAAGGAAGGATCTTAGGCTGGTCGTACGCTTCGCAGGATATGGGAGATGCACCGGCGAACGACAGATCGCGGAATATGAGTTCAATTTCGTCGAAAACGAGCAAAATATTCTCATTTTCCTCTCGCTAGGGGTATCTGATTTAATCCAAAATAAGGTCTGATTCCGCGTTGAAATACATTTTATTAATATATATTAATTAAGACTGACATTTTCGCGTATGTTGGCATGCAAAAGGACGTCGAATAAAATTATAAAGGGTAAATCACGGTAAAGGGCAATCACCGGGCAATAACCATTTATTATAATGGATCTCTGCGAGACATATAATCATTACATAATTGAAAACCGTTCATTTAATTAAAAACGTCCGCAGCAATAAGTACGGATCAATGTCGTCGCTCAGCGACGCACTTGTCCCTCTTCTCCTACCTTTTTATTCGAGCGGGCTTTATTTCGGAAACGTCGAGCGATCGCTCATCGAGGTCGTGGGTTTCCTCGCGACGGAAATTCATGGCCTGATTTTCATAGGGACTGCCATGAAATTGAACGATATCAGCCCTGTGTATTCCACCCTCCGCGTTATGATGGTGCGACCCACCCTTGACAAACCACATTCCAAGGCCCCGACGTGCTTTTGTCGTGGTCGCGCGGCTTCGTTGCCATCTTCCGCTTTAATCCTCGACTCGCGCTCTCGATCTTTTGCACGTCGCTCTCGATCCCGTTCTTTCGAGCATCTTTCGCACTCTCTTCTAGCTCGACGAGCTTGTCGACGTCGTCGTCAGGCCTAAAACCCTGGCAAGAATTCCTCGTGAGCTCGTATATCGATGCAAAGGGCTAATATCGTCGTTGAAGAGAGAGAGAGAGAGAGGGGGGAAGGAGGGAGAGGGAGAGAGAGAGAGAGAGCGAGCGAGAAATGAGGGAAAACAAGAGAGCGAGCGAACGGGAGCGCGGGAGGGAGACGGCAACCCTCATCCGAAATCGATGGAGCTTAAGACCCTGGACAACGAAGACTAGCGGGGGGTGCTCCGATGCCGTTACTTGGCCAGAGGCATTCTCACGGTTCTTTTTCCTGACTGACAAACCGCGTTGCCGGTTACCGTTGTCGTATTGTCGAGGGAAACATTTCGCCGCTTGTGCTCGAGTTTTGCTCGTAAAATGGTGCTGGCCGCAAGTAGCGGTAGGAAATGACGTTTCACTCGTCGCCCACGAGCTCTCTACGTATATAAATGTGCTGTAAATGTTCATTATTAAAGCTTTACCGCGCGCGCGACCCTCCGATTCATCGTGATCCCAACATGTTGCGAAGACGTCTGTTATCAGAGCTCTTACCGAATGCAGATTTCGGAGAAAGCCCCGTGGAGAAAGCGCGCTTATCGCGGCGAACGGTGAATCGATGTTGCTCTCGGCGCTTAGTTAGAAACGCATGAAGAAAGCTCTTACAGCCCCTTGAGCAGCGCGAGAGCTCTTTTCCATAGCGCTAAATTTTTAAATCGACCTTTAAGCTACTCTGCTCTATTTGCGTCGAATTCAATTTGCCCGCGGGGCATCCCTCCGCGAAGGACTGTTGCATTTATACGTGCGCTGCAGCCGCGCGCTCTCTCTCTCTCTCTCTCTCTCTCTCTCTCTCTCTCTCTCTCTCTCTCTCTCTCTCTCTCTCTGTGTCGCAGCATGGCACACGGGGACAGCGAATATTGGACTCATGAAAATACAAACGACCACTTACCCTCGCGCCGTGGTTACCACGTCGAGCGTCGAGCGGCGACGGGAGCATCGAGCTAGACGTTATTCACTTTCTGCGAGTGGCGTTTCGCCTCACGTAAATCACAGACAGCGATTGATAAAATAGCCTGGCGCGCGCGCGCGCGCGCGCGAGGCCCGCGAATTCGATGCACGCGCATGTCGGATCCGTTTCAATCGACGATTTCGGCCCGCCGCATTTATTTCGGTATACCGAGGGTGATCTACCGTGACGATGCGGGGGACGGGTCTGACAGAGGAAGAGATGGAAGGAGCAAGAGGAGGAACAGGGCTGGAAGAGGGTGAGGGAGGAGAGAGCGAAGACGTGCGGGAGAATCTGATCGATCGCGGTCACGGGAACGACGGATGCAAAACACGTGTCAAGGTAAAGTGGTCGCGTCGCTGCGGGAAATCCCGCGCTGAAAATGTATTCAGACGGCTCGAAAACGCTCCGTCCGATGCGATTCCTCGCCGACTGCCGTTTTCCCGCGAGCGAGAGCGTTTTCCCGCTTACGTTATACCGCACTGCGAGATCATCTCCTGCGTGATCCTGACGAGATCGCGCATGGGCTTTGCACGAGAGAGTTGGGCACACAGAGATAGAGAGAGAGAGAGAGAGAGAGAGAGAGAGAGAAGGAGAGAGAGGATGTTTAATATTCAGAATCTGTAATGCTCGAGGGTGAATTGAATACTATTCAACCGGTGAGAATGTTGTCGCCATTTTTGCCTTGATTTAATCGATAGCTAGACACGAAGAGAGGGAGAGAGAGAGAGAGAGAGAGAGGAGAGAGAGAGAGGGAGAGAGAGAGAGAGAGAAAGAGAGAGAGAGAGAGAGAGAGAGGGAATCGCGCGAAAATCGGATTAAATCGATTATGCTTCGGTTAAATCGATTGCGCACAGCGCCAATGCTGAGAACGACCTGTCAATCTAAACGAAAGCTCTACCGCGATCCGCTAACGAATGCAACGTATCGTGATCGAAGTTGCGGATTAATCGATATCATTGCGAGTGAGCGTCGTCGTGTCGGCAGATGTCACGCGTTTCGCGCGGACCGCGTCGGCGTAAAACTCGACGGAGAGACGGATAATGGCAGTAGCAAACGACGTCGCGGCGTCACTCCGTAATCTCGTGAACGAGTCAAAGCGCAATAATCTGACAATAATCCGACCCGAGTTGATCCACTTCGCAGATCATGTTCGCTCGTCGCTTAATCGTCGGAAATTATTAATTAGAAACGGGCGTGCAGGTATCTTCGTTGCAAGGTTTGACAACGATTGCGGCCGAGGTGCGTAAATAAATCAAGCTCGTGCGGAGGAGACGAGAGGAGCGCGAAAGAGACAGAGAGATGAGAGAGATATACACAAAGAGAGGGAGAGAGAGAGAAAGCGGAAATGTGCGGAATACACTGGCGGCAATTGAGCGATCCGCGAAGACCGAAGGGCATCGATAACTTAGCCGTCCATCATGTTTATGCGCATGTTTAAACAGCGATAAATTTATGAAGGTAAATATTATCAAAATAATTTCCGCGTATATAACCATTAAACTGATGAGGTTACAGTACTAATGTATAGGCTAATTAAATTGCGGCCCGCGGTGAAGCGAAACACTGGCAAATTAATTAAGTTTTGACTGCGCTCGCACGTTTCTCCGGAGGTTACTTACGGAGGAAGCTCGATCACATTAGGGCTCAGTTTATCGCTCGACACATTGTTTCAACGCATTCTCGTTAAAAAACTAAAATTTCTCTCTCTCTCTCTCTCTCTCTCTCTCTCTCTCTTTCTCTCTCTCTCTCTCTCTCTCTCTCTCTCTCTCGATCTATCTTTCTCTCGGTCTATTTTTCTTGCTTACAACGCTGGTTTCCAGCCGCTTGATATGTTGATGCTTTTGTTTCATCTCAAGTTGATTAAACAATTAATCTAATAGATATTGTTACTCCGTTGTCGGTGCGTTGTTACGGCTTCTATCAAACAACCTTTCTCGTTTCGGTAATGGACGAAATTTTAATTACCTTTTGGCGCGATGCAGGTCACTAGATTTAATTTATAATGTTGCTCAATCTGGGATTGATTAAAAAACGCATATCCACGAATTTTCACAATGTGTTTACGTTGTAAAGGTGAGTGTAAAAAAATGCGCTTAATAAGCGACTAAGTGATTAAAATTGTATATTTTCATATTGAAAATGAAACGAGTATCTCCACTCTCGCATTCGGGATTATACGACTTGGCGTTATCGCTTTCAAGAGCCACTCGGAAAATCACGAATAATAATTATCCGTATAATATTATCGGAGAGCTTATTCTCTCCCCTCTCCCCGTCCCTCAAATCGTCTTATCTCCATATTTTTATAAAACGAGAATTATACGCTTATGGGCTTTTCATGGAATTGCAATATACAACTTTTTTCTCTCTCAATAAAGCTTTAAGGCAAATTAGCAGTAAGTGATTTAATTATCACTACACACTACATTATACATATGTATAAAATTTATCGTTTTATCGTTATATCGTTATTAAGCATCACCGAAAATTTTCCAAAATTTAACAATTGCGTCTTCTCGCTTTTAAAGCGTGCGTTTTATTCCTCTTCTAGAATCTACAAACGCAGTTGGAATTAGAGAGATACCGCTGAAACACGAAAGTATCCAAAAAAATGGCCAAATCCTCACTCTCTCTCCCTCTCTCTCTCTCTCTCTCTCTCTCTCCCTCTCTCTCTCTCTCTCTCTTTCTCTCCCTTTTTCTCCTTTTTCTGGAGAAATGTTGCGCTCTGGATGCATCGCGTTACATGTCGACGCAGAAGAGAAATAATGACGCGCTCGCGTTCGCCATCGGTCCGGCCATGCGCGAATTTGCATTAATTGCAATTAGGACGGCAACGTTACGTTACCGTGGATTTTCGTTTTAATTTCCACGAGATCATCAGCCCACATCCGCGCATACCCACGTGGCGTACATTTGTCGCTCGCATATGCCGTGCGTATACGTGGTGCATCAACAGCCATATATCACGAGGGTGACATGTAGAAGGCGAAACGGTTATTTATCTGTCATTTATCTGTCGGATTCATTTCCTTGACGCTGATGCAACATCAACATGACTTTTTGTATTAAGCACCTTTTACCCTTAACATTTTACGATGCACCGATAATCTCAAGAAGAGAGAGAGAGAGAGAGAGAGAGAGAGAGGCATGTAATATCAAATACTTTGCTTTTATTTCCGATTCGAGGCTTTACGTGTTCTCCCATCGCTGACCAATTTTTGCCTTCAGCTTTCGACGACAAATCGCATTTCCTATCACGATGTAATCTAACGTTACTCTAATTTGTCCTTGTTTCGACGAGAACACAATCATACCGGAAGAGTCTCGGCTCCAGAGAACTTTTTATTTCACATCGCTACGACTTCTACGAGCGAAGTTATATCGAATCACGCTGTCGATCGGCTCGGCGCCGCGCACCAGCGGTTCGTCAATGGCACGTGTCCGCTATCTCCCGCTTTCACGAAGCAGGAGCAGGTCTGCATTCCGTCGCGTCTAGGCGGTGTGGCGTGTTTACATTGGATGAAGGCTGGAACGCGGCCTTGCCCCCACCCACGCATCCTAGCATCTGGCCGCCATTCGACCCATTCGCGTGTTCCATTTCCCGTCCAAGCGCTAAGGATCCTCGCGCTCGCGTGCGATGTGCGTTGCAGTGAGCGCACCGTAGACGGCGCTAGTGTCTTGAGTTGGGTCGCAGCCGAACGTATTGAAACTTTGAAGAGCTCTAATCCGCGAACGGATCGTGTGGTCAAACGAGCGCTTTGAATCTGCTATTATTATTTTGTCGCTCGGGAACAAAGAAATGCAAATTTCTTGAAAATAAACTAGCTCGTGGACTCTTCCTGCCGATTAATTTTGCGAATTCCAACGGCTTCCAATTAAGCTTATCGATAATTCCTCGGATGAGATATCTTGCGTACGAAAATTACTGCACACGCTGGTGTGTGTTCTCTCGCTTTTGACGTTATAACCCGAGAAATTGTTCCGCTCAAATAGGTTCTTACTGCCGAAATTGATCGGATGTAGCCGCGCGAGAAATTCAAGGAGCGCGTTTAGCCGCGCCGACGGAATCAGCCGCTCGGCAGGGATTGCGCAATTATTTCGATAGCGCTTTTCGGCTAATCAAAGAATTTCAACGTGCCGGCCCGACCAAGCCGGATCTCTCGAATTCCGGATTAACGAGCTGCCTCGAGCTTAGAGAAAATGAAGCCTGACGTTCCACTGAAGCCCGGTATTCCACTGAGGTTCCCCTGCGACTTGCTCGCTTACATTATGGACGTACATAACATGTTCGATCCCGGAGAGCATTATAATTTCAGCCGATTCTTTCTTCTCTCATGGAAACAAAGCGATGATCGTCGAGACAATGAGGATGTCGAAGGTGATTGGAAAGTTGAAGTTCTAAGAGAAAATATCTTCGACATCCGGCCGGAATTATTACAAGCAAAATTGATTTCTCAAACGAGTTTATACTAATCCTAATTATAATTTCTTGTCTCATAAGCAAAACGTGGATGCCCAAGTCACGTAGGGAGCGAAAATAGGACTGTCATTTAGGATTCGGTGTCGTTACGCGCGTCCAGAAGACGAAAAATTTCGTCGGATCATATCGTATTTCCCATCGCCGTGAATGTGATAATAGCGATTCCAAATATGGGAAACATGGATAGAGGGAATGTGGGAGAGGCAAAGAGCACGAGAGAGAGAGAGAGAGAGAGAGAGAGATGCTTCTCACAGGAACAATGAATGCATCTTCCTTCGTTGCTCGTCGCCGTTAATCAGAAACTCGGGCATAAACTTATGCTCGCGGATGACGACGTCCATTTGCAACCGAGCGAGAGTAACGCAAATATTTGTCGCGTCGTGGCTCGTCCTCGGAGATGCGTCGCCATCATCGTCATCGCCGTCGTCGGTTGCGGTTGCGGCGGAGACGACGACAGTGACAACAGCGATCTCTAATTGGACCGTGGCATCGTAAATATTAATCGAGCCGCTGCGCCGGGAGGAATACATTTTTAGCGTCGTTCCCCTTCACTTATTTACCTATTTTATACGCGCACGGAAGTACAGCCACACACGTTCGCACGTCACTCGAGTCCACTCTCTCACCGCCGCTCTCTCTCTCTGTCCCTCGGGAAGCCACACTGCTTTTCACATATAAAACATTTACGTTTCCCCCTGTCCAAGGTTTCCCACTCGCCGACTGTGCGTCCGGTAAGAGCCCGTCCTCTCTCGCTATCTTGGGTCGATTAATTTCTCATCAATTATTTAACCTTCGCCGCTGGGCGATGTTTTTTTATTTACGTCCAAGTACCTATCAGTTAAATTGGCAGAGCTCCGTTGGGTCGGCCGGTGGGTGGGTGGGTGGGGTCATCTTGTTGAGCTCTTAAGTTAGATATGATGTTACTGCCTAACACGTCGATCGAGATACAACTCGTCGAGATAACGCTTCCGCACGACGTAAGTTTTCTCTTTTTCCGGACTCCATCCGACTTCACCGGGACGGAAGCGAAGGCACAAAGAGCTGAAGAACTTCGACACCCTCCTTGAATGTATCCTTCGAACTTTGGGGTCCTGGGGAGAGGCACGTTCGCCGGGTAAATTATAGGCGCGAGATCGAGAGGTTTCAGCTCTCGCTTAGGCTGAAGGCAGGTCGACAGGTATCGATTTCTAACGCGTTTAACTGTGATTGAGAGTATCGGCTCGAATAATGCACGCTTTAATCGCCTCTCACCCGGCGATTTGTTTCGAGCTGCGTCTCTGAAATTCCAGATTTTCGGAGAATATAAATTGCACGTTACTAAAAGCTGTGAAAAAGAAACCCGATATGACGCGTTGAGACGATTTTTCCCGAAATTCTTTCTTGGCGCCCCACCTCTACTCTTTCAGATATCCAGGCTGGAAAACGAGTCGTCTTTTTCTCGCGCACGTTATGCGTACCGCGACTTCCGCGAGAATACATCGTTCCGCCTTTACAGCCACGTGTGTACGCGTACGCGCACGTTTTAATCTTGCTATTGCGAATTCTATTAGCGGGCTTTATTGTGGCGCGCGAGCACGTGAGAGTTTCGGCGCGTTTTCATTTCCGCTCGGCCAAGACCATTATCTAGCACGCGTCTCTCACGTCGTGTCGCCTTTTCTCTCTCTCTCTCTCTCTCTCTCTCTCTCTCTCTCTCTCTTCCCACCCTCTCATGCCTTTGTGGCGAAGACATTTATCAAGCGACAAACGTTCCGGTTGCCTACTCTCCTCTCTCGTTATTACTATAAATGTGTTCATGACCTTTCAACAAGGAGAGATACGTAGCTTTACTTCCCTCTCGATATCTTCATTCACTGTCCTTTTATTCGTCTCCTGTCACCGGTCGACTTTCCTCTTCCGCCGGATCCCCTCGTGCTCTTATTTAATTATTTTTTAATTGAATTTTGAAGCCGCCGCGTATCGCGATTCCATAATTAAATGTATTGAGACAGCGTTTGCACAGAGATAAAGGATTCTCCGCCCCGTCGTCGATATGACATGCACGCTCGGCGTATGATGTTTTTACATTCGTTTATTAACACTCTTTCACGCAACAGTATCCAACAAGTGTTCGTCAGCACAAAGCGGAACTCTGAGGCGCAAATTGCGGAATTCGAGAGATAATTAATCCCATTGGAGAGTGGGCGTTTTATTAATGTTCACAAAAAGGACATCGATCGGCTGGCTTTGCGCTAAACATCGCAGTCGCTCCGCTTGGTTTCGCGCTCGCTTTTGTGCAGTTCCAGCGATATATTGCGCGCCGATATCATATCGACATGGGCGAACGTATGTGGGCTAGATTTTTTATCCTACCGCCGGGGGTTCAAAGGGCAGAAGTTGGCGGGGGTATCTCTGTCGCGTGGACAATCGGCGCGGTTCATCGAGTGTCGTTTTACACCGACGCGCGGTTGCGCGTGCTTCGATACGCGGTTTATCCGCTGGAACGACCGCTCGGATAATCTAACTAATTACGCAAATCAGCTCGGCGATACTTGATGTCAACACGAACATGTCTCTCTCCTTCCTGATGAAGCGAAAGATCGGCTGGGGGGGTATAACTGAAAAGGTCGAGAAAAGGAGAGAGAGAAGGAGAGGAATTACGACGCGTGTCGCACGTGTCGTTTCGCTCGAATCGTGCAATTTCAACTTGACAAATCGGCCTTTCCGCTCACGGAAGAGGAGAAGATTTATCGGCGAACGGGAGTTCTCTTGACGCGCGCGCACTTTCTCCCTCTCTTACCCTCCACCCGACCGTGAGATTCCTTAAACCTTTCTTTCAACAGATTAAAGGCCCAACGTCGAGCTCGCCGTCGAAGCCGCGCGTATGCGCTAAGTCGACCGGCCGAGACAAGCGACTCGTTGTTTCGAGCGCCGATCGGATACATCGATCATGCACGGCCCATCGAGCGCGACAAAACGGCCTAATTACACCGGGTTTTAATTAACACTCCGCGGCTATCCCGCGGTCTTCTTCGCGGTGTGCGCGTTATACGAACGCGAAACGGCGGGGACAAAGCGCTGCGTGATACCGCACTAGGAAAAATATATTGTTGCGTGAACCAAAATTTTGTTGTAACAACAAAATAATTTGGTTAAAATATGCCCAACAAAACTGTTTGGTTCCTGTAAACAAACATCTTGCTCGATTACGGTTTGTTCGTGTACGTACGTAATACTTTTGTTATAGCAACCAAAAAGCTTTAACTATATGAATTTTGTTAAAAGTATACTATAATTTTTCCTTAATATATAAAATCTAAATTTTAGTGCACAGAAAGACAAAATAGTATCCATTGGGCATTATTTTAGTTTATGTAAAATAATATTTCGTTATTATGTAATTTTTATGGATAAAATAACTGAAATGCTTAATTTTTATATATAAAGTCTAAGAACAAAATCATTTGGTCCAGAGAACAAAGCAAAAAAATGTATTTAGTTGAGACAACTAAATCTTTTGTTATATAAGACAAGATATTTGATTGCTATTAAAAAATGCCTCGACTACACAGTTTTGTTAGAAATACTAAATTGTTTTCCTAGTGCGGGCGTATACATAAACGATCATCCGACCGACAAATTAACCGACGACGCGGACAGATTGTCGCAAGAGGGCGGCCGAGATATTTCGTGGTTAAGTAACGCGGAATATTTATATGTCGAGCTCCCTCTCGCTCCTTTCGGCAAAGTGTCGATCGCAGAGCGCTAATCATTCCAAGCGAACACGTTTCCGATGATCCGCATCCACGAAGAACGCTCCGGTGAAATGTACTGAGCGAGGAGAGACCGGAAAACGATACCCGACGGCGTAGCGTGTGTCTCGCTGCTACGTTAATCCCGATTACATTGCTGTCCTTTGACGAGGCATTCGGATATTATATCGCGCTCGTAGCGTAAAGCCGAGAAGGACGTGGCGACTGTGCGCGAAAAACAGATTTCCATGATTAATTTTGCCATCATTAACTGAACGGAGAATACGCAGCGGAGATACGATATCGCGATCCTCTTTATTCCTTCGTCACGAGATACACGACTCGATCGCGGGACGATTTTCACGATACGCGCGTCGACGCTGATGATTATCATACGTCGCTCCCTCACGTCATCCTGGTCGTTTCTCCTCTCGATCTCGAGATATAATCTCCCGCAAACGCGTAAATGACGTCCGACCTTTCATTCCTTTCCAAGCCCGGAATTCCTCGGCCCCGTTCCCCTCGCGATTGCGGCTTGCGATTTCGGAAAACGTGCGAATGCTTCTCTGATTCATTTCGATGCGGAGTCGCTCAACCGGGCTCGACCCTCGTCCGGGCTCGAAATCGCGTCGCCGTCGCCGTTGATTTCGGGCGCTAGCGAATTGAATCGTTGAAGCCCTCGGAAACGATTCTCGAAACGGGAATGCGCCTTCTTCGTGGTAATTCTAGCGTAACGATCGCGCCACCCGTCAGGGTTAATTGCCTGCGCCGATCACCGGCCGACGTCCCTGATCACCGTTCGCCGGCCTGAGCACGATTAAATGCAAATCACCCTAAAGACGATTTTATGGGCATTGCGTTAACGGACACCGGTGTATGAAAGCCGTGGTGTCGAATACGATATTAGCCTGATCGATATATTCGGTCCGAGCTCCCTTCTTGTGCGTAGATTATGGAAATTGATATAATCTCTCTTTCTCTCGTCCCCCCTCCCTCTCTCTCTCACACACACACACACACACACATACACCCGCGCAATCGATGGGTGTAAGTTAAGGCGCTTTTAATGTAAAAGGAATGAAACGCGATTATCTCCCTCCAGGGAAAGTCGAATGTGTTATATTATATAATGTGAAATATTTCACACGAGATGGGTAATGCATATGCTTGTGTATGGGGGGGAGGGGGGGGGAAGAGCCACTGTCCACTTCTTCAGTTTTGCGTCACACACAGCAGCCTTGGAATTTGCAAATATTTCAAAACGTAAAAGTATCGAAGAAAACTCACAATCGCGATTTCGACATCTTTAATTATTAATCTCTCAATTATACACGATATAGTCAATATAATATAAGATTGTTCTTCGAAATTCAGGAGATTCAGAAATTAAGGCCGTAAAGGAGAAGAAGCGGTGGATATTGGTACTTTTCCCGAAGAGGTATGAGCATGAACATTGTTGGAACGCACATTCTTCCGCGCCCACGTGCTTTCAACGTCGCGCTTTAAACGTCGTACAATACGTCGTAATTATGAAAGCGTGCGGACAGACGTCGATAATGAGCAGCGAGAGCAGGTACGAGGAGGAGTGAGGAGGGGGCAGGCGCACGCAGCCATGTAAAAATAATCGTCGCGTAAGGATGCTTTATTTCATTCGTACACTGCCACCACGAAAAGGAAGCGGAAAAGCCGCCTGCGCTCAAGCTGCGCTGCTCAGCTTTATCCCCCGCGCGGCATGAAAGGAGAAATGCAGCGTGAAATCGCCAAGGGACGAAAGTGTTCTTCTGCATTTTACTCCCATTCAGCGTTGTCGTGCACGCTCGTCGTAATTCTCTCGTATAAAGGAACGGAACTACAGTTCACACTCGCGCGAAACTATTGAAGAGCGTGCCGCTTAATCATAAGCGACGCACGCACGCGACTGACGATATTTGTCAGCGTCGCCGCGCGCGCGCGCGCGCGCGGCACGCGCGTTTCAGCGCGCACTCGCGCGATTTAAATACATCGGGCCCGTGTAAATCAAGCGATTTAGCCGCGACAGGTCGCCGCGATTTTTCGTCCTTTTATAATCATCATCGTGAGCAAGACGAATGCGCGACCCGACGGTCGCGCCCGCGGACGGACAGCCGGGCGATCTGTCACGCGTGAAACGTGACACGCGGAAGGCCGCGATGCGTCTGTGTCTGGCTGTTTCCGATCAATTCTTCGCCGCGTCTCTTTAGCGCGCGATCACTCAGCCCGCCGTTTGCGCGGCGGCCATCATACACGCTCGCATTCTTCTCATTCATCACTTCTCCGCTCGAATTTACGGTGTTTGCGCACCCGCTCGCATGCGCCCGCGACCCCGCCGCGTGTCAGTCGCGCGCGCGCCTCGCATTTCATACGCGCGCTCGTTGATTCGCATAAATTGTTAACCGCACGATTTCACCCCGCCTCGCCCCTATGTATATTTCACGCGAGACTCCGGCCCGCCGCATTCCGCCAGTTGCGCTGCATATTCGCGACTCTACATTTATATACCGCGATCGCTCGCGTGCATGCATGCATGCATGTGTGCATGCATGCATATATGAAGAGCGTGTATGCGAGACTGTCGGTACGAAGCCGCGCGCATGAATAGACTTGTAAGAAATTCCGTTCTACGTCGCGCGCGCACTCGCGCCCATGTCGTGTTTGTCGATCACGGAGGTTAGCGGGACGCGCCGGAACCGGAGGAATACGACGTGCGCGTGCGTGCGTGCGTGCGTGCGTGTGTATGTGCGGCTACAAAAGAATCGCTGAATCAACCCCCTGTTCTTCCTCCTACGCGCATGGGAGCTCGCGGAATTTCGATGAACGCGTCCAGATGCACCAGCCGTGGCGTTGCCCGTACGTAGACGAAACGCTGTTACGTGCGAGCGGAGAGTACGCGCGTGACCTACGGCGAGGGTAGGGACGAGGGTGCGAGGGGGTGCTTTGATGGATCGCAAATACCCGCCGGTGGGAAAATCGGGCTACAGGAAGTTGTAGGAATAACCGCGGAGAGAGAGAGAGAGAGAGAGAGAGAGAGGGGGGGAGAGAGAGAGAGAGTAATCTTTGCGCCATCTCTTACACTTTTCCCGACACCGCCTCCGGCTGCGGGAATCGCGTCGAAACTTCGTGCGGGAGTGTTTCGTCTTGGAAAAGGGAGAAATAGGTAAAGAGGGAAGAGGAGAGAACGCATCCGGCGATTAAGCGGCTCGATCGACCCGACGAGCAGGAAGACACGTCTTTGAGTGACTACTCGCACTTTGTCACCGCGCGATATATGTGCGTGTTATTAGCGCTTTAGTGCGCTATTATCGAGTCGCTTTCGTGCGTAACATATAATAATTTCGCGCGAATTGTGCGGTTGATGAGTTGCGCGGCCGTACCACTGCCCAACTCGTATCCAATCTTGGCTGACCCATGTTCGCCTCTACTACTGCCGGCCAACTGTCGCGCGTATCTGTATCTACTGAATGTCTGGATCTACTAGCGGCGCATTCCGGCCGGTCATGTACCACTGCTGCAGTCGCTACCGGCTAGCAGCGTTTATATCTACTCTTTGGCCGAGCTAATGACGCGCTCCAACTACTACACCTGTGCCTTGTAAGCTACTACTGACAGGCTGACCAGCGGCGTCCGTATTCACTTCTCGAGCGGATTAACGCGCTTGTTGGCGCATTGACAGGCAGAGCTCGCAATACGCGATGTTTTCGTCTTTCGACGAACGTGAAGGGATTATTTTCTGATCTGAAGAAGGCATGAGTCTTAATCGATTTTTCATAATTGGTCGGCGCAATTACTTGCTCAATTAAAATTTACTGAAAATCGACCATTACCTTTTCAGGATTTTTACGAAAATATAAATATATGTGTTTCATCTCACGAACGAGTTTGTAGGACTGAGACGCGAACGCGGTTTGAATTCAGCAGTATTTTATTATCGAGTATTTTCGCGCGGATATTCGCGTTAAGGATAAATTTCTGTTGATTTCTACGGTGCGAGCGATGCACGTGTGAGCATGTCAAAGTGGATAGAGGGCCGATTTAATCAACCTTGAGTACCAAAAGGTGCTCCAGGCGGGACGGTGGATACGCGTGGAAACTCGGCGGCGAAACTATCCGCGATCCGCTAGTGAAATTTATTAACATATAATGGAAAGACCACCTAGTCGATATCGGATATTGGTATCGCTCAACCTCTCGCGCCCTATAATTGAAATATTTGCCGATATTTGAGTAAGTGGTGAGCGCGTATGGTGGCGAAAGTTTAGAAGTTCTGTGGTCCTTGGTTTATCATTATTTTCCGCCTACTATTTTCCCGCTTTTTGCTGCGGTTAGATTTTCGTCATACTGTCCACTACCTCTCTCTTTCTCACCCCCCCCCCCTCCTCCCTGAAATATATCCCGAATTAGGTGAGCCGGCTTATAACGTGTTATCATTTCCTCAATGGAAAATCGAGAACGAATTTTCTCTTTCTCGCTCGTTCGCTCGCTCGCCTCATATTTTTAATTAACCAGCGCGAATATCGAGATAGCGCATCTGTAGATATGGCCGAATTTAATTAATCGCGATGCAAGTTCGCACGAAGCGACATATTTTTTTATGCGTCCAGAATATCGACTCATGATTTAAATAATACCTCGGAATACGCGAGGTAATATCCGCTCGCATATGTAATTATCCGGCCACTTGGACGAAGTTATCATGTCATTTCATGCAATTTTCTGCGCATATGTAACAGTAATAAAATCCTGTTGCGTAACATGATTTGAGTAGCACTTGTACGCCATGACTTTGACATATTGCTACGGATTGCAACTATCGTAATCAACGCTGGCGCGATCGAACATAATATTTTCGAATTGCAAATAAATTGCTTCGGAGAACCGTGTTCAGGAGTAGAATCCCTATGAAAACTCAATTTTCAAACAACCCGCGGCAAGAGATTTCCTTAGCTGCTTTTTTCGCACTTGCTGAAAAATTTAATTCGATCTTCTCTCGGAACTCATCAATTATGCCGTCGCTACAGCACATTTTTTTCCTCGGAGTAAATCAACTCTTCGCGTTAGTTGAAGCACCCGTATACAAAATGAACAAGCTTCGCAGCACTTTGTCTCGCGGGTAACATCGACGTTCACTTTATCTATCCCGCGAAGGGCTCCAGTCTTGAATTTCGCTTATCTCACTCGCGCAGCGATGCTCGAAAAGGGAGACGAATGTGACGCGGGAGCCTCCTTTAACGAAAAACGGAACGATTGGAGAACGAACTTTCGACGCCCGAGTGCGCGAAGGTCGAAACAGTTCCCTCGTCGGCGAAGCTGTCAAAGTCCGTGTGAGGTCAAACGGAGGTTTACCGGCTTACCCCTCTCTTCTCTCGCTCTACCCTCTTCTCTCCCAATAGGTAACACCTCTCGGCCATCGAGTGTTACACAAACTAAATCACCTTTGCGCATCCATCAGCGTCTCCATCAGCGAGAAAGAGAAAGAGGGAGGGAGGGAGGGGGAGAGAGAGAGAGAGAGAGAGAGAGAGAGAGTAAATGTGGGGCGACGTCACGGATAAATGGCACTTTGGCATAGCTCATTAGGTCATCTTATACGCGAAGGGGTCCTCGTTACAAATGCCACGATAATCCCTGTCGATTTTGTCGTGACACTGAGAGAACCTAACGAGCCCTCGTCGCCGAACGTCGAGTATTCCGGCGAGAAAATACCGGTTTCTCCCTCGGTCCGCGCCGCCCCCGTTCCGCTTGCGTGTCTCGCGTACGATCTTCGTAATCTCCAAGGTAGTTTGCGCGCGCGATACCATCCTAATCGTTGCCCACATCTTTTGTCCGACATTCATCCGCTCGTCGTTACACAGCTCGGTGGTGCCGTCAGAAATATTCCTTTAACGTGGAAATATTCGCATTTTTCTTTTATACAAGAATTACTCCTCTAATTACTCAGCATAATTCTCGCGGCATTTTTTATGGCGGAAATTTATATTAATGTTTAGAAATCTAACGAAATGCACCGAGTGTCGAGTAGTCGCGACAACGGGGAGATTTGAACAAAATTACGCGCTCGATAGCGTAAATCCTGCAGCTCAAACATACGTCTGCGTATAAACATAATCTCTCTCCCTCTCTCTCTCTCTCTCTATGACGAATATATATCGACGGTGGGCGAGGCTATTACGGGAAATTATTGCGAGGAAAACGACGAATGCAAATGCGTCGATGTGTGTGCACGTAGCTCCCAGGAGATCGCACCGTTGACTTGTGTCTGATTTGCTTGCTATGCCGAATGCTGGTTGGAGAGATCGATATTCGAGGCGCGTGTTCCAGGATGTCTAGACTGATGTCTGTCAACGCAATTCCTGCGACCGCGCGTCGGTATTTTGATGGAAAAAAGAGAACGCTTTTGTCGCCCACATTCTCCACTCACGACTCCGTACAAACTACGGGGAAAATGAGGGAGAAAGAGAGGAGGGAGGAGAGAGACAGAGAATCGGGTGAGCGGTGACTTATTAAAACGACCGACTTCGTCGCGTATTATTAATTTACGAGCGCGTAAATGTGCGCTCATTAGAACTTAAACAGCCAACCGCACGTGGCGCAAGGGTCGTTGCGCGCGTTTAGCCTTAAAAATACGAACTTATCTCGTTCTCATCGTGGGAAGCTTGATTCAGTTAAGTCGAATAGTCTCGCGGGTGCTTTTGAGCCGGGAAATTAGACGGAGAAAAGTATAAGCGTGACGAAGAAAGGGGAGAGAAGGAGATAGCGAGAGTTACTTTGTCAACTTTTATCGAGAGGACGGCGCTGCAAGAGAGGAGCATGAATAAATTGAAGCTTACTCATAAATCCCAAAAGCGGCCGCGTAAATAAAAGCTGGCACAGTTTCTCTCTCTCTCTCTCTCTCTCTCTCTCTCTCTCTCTCTCTCTCTCTTCATCTCTCTCTCTCTTCATCTCTCGAGCATTCACGGCGCGCTTGTTTTTCCTTCGAGGCTGGATATTCGCTCCGTGTTTATTTCGTAGACACCACGATGCGGCATCAAGCAAAAGAGCGAGCGTCGGCGCATGCGAGATGCGCGCAGGACGCATCTCGCCCCGTTTCGTGCCCCGAACGAGAAAGGACGCGCCCGTCCGGCTGATCGCGCGGAAGCGATCGGCATAAATAACCACCGATACTTTCGCACGCACGTGCGACCCAATACGCGGCAGTTTCGAGCATTCAAGGCACGCACGATTGATGGCGGCCCGGCTGGAAAACGCGCGCGCACGTGTATAATCGATCGCTCACGCATGCACCCTCCTTCGCGCGGAGCCCGGCCGCGTGATCCTCCCGGGCAAACTTCCTAATAGCAATTTGCAGGCAACAGCTCGCCACTGAGCTCGCCAGTGAGCTCTAATCGCCAGCGACGCGTTAGCGATGAGCGACAGAGGCCGCCAGGAGAGGCGCGATCTATAAATGTCCACGAAATTACCGAGCGTGCGTGCGTGCCGCCTCGTCCTCGTCGACGACGGATTACTTCATCGCTGCAGCGTGCCTTGCATAAAACATAACGTGACGAAAGTCTTTCCGCGCGCGCACCCGCGTCGAATCGCGTCGTTTTGCATCTCGACGCATGGGAGACGCCCCTTTCGCTCCGACAAATGCAAATATGATATTCGAGAGTGGAAGGAGGGCGGGATGGTTCGACAATAATCTGTCCCTCATTCCCGCCTCCCGGAGCGGGGGGAGGGGGGCTAACAGCGTGATAGATCATCGCGTCCGTTTGTCGGCGAGTTCGTTAAAAAGAAATATCTCTCATCGCGCTCGTACCCACGCGCGCGCGTGTTACTCGACACTCCGTCGCGCAGGAGTGCTCGTTCATTTCATTCCGACCTCGCCTCGAGTCTTCATCCGCCCGGCTCCGCGAGATAATGATTTCCACGTCGCGAACTTCCCGCGAACGCGATTACCTTTCGGGAAGCGCGCTCGCGCTCGCGCACGCCTCCGCGTTAACTGGCGTTCGACGGCTCAACGATCGTCGTCGGTGGAGAAGAGAGGAGAAGAAGAATCGCGAAGTGTCACGAGCAGTTCTCGTTAGTCAGGTCGACATTGATAGTTAAACATTATCCCGGCCCGCGTGATCGCACGTCGCACTTCGCTTCGGTTAATTTCATAGACGCGGCGTCGGCCGTTCGACTAATGTCGCGGCTCGTTAATCACAACGACGCGTGGGCGGCCTGCTAATACCGCGGGAGTCGGCATAAAGATCCGAGCGCGGTCGGAGAGTCGAGGAGGGAGAGGGGGAGTGAAGGCGGGTGGAGGATTTCACGTAGGTTCGTCCGCCATCCGTCAGTCTGCCCGTGTCGAAAGTCAATTAGGCGCGAGAGCGGAAGTCGGCTGGGCGGCGGGGATGACGACGAAGAAGAGAGTTAGATTGGGAATGAGAGAGAGAGAGAGAGAGAGAGAGAGAGAGAGAGAGAGAGAGAGAGAAAGGCAGAGAGAGGGAGACAGGAGGAAAGCCTCATTTCGTGCAACGTGACGAGCCTTGAGGAAATACGGCCGCAAAGTATACTGTCGTCCGTGTAACGCCGCGCAAATACGAAGAGTATTTACACAATGGCCGGAGGACGCGGAGCGGTGATTATGGCCGCACTGGGAAGGTATTTGCGCCCGATCCTCAGCCGGCGAGAGAGATTCGCGAGCGAGATACAGAAAAAGAAAAAGAGCGAGAGGAGGGAGGGGAAAAGGCAGAGAGGAGACGAGACACGGGTTCGCGGTGAGCAGAGAAAAGTTACATCTCCATAATCGTTTCGTAGCAAACCGGCAACTCGACTCGACGACGTCGGGCAACCGTCGCTGCCGCCGCCGCCGCCGCGTATGCGCGTGTCTGTCATTAAAACTTATTTATCTCGCTACGGGATGATATGAATATTCATCGTGCGCGGCGGAAAAGAGTAAAGTTACCCGCGCAAATTAGTGCGTAGCGTAATTCATATTAATACCGACGGTTCAAGTCACATGTAAATCGACCGCACGCCTGCAACATGCTCCGCGGAATGTCGAGGCCGAGAAGAGAAGCAACGAGTATCGCGTCGCGGGTATTTATGTCCCAACGGGGTTGGGGGGGGGGGATGAGCCGTGCATGTATGCGCGCGTGAGCGTGCTTTATCACAATGCAAGTCATAAGTTTATTCATTAACATTTATTATGCGCGACACGCTGGAATTTATTCCCGCGTAAAAACTCTGCGCTCTTCCCCTTCTCTTTTTATTTTAGAGACGCGATAAATCCCCAGCGCTCTGTATTCCAGCGACGTAACTCAGCGCGAGCGGTGAGTTATACGCGTGGTGAGAATTAAGTAACGATTGCGCGCGCGGTATTGTCGGCCGGTGATGTTGTATTAGATTGTCCCGCGTACACGTCGCCGGAACTAAGCTAAGCCGGGGAACTCGGAATTCGTCCAAGTGTCGTCCGATTGACGAAAATGAAGGCCGCGATCACTGGGACGCCCTCATGGCGCCGCGCAATAACTATTAGCACGCATGTTGACGTGAATTATCCGTTTTCTCGGGGCAGATTCGTCCGACGCGTCCGATGCAGGTGTAACTTGTCGATGAGGGGGGGGAATCCAATTATTCGCCTCGTAAATACCGTGCGGACCGCAAAATAGGGGCTTCGTTAGCCTTCCGTGATACGCCCGACCCGTTTGCGCGCACACGTGCATATACGCGTGTATATATCGTATACACGACACCCGATATGTTTGCACGTGACAAATAGTCCACTACGAAGGCGAAGGCGAGAGATCCGTGATAACGCGCGAACGTCTGAGAGGCAATAACGACGGAAACTATTTCCCGCTCCCGGGCCGGGGCTGCCCGGGAAATAATGATCGGCGCGCGAGAGGAAAGATACAATCGGCGGTGGTGCGCGAAAATGTTCAATTTTTTTCTCGGCCACGCGTCGGCCGGGGTCGGCAACAGTCTCCGACGTGGAGATTCGGGCCGGATCATCGGATTACACAAGGAGTAGTAAACGCCACGTGCGCGACTGCGTCATGCGAAATTATTGTCACGTTTAAGGATTTACTCGTCGGCTACGGCGACGGAGAATTACGAGAGACTTGTATCTCCGTCTCTTCTTTCGCGTCATAAAGGCAAGCAATAAAACATGCAGTTAACGTTGTGCTTCCCTTGACACAAATTGCGAGGTCTGGTATTTACGCTGGGTTTACGCTGCTGGCCACACGCCACAATACCACCGTGTTACCTCGATGTAACCGCACTAGCTGAAGGTTCATATGTAATATTCCATTAAGGAAAGACAGAGAGAGAGAGAGAGAGAGAGAGAGAGAGAGAGAGAAAGAGAGAGAGAGGTAACACACACAGTAGCGCGACCGTTACGAAACTTTGCCGCTAACGTATCGACGTGTAATATATTGCAACAACGACATTCTAATAAAGCCCATGCGCGCGTGGGTGGATGCATATGTGTGTATGTATGTATATATTTATACGCGTGTGTGTGTGCGTGTGTGGAAAGGTGTGGGCGATTTTATTGGGTCGTTGCCTGCACGAGGTAGGCCTATTAGAGAGTGCCTTTCTATCGGCATACGCAATTTTGCCGCTTTTCCGCCGACACATACAGAGAGAGAGAGAGAGAGAGAGAGAGAGAGAGAGAGAGAGAGAGAGAGAGAGAGAGAAAGCGAGGGAAAGAGAGGAAAAGAGGGGAAGGGAAGGAGAGCGAGAATGAGGAAGGGACAGAGAGAGAAAGTCGCGCGCGGTCGTTGCGGCTCCATTGCGTTTACTGAATGCCGGTCTAGCAGAGGGGTAGAAATTCAATAAACCCTTAATGGTAGTTCCGTCATAGTATCGCTAATACTTAAATGTGTCGCGGGCCACCCTGTGTCGTGATGCCACCCTGGTAAATCGTTGCCTCTTGGCGGCCGCGCGTCCATAAACGGCACCGCTAATAAAAGACGGTAATTGAATCGACGGTGAAGGACGCGCACCGCGAATCCGCTCGTTTACAAGCGCGCTAAACCCCCTCCTCCTCCTCGTCCACCACTACCTACCGTTCTAGACCTGAAGACAAAAATTGACTTAGCCGGCGTTTGCTCTTCGGCGCGCACGTTAAATCGAATTGTCACGATCGGAGCCGGATTTCGTAACGGACTAACATAAACGAGGAGCATCCGTCGCATTCCGGAACGAATCGACCGGGTCTCCGCCGCGAATTCCATCCCGCGGGGTTCCGCTTACTCGCGCGTCGAGACAACATACGTTCACCCACCTCGGCAACGCCGATGACCGTTTAACGCGGGGTGCTCGATCGCGGCCGCGATTGCGCCATCTCGTTGGCGTCAAGTAGTCGCGCGTTAATTCCCCGTTGCGCTCATTCGAGGCGCAGGCTGCGCCTGATGAGCCTTCCCCGGCACCCCGAGCGGCCATAACGAAATACAAGATTGCCAATTACCGTTCGACTGGAAACCGACAAGATACGGTCGCGGCTGGTAAGAAAGTCGCGTGAAGTAATCGCGGGACTTTCTCGTCGGCGTAACGAGTCACTCGGCGAGAAGAAACTTTAATGGCCGCGACACTCTCGCATTTCCAAGCGACCGTAATAAGGCTGCAGGGGTGGCGAGGCGACGTGGCTCATTTCTGCGAGCGTCTCACCGCTTGCGCGCGCGCGCGCGCGCGCCAAATCGCCCTTAACGAACTCCGATAAATCTCTCCTCCGCGCGATGCTCCTCCCCAATTAATCTCCCCCGTCGTCTCGCGAGCTGCTTCCGAGGACCTCGCTTGCGCGAGCGAACTGCAGGACCCGTCGCCGTCGCCGCCGCCGGCAGCGGGCGTGTATCGCTTCCCCCGTGGGGACCTCGCGTGCGGCCGCGCGCGCCCCGTAAATGCCCTTAGTTCCCCGGCGATTGAATTAACGGCGACACGACACGGATTATGGAATCTGCTCAATTATGATAACGCGCTTAACGGCGGATTAACGTACCGGTCGGACGGGAAAGTTCCAGCGGCGGTTAAATTCGCGGTCATGATGCGCGCGGCTGGCGCGCCGTCAAATGGCGCGAGAAGCGCTCCATTTGTCGGAGCCTGACATGCACACGGAGAGTCTCTTTCTCTTTCTCCCTCTCCCTCTTTCCTGCGACCGGTTAACGGGGACAGCGTGCGAGCGATTCCTGGATCGTGCGATTTGTGAGGGCAATTCCGGGCTCGATATCGAGGATTTATCGCGCCGGCCGCGACGTGATCCACGCTGCTGCCGGTCGCTTAATAAGCCGACCGCACGCGGCCGGTTTTTCGAAATTATTACCGCAAGTATGTACGAGTATTCGTATCGCGCGAAATCGATCGATAATGCAAGCGGTTTTGGTATCGTCTTCGCGCTTTCACATTAACGTGTCGTCTCGAGAGATCGCTTCTCTGTCGCGATTCTTGCTTGACAACGATGCGACCTTCTCCGTAGGGGTTTACGGATTCCGGAAGAATATGTTTCCTCGTTGCGTGTCGCGTACGATTGATCGTTGCGCGGATATAGATCATCTCTCGAACGCGAACGCCAAGAGCACCTCGCTCGTCATAATCATAATCACGCGACGCGGGGATTAAGTCTGCACACGCATGAGCTTTTCTGTACCCTCTGCACCCTCTCATCATGAATCATTTCCACGGGAAGATTAAGCGTTAATAACCGGCGGTGCTTTATGTACGCGGCGTAATGCAAACATTCACGGGAGCAAACAAGAACGTTGGCGATTTCGTCAACTGATCAAATGGAAATAGAACGTTGTGATTGGGGGTAGCGCACCGTGTGGTGATCCGATTACACATATGCCGCCGTGACACGAGGACGCGTGGCTGAATTGACGTAAACTCTGCAATTAACGTTTAATCGGCCCTAATCGCCACGCAATTTAATTTCACGCGTAGATCCGCTCGAGCGCGGCCGGCCGCGTTCCGTTTTGTTGTAGCGCCGCGATTATCGCTTTAATCGATCATTTCCGGAACGCGAAGCGACTCATTTTATTGTACTCGCTTTTGCCTATCGGTTTTCGTGGCTCGAACGCGTGCGCGGAAAAGAGAGGGAGAGAGGAAGGGAGAGAACTCTCTTTGCGCGTAGTAATTCCGGCAGATCGATCGATCGACCGTTTTTCAATTAAACGATTGCGAATTTAATTGAGATGAATTTAATAACGATTGTCAGTCGATATCTTACTGAGTCTCGTACATTGCTAACGGATACGGATATTCGAACGATATCTGCGGAGAACGATTCTCGCAGTCGCAAAAGGGAAAGAGAGCGACAAATCGCGCGAGTTTCATTTTAATAGATATTACATAACACAGAGACACACATTTGTCACATTTGCAAAATGGGATTTAAAGCCGGCAAAGCCCGTACTTTCGAGCTTTGAGCAATTTTTTCTTCGTATTTTATTCTTTGTTTTTTTTTTCTCTTTTTTTTTTTTTGTTTTACGAGGCCGTCGCGCGCAGAGAAACTCCTAAGCTGCAAAATGACGCCTGGCGCCATTTATTCCTCGAAATGTCACGTATTTCCCAGATATTTTTGAGATTTTATAAATCTGCACACGCGAGCACGACCTGTCGCAACATTTTTGTCACGTGCGACACACATACAGAGAGACAGAGAGAGAGAGAGAGAGAGAGAGAGAGAGAGAGAGAGAGAGAGAGAGAGAGAGAAAGAGAGGAAGAGAGAGAGAGAGTATGTGTGTGAGTGGCGCAGCTTTAGCGCTAAAACGTACTTGTTAGCGCCGTTCTGAAAAGATAATGCGGTTGAAAAAGTAACCTGGCCATTCGTTACGGCGGAGAACACATGTGCACCTTCCGCAGATTTTCGCGGAAGAGCTGCCGTTTTGCGACTTTTTTGCAGTGCACATTGTAGTAGCGCGCGTGTGCGCGCCTTGTTTTTCCAACTGAAAGGAAAATATTTTCCCGCAACGCTGTTTACCCCGTTCTCCTTCCCTTTTTTTCCTCTTCGTCAAAACGCAAAAAACGAATCATCTAAACGAATCTAAAAACGAAACCCCCTCCCCTCTCCCTCCCCTCCTCCCCCCCCGCCCGTATAGAAGAGATCAAGCCCGAGTATTATTCCGCATTCGCGTCACGGATGGACGCGCGGACGGCGGAGGAGACGCGGAATTCTCGCATGTCCGCGCAACTTCGAGAGAGCCGAAACTATCCGTCACATCGATCTCGCGACCCTCGCGCTTTACGCGCGAGTTAACACAATCGTTCAGCTGCCGGGACGGCTGCGATATTAATCACGTGTCAACGAAGTTGCCGGTGCGTTCGAACGCCCGCGGCTGCGGCCGCGGCCGCGGCCGCCCGATAGCCCGAACGCACGTCGGAAGCATCGCCAAGTTATTCGGCCGGTATTTCCCAAATTCCGCTTCTCAATGGACACGCTACCGTGCGCCATCCATGCGACACGTGCGCCCGACGCGAACACATCGCCGTGAGATGCCGGTCGCGCGCGCGATGTTGCCTGGAATGCGCGTGACCATGATGGACGAGCAAAGAACGGAAACGCGGAAAGCAGCAGCAGTACGCTTATGCGGAACTTGTTCCGCGAAGCTACAAGACTTGTAACGCTGGATGACTCCGCCGGGGGAATAAATTAACATTTGTGTGGTGGCTTCCGCATTCTCTCTGCCTATCTCTCGCTCTCTCTCTCTCTCTCTCTCTCTCTCTCTCTCTCTCTCTCTCTCTCTCTCTCTCTGTCTCGCTCGCTCGCGTCGTTGTACTCGCAGCTCCGCGCATTTCACGCTGACGCGCCAACTCGCGCTTTTGTCGAGGCCTCTCGGTTGCCCGACCGCGGAACAGACAGAGTTTATTCTCCGCGATGTCGGCTGCGCGCCAAGTGATTTCGACAACTGCGACAGAGGTTACCGTCAGCGCCGTTTTACCCTCCTGGCAGGGAGAAGGGCGCGCACGAGGTCGATTTACGCGCACGGGGCGGCGGGGTAAAAATAAAAAATTCTATCTTGCGTTTACGCGTTTACGCGAGGATGAAGGTAAATTCTTAACGAGCGACTTCCCGCCACTCGGCGCCCGTCGCGAGAGCCTGCCGGGCGGTTTGACCGGTGCGCAGAGACTTCTTGGAGGCTCATGTATCGATAACAACCAATCATCGTTCCCCCTCATCATCCGATATCATTTTCGCTGAAAGGCGCAAAAATCGCCGACCCTCGCTTTTCATCTCGGTCTTCCGAGGAGAAAAGAAAAAAAGAAAAAAGGAGAAAAAGGAGGGAGCCGACGACCGCTCGAGAGTGGGCCGCACGAAATCGATATCATCTCCCTCCCTTGGCACGAGGGTGGGATCACGACGGTTAGGGGTCTCGCTGAAATCGTCAGGGAACGTTGGGTCAGCCGCGGGACATCAAGGGTGCCTTGACATAATATCCTCCAGTGCGCGCAGGGGTGAGCAAAAGTGGCAAGTACAGCGCGGGCGGTCGTCTTTTAAAAAAGGATCCCGGGCTCTCTCTCTCTCTCTCTCTCTTTCTCCCTCTCCCTCCCTCCCTCCCTCTCTCTCTCTCTCTCTCTCTTTCGCGGCGGATACTCCGGTGCGCTTTATTGATCCATTAAGTCGCCGTTGAAACGTCAGAAACAGCTCGGTTCGGATCGCTTCCGGCATCTCTCGCTCGCTCGCTCGTTCGTTCGTTCATTCGAGACGGAATCATTAAGTGCGCGCGACAGGTGCGCCTCGGCGACCTTGAACTTTCGGCCCCGTTCGCGCTTTTCCAGGCCATCCGTACACAGAGGCTGTCTCGTGAATATTTCGTTAGGTTATCCCTCATTCTTTGGTCGGCACGAACACCGGGGGAGGCGCTCTTTCCCTCTGTCTCTCTCTCTCTCTCTCTCTCTCTTTTCCTTCCCTCTCTTCCTCTCGCGCGCAGAGAGCTTTAATCCCGCAAAAAGCGCGAAGACAGTAGTGGCGTCGCGAGGAGAGGAGCTTGTACGCAAAAGCGCGCGAGAGAAAGGAAGAAAAAAATGATGGGACGCGACACGGGCGATGTTTGTTGCGCTTTTCGAACGGCGTACGCGCGTATGGCACTTTCGGCAAATATCCAGGGAGCCGCTATCGCGTGATGTTTACGACGAGAGACAGCGGTGCGATCCATATTTTATTCGAGTTTTTATCCCGTGCGGGCGCGAGCGCGCGAGTGGCATCTTGTTTGTCGCTGATACTCCGATGTGTGCCATCCGCACGATGAATTCTGAAGGAGAATGCGCGTGTTCATAATTATCAGAGGTTGTTCGCATCAAGTTTAAAAGTGAGGGCAATTTTGCGAAGTAGCCACGACGTCTACGAATGTCTCTTCTTTTTTTTTCATAGAATAAAAGTACATTGTAAAATATTCAAGCCGTAAAAATGCCGCACACGCAACAGGATTGCTCGTTTAGCGGAATGGGAGAGATATTATCCATTCGATCATCATGACGCGAGTTGATTGTCCGCGAAGACCGATTTCGCTTCAAGATTACCTCGTGACGTGATATCAAAAGATATCACATGTCACACGTAAGCCCCCGCATCCAACATACACGTCATATCTCCGAGCCCTGTTCCGACGATGTTTCGCTCGAACGCGAAACTCGTTCGTTTCGAGCTTGATCCCGCGAACATCGCGATCACGTGCGGTTTAACACGAACGTCACATGAAAATCAAACAGCGCGCATTAATCGCCGGGCTTCGCGGCTCGTCCCGCGAGTGTTTACTCGGTCGTCTCGGTTTCTCCTGAAACACGCCGCTTTCGCTCATACGACTGCTGGAACGGCGAGGCAATCGAAGCGAGAGCTGCCGCGCTTGTGTTCGTCAAGCGAGGCCTAAAAGGGTTTCCCGAAAGACAGCGGAATTAGCGACGGGGCGAATCCAATCTTCTCTCGCGAGCGCTTTGTTCCGTGAGAAGGAGGGAGGGAGAGAGGAAGAGAGGAAGAGAGAGAGAGAGAGAGAGAGAGGGGGGGAGAGAGAGAGAGAGAGAGAGAGCGCTTTATCAACGCTCGGCATTGTGCCAAGGCGAGTGACTTTGTTTAGAAACAATGCGTCTGGCGTGACGTGCACCGGTCGCGCGCGTTGCACGTTTCACCGGCGCATCAGAATCGCGATGCAACCGCCGTGCGGCCGGCGAGCTTCCGCCTATCGATTGATGGCCGCGACGATTGGCGACGCGCGGAAAAAGGCGGGTCAGAGCGGTCGGCCAATTGAAAAAAATTTCTCCGTTCATGGCGATACCGTGGCGGCCGCCGCCGCGGCATTTTTCGGCGAGTGCGGAAACCGCGGCGATCAGCGGCCCAGTTTGCGTTCGTCTCCGAGAGACTCGGCGCGATCTTCGGCTCGGCGGAATGCGCTCGACGATGGCGTTGCACGCGAGACCGCGGAGGCCACCGAGGCGGCTGTGCAATTCGAGTTGAGGTGAACACCGATGTGTGCTAAATTCTGGGCCGGGCTGGTCAATATGGCGGCACTCGGAGACGAGCGCGGGATCTCCGAGAGCGACGGGAGATGCGAGAACGCGCTCCGAGATTCGTTATCTTCGGTCAGCTTATCGCTGATTCGAGCGAACGCGACGTCAGCGTGCCGCGCCGCCTCGGCGAAAATTGTACCGCGCGATTACGACGTACTAATTGGCGAAGGGTCATGCGCAATACGTACGCCGCGTGCATCGTTCGCATCGTTGGGTCGATTACGCGATTAAACGGGATTAACTCTGAAAGGTTAACTCTAAAACGGATTAATCCTATTCATTCGCAGTTCATTCGCGGTCAGTTGGATCGCGCATTAATTGCGCTCCCTCACGTGTGCTTCCGCCTTCTTTCCCCGGACGGAGCAGGAGGAAGAGACTCATCGCGACGTCGTATCGCACCGCAAGACATCCGGGATCATTGCAATCGTCGCCGATGAACGACTTTCAGCGAAGACGTGAGTTTTCGCATCGGCACGCGGGAGCGAGAGGGAACGCAATTCGCATTCGTTGTAAATCGCCGCGCGAGGAGGTGCCCGTCGGGCATCGCGTAATGCCGCATCGCTCGAGGTCGACGCATAAGCAATTGCATCATGAATGCAATACCGCGGATGAGAGAAAGAGGGGGAGGGGGTGCGGGGGCGGGAGCGCCGTAAATTATGCGGTAGTTTTGGTACTCGCATAAACAATACGCGGCCGCGCATATCCGGCGCGCGCGTGGACGCGTTTGCACACGTTATCTCCATTATCTCGATTGCGGCTCGATCGGCTGATCAACGATGCGACATGCTTAATAATATGCCTCGTGTTATTGCTGCACAAACACGCATACACTCACGCACTAGGAAAAATGTATTGTTGTAACAACAAAATAATTTGGTTAAAATATGCCCAACAAAACTGTTTGGTTCCTGCAAACAAGTATCTCGTTTGCTTACGGTTCGTTCGTATAACATATTACTTTTGTTATAACAACCAAAAAGCTTTAGCTATATGAATCTTGTTAAAAATACTATAATTTTTTCTTAATATAGAAAATCTAGATTTTAGTCCACAGAAAGGCAAAATAGTGTCCATTGGGCATTATTTTAGTTTATGTAAAATAATATTTCGTTATTATGTAATTTTTATGGATAAAAGAACTAAAATGCTTAGTTTTTATATATATAGTCTAAGAACAAAATCATTTGGTCCAGAGAACAAAGTAGAAAAATATATTTAGTTGAGACAACTAAATATTTTGTTATATAAAACAAGATATTTGATTGCTATTAAAAAATGCCTCAATTAAACAGTTTTGTTAGAGATACTAAATTTCTTTTCCTAGTGCGCGTAACACGTGCAGCCGTGGCGCGAGCGCAACATGTGCGTCAAAAGCGCGTCTAAATCGCCGTCCTTCGTTCGTCGCAGCGCAAAAGAGAACACGCGGAGCGCGTCTTCGAATCGCGAGCGTCCGATTCTCGTGCTGCATTTAATCGACGCGGAATTCCTCTCATATTGCGTAAACAAGTCGCGCGAATGGACGCTTGGTTAAGCTCGCTGCAGGACGCTTTCACGTACGAACCGCGCGGCCGCGCTTTATCGCGCGTATCGCGGGGATCCCCGTGGGAAGCTTCGATCGAATTCCAGAGATGCCATGTGGGGAAATCTAGCGCAGCCGAGGGATAGTAATCTCCTTAGTGATAACCGACATTCCCCCTCTTTTAGTATCCTGCGAGCAGGACCGCGTAGGTGGACGGTTCTCATCGCGGAGCGTAGGATACGTCCTGCGGCCGGGGTCGATATAATAAGCTTGATGTCAACAAACAAATTTTCTTGTATTTTTCTTGCCGTTTCAATCGAAATCTGCCGTGTCTCCGGAAGCGTCGCGCTGAAGGGAGGAGAGAGCAGCAAGGACAGCGCGGTTGAACGAGAGGTGAATGGTGTCGCTCTCGCAATAATATACTAACAAATTTGCATTTGAAATTATGTATAAATAACAGTTTTGGCCTTTAAGGGTCAACAGAGCGCAGCGCAAACGTGTTGCACTTGCTTGCGCAACACGTCTGAAAGTGCCCACAGGCGTAACCTTTCGAAAGATTATTCCATTTCAACTCCATCGTAATGGATACGCACACGTACGATAGCGATATTGCGGTGTCGCGAAGTGAGAAGTTAAAACGCGACAGAGAACACCGAGTGTCTCGCGCTTTGCCGACATTATTTCATCGCGTCATCTCTATCGATGTGGGGGCGAGTCCGCGGAATCTTCGGCCGTCGCGAAACGGACGGAACGTTCATCGGAGGGAAAATATTTGTGCAACGATTCGCTGAAGAATGGCGCCAATTCTCCGTGTCTCTCTTCTCCCTCGGCACTTGGTCGACCTCCCCAGAACGCGTTCCCAGCCGCGAATTTCGCAAACCGTCCCGCGAGCGGCGCGACGCGCGAGTGAAATGTTCACACAAATTAAGCCGGCGACGTTGGAACGATTTCACAACGGCGATCGCGCGTTGTCGCGACTAACGACCGCCGGGCGTTCAGCTGTTCCCTCGCGAGCCGAATTAATGCCACGCGCAGAAAGCGGGACTTTACAATGCCGCGTGCCAGCCAGCGTGCGTGTGTATAGAGCGATTTAGACTCTCCGACTGTCGCTGACATCCCCTCTGACTGAACGCGAAAGCATTTGTGTGCGCCGCTTACCTTCGCCACCACGGACCACGTTGCCAAGCCATGCTGAATTAATATCAAATAACAAGCGGAGCGCGCGCACTAATCACGGGGATCGTTACGAGAACGGCGGAGCCGCGTGATTTATACGCGCGCCGCCCCGCGCCGCATCGGCCTCGGTCTCTCTCTCTCTCTCTCTCTCTCTCTCTGTCTCTCTCTCTCTCTCTCTCTCTCTCTCTCCCTCTCTCTCTCTCTCTCTCTCTTTCTCTCTCTCTCTCTCTCCGATTTATATTTCGCTTTATATCGGAAGCCCCGGCGCTCGCGCGAGGACGAGAACGTTACCCGAAACTTCGTGTTATCCACAAAGCGCCGCTCGCTCGCAGTTTATTATTACTTTGCGCTCGTGCTTTGTGTCACCGCGTATTGTTGTCACGGACAAACGCGACGTCCGTGTGAGAGTCACAGAGAGAGAGAGAGAGAGAGAGAGAGAGAGAGAGAGAGAGAGAGAGAGAGAGAGAGAGAGAGAGAGAGAGAGAGAGAGAGAGAGAGAGAGAGAGAGAGAGAGAGAGAGAGAGAGAGAGAGAGAGAGCAAGAGAGAGAGAGAGAGAGAGAGAGAGAGAGAGAGAGAGAGAGAGAGAGAGAGCAAGAGAGCAAGAGAGAGAGAGAGAGAGTGAGAGAAGGTCGGAGGGAAGAAGAGCGTGTACCGCGACAATCACCGAGTCTAATCGCTTCGTTGGAGATAACAGTCGTTGGCAATGGCGACGCGCGCGCGCGCGCGCGTTTATGGCCCGCTAAATGCGGCCTGTCCGAGTCTGTCTCAGATAATGCGTCGCACGTTGACTCGGATGTACACAAAGGAGAGCCTGCAGAATCGCAGCTTGTGCGAATCCACCGAATGATTATAAGCCGCGATATTTCGGACAGGGGAGGACAATCGCGTTCACTCGCTCTGAGCCGGAATGAGGGGAGATAAAGTGAGAAGCGAAGCTGCCCGCCTCCGTCCGTGTCCGATATCGACGATCCGGATCCGTCGCACTCATTATAATTGTCGCGTCTTCATCCTCAGGGACCGGCGCGGCGGGCCGAGTCGTATTTCTTGGGCGGTAATAATGAGCGCGAGGGAAAAACGGCCGGGGACAATTCCGGGGAGGATTATTTCTGTCTATACGTGACAAGCGATCTCACCTGCTCCACTTTCTTTTTCTCCATTAGCGTACGGCGAAGAGCGAATCGGTCGCGCTTATCGATCAGTTACTGCGCGTTGTACATCCGCATCCGTAGAAAATACACGCGAGCAGCGCGCTACGGTTTGCTACGTTTGTTTTGTCGTCGAGACGAGACGCGCATTAAGATGTTGGCATAGACAGCCTCTCACAGAGCATTTGAGATACATTTCGCTACACCTCGTCGTGGGTCGTTTCTCGACGGTAACGTAGACACGGCTCTGCCTCCGCATTGATACACGTGCAAACTACTCCGCTCTCTGCGAGACGCGGCATGAATTTCTAATTGATCCATCTGCCGCGGCGCCGCGACTACGCGAGATCTTAGATGCCTCGAATCGCCGGTGCGCTTTCCTCCCGCAACAATCAATTATTTTGCCCTGAGCCGCCGGATCCGCCGACTCGGGACGGAAACTAATACGCCGGAATGCTCAGATCGAGGGGCTCGCATCGCGCGAGCTATTGATAGCGAGTCACTAACGAGCTCCTCGAGGCAGTCTTAATCAGACTTAATCAGTCGGATCGTGCGCGAGCGAGAGCGAGAGCGAGAGCGAGAGCGAGAGCGAGAGCGAGAGCGAGAGCGAGAGCGAGAGCGAGAGCGATCGGAGTGGCCAGGTTCCCGCTGCACGCGCGAGTATCCTGTTAACGCCGGCGAGCGTATCCTGGCGAGCGAGGATCCCGTTATACGCACGGACGCGCGCTGCAGTCGTGTCGATTGAGTTATCGATATTACCTCAGTACTGCCTGCCGTAACGGCTATCGCTGTTACGCTCCACCTGGCCCGATGTTCCTTCCGTAGCTCTACGTGTCTGATCCGCCGTCAGTAGTAACTCCCCGGCTCTGGTCAGACGGCGCGCGCTTGATTCCTCGTACAAGCCCGCACGCGAGCTGCATACGAGCGGGAGAGCTGGAAATTGATAAACCCGCCTGTGAAGTTACGATACGAGTGAGTATCGAGTGAATATGAAAAACAATATGTATGCACATATCGAAGCGAGGTAGGGGCGAGTAATAATATAAATTCGCTCGGCGAATGCTGCGATTTTTCAGCGATGCTGAGAAATGAGTGAATTTGTGCGACGAAACAGAGATCAGACGGAAAATCCGTGACGGGGAATGCTTGCCACGGTTGAAAACATTTCGTCTGGACATTCAGCTGCATTAAAGCTCGCTCGAGGTAACCGGCAGCGATTGACTGAGCGGAAACCACCTGCAGGAATCTTTTTGTTTGTGCAAAATTGAATTTCCGCCTGGTTTCCGGGCGACGGAAAATTCAGTTACAGCAACTATACTAACAGAGTTGTTCTTTCTCCGTGTAGAGAGAGTTAGACTTGACGAAAGGTTTCGAGTTGTCGGCGGCTAAGTCTATTATCGATTCAGCTTTCGGACACGTAACGCGTACAGTAAGTTTAAAATTGAGAGTCAGAGTCAGATTCTTTTTGTTTTCCATACAATCTCGGATTTCTCGACGAGGACATGAGCGGGCGACAAATGACAAGCGTGAATATCTTGATGTTTCCTTGTAAATGTTAGGCTTGTAAATGTTAGGTCGAACTCGTGGATGGTAAGTGTGATTTGATCCGTGCGAAGCACAGATGTCTGTCACTTAAACGTATTTGGTGCACAGGAGATCTGGATAAATTCTCTATGCATTGAGCGTACCTGGGATGAGATTCTCAGTGACGTGAATCTACAATCAATAATTACGGAGGACGCTTTCGACGCGCGGGCACTGCTCAAAGTGCGTAATTTTATCCGGGTAACAGACCGAAATAAATGTTTTAGCGAAAGCCGAGCGAGAGCTAACGTGCGCGGCCTGAGACCCCTTCCCGCGCAGGTTAATGCTAAAGTTTCCCAGGACGCGGTGCACGAAATTGAGCCGAAATTCGATTAGGTCACGGACGGCCGTGCAATTTGCGAGTACGAGTGCGACACCTTGTAGCCCCGCGTCGTCGGATAATGCAGGCGCGAGCTCGTGCTCGACGGGGGCGCGACTAAAAATTTCAACGGCTTCCGCAAAGCGGAGGAGAGTCGCGAGACGTTTCCGCCGTTCATTCGTCGAACGGCGAGAGCCGCGAAATTGGGCCGCGTTCCTCGCCGGTGAAATTTTCCATCGAGGAGACGCGCCCCCCCCTCTCTCTCTCTCTCTCTCTCTCTCCGTTCGCCCGATAATTCCGTTACAATGAGAACCAACGGAATCACCGTCGTTGCAATTTCCCGCCAGACGGCGGAAGGATATTGCCGGGTCTAGGAAATATGTGCCCGGACAAATTACGTTGTTAGCGGTGAACGGGGAGAAAATTTCGACAGCTACGCGAGCGAGGCATCGATAAATTATCGAAGGCGGGAGGCGGAGAAGGAGGATCCCCTTCCTTTCGCCGTCAAATTTCGCGTATTACACGGCGACGCGCCGGGAATTCTTCCCGGAAAGAAATGAGTACACACACATTCCGCGTTCCCTTCCCGTCGAAAAATGATATCTTCGTTATTATCTTTACAGCCGCGGTCCTTGAGACAAGAAACACGCGAGCGTTACACCGGAGCGAGTTTTTCCCCGAAGTCGGTTTCGCGAGAGAAACTTTGTGTCTTCGTACCTCCGAGCAGGCGGTAAAGTGCATTGCTGCTACGTCTTCGAAAAGAGCTGGGGAGCCTTCAGCCGAAAGTCGGGAAGATGAATCGCGGTGATAGTTTCAAAGTCGCGATACCGGGCACGGTATTAATATCCGACGCGAGACCAACTCGCTGCGCGTTACGGTATTGTTCTTGAAGATCTCACTGCGTTTTCTCTCGCGAGGCAGCACCTCATCTGCTCTTGCTCTCTCTCTCTCTCTCTCTCTCTCTCTCTCTCTCTCTCTCTCTCTCTCTGTCGCTCTCTTTATCTCTCTTTCTCTCTCTTCCTTGCGAAGGGTTAAAATAAAACGAAAGAGACGCGTACGGAAAGTGTGTGTGCGAGAGAGAAAGAGAGAGAGAGAGAGAGAGAGAGAGAGAGGGGTAGAGAGTGAAAAAGAACCACTTTCATTTCACAGCCTGATTAAGGACGAGCGGCTTCCGCGAAGTGTCAAAAGTGCATCCCGGACATATGGCCCCTCGCCTCGCCACAGCTTCACACCTACACCGTCGCTTATTTATTTGCCGTCGCGCGGTCGAATCGGGTCGCGAGAGAGAAATCTCACGTGTACATGCTTCTTGCTCCGCCAGATGTACATACGCCTTCTGCCCGCCTCTTCTCTTTGTACCTGGCCGTATCGCGCTAGGACAATGAACGTCATTTTCAAAGGCGACGAGGTATCGGCAAGGCGTCGGGAAAGTGGGAATTCATACCTCTGCGAACATCGAATAAAGGTATCGCTGCCTGCACACGACGACGACGACGACGACGACGACGACGACAACGATGACGACGACGACGACGACGACGACGACGGGAGACGATAAAAGGCCGGGTTAAAAGCTCACTCTTGCCACGTATGGCGATTCGTATATACGCCATTGAGCTTTACCGTGTCTAAGGATCGCGCATATTGCGGCCTGTGTACGAAAGTACCCTTTTACTGGGCCGGCCGATGTTTCGCTCAGCGATCTCGTGGTCGTGACGAAGGTCGGTGATTTTTCGCCCCTTCGTGATCAAGGCCTTTCCCGATGATCCAGCAGCCGTCGTATATCGGCCCGGTAATACATCATCGCATTGTGCTGAACAGGTCGTCGAAGAAAATTGGGTATCGATGACGATGCCGGAAAATCGTTTATCTGGCCGCAATAGCGGCGCGCCGCATCGAGGTCAGATTCCGCAGCGATACCTTTGCGATACCGTCATGATGAATCATCCCGAGGCGGTATTACGCGAGCGACGTGATGCAGGGGGGGGGGCGGGCGAACGCGTAACACTAAATTGCAATAAAATCGCAGTTTCGGAGACGAGAGCCGCTCGGAATCAAAACGTGACGCGTGCAACGATTATTAAAAAAGAAAAATGCGAAAAAGAATAAGTCCTATCCGCTTTGATGATACGATTGCGCTACGACGATACATCTGTTAAGTCATCCGAATATTACTTGCGACCGTCTAAAATAGTTTCATTCTAACGAGATACGTCACATCCCGTGCACTTCTTTTTCGCAAGTTTAGAGTCCAGTCGGACAGTTTTTAATCCGACAGTGCATTCGCGATATTAAGCGTCGCGTATGTTTCTGCAGAATTACGGTGGGTTAAAGCATGTGAAAAAAGGAAGCGAGTACTTTCAGCATTAGGCTCTAGTAGCACGTACTACCGCGACTTAAATTTTATATGTCCGCTTCTCAGAAACGGAGAAAGAAAGAGAACGAGAGAGGGCAGGAAGGGAAAGAAAAAGATAGAGAGAGGAAGCGCCAACAATCGAGCGAAAAAAATATTCGAAAATTATGTTACGTCCACAAAATCGCTTCGATATTGGACGACTTAAATTGTACTTTTCGGCGTGTGTGTGTGTGTGTGTGTGTGTGTGTCTATATGATTGCCGCATCCCATTCATCTCTTCCTCGCTCTCTCTCTCTCTCTCTCTCTCTCTCTCTCTCTCTCTCTCTCTCTCTCTCTCTCTCTCTCTGTCTGTCTTTTTTTTGAAAACGTTAACAATTCAAACACGAGCATGCGATACATTTATCGGCGTTAATATCGCTGCGCTACATGCAGAGAGATATATATCCCCGCAAGAGCGGGAAATATATTCCACAAAACAAAAACGAGAGGTTTCTCGCGAAACTCCGCGAATTTCTTCAGGCGTGATGAGAGTCGCGCCGCGGCTTCCCGCGTGCCATTTCGTTCGATTTGTGATTCGCGACTTGTGAATAGTCGCTTCGCGGTAACGGCGCAATAAAGCGGAAAATACTCACTCCGGCAGTCCGGGTGGATCTTTTTACGGTTGTACTGGCTGTTTTATGATCGCGCATGAAAGCATCTTGAGCTTTCACGCCGGCTCCGCGGTCGTGGCACGCGAGATATAGAAGCGCCGGAAGACCTCCGAAATGACGAAACGTTATAAGAATCTCATCACGTATCGATTTTCGATAAATGATTACGCGAGCTACTGACATGCCGCGGTCAACCGCGTATTTCGCCGCGCATATATACGCGCGTGTATATGTATATTGTTTGGCCGCGATCGAAGCGTATCTCTTTCCTATATTGAATTCTCGCGACAATCGGCGCGACGAGGAGGAGACTCGGCGATAAGACGACAGCGATAAGGGGAGCTTGAAATATCGATAACAAGTGCGTGTCTTCTATTATAAGATATGAATCTCCCCGCTCAACACACGCGATACACCGGCGGGAGGGACGCTCTTAAAAATTCCATCGAAAAAATTCGTCCCCCCAGAGCTCTCGTCGTCGCGGTCGCCGCGGAGCTCATCTTTCGTCTCAAGCGGGAGAAAGAAGATAACAAACGAGGGGTGGCCCGCAAGTTCTCTCCACACGTCGTAAACGTTCGGAACTTCGCCTTGTAGTCGCGTGCTTACACCGATGATATTATACGCGGCAGAGAGACGCGGCGCACCAATAAGTCGCATATTACGGCTGTCGCAGCTGCGCGGCGCACATCGAGCGCCGTGCTTCGCTGACGCGTGCGATTTAAATCGCTTAGCCGTGTCCGTGTCGAAGATCGGGAAGTGCTCTCTGAAAAGATGCGACACAAGGAGTCGGCAGGCTGAACTTTCAATAAACGCTCGCAGCATCGCGCTCGCTCTCGAGCCGCCCTCCGCTACCTTTGTATCTTTGTATCCTTAACAATGTATTATCATCTGCGAGGTCGCGAGCGTATTCCGAATAACCTGGCGCGCCATGGAAGAAACGACTAGATGCGTCCCGGCCGATTCGCGAGATCGAGTCGAGTCGTATGTTATAAACATATTCTGCGAATGTTTCTGACTTACGCGATGTGCTTGCCTCTCGGTTAACAAAAATTCCGAAGATCCTCTCGGTAGAGAGAAAATGACCTGCATTGAAATTGTACGTTGAGCGTCTCTTTATTTCCGCGAGAAAGCTTCTTATCGTAAATTGCAAAGATCGTACTTCGAGAGATCATCGATATCGTAGAAATAAATATTTTAACGTCGAGACAGTTAGGAAAGAGACGGGCCGAGACGGGCAATTATAAAATTGACAAAGTAGTGCGCGACGATGCTCCCCGTCTCGCTCTGATTCCGCAAAAATGCTCGACGCTGCAGAGACGCGAGTGACGATTCCTTTCTTCTAAGAGAAAAAGAGAAAAAGAGGTAATCTTAAGAGATCTCGCAACATCCTTTGTCCTCTCTACGTCGTTACAGGGACACGTGTGTTCAGGACTTTGCGCACTCAGTAACGCAAACGGAGCACTCTTTCCTCCTCTCTTCTTCTCACAGGATGACCGGTACATGCTAGCGCGAGTGCGTTCCGCTGTGCTTTTGCGCCGGAAGAGTGTACGGACGCGGAATTCTCTCCAAGGATAATGGCTCGACGAGGCCGACCCAGAATGACCCGGCTACTGACGGCGTGCGCTGCGCCGATCACAAAAAGCACCGGGTGGCCGCGTCGTTTCGCCTTTCGCCCGCTGTTAGCCGACTCCGTAATCGGGCGGTAATTAATTTCGCGCGTTGTTTCGCTCGTTCCCGGAAATCGAAAACGCACGCGAGCGAGTCGAAATATCGAGAAGCGCGCGCTGGCTTCGCTGGCGGCCAGGCCGCGGGTGCGGTTCGAACGCCGCCAATTGTTCTCTACGTGACATCACGCGATTGACCTCGCGTGACGTAAAAAGCGCAACGACGTTGATTGACAGTGCCGTATCGTAGGTAATTGTTAAATATGTAAATAACAACCGACAATCTTTCTCTGTATCTATCTTCCTCCTCCCCTCTCTTTTTCTCTCTCATTGAACGAGCGATGATCGATTAGCACGTACACACGTTGGACTTGTTAACGGGCGCCGTCGCTGTCGATACTTCGAATTAACTACCTATCCAGGTTATATCGTCGTAGACGACGTTATTTATATCCTCCTCTTAAGGTAAAACGCGGCGTTAATAGGTGTGCGAGTCTCGCGCCGGAGAAACTTCCGCGTGATACGGTGCCTCTCTCTTTTCCTCTCTCTTTCTCTCTCTCTCTCTCTCTCTCTCTCTCTCTCTCTCTCTCTCTCCCCCTCTCTGTCTCTCTTTCTCTCTGTTTGTGCACCTTACTGTTCGTCGTTAGGTGTGTTACACCCGCCGTGAAAGTTTTCGCTATCGATCCTTCGGCGTGCCTTGCCGTGCAGATAAAGAGTCGGATTAAACGACAGCGACGGTCTCGTAAACATCCCCCGCCAAAAGAGAATCTAAGAGCGGACTATTAAAAAATGGAAATAGAGAGAGAGGGGGGGAGAGAGAGAGAGAGAGAGTCCTCCCCGCTTCCCTTACGTGCGGAAAGTAGTTGAAGCGGTGAGCTTAAAATCGCGTGCGGCGCGCAAGTGGAATCGCTGATGACAGTTTCGCAGTTTCGCAGCGTCGAATTTTTCTTTTTGCCGAGGAGACCCCGGAAAAACTCGTTTCCGCTTCTTTGGGAATGGGTAATGGACGGAAAATAGGCGCGGGGAAACATCCGAGATGTTTCTACGCCACCTCCTCTCGCGACGCTCGAGTCGCTTGCAATTATTCGAATTATAATTATTAATCGTAACGGCGACAAATTGCCGAGGTCTCTCTCTCTCTCTCTCTCTCTCTCTCTCTCTCTCTTTCTCTTTGCCGTTAATCGCGCGCGGATGTCCTGGATTCCGCTAAAAAAGCAAGAGAGGACAAACAATACTCCGCGAATTTGGGCCAACGAACAATTTGATCGTTCGATTGCGACAGAAAAGACCCCTGGTCGTTGGCGATTAGTAATTTCGCAAATGCACGTCGAAATCTGAGCGATCGTGGAATATCCCAAACACGGAAACTGCGGGGACGTCGATATGAGATTTCTCTCGAGTTGGGTGTACTGTGGATATTGGAACATTTGTCCGCGCGTCCGTCGATTTTCTTTATTTTCCTCGGCCTCAGATAAAGATTGGGCCGGCGCTTCGTAATATTTGGCCGACGCGGAAACGACAAACAGCATCTCCAAATTACTTTCGTCCTCCCCGATGTGATATCGCCTCCTACGGAGGACGGAGGGTACATACGCTTGCATTATGTATCGCGACTTTTATCTCTCATAACGCCGTGAGATAGATATGGGACGGTGTAACGCGCGTTCTCGTAATGAAGCACTCCGTCTTGGAAACGGCGTGAGACGCCCGGTGAAGAATCTCGAGGGTGGAATTTCAAATAACGAGTCTTCTCCCGAGCCCGAAGCGATATGAAAATATACGATTAGCACGGGAAGGGAGAGATGCGCACGAATTCGAAGGACGGTCGGCGAGACCGATCGGAGGCGTTCCGGGGACGCGAGTATGCAGCCTCGGGATGATGAACGCGGCGCGTCGTATCGCACTCCGATATCTTGTTATCGCGATAACTCTTTAACGGCTTATTCCGCGGAAATGGAAACGCCCGTATTTGAGAGCGAATCGACTGCGGCGTGATAAACAGCGCGCCGTATATTTTCGCACACAGCTGCGCACCAGTCGCATCCCCGTGTCGGATACGCCGTGCCTTAATTTACGCTTGTCCCCTTTATGCCGAAATAATCGTCGCTCTATTACGCGACGATTCGTCCTCGCCATCGCCTTTAAAAAGCTGCGATAACGCACCAACCTCGAAAACGCAATTTTATCGAGCCTGCGCGCACCTCCTAGGGGGTGCGCGTTTTCACGCGTCACGCTATTTTTAGCCGCACATTTTGCAGCACGCGCGTACCCACAAGCGACAGCGTGCGGTCGCTTAATTAATCGCGCAAGTTCTTACTGAATTATTACTGAAACGCCACGCTCGCGCGCTCGCCCGTCCGTTTATCACTCAATGTTCCGCTTTATTGTCATTCACGGTTGCCGGATTTGACTTTTAAATCGGCCACTCGCGACTGCAGAGAACCGCACGCTTTCTACCGACGTTCTCCGCGAAATTCGCTCGCGTGGTTTCGACGCTGTTTGTGCGACCAACAGAGATGATTTAACTACTACGGTCGAGGGAAAGCGCGACATCTCGGACTTTGTGACGTGTGTAATCTCACATACGAGTATATAATACAAATTAGAGACGATAACGGTTGTTTGCATGTGTATTGCGATAATAACTCGAGTCGCATTTTGGTCCTGCGTTAATCGCGCAAGCTCCGTTAAATTTGCAGGATCGACTCGGAGAATCTCGAGATGCAACGTTGTACAGACTATTATTGTTTAATGCTACAAATATTTATCCGCCGTTGTTCCCTCTACTCGCCCGAGGCCTGAGGAACGATTTTTGTAGAAACGAATGTTAACGTTCGTTTGATTTAATATTCCACCGACACATAATTTTTTTTATTTAACAAGCAATTAATTAATGCTGTTTAACAGTTGAAAGTGTTGGGACAAACAGCAGTGAATAGTCTCACTCGCAGGATCAGAGGCGAGAAAATAGTCTGTGTAAAGTCGTGTCTTGAGATTATTTGTTAATCCTTCAGTTTTAACAGATTTTCACGGTTAGCGCAGAACGAAAATACCGACTCAGAAAGGCACACGTTAAACGGTGAAACGTTTATGATGTAGATTAAGGTTTGAAAATATCCGCAACTTCGTCGAGACGAGGACCAGATGTTGTTTCGCGTCGCAGCACTTAGCTTAGTATCCGTGCGCAGAGTTGACGGAAAAAACATTTCCAGGATTTCTTGCTTCTCGCAGCCGCGGTATCCTTATCTACGATGAAATGATTCCGGCGCTGTTTTCGCCCGGATTTGATAACTGAAGTTTTAATTACGTTCGCGAAAACTATAGAGTAACTCTCGAAACCCGCGGGACCGTGTTCCAACGTTGCTCGCGACAGCAGATGGATGTGTGATATCTTTATGTTAATTACACCGTCCATAAAATAAAGATTTTTCAGAATTTTCCCCTCACGCGGTCTACAATGTTGAGCAAAAATACGACGCGTTTGACAATAATTTTTATGGAATTTTAAATACAACATTTTTATCCGCCGTGCGTCGTGGCAGACTCATGTGTGTGTGTGTGTGTGTATCTGTTGATCGTTATATGAAAATAACGAGATTATATCATCACTTTTCATTAACGATTAATTAGTGACTGTTTCATTATTGCAGATTCAGGAAAAGTACAAACGTCTGTCAATACCATAATCCAATATTGCTCGTATAATTATCGCATTTTATATGTCGTGTGTGTATAATTTATATGTTATCCTCGCTTTAATTGGCTCCGCTGTGAGGACCCTCGTCGTTGAATTTGTACACTGCATAATTCTTTCACTCTCATATCTTAGCGTGATCCTGCGGGACAAAACATTTGCGGCGAGACATGACGAGGGACACGTGGCAGCAGCGGCACATGGTAGCTTGAGCAATCCCGTACTTTGCGCAACTTAAAGCACACCATCGTTTCACAGGGACGACACAAATACCCCTGATTGTACGTACAAGCGCGACGAAAAAGTTTTATTTAGTTAGAGCTCGATCCCTAATCTGGTCTTCGCGCGGGTATAAATTCCTCGTCGGTACAAGAGAAAGGATATTAGTCCGCCTTCGCCCTCGGGAATCCCGCGGATCCTCCGGCCCGTTTCTTCTTCTTCTTCTTCTCTTCCGCTCGTCACCGTTCGTCCCAGTTGTACCGCTTGCTCTTTCTCTCCCATTCTGACGGACAACGTTGTCGCAGTGGTTGCTATGGGGATACCCTCTCTTAGCTTTTGTTCGGCGTCGAGCAACAGCGTGCCCGATTTTCGCTCTTCCTCACATTCACCCTTGTGGCCTGCCTCCTCCCCTCCGCCGCTTCCTCGTCATCCTGCTCTTCTTTCTCCTCCTCTTTCTTCGCCGCTCTTTTCTTATTCCACGAGCCTTTTGGGAGAATCTCGCGAGACGTTGTTCATTCGTCAGCGAGCCCGCTTCTTGTCCGACTTCGGAGAGGGAACGCTATTATAACTTATCCGCGTGCTTCATCACTCCGGATAAATCGAAACGCTGCGGAAACACGTGCTGGTGAATTTTTCACCGACCGTCGTCTCGATGCATCGCGAGCATCGTTCTCCGATATTTTCGACTCTTCAGGATGACCCAGGGTATTTCGTTCGAAATATTTCCACGGGAAATAACGCGATAAACACGCGTTTGTTTGAAGGGGAAATAGGTACAGTCTGTAAAGTAAGAGCGTGCACGGCATAAATGGTAGTTGGCTTCAAATATCGTCCTAGTTTTTTTTTGCGAGTCGATAGATGAAATCTTTGTCGTGAGTGCTTTGTCACAAAAGATTCAGTTGGCGTCGAACTCTAACCTGAGAAACACGTTAACCGCCAATGAGTGCCGCATACGCATCGCGCTATGAGGCTGTGTGAGCCCTTTGTTCCCGCCCCAAAGGACCAAAAATGTCATATGCAGTGGCTGCTAAATACATGGGAAAGTCAAAATCGTTCGTCGCTAAGTGGGTTCAGCAATATAAGAAGATCAAAAATGTCGATGACTTGCCAGAACGTGGCTCGATAGGCAAAGTGACGTCGAATATGGAAAAAAAAATTGTGAATTTGTTTAAGCGGAACCCGACCTTAATGCTTAAAATTTATGAGAAGTGTTTGTTGCCGACTGCTGAACGATGCTTCATAAAAAAAAACGAGGACTGGATCTTACAGGAAGACAACGACCCAAAACACCGGAGCAAGCTTTGCACCGAGTGGAAAGAGCAGTCTGGCATCGTCACACTTGATTGGCCATCGCAGTCGCCAGATGCAAATCCCATTGAAAATGTGTGGGCATATCTCAAGCACAAGCTTCGAGGAAAAAGAGTGTGCACTTTGAAGCAGCTGACACGACAAATTCGTCTCATTTGAAGGTCTTTACCGAACGAATACGCAGCCAACTTAGTGGAAAGCCTCGGCCTCGCCGAGATGCCAGGCGATTATCAATGCCGGTGATGACTGGACTCATTATTAATGGTATAACATTTTTCTTCTCATGGAGTACAACAAATCCATGTACTTAAAAATCATTAAAAATAAATTTTTCTACACATTAACCCGTGCACGCTCTTACTTTACAGACTGTATTTGCACAGAAGATTGAGGTTCTCGCAGGAGCTTTCAAATCCAATTAGTAGTTTTGCAAATTCATACCACGTGGGCCGCACGTCAACACACAAACAATAAATAATAATCGTTCGTGCGATACTTTTGTGACGTTTCCTCGCGCGACAGCGTCCTTCTTATTTTTCCTGCTTACGATTACTTTGCATCCACCGTTGTGTCTCTCGCAAGAATCCAATTTTACGCGAAAATCTCGTTCGGTACGGTCAACAATATCGACAAATACGGAAATCTCGTCGTGTTGCGATAAGAATTTCCCAAACGGTGATTTACTCCGCTACGGGCTTCGCTTCACGTGCCTTTTCCTTCAAGAGAATACCGTCTATTCTTGAAAGTGATCCCTCGTTACACGTCGCTCGAGAGCGGATCATTAGCAATGAAATCGAGTCCTTCGCGGGAGAATTTCCCGGCAAAGTTCCACAAGGAAGTTACTTATCGGTCGCCACTGTCGTACCTTTCATCTTTTAACGCCCACCTGTGGATCAGTATTTCTTCTAAGTATCTAGTCTAAGATCACTCGGGAGACGACGACGACGACGACGAAGGCATCATCGGGACTTCGATATTATTACGAGCGTCCATCACGAGCGATTGTTTCGCGAAAAGCGATCCCTCGATGGGAAATAATCGTGGGTCGCTTGTCATCGAGCGGGGAAACACGGGCCGTTCGTTCCGGCGTCTTCGGAGCTCTCCCCGTCGCGTCGGTTCGCCGGCGATGCCGGGCTCGACTTGATGCGCTGCTGAAACCGCTGTCGTGCACGCCGCGCGGCGAACGTCAAAGTCAGCAGGAAATTGAAGAACCGTGTCCAATAACAGGTAGGGAAAATAGAGACTTAAGGCGGATCCCGGCGCGCACGAAAGGTTCTCCCGCGCCCCCACGGAAACAATTATCGCCAGTCGCACTGCCAATTTTAGCGGGTTGGTTAAGAGACCAGGCGTTTTCCATCCCCGGCATTTCGCCTCGTATAACCCCCGACGAATGTGTCTGTGTTCGCTTAATCTTATCTCATCTCGCTCTCCGACTCGCTCGTTTGTGCGACGCGTTAATTTTTATCGAGTTTACGTCGCGCTTATCCGCCGGGAGATTTAACGTACATTATGCATTTCCGTGGGCGACGTTAATACTCTTCTTGAACTATTTTTACCACTGAAACGTTTTCCCAGCATCACCGTCGGCCGTGCGTCGGAACGTGCGCGCGAGACAGGGGAAACTTTATCGCGGAATCATGAAGGCTCCTTGAAACCCGAAACGGGACGTGTTCCCTTCGCTGAGAACGCGGCGAAGGAGTTAATCGAGCATTCGACTCTGTAAAAAATATATATATTTACCTCGCGAGAATATTCATCTCTGACGTCCAGCGATATAATTCCAGTCCCTTGCGCTTTTATTTTTCGAACTCTCCGCCGAGAGAGAGACGCGTATAAATGGCATTGGAGCATCAGAAATGTGAATAATGCGTTAATTAATACCTGCGTCGCGTGTGTGCGTGAAAATTGACGCTCCACGAGCTGTATTTATTAAAATTGTACCAGTTCTCTCCGAGCGGTGTTCTTTTAATATATCTGTCTCATATGGAAAAGGTCTGCGTATAGCGCATATATTGATACTTCCATTATCGATTCCCTGTCGTCGTCAAATATTTAACTCGATAGAAAGCTTTAACGCGTGACAGACATGATCGAGTTTACAAAACGTGCACCGCACCGCCCCCGTGAAGTCGGGATATTTTACCGTCATTTAAGTGGGGGATATATATCGTTCCTCGTTACACGCCATTCCGGACAAAAGCTCGTGTTTCCATCATACAATTGTGCATTCCGTTTCTTCAATCTTCTCTTTTCTTTTTTCAATCGTTCGTATAGTTCTTCTATATACTTCTACTACGTATTTCTCACAACTCTTCGGTTAGGAAAAAACACTTAATGTTTAATGCTCTAGAGAACAACTTTCGAACAGTATTCGTTGAAGTTCACCAAGCAGCATCCTCAATAATTAATATTATTTCGCTATCATTGAATAACATCGTTATTAAATAATATCAAATACTAGGCATGCTATTTTATTAACTACAACAAATGTTGCGGCAACAGACGGTTTTTAGTTTAATGGAGCAGCAACACTGAACGAATTTGGGTTTTTATAAAAAATATGTCATTGGAGGTTCTGTCGGCTCTTTATTTCCCCGCAATGCTGTCATGTTACGAGGAAATTATCGGAAACTCCGCCCCAAATCTTCATCTTGAAGATAAGTTAATAACGTCACGAAATGTAGTTTAACGTGAGGCGAAAATACGTCAATCGGAGAAAGAAACAATGTCTCTAGAGTGATATAAAAATTTCTCGGTTATTAATCTCCAAATACATGAGAGAGAGAGAGGGAGAGAGAGAGAGAGAGAGAGAGAGAGAGAGAGAGAGACGAAGGATACAAAATATATCTCGTCCAACGTCCCGCTTCGTTTTCGTGCGGCGAATCTACGTATATCTCCCGCAACTTTCCTTCCGGGATGAAGACGTTGGATGCAAAGGCAGGAATTTATTTCATCTCAAGGGTACCCACCTCGTGCTTCTTCTTTTTTTTCTCCCCAGCATCCCATTGGCTCGTCTAACCATTACCGGCTACCAGACCGGCTCGCAGATGAGTTTTCGAAATGATGCCGGATGAGTTTCTCTCTCCACTGACGAATTTCAGGGTAGGTTTTTATTAAGACATTTGTCGTGGTCGACATCACGATCTATCGCGATGGACGGAATCGAGTCGAGTCCTTCAATTTGCGCGGGAACTACCGTAAGTTTCTTTCCGCGATAAACTTTACTCGTTTTTACGAAGCCGCAATCATGACAATTCCGCGCGGTGTCTCGCAAGTTACCGTCGAGTTCGCGTTACCACGAGCGAGCGTTCCGCGACGCTTTCATGCTCTCTTTTTCTCTCTCCCACGACGCGACTTCCTCTCGCCGAAGCGTCCTACGAATTTTTGAAAAGCGCAGCCGCATTTCTCGCTTCGCATGCTACGCGTCAGCTTCCGGTTACGATGCCTCGAATTACACATGCGCGCTCGCGTCGTGTTGCGCGAAAATTAAATTCAAGAGCGAACATGATCTCGCGGGGATATCCACCGCTCGTTCATAATTTCCACGTTAACGTGACGCCCGCACGACTGGTTCAACCGGCGTCGCGTTACAGTCGTTTCGCGCAATTGCGGCGCGCGTAGACTGCACCAGCGACGAACGTAAGATGATTACCTTAATAACAATAATAAGAAAATGATATATCCGCGCCATGGCGCAAAGGAACTTCGCGAGCAAAGTCACGAGTTCGTCGACGCGTCTTCTCGCTGTCAACTGCGACTTGAGGAGAAACGACCTCCGAGAGGCTTTCAATTTCTCTCGATCGAAAGGGCGAGACAAGTTTGCCGCGTCAAGTTTGTGTTTCGACGAGTCGAAAACGGCTCTACGCTTCGAGCTACAGCAGCGTAACGCGGATCATTTTCCGCCGGGCTCTCGCCGCATTCGGCATCATTGCCGCGCACAATGGATGTTGAAACAGGAAATGTCAAAGCTGTCGTATTAATGACGCAGGGGCATTTCGCCGGTCGATAATACGAGCCGCAATGTGACGTTAAACCACGCATTATGGCGACGTGGCGTGACGAACCGTCCGGTGGATGCGGCACGCGTGTTTCCAAGTATCCGTTTTCACGACCTATTTAACGACGTATTTAATTATAACTATTCGTTCGGCGGTCACATCGTGACGTTCGGCAGTCCATTAGTGGCGCTTGGTGCGGTCAAGAACGTAATTGTTCACGGAGGAAATAAGATTGGGGGGGGGGGCGAGCGACATCAGCTCGCCCGCTTCTGTGCAGAAATCCGCTTTGTCGTGTGTGTGTGTGTGTGTGTGTGTGTATGTGCGTACACGTACGTAAAAAAGTGTGATTTAATAATAATTATCAAAATTTTTAAGTAATTATTAAGATTTCTATATTCCCAATGTTTTTTTCTTTCCATTCGCTCTACCGACCTCAGCGTGGCTACTCACGTGGCTTCTACGTGAGCGTAATCTGCATATATGTACCGTGCGTTTGCACTCTCTCGTGATCTCGCGTGGCGTTAGTAGAAAGTAGAAATTATGTTTCTTGAGGGAAACCATATTAGAAAACTCTCTTTTCTATTACAGGAAATATATTTTCACTGGCAAGAGATCGTCGGAGGTGATCGCGATTCAAGCGCGGCCTATTAATTTAGCGTGAATGAAACCCGTACTTTTCTCTATGTCAATCGATACAAATCTCTTCTCGTTTTTGTAATATCGTTTGTTATATGCATTATTTACACGCATTTTTATGCGCGCACCTTTCGCGTATATTAAATTTGTAATTTAATAAATGATACCGAGCCTGGGAATTCGTGCACGTGGGTGTAAAATAAATTTATCGCGTATCCAACAGAATGAATTTTTCATTAGAGTTTGCAGAGCCAAACGATTCCTTTGTCTCGCGACAATCTATGTCGTGATTTTTCAGGCAGCCCTGGCGTACGCATCAGTCGAGAGTGTCGCTTTAGGTTATGTAGAGCATTCGAGAAATTTCCGCGGCTCGTAGCTGCTGTCGAAAGCCTTTCCTTTGAGCCGCGACTGCTGTCAAGTGCTGAACGAAGCGATAAGAATGAAAGTGCAGCATTAAGGTGGAAAAGTGCCGTATCACGATTAAAATTCATCGACTATTAAGACGCGAATAAACACAAAAGTCCCAGAGCCTATGAATATAATTATACATTCTTCGATAGATTTATGATCGACATCGTTTTCAGGAAAAAGGAACCGAAATTCCTTTTTCCTCAAAACTTGCCCGAAGGCAAGTTAATCGCTCGTTTCGCAGTTTCTTAATAATCCACATTTTAAATATCATTGTTAGCGTAAATTAAAGTTTTAAAAATATAAAATCGATACTTAAATTAAGCACGGAGGATATTAAAATTGCGAAACTTTACGTTCCGACTGAATAATTCGCAAACATAATATTAATTTAAAAACATGTAGGTCGAAACATGAAATATATAGAGAAATATGGAAATAGAAATAAAAATATAAATTATAAAACATCGGGACTGTACAGTATGAGACAAAGAAGAATATTAAAACCGCGAAATATTTTACATTTTATCTAAATAATATTAATAATTATTAAAATTAACTTGTCAAAAAGAAGTTTTGAAATCGCGAAATATTGGGTGAGTGTAAAAGTTCGTGCGGAGTTTGTGAGTAAAAGTCACACAGTGATTAGGCAAACAAAAATCTTTATTCAATCAATGATATATTCTCCATCGTTTTCTATAATCTTTTCCCAACGTTCTGGCAGCATACGGATGCCTCGATCATAAAAACTGCGCGGTTTAGATTCGAAGAACGAAGAGACGCCGTTTTTTAAGGCCTCCAAAGAGTCAAAGTTTTTTCCATTTAAATAATTTTGCAATGACCGAAACAAGTGATAGTCAGATGGTGCGATATCAGGAGAATACGGTGGATGCGTTAAGACATCCCATTTCAGGCTCTTCAGTTTGCGCAGCGTCTTTTTCGAAACGTGTGGTCTAGTGTTGTCGTGATGAAAGACGACTCCCTTGCGATTTGACAAAATCGGACGTTTCTCTTTTATTTCTCGATTCAGATTGGTTAATTGGCGACAGTACTTGTCCGAATCAATCGTTTCGCCAGCGGGGAGAAGCTCGAAATAGATTATGCCCTTGCAATCCCACCAAACAGAGAGCATCACCTTCATCGGATGCAAACTGGCCTTTGGCATTGCGTCACCATGCTCACCTGATTGTTTCCATGTCCGTTTGCGCTGAACATTGTTGTAGAGGACCCATTTCTCATCGCCCGTCACTAGTCGATCCAAAAACGACTCGTTATTGAGCCACCCGAGTAAAGAAACGGCTGCAGAAATTCGCTTGATTTTGTTCTTCTCGGTCAGCAAATGGGGCACCCATATATCGAGCTTCAAATCGAATCCCATCTTTTTTAAACGCCGAAAAGCAGTTGATCGGTCAACGTTTAGTGCTGTAGCAACTTCTTCTGTTGAAATTCGCGGATTATTGAGCACTAAAGTACGCAAAACATCGTCATCAATGTCAGAAGGTCGACCAGAGCGTGGCTCGTCTTCAAGGTTAAATTCTCCGCGCCGAAATTTAGCAAACCATTTTTCCACAGTTCGTTTAGCTGGTGCTTCATCCTGATAAACATCCTGAATGTTTTTTACGGCTGCGGCAACGTTTATTCCCTTCCGAAACTCGTAAAGCATAACATGCCGTAAATGCACCTTATCGATACTCATTTTTAAAGTGATATTTCTCGAAGCAGTTTGTATGAAAACAAATGACTTTTTTTTTAATAACAGCTGAAGACGTCACCTTTCCAACGTTATATAATATGTAGATGGAAGTATTAATGACAACCCTTTACGACGCTTATAACTCCATCTATTGAAACTCCGCACGAACTTTTGCACTCACCCAATATAATAATCACACAGGCAAATGTAAAATCGTTGTCCGAATCGAGAATGAGAAAAGTAAAAGTCGGGAAATTGCATCACTTTAAGGTCGAATAATCCGTGAGTAGAGGCGAGCTTATCCCTTGGAATCTGTTCGCGAATGTTTTTCGAAGGAAAGCTTCCGAGCTCATTGACGATCGATATTAGACACGAGTTTGCTACCGATGCCCGTTTGTTTGGTTGAGCGGAGCAATTGGGGGCAAGTGAATCGCTAATTAGGTCACTTTGTGCATAAGTAAGCCCTGAGGCTTTGACGGGCAGATTAATTAATTGTTGGCCGTTTCGGGTCCAGCTCCGGGCGAGCTGCAGTTTTTTCGTCCGACGCGACGCGACGCGACGCGACGCGACGCGACGGCTCAGAGTTCCACTCCAAGGGCGAAACTGTAATTGCGCCCTGTCGCGCAACGGCTCAGCCATTGAATCACCGCTCTTAATTTGTCTTACACAAGGCGCGTTAAGCTTCGCCGTTCAACGACCGGCCCTATTAGCATAGGAATGGATCGAAGTTGGTCGACTCGCGATTTCTCTTAACATAGGGCTATACGATAGCCAAGTTTTAACGAGGCAACATTATTATGACGCGCGGCGCGGTGGCGGCACAGTAGTCCCTGGAATATTATTAACACGCTGAAACTTGCGTCGGAGAGCGCTCTCGCGTAAATTTATACGAAGATTACGAACGTGAATGCATATTTGATGAGGATTCCGCGGTGTTAAAGTTTACACGTATCTGACGGAAATGCAGTTCACTTAATGCACAAGCTATCCGATGCGAATTAAATCGGATGTGTCTCGGATGTGCACGTCGGCTACGTAACACGTCCAAGTAACACGAAGATTCTCGTGTGAAATGCGTTTATGATAATATCTCGAGTTTGCGTCGGCTAATTGAAATCGCGCTCGCTCCGTGCCTGGCGATAACGCGTTAAATTTCATCTGACGTTCCACGTCAACAACTGGCTAACTGATTGAACACGAGATCGCAGGTGTACGAATTTCTTTGCGAGAAGCGCCGTGTATCATTACTCTGGACGATTTTATAGGTTTGCGTATATGTACACATACACTCCGTATTAGTCAGTCTCTTTGCGACATCATTAAATTTTCCGATATTCCGTGTGAGAAAACTTACGGCGACGGCGACGGCGACGGCGACGGCGACGCGCAAGACGGCAACGCGACTTTCGTAATTAGAAACGATCGCCGATTACTCCCACTACCACCACTACCACCACCACCACTAGCATTCTTCAGGTATCATGTGCGCCTTTTCAGGGTACAGCATCATCGAGTGCGCGCGATGCTTCTCTACATCAACTACTTTACTATCGAACCCGGTAGCGGTCTAACGGAGAAACGAAAAACAAGTTTGTGTGTGTGTGTCTTTTGCAGGTCGGCCAAACCCTTGCCATGCGATGTCGCTGCAGAGCCCCAGACTTCGACATTACAGGTCGAAACAACAAATCAGATATGCGCCTTTTAAAAAGAGTTTTCATTATGTGCTGTATATGAGAAAAGTCATGCGGCTCTCTCGCTCTAGTAATTGTATAAATACATATACTATGTACATATATATGTATATATTACATACATATATATCTCGAGTTTCTTTATGCATCCACGCTTTTGGAATGACGTTCATCGGCGCTCGCGAAACACGTTGCGGTAACATTTCTAGACTCGGTGGCTGACGTCGACTTTGTTGCGTGCGAGCTCGACGATCTCGAGCTTTGCGTACGCTAGGATGAGGATCTTGCTCGGTTCGCACGATGCTCCCCCGTGATTCACCCGTTATTCATATTGGATTTTATGCTAACTCGGAATGAAGAATCAAAATCCGCAAAATGTAGTCGTCGCGTGGATCGCGCGGAGCGCGACGTGTGTGCGTGCGACTTCGCTTTCAACGACGCGGCTGCACTTTTACGCATTCGCAGTCGAGAGTCGACGACTGTTCCTCCCCTTTTATTCAAAAGTGCATCGTCGCGCGGGAACATCGATGCGCGCAAATTTCACATCGCGATCATAATCCGTGGTCGCTCGGTAGAATCCGATTTCGATGAAGTCTCTCGCGAGTCATCCGCGCAATCTTACGACGCAAAACTTATTCCCAGCGTATCTCCCGGTGAAAGTCGACATGGCCGAGCTCGCAACGACCGCCAGCCTCGCTTGTAACTACATCTGCGTTATTGTGTCTATTGTACATTTGTCCGAGTGTTGTTCTACTTAGCTAAGTTTGTATTATCTTGGATATATCTCGTTGAGTTCTTTCGATCGCGCCCACGGAGGTGGGTCGTAGACGAAGCGTGGTTTCGTGGCGACGAAGGTTCAGGAAGAGGCTCGCACCTGTACATAGCAGTATCCCGCGCGCCTCCTCCGGCTGCTTTCGGCCAGCCGAATTTCTCGGATAGCACGAGCGTTTTCAGACGCTCCCGTCGCGTCGTCGCGTCGTCGCGATCTCGCCCCGAGACGCTCTTTACGTTCGCGAAAGGCGGCGGCGGTGGCGGCGAAGAAACCACGACTTCGACGTGAAAATTGTCGTCACTTTTGAGCGCTCTGTTGGCATGGCCTGGTTTCACGTAACTTTATCGTTGAGAGATGCACCTTCTTCTTCCGTTGAGAGTTCTTCTCCGTTCCGCTCGTGAGTGGCGAAGTCATTTCGTCCCTGCGCTCTAGTCCAGCCGGCTCAAGCCGCGACCGTGCGCCTCCTTTTTCCAGGACCATGACAGCGATCTGCTTCGTGTGCAACCTGCCGATCCTGAGTCATCAGGTCGGGCTGATATGGCAAGGCGGCAACGGCTGGGACGACCTCGTGCGCGAGCAAGTGGAGGAGTCTACTTTGAAGCAACGACTGGGTATGCACGGACACGCATTCGAGCCGTAACCAGTATTTTTCGCGCGCGCGCGAGCATATTATGGAAATCCGGTGCTTTTCTCGCACAAAAGTGCCCGGAGTTTATCCCCGCTCCGATATTCGCCGCAGCGATGTTAAAGCCCGAGCTTAATAGACAATCCGAATGTATGTACATTTTCTTCCGCGCCGCGTTCTAAATCACACGCGGATTCGAGGGAGAAGATAATACGAAGCGTGCGCGCACAAATGGAATATTACACGTCTACGACTATTAATCATCGGGAATAAAATCGAGAAATTCACTTTCGACGACTACGCCCAGAGAATGTACATTTCGGTGTTCCTTTTTCCTCTCACTCGTCGTTACGAAGTTGTCAAGAAGAATCTGATCGAAAAGAAACGTAGTTTGTACGAGTAAAAGCGGTACCTTTCCTGTAACGAGTAACGAGATACCCAAGAATCAGGTAGAGACTCGCGTTCTTAACGAACGACTCGCCGAGATGACGACGAGAAGAGCAACGAGATCCCTCGAGATCCGCAAGAGAAAGAAAAGAGAGAAAGCAGAGGTAAAGAGAAACGCGTATTCCTCCAGGGACAGGCAGACGGGACTCTGCGGCGCAGATCACGTCGATCTCGCCGCCGGATGACACCCAGGAGTCCTCACCGACGAATCAACGCCGTCGACGATCCAGCCTCGCTCAGCTGACTGACATCCTGCGCGAGTGGAGCGGCGGCGGTGCCTCCGGGAAGAGCGGACGTGGTAACAAGCTCTGTCGCAGGGAGACCTTGGCGGACATCGCAAAGTCGCTGCCATGGTCCCGGCAAACCACCACGGACGCCAGCCACCTGGTGAGCATGCGGAAGAGACGGGAGAGCTCGGTCGACAGCGGCATCAGGAGCCAGGTGTCGGCCAAGTCCAGGCGGGACTCCGCCATCAGCGACTTCAAGAATGACCTCGCCAGGCTGTGGAGCAAGAAGGACGCGCCGCAGACGCAGCCACCTCCCACGGTCATCTCGCCCACGCCGCGACGAGGTAAAACCTCTTTTCTTTTCCGGGGCGAAAGAGCGGCGGCGGAACTCTTTTCTTCGTTTTCCAGCGGCCGGTTCTAAAAATAGCCGACCGCCGACCGATTGCCTCGGGCTTGCCTCGAGGTTGATTCCGCGAAAATGTCGTTTCGCGAGTCGCGATGTCGGCGGCGGGAGAGCCGGCGGGGCTGATACATTTTGCATGCGGAATGTAAGCTCGCCGGCTTTCGCGGCGGATAAAACGGCGCGCGACGTTCCGCCGCTGATTACGTGCCGGCTTAACGTCTCTCGAACGCGGCAACGAGTCGGGGCAACAGGCAGGGCCTGGAAGTTATCCTGGAAATGACGACGAGGTGTGCCGCGCGCGCGCGCGCGACCTCACGTGAAATCTTGGGAATCGTTGACATGCCGCATGTAATTTTTTTCACACATTCCGCGCGATTCTGAGATTCTTCAGAGTGCCAGGGAATACATTGTGCATTCTTCGGAGCATCTCGCGGTAGAGACTGCGTTTCTTACGTAATGCGAGAGTGGATGCGCAATGGAAATGCACCTGTTGTATATTTGTCGAATTATACGATCGTATATATCGTGTTAATTAGCATGTCGGTTGCAGGCTCAGGCGAATCGAGAAACTCCCGTCGCGGCTCAGGCGAGAGCCTGAGATCCAGGAGGGACTCGATGATCACGGCACAGTCCACGAGTAGCGAGCGTAAACATAACTGTCGTCACCATAGACGCAGGCAGTCTCAACAGTCGGTCGACGGGGGTGGCATGACGCCTACAAAATATTACAGGAACGACCAAAGACCGAGCGCCTCCAGCACAGACAGCGCGGCCAGTAACGCGGTCAGGTCAGTACGGGTGATGGGAGTGCGCACAGAACAACTCGGTGTTTTGCTGGAGGTAACGGTGTTACCTCGCTTTCTTCATCTCTGCGTACGCATTTGTACGCTGCTCTGCGAGAACAAGTGTTGCTAATTGTTTCAAAGGTTAACACGAGGGTTTATTAAGAAGCTAACAATTAAGTACTATGGTCAAAATCGGTGAATCGTAAGACTTCCCAAGCAACCGATAAAAGATCGCACTCATCGCGATATTTTCTACTACTGAGCGATACGTTGTTCAGAGCGAGAGAGGTTCGTATGTCGTGAATTCTACATTAATAAGATGGAATATATTCGCCTCGTTCATTAAGTCGCTTTCGTTGCAGGGAACACCTGGAAGCTCAGAGGAATTCCATGGACAGGTCGAGCAGTACCGAGACGAAGACCCAATCGCCGGGTCTCCTCATGACCAACGCGAAGACGACGGTGGCGACGTCGACGTCCTTGATGGTCGACAGCAAGACGCCGGTCGTCGCCACGATGACCGAATCGAGGACGTCGATGGTAACGGTAAACACCTCAGTGGCGATGCCCACCCTGTCGACCTTGTCTGTGGACACGAAGGCCATGGCCGATAGCAAATATGCCAATCTGGACGCATCTGTGAACCCGCCGACTATCGTCATGTCCTCGGTGACACCACCGGCGATCTCACCGACGGTCGGAAGCAACCTCCCGCTTCCCGGCACCTCGACTTCCGGCAGCTCCAGCCCGGTCGGCTCTCCGAACGTCAACAATACACCTACGCATCCGTTGCTTTCCACGCGAAGGGACTCGACTACGCAGGTGAGCTATTGGAGAAGACGTAATTCTTGTCGATTCCACGAGAATGAAGAGAATGTATAGAGCTCGATGAGCAGAAAGAGCTGTGTTGAATGTTCGTGCGGTGTGAATCGCGCGAAGCCATATTCAGCTCTTTCATGCAATTCGATAGATTCCGCCCTTTTCAGGCTTTCCTGAGAATTCTTTAACTTCTCTCGGGAGTGACGTATTGTAACGATCATCGATTTCTTTTCGACAGTGTTACTACAAAGGCAAAGAAGTCTCGCCGAACAAATTGTCAAGACTGACGCGCCAGCAGGCAGCGATAGACGAATCGATGCCGCCCGCAGGACGTCGTGGTAGCCAACCAACCCTGTTACCCGATCCGGACGATGGGGGTAAGTATCGACTGCTGTTACAGCTTATTTTATTTCATGACACGAAATTAGACTAAATTGTCCATTCTAAAGTTGACGGAATTGATGTATCATTTAAACGATAACGTTGAGACTTCAACAATAGAGAAAACACGAGTGAAACGTCAGACGAGGAAATCGTGATTATCTTATTGCCGTGCTCGAAGGTCGAAAAGCACGGAGGGATTCTTTGAGCCCGGACTCCGCTTCCTACCCGCGACGACGCGATTCAAAGAGTCACCTGAGCCCCGATAGGAACGTCGATAAGAGGGATATCAGCCCTATCAGGCAGAGGAAAGCTCGACTGAGGAGGCAGTCCACTTCTATGGCTGGTCGGCCACCGAGGTACCTGCAAATCTATCGATTTTTCAATATGAGACGTGCAAACGCGATGCTTACATTCACCGATCGTCGACTGAGAAGTTGTTATCGGCTTAGCTTCGCAATCACCCTTAATTTAAAAATTGATCTCACGCAGAGTAACAGAAATTCAGATAGAAGAAAGGTTTTTGCGAAGATTTGAGAGGACATTTGTCTCTGAATTTGAAGCTGGATTTGGGGGCGATTCGAGCCTGGTATCGAACTTCGTATTACCGTAGGTCGCCCGACAGTTCCTCCTGTTCGTCCAGGGATCCCAGTCCTTGCGCCCGTGCACCGAGCGGCATCCAGCACGCGCCGATAATACGACGGCAATCCACTACGGAGGAGATCCTGATAGCGCGCGGATTTCGACGGCAGAGCACCACCGAGGAGATGATACGATGCCGTAACTTTCGACGACAGAGTTCTCAAAGCGACGACACGGTGCGTCTCGATGATTCACTTCACAGAGTCATAGTCGTATCTAATTGTTATACATAAACAGACCGTCGAGATTATTTTTTTGAGAAATGAGCAAAATCAGAAAGATCGCCTTGGTCTTTTGCGCTAGCATTTCGATTCCAATAATCGCAATCGAGTCTTTTCGCTCCGTTGATGAAAGAGGAAAGCTATTCTAAAAATTAATTCTTAAAAATTCAAGAAAATTAAATAAATTCAAGTTAATTTCTAGAAACTTCGCTAAGATGTGAATCTTTTCTATTAGCCTCCTTTCCTCATAATGATTTTGTCGATTATTTCAGTCCAAAAATAATTTGGTGTGCCTTTGTTGCACAGGTTCAAAGATACCGCGGTCGAAGGGACAGCTCGGCTCAAATCACGGACGGCACTTTCGCGACGATGACGGTCGAGACGTCCAGCACCTTCTTCGACAGCAGCACCCAGACTGGTGAGTGACTGACTAACTCAGAGACCATCTTTTCGTTAGATTATGGTTATATCTATGCACGTACGCGCATACACGGACGCGTGATCGCGAACATATCGTTTCTGCGATGCCGCGACGAATCCCAGCATATGTCCATTCGCATTTATTTCGATTTTGACAGTAGAGACGGTCTCGCACGTTGACGCACGCCGAGCGCGAGCAATTTGCGACTTTGTGAATTTTCAACTACCCCGTGTGCGTCGCGTTGGAAGTTTTAGTCTCGCGACTAAATTTTCTTTCTCGTCGATTAATGTCTGCAGTGGGAATGATATCAGCGAAAGAACTCGGCCCGCCTCGGCGTTTTCATTCTTATTCACCGAGAACGTCACGAATATTAGTTGCCTTTCGATAATTGTCGAGCGTTGATTATTTCGTCCGGTTTATCGCTGATTCAGAGCGCATCCTTCACGCATCTGCCTTGCCTGAAGCTCGCACGAGATTTCTTTCGCGAATTGAATTTTGCGCCATTCGATGGTTAGAGCCGTGCCCAACGAAGCTGTACGCACACAATCCCATCGATCCGTCGTGTAGGACTACCTGGACGATCCGAAAGAGGAGTTGAACGAAGCGCGAGCGACGGGGGTGATTCCCGTCGTCGTTGCGGACGTAACGTTGCGTTTCTCGCGTAACGCACAACGTTGCGTCGAATTTCGCGACGAATTCGCGCCCTCGCGGTCGCGACATGCGCGATCGGGCGTGGGCGTCGCGGACGGACGGCGTCGCGACGCCCGAGGACGCAGGCGTCGTCGTGGCCGGCTTAGTTCCTACCAAGTGACACCGGGTGCATGGCAGTCGATAGGCTGGAAAATCAACCTTTGTGAGGTACTCCTCGCCTAAGGACGAGGCGTGCGTGTACACACTCGTCGCGGCTCCGCTTCGTGCGCGGGGTGTCCTTCTGATTGTCGGGACGAAGGAAGCTAGCGAGCTCACGAGGACACGTTCTCGCGGCGCTTTCCGCCGAGAGGCGAGGACATCGGAAAGTCCGTCGGCGCGCTTGGAGAACAGTGGTGTTTACCCCGTGGTCCTTGTGGATCGACGATCGAATTCCAACCTTTGCCGAGTGGGAACCTTCGGAGAGAAGCAGAGGACCCCGTCGCCGATCGGACGGCCCACCTGATCCTGCGAGTCGCGCGGCAAATCCTCCAATTCGCCCACACGTTCTCTTAATATCGCCCCCGTCTCTGTCTGTTTACTTGCATCGAAGGATCGATCCTGGGCCGATCAAATGTACAACGAGCTCGTCGGTGGCGTGTCACGCCGTGAAGGGTAGAAGGGTGCGCGCTACTTCCTGCGGAAGAATGACACCGTCGAGTTTGCTCATTAGGGCAATTGTAACGTGCTGATTATATCGTGGGTGCCCCCCCTCTCTCTCTCTCTCTCTCTCTCTCTCTCTCTCTCTCTCTCTTTCTCTCTCTCTCTCTCTCTCTCTATTTCTCTCTCTCTCTCTCTCTCTCTCTCTCTCTCTCTCTCTCTCTCTCTCTCTCCTTTCCTGATCGACATATCAAAGTTCACTGGCGGGCTTGAGACTTCCATGTGAAGAGAACGCGGGCGTTCTCTTGGGGCGGTCGTTCGCTCGCTCGGTCGGTCGCGTACATCCTGCGGCTGTCGTCCTGCCTGGCTGTTCTCGCTCGCTACGTAGGATCAGGTGTCATTTCCGCGGTTGGCAGGACGCAACCACTTGTGGCAGTGGCCGGCGATCGACGCGGATTCGCGGACGTCGAATCCCGATATCGAGCGAGGAGCTCGGAAATCGCGCAAGACGGAGGTACGCGTCGTCAGGGAAACAGGACCTAACTCGTCCTCGTCACGCGCCCTGGAAAGGTCCTCCCGTGACCTTCGAGACGGTGGACGTCCTTGACACGTTATGTCGATCGTTCGATAGCCGTGCGCGCGATCACAGTGTGCCGGTTGTGTGATTCTCCTTGTGTAAATGTTCGCGAGTGATGGCGAGGAGGACTCGTCCTTCCCATCGAGGACTCTGCTGTTTGCCCGTCTGCGCAGCCACGATGCCGGAGACTCTCGCGAATGTGACGATCCACAGGTATGACCCGATCATATGGAAGACGTGGTTCTAAACGTAGATCCCTATCTCGTCGCGCGACTCAGGCGGTGTCTAGCCGCGATTGTTTAGCGAAAACTTTAACGATGCTTCGCGAATTGCGTGACTCGACGCCTGGCCAGGGCGAGTTTTTCACCCTTAGGTGTTTATTGAATGATTGATCTACGGCGTATCCACGGCGTCCACGACTTCCGTCGACAATTTGCCTACGTCGGTGCGTCGTTTTTTTCTCGTGAATCTCTCGCACTTACGTCGTGTTTCGTCGTCGAATTGACTAATTACGTCCAGGTTGCGTGAACGTCCGTCTTTCTTATTGATAATTCACGTATATACGACTTTGTACTCCGCGGAGTGCACTTCCCACGCGGTATCGGTTTTACAACGCGACGTATCGCTGTTGCAATTATTATTGATGTGCAACGGGCGTTCTATCTATGCGCGATATAATACCCCGCGAAACATTTATATTAATTATTCACTTCAAAGTGGTTATTCACTTCAGAGTCTCCTCGTGGACGCCGTTCTTCTCTCGTCTATCTTTCGACATTCAACATTAAGTAGCATTCCACGATAACTAATTTCGGAATTAAAAATTAAGCTTCGCTCGAGCGCTTGGCTCTTGCACAAACAAAATCCTTTTGACGTATATTTTCGATGAATTTTATAACATCAAGCTTGAACAAAGAAGCTTTTTATACAAAGTAACGCGAAGAGTGTTCGTAAAATTTCTGCAAATTTTCCGAAATATTACGGTAACATTGCTGCTAACTGACAGCATTAATTTATTCTTGCATGACTTAAAAGCCAATAAACTAACGTTAAGTAAATGTTACGTATCGTGACAAATGCTAATGAGGAATTGGAGCGCAGCTTATCGCATGTTACATCGTAATTTGTAGCACGACGTGTCGTGTTTCACAATACTCGAGATTAATAAGTCAATATGAATTGTACGTGCTAATTCGTGTTAATTCGTTAGATTAGTCGTCAGTTTAGATTACGGACATCTATGCGACGTGTCTGATTGCATGTCCAAGTGAAAAGTCTCTCTTCTTTTCTTCTTTCTTTCCTACTTGCGATTTAAATGCACACCAAAATGCGACAGTAAGATATATGTATTAGGTGCGCAACTAAGTTCTCGCTGTTTTTTTTTATGAAAATGCAACTTTATTGTGAAAAAATGGTTACAAATGAATCATTCAAAATATTGCCCATCGCTAGCGACAACTTTTTCCCATCTTTCTGGCAGAGCTCGAATACCGTCACGGTAGAAGTGTTCGTCTTTTGAGGCTATCCACGAATCAAGCCATTTTGAGATGTCTTCATATGAGCGGAACTGCTGATTAGCCAGACCATGTGCCATCGAACGGAACAAGTAATAATCGGACGGCGCAATATCTGGGGAATATGGCGGGTGGGGTAGGACTTCCCATTTGAGCGTTTCTAAGTAGGTTTTAACGGGTTTGGCAACGTGAGGCCGAGCGTTGTCATGCTGTAGAATCACATTTTCGTGCCTCTGCTCGTATTGTGGCCGCTTTTCGCGCAGTGCTCGGCTCAATCGCATCAATTGAGTTCGATACCGTTCCCCAGTGATGGTTTCGTTCGGTTTCAACAGCTCATAATAAATAACACCGCCCTGGTCCCACCAAATACACAGCAAAATCTTCGCAGCGTGAATATTCGGCCGAACCGAGGACGTAGAAGCATGACCGGGCAGTCCCCATGATTTTGTTCTCTTTGGGTTGCTGTAATGAATCCATTTTTCATCACCCGTAACGATGCGATGAAGAAAACCCTTCCTTTTTTGCCGCTGGAGCAGTTGTTCACAGGCGAAAAAACGACGCTCAACGTCTCTTGGCTTCAAATCATAAGGAACCCAAGTTCCTTGTTTTTGAATCATTCCCAACGCATGCAATCGCTTGGAAATGGCTTGGCGGGTAATTCCTAATGCTGAAGCAAGCTCTTTTTGCGTTTGGCACGGATCCTCATCGAGCAATGCCTCCAATTCAGCGTCTTCGAAGGTTTTTGGCCTTCCTTCACGCGAACGGTCGTCAACATCGAAATCACCGTCTTTGAAGCGACGGAACCAATCACGGCACGTTGTTTCACTTAGAGCAGCATCTCCGTAAACTTTTTGGAGTTCTCGATGCGCTTCAGCCGCCGTTTTCTTCGAATGAAAGAAGAAAAGCAACACTTCCCGCAAATAACGATTATTTGGCACAAAATAAGACATTTTCACACAACCAAAAGTATATGACGCAAAAACAAAATCACTAATGTGTCAAAGCGGTTTGTTTACCATATGTCTAAGCTTGGTTCATGACGTTTTGGTTATGTCACAATCGCACCAGCACTTACTACTGGAGCCATCTCTTGAAAAACAGCGGGAACTTAGTTGCGCACCTAATAATTTACCGAGAACGTAATACGCTAATGCACATCACAACCGTAGTATCCCCATTTTAGCGCTTCTATAATTAAAATCGCAAGTTACGTAAAGGACGATACTCAACTTTACCCCGTTCTATTTCGTACTACGGTACTTACGAGGTAATCAATTACATTTATACACAACGCTCTCGTCCCTTTCTCTGGATGAACGTCGGGAGTTTTACGGAGCGCGTTTAAAATCGGAGCGATAATTCCGTCGAGCTTACGACCGTTCTTGATAACTTAAGACGCGAGATAATTGTGTCTCTCGACGATATCGTGGGCGAAGGAGAGAGTGAGAGAGGGAGAGAGAGAGAGAGAGAGAGAGAGAGAGAGAGAGAGAGAGAGAGAGAGAGAGAGAGAGAGAGAGAGAGAGAGAGAGAGAGAGAGAGAGAGAGAGAGAGAGAGGAGGGCGATAAATATTTTCATTGCGGTCTTTACGACGAACCATGATCAGTGCGAGCGTGAAGAAGCGTCCCCTCGTTAGAGCGTTTTTTATCGCGGGACGTGTTTAATTCGCGCCATTGAAATTGCATGTGTCCGGAATCAATTATAAAAAATAATCCTTTTAGCGTCGCGCCCGTTAACGTTCCGTCGCGCGCTTTTACTCTGCTTTTAACCTCGCGTCGAGATTAAAATGTTGATCCGTTCGAACAGTTTCCGTAAACCGTACGAGTTCCATTCGCTAATTGAGTCGCGGGCGGTTCTCACTCGCATGCCTCCGTACGCTGACACGGAACTTTCATTATTTTAATTATTAATCACGCCCGATTAGTAGCTCTCAAACCCGCAGCTTCGCTACCACATTACGAAGTGGACTCGCGACGAAGCGTCGTGAAGTTGAGAGTTTGGGGTCGGACGAATAATTTTTGCGAACTTGCTTGTCCCGTGGCCGACGAGACGGGACAATCGTTATGAGAAACTTTGGGATAACTCGACGACGAGCGGAAGTAATCGCGACGTTTCTTACACTCTCCCGGCGTGTATCGTAGATTCGAAACGCCGGCGACTTTCGTCTTACTCGCGTGTAAGAAAGAGAGAGAGAGAGAGAGAGAGAGAGAGAGGGAGAGAGAGAGAGAGACAAAGAAAAGTCTTTGGTGAAGTATCGCGCGTAATTAATGCCAGGGGAAAAAAACCCGTGCAGCAGCTCGGTCTTACGGAGAGAATCCGGCGCGCGGAGAATCCGCAGCGCTCTATTTAATATTGGCCGATATATATTCTCGTACCGTTGTACAGTTAAGTGCTTCGTCACGCTCGAAGATACTTTCGGAACAAACAATTAGAGCGTGCCCACCAGTGATAAATACGTTTGCATGTGTTACTGAATATTTAATTAACGACAAACTTGTATATCGCGACTTGCATCCCGCATTTTCGGCCCTTTGCCCAGATACGGATGATATTAAATATGCATGTCGACATACGCTCACAAGTGCTTTTAAATTAGCCGAACGGACCTATCAATGACGATTTAATTAGAGACGATTATCGAATACGCAGCCGAATGTAACAGAGCGGCTGTGTATGCATCGATCCATGTTATATAATTAACATCACTCGTACCGGAGCTTTCGACCGATACTCTGAATAAAACAATTTTTACAAGAAGAAAAACGACACCCGTATATCAAAATTATATAGAAAAGAGAGAAAGAGAGAAAGAGAGAGAGAGAGAGAGGGAGGGAGAGAGAGAGAGAGAGGAGAGAGAGAGAGAGAGAGAGAGAGAGGGAGATGGAGAGAGAGAACGTGTAACGCGTTTTACGCGCCATACAATTCGCAGATCACGTAGCTCCATCCATTAATCGTGCCGTAATCCACTAACCCGCGACGAGAACATTATTTCCCACGATACACCTCCACCATCGACCGCTGTTTCCCAATTTTTACTAATTAAAACGTTAATCAGAACTTGTTAAGCGTGCCTCGCGATACTCATCGACCCGCGGCTTATTGCATTCCCCCGCGAAGAGCCAAGTTCTTCGCTTCGGCCGAGCGCGCTTCGCCTTTACGGCTGTTTCCTCTTCTTCTTCTTCTTCTTCTTCTTCTTCTTCTGTCTTTTTATTTCACGAGGCGCTGCCTTAATTATGTTTCCCCTATCTTCGAAACTCGGCTCGCGCGCGCGCTCGCGTAATTTAGTGGACGCGCGCATTTGTAGGGGACAACGCCGGTGCTGCTACGATCAAATTGTCCGTAATTCGTGTGCCGCCGGCGGATGTAATTTTCCAGATCGGCCTGGTCGTTCCCGCTCTCGCGAGTGTGTCCATTTCGAAATTGTCATCGTGTATTTTCGCGCACCAGGCAGCGGGAGTAACAAGGTAAGGACGCCTGACTCTTACACTGCAAAAGTGCCTCTCCGGCGTATCCTTCTTCTCCTCGTCCTCCTCGTTCGTCCCATCCTCGACTTTTTCGCCGCGAAACAGATGCCTCGGATGTTAACTTTCAACGACGGGATCCAATCCGCTTCGGGCGCGATGCTCTTTTAAAAATGGGTCACACAAGCTCGACAATTGGGTTTTTTCCTTGGAAAACACGACCGCGGGAGGGAACATGGAAGTCAGAACGGTGGGATATAAAGTGAAACGGTAACGGCAGCGAGTTCGGTCATTCGACTTTAAGCGTAGCGCTTGAGGATTAATTCGCGAATTTTAGCGATTAGTTCGCTTCTGTCTTTCGCCGCGTTTAATTTCACATTTCACCGAGCGCCGATTACCAAGGTATTTCAGTAATTTCATCGTCAAGTCGGATCTCTCCTGACTTTTCTTCACATCTCTCCTCCATCTGACCGTTAAAATCACCATTGCGAGCGGCTCATTCTGCTCTTTGCGAATTTTCTCACAGGTTCTTCCCTCGGACTCGTTTATATATTCATGCGTACTTTTCTTCTCTCTTTTATCTCCGATAACGCCTCGTATTATCGTCATCGAGACGCCGTAACTATCATGTTCCTTCTTCTTCCATCCTTCGAGGGTGAGTCCTCGGAGCGGCCGTTAAAACGCACCCTACCGTCTCGCCACGGAGTTAGATAAAGAAAAAAAAAATAAAGATAAAGAAAGATAAAGAAAAAAGATAAAGAAGAAAATCGTTTTTGACCGGTCACTTCGTTTCCTCCGACCGCTCGTAAACGTGAGATGGAACATGATGAATCGTAGTCGCGCGAGGTCGAAGCCGAAAACCGAATATGAGAACGGACACATGGACGAAGCAGCAGCACGAGCGAGGAGAGTCGTCATGTACCCCGAATGAAAGTCTAATTGAAAGATCCTGATCGCATTATTCTCCGTTCGGTCTGAATGGGAATTTTAATCGAAAGAATATTAATCGACCGCAGCACGCGAAATGCTCGTGAAAAACTCCCGATCTTAGCCGAGCCCTCCGTGGAACGGAGTCCTTCGCTAAGAAGGAACGCCTCCGTCCTCGACGAGCGCGTTAACAATGAGGCTAATCAATTTGTTTCGACGCGCGATGTGTCGATAAGAGACGAGACAACGAGGAGGACGAGGAGGAGAAGCGACCTCGCTCGTATCGCCGTGGTTATCGATATCGGGAGCAATCGCGTTTTCATAATCTTTTCTAGCGGAGCCAAGGAGGCGACATTTACGCAAGCACGAGCGGCCGCCATTCTTTCCTCTCGAACGGAAGGTGTTTCATAAGTTTGGTCATGGCACGTACGGGGAATCGCGATCTCCGTTATTTCGCGCTTCCGACCTTAAAACATTAACAGAAGTTACAGCGCGGCGAGCTCGGAGGAGGGGAGGGGGGCCGGAGTTTGGGTCACTTTATATCCGTTAATCATGCGCGCTATATCGCGCCTCGCTCGTTTCTACGTTATAACCAGATAATTTTCTGCCACTTCGTACGCCGCGCACGCGGCGTACGAATAATTCACTAACTAATGGACGGTAATTTCTCGCGTTAGCGTCCACCGCACACAATTATTATTATCATCGCAGCGTGCGACGCTGCGACCTCGTGGAGTGGCCGAGAGGGATGAAGAAGGTGCGGGATCTTCCGGGAAGATGCTCGCGGGATGTTGGATAAATCTCAGCCGGCATCAATCGCGCGTCGATCAATCTCGAGCGTTGCTCACTAGCCGCACGTGCGTTTATCAAGTATCGGGATTCATCGGGCTCTAATCCGTCAACCTCGGATTGCTCGCGCCATTCGTAAATCGATTATTCGTTTATCCGTGTTGACGCGAAGGGCGCGGCATGCTCGCGGATTAAAGGGTAATTCCGATTAGCACGTGGGTGCAAATAATCGGCCGGCGCTACGCTCGTATGTCGCGCGATTAAGGCACGCCGTACGTACACACACATACACACGCCGTGTGGCCTTCCTCCGTGATTTAACTCGTGCGCGATTACATCCCCCTCCGCATTCAGGTGGAATTAGAGGTTTTTACGGGGGAGTGGAGAAAACAGTCGGAAATCTGGAGTATGAGAGTGTAACGGGCCGAACGTTAGAGCGAATTGGCGGAGATTCTACGACATTCGATCGACGGAATAAAAATAGAGCGACGAGAATGTGAATCGAGACGCCACGCCGAGGGTATGAAAGGCGGGGGGAGGGAGGAGGGAAGCGGCGCGGCGGGGTAAATGGACAAAGTGACTCGATAGAATGCGTATACGAATCGCTGAATTCTTCCGCTCGCGAGTGGCGTAAGAATCCCAGACGCAATAATCGCGCGGGGTAATTATTATTTCCGTCTGCAGCGACCGCCGGTGACCGCCGTTGGTATCCCCGAGGGAGTCCGGGAATTTCATTGGTCTCGATAAATTCTGCTGAGCGATCGGCCTCGGCCGTGCTCCGCGGTCATGAATTCCCGACGACAAGACCGCGTTCATTGCTAAGGCCGAATTTACGTGGTTTGCGCTCTTGGCGATCGTCCCGGGTAAATCGTCCAAAGTGAATGAATTGGAAGTGAGCTATCGAGATGGTAGCTCTCTAACAGCGAAAGCCCACTTAACCCTCCATATGCGCTCGCTCGCAACTTCGAAACTATTGACGCCTCGATATTTCAGCCGCGAAAAGATCGACCCCGAATTAGGCGCGTCTGTCTTTGCGAATAAACTCGGCGACCTCTTGGAACACCGCGCCCCGTATGACCCGATTGTAAATCGCTCGGTCGCGGGTACTTCCGCGAATTTCCCAATTTCGATACGGCGCGCCGGAGGGCCGACAATTCTCTCTCGCGATTCTCTCGCTCTCGCGCGCGCGCGGGGGGATGATTGAAAACTTGGAGTATAAGTTCCGCTCTCTTGCCCGCTTACAGACGATTCATCCGGGATAAGCATCGAGAGTTGGTCGTATAAATCTCGCTCGTGTCTTGCTTAATGCGCGCCACGTACGTGATCGGCACGATCCCACATATTGGAAAAGTCTATAAATGATCCGATGCCGATATCACGCGTCCCTAGCACTGCCAAACAGTTGGGACTTAATTGGGAAATTTGGTTTATGTTGTTTGTCAGAGTTGGCGCGTTGTGCCGTCGTGAAATTAATATCATTCCTCATCGATCAAATGTGTGCGTATATGCATGTGTACGTGCATATGCGAGTGTGTACGTATGTGTGTGTGTGTGTGGGAGACAGAGTCTAATTGTAATATTTGTTACGTAAGCTCTCTATACATTTCATCTGCCTTGACGGTAATTCGAAGGTACTTTTATCAACAGTCGCGCGCGTTGCATAAAAAGAAGTCGCGTTGACGGTTTATAGATTGTTCATGGTTCTTATGGGTGGGTTAAAAATACTTTAGCGGGATTTTTCTTAAAATATAATGTACACAACATGTGTGTATCGGGTTTCCTGTACTTCCTCTAAATATCAGCTGCCTGTGACACGGAAGCTGTCGATGCCTCGACATTCTTGTCAGGGAAAGATCGACTCCGAACTGGTCACAGAATCCGCAAATAAAAGGTGATATAGCTGAAACCTGACACAATATATATAATATATATATATATATATATATATATATATATAATATATTGTGTCAGGTTATATATATATATATATATGTTTCAGTTAGATTCGATAAACTAGAAAAGGCTAAAGTATGATAACCGCGATGTTGTTGCACGTAACTTTCCTTTCCTTTTCACCTCTCTTTCTCATTAATTGTCAAAATGTATTTTGCTCAATTAAATTTGCTCAATATTTATATAGAACGTGTGATATTATATAGAAAACGGCACACAAAAATGTCCGAAATAATTAATCCCACCGCCAATTTCGCAGACACTATCGCGTCGCTCAAGTTTCTCTCATGTGTCTTCAACTTGATATAAACAATTAATATTACGAGACGCCGAAAGAGAGAGAGTACCCCGCATCTAAGATCCTTTCCGGTTTTCCCAACGATCATCATCGCCTAAAGGCGTCACATATGGAGCAAGCGGACACAATTGCATTACGCACTCGGTACATGCGTATAATTGCGTTTTACATGCGAATTAAGCGAGTCGCTTCAACCGAGGTGACGAAACTCGCTCTCGGAGTTCTCGCATCAAATCCGGCTTTTGTGCCGTGCCGGAGATACACCGAGCACTCTCTCTCTCTCTCTCTCTCTCTCTTCTCTCTCTCTCTCTTCCTCTCTCAGATTTTCTTTTTTCTTTTAATAACCACGCGCGCGCGGACCGAATCCGAGCACAGACGCTGTAAACTGGAGGCGGATATACTGCCTTGTCTGAGCACACGTGTCGCAGACGGGGGTTAAAACGCCGATAAAAGTGAGCTATCGGGGGGTGGAAAAGGAGTAACCGCGTGCGTGATATTACACGCTCACTCATTCGCTCTCTCTCTCTCTCTCCCCCCTCTTCCCTCTTCCTCCGTTTCTCCCTGGTTCCCGTCTTTTCAGGGAATGTTCGAAGATTTCATTTGCGGTGGTTATGCTGTGCGAAAGGCGTCGTACGCGCAAGATTGCATTCGTCGGCGGAAACGGGAGTAACGGGACGGGCAGACAGCGAGGAATTAATTAATTAGAAGTGCCGAGGGAGATGCAATCCCAAACGTTCATCGTGGTCCCGTTGGTAGTCGTAAGATAACGCGAGAGATTACCGCGACAAAAGTTGGTTATAAAGCAAATTAAGACGAGAGACCGCTGAATGTTGAATGTTTGCGCGCAAAACACAATGGACATCGCATGGAAAATTGTCAAACTTCTCTTCTCTTTCGTTCTTTTTCTACATATGTGTATACACATATATATATATATATATATATACATATATTCTTTTTTATTTTATTGAAGCTTGGTCTGTCATATGCATTTCACGAGAGCCGACGACCACGTTATTTAAGCCGATAGTGCAAGGCGCAAATTAAAACAGATTTTTCTCTCCCTCCCGCCCTCGTTCAGGATATTTTTCCATATTTTTATTCTCGCACGCAGGCTGTGCGCGTCGCTGTTTTCTCATGAATAAAAAGAGCTACGGGATCAAACGAGGTTAAAGTACTGATGATAAAGGCTGTGTGCGTCAATATCACCGCGTTCGTGCATACACGCTATTACCTTCTTCCAGGTTACCGTAACCTGTCTGAGAGGAGGGGGGCAACAAACACGCAACTCAAAGTAATATTTTCATATACTTCCGGCGCGATGGAAACTACGAGGCAAGTTCGACTCTCCTTTCAATCGCGTTACCATTACTTTATTCATCGCTTTCTAACTTTCCGGTATACACTTCGTCAATATCGCGACTGAAGGTAGTCGGGAGTATCGCAACTTCTCTCTTTGCAACATGTTGATTGCACATTTCACGTTGCTCGACACGCTTCTGACACGCTATTTTGCAGAGGAGCGTCTGATAATAAATAAGAACACGGTTATCTTGAGTGTAATGCAAGTCGTCGTGGGCGAGAGGACGCTTAAAAAGCCATCGTGCCATCGCGGCACGTGTCGTACTCTCCTCTCCTTGTCGTCTCTTACTTATTCTACTGCGAATTTCTACTGAGGATCGCGAGGCGCACAGCACGAGTGCACGTTTTATCTCGGCGGTGCACGAATTGCACTCGTTAAAATTTGATTTGGCTCCTGCATATTTTAGACGAGATTTGCATCACATCGCGCGGTCCAAGATAAAGAGTGAAACCTGAAGAAGTGTGTACGTACCGCCGTCGCCGTAGCTGCTGCCGTCGCGACGGGAGCGTTGGATAATATATCGCCACGTGTGTAAACCGCCGCACGTTGCCGGGTTAATCGGCGTTACTCGTAGCGTTGCTCGCGGCCGCACAATTTTATCTCTCGTCGATCCGAGTTACAACGCGCGAACGATTTAATTTCGAGTCCTGCGAATGTTTGTTCGAATGTTTTATCCCCTTAGAATGCGCAAATCAACATGACTCTTCGCCCGACGTTAAAAATCACACACGGGCACAAACCACTTTTCGTTGAGATTAAAGCAACCCGTCGAAAATCAACATGGCGTATAATAATAATTCCACTTGGAATACATATAATAATTAATTGTGCGCTTCGACATGTTGACTGAATAAATATGAAGTCACAGAGTCTTCAGATTTCTCGCGTTAAAAAAACGCGATTTGAGAAATAAGATCTTCAGCGTAGAGAGCTCGTGTGCGATAAATACAGAATATAATAAAGCTATCCTTGCACAAATCGGTGCATCGTGAAGTTTGCGATAAAAAGGAAATTACACGAGCGTACATGAGTCACGTTTTAATTTCCGACATGCATCGAGAGATTGAAGGTCGCGGCTGTATTGGTGTATCGGTGTATTGGTGGCGCGAAAATCGTGGGTGTCTTAGGAAGAATAATACCTCCGGCCTCGGGGAGTAATATACCATCCTGCGTAATCTTATGTTGTATCACGTGCGGCGGTTGCCCCGCGAATAATTTCGCTCGTCATCTGGATATTTCGCACGAATATATTACCGCCCGCGAAAACTTGTAACGAGATTATCCCGACGTAGCTGCTTTGTATTTCAGAGTCATCAGCGTCTCCTAAAGTTTTCTCGATGCGGCTGACGCTGCATAAATATAAATAATGCTTTTGTCGCGATTCGATTTCGCTTAAATCGCGACGTGTTCGAAGCGACCTGTTCGTTCGCCAAAGTCGATTTTACGTGGTCGTTAACACGCTGACTACCATTTTCCGAGGATTGTTTCCGAAGCTTAATTAAAGAATTTCGAGTAACCAAAGTTACGACAAGTGCGTGCATTTTTCCTGACGCGTGTATTTTTAGCATTAGCCGTTTTTCTCAACCAGCTTCTCATTAGCTAATTCGTTAGAGATGCAATCAGGTACGCTTTATGCGCAAACTAATGAGACGCGACAGTATCGCAGTGTCAGTGGCAGTCAACGTGTTAAACGTATCGTTGTTGACATTCGATGCTGTCTTTTTACACAGAGGTAATTCTGTATTACCTTTGCTGAAAAACAGTCAATTGCGACCAAAGCAAAAAGTATTCAAGCAAATTATGGGATCGCTATATATAAAATGTGTACTCGAGAATAAAAATTAAAATGAAATTTTCATTGTAACAAAACACACGTACACATGTTATATCTAAACACGAAATAATAATACGAGATTCAGACTAATATAAATAAACAAACGTTTTATTCTCTACAATAGCATATAGCATATTGATGAAACGTTGCATGCGTGCCATTGTTATTACATGTTCGTTCGCGTAAAATATTGTTCCAATTAAATTCGACGTTCGTCGGATCTGAACATTGAATTTTTCATTCGGAGCGAACGTCTTGCGTGTACAGGGACGCGTGTTACGATTTTAGATCGACAAATTTGTATTATTATTCCGCGAGTAAACTCGCTATTTCTATTCGAATTCTATGTGTGTGTTTGTGTTGCTGTTATTAAAACATCATAATATAATCGCGGTATATATATACATATAACTTTCTAACAACCTAGTTCAACAACAAGTTGAACGTCGAGATCCAGCTCGACGCAGCTTTGCTTCATGCGCGAGATAGTGCTGAAAGGGTGTTGCCGTGTATATAGGGTGTTTCCCGACTTCGCAACGATAGCTTTCGGGTTCAATCAAATCCGTAAAAACAACGCGGTACAAAATGACTCGCGGATTCATCAACCGAAAAGCACACAGCATTCTGTGCCCGTTCGTACAGGTGAATCAATACTCTCCATCAGTTGCATTAAATTCCTTTGGACTTTTTTACACGACTATTCCCTATTTTACAAACGGTATATCAAAAAATAATGACGACGAAGATGAGGCAAAATTTTGCAACACCTATCATGTCGCATTTTTTAATTTCTTTCTCCGTTTTTTCTTTTTTTATATTCTATACTATGACGTAATTTTCGTTCAGTTTCACCGTTTAAAAAAGCGGAGCTACCGAGTATCTGCGGAACTCGCTTCGATAATACCAGCGTTACGAGACACCCTGTAGAGCAGCGTTGCAAGAGCCTCCGCCGGTGGATCCGTTGTGCGTGCGTGCGTGCATGCGTGCAATTACTACGTGCATATCGCATTGGTCACGAACGCCTCGACGTCCGGCTTCCTGACGAAACCGGCACAGCGCGGCATCGCGACGCCCGTTTCCCCCCCGATATCAAAATTCCATGCCTGGCACATGCTGGAATTTTTTACGGCCTCCGGTGCGTCGGTGTGGTGTGGTGTCACGAGAGCTGCGACCACACCCTGGCGGCTCGACACGACCTCGTGGAAGGGTAGTTAAGTAAGGGCACGACGCGAGAGGGGATCGGGAACTATCGGGGCGGTAGAAAAATAGTGCGAATGGAAACGGTGAGGTGCGGGCTAGTTTCCTCGGACACTCCGTAACTTCCAATGGCGATGAACGGAGAAAATACACGGGAGGTGCTATGTGAGGGGGAGGGAGGGGGGGGGGCGAACACTCAGGGAATGAAGGATGAGAAAGCACGAGATAAGGTCTATTTATATGCTGGGGAACATTTGTCTTCCTATCGTGTAGCCGAGAGACAGAGCGATTGACCGTTCGACGTTTTCGCCACTCACGTGATCCGCGCGAGGATATTAATTAATATTTTTCATCGAATGCGTTTCGCGCGATCGCGCATCTCTGTTAATTACAATCGACCAAGCGATGCTTTTAAGCTTCCCCAAGGAGACGAAGCTTTTATCTCGCTTCGAGATTCGGTACAGTCTATTCTGCGAGCGTGCTACACGCGTCGCGCGTGTTACACCGCCAATGTTCTCTCCGCGCGCTTCTCCAGCGCGATCGGTCCCTTCGCACACCACCAGATCTCATCAAGCCCTCACACACCTGTGCCTGCGCCGCCGCGGTGTATATCTCTATATTTATTGTTTCCAGAACCCTCGCCGTTGTACGACAACAACCACTACCACGAGGAGTGCCTAAAATGTAACAGCTGCGGCCTGAATCTCACGGGACCCAATCAGAAGCGGGCGAGACGGTGAGTACGACTGGGACTACTACGTGCGGCTCGTGCTTCCGCGGCGAGCGCCGTAAAACGATATTACGCTTTAGTAATCAGTACCGCCGTAACCGGTGCCTCATTAATGCGCGAAGCGCCGGGACGCGCCTCTTTACCTTTAATTATCGTGCTCGCTTCGTCGCGTTCCCATTTCACCCGGGACTTCCGGCGCGCGACGCTAACGATCGTTAATCGAACGCCGTACGCGCCGACAATCCGCCGCGCACGGGGGGAAGGGAAGAACGAGAGAAAGAAAAGAAGGGAAAGGAGAAAAAAAGAGTCCAGCCCCGGTCGAAAAATCTCGAGAGAAAGTTTCTTCTCCCCCATGAGCGTCCACCGAGGGTGTCGGGGGAAGACGGCTTTTGAGCTTAGGACGGATAAAAAAGATCTTTGCGAGATGCCTCGCCTGTATTTACCGCTTTCCACGGTATCTCCCATGTTTGCTTTTATTGTTAAATTTCCTGTGTGTGTTACGTACACACGCCATTTACGCATTAATACGCCGAATAATTTCGCATTATTAAGCACGTCGCGCGCTATTGAATGTTCAATTGTCTCTTGAAGCGCTTCCCTTTCAAAAAGGGTTAAACTGTGACATGGAGATTGCAGCGAAACTTGAAGAGCTTTAGCGAATTATCGAGATTTGGCACGGGAGACGAGTTCTCTATCCGGCGAGTCCCCTCCGCTTACGGCTGCGAACGGCTGCGGTGCAAACGGGAACAGCGGCGATATCGTTTCTATATCGCGTGTGATTTTGCGCCGTTTGACGGCGTAAAACGCGTGTACTGGAAATACTCGCGCGGCGCCGTTGAATAATATATTGCGATTTTATCACTCGAGTTATCCTTTATTTATTACTGGCCCCGGTCGGTTTATCATTCTTTTATTATCTCCGGTCCGATTTCACGCGGGATGCGTCTAATTACCGCTGAATGGGCGTCACATTTTGTACAGGCCGAGGTCGCTGTCGTTCCGAGGGGTGAAGCGTTTAATCGCGGACGACGAGGCGCGTGTTTTTATCGCCGGCGGTGGCGACGGTGCTTCACACTGTGCCGCCGTATTTTCACGATGTTAGATAGCGGGTACTATAATTTTTTTTTATCCGCGATTTAACACTGTGTTTACCGGAGGGAAATAATAAATGTAAAGCGTGTGCGCGCGCGCGCGCGCGCGCGCGTGCGGCAGGAAACCCGTCCTCGCTCTATTCTTCGCCCCGTGAATTCGCTCGATTCTTTCCCCCTCGCGTATTTTAAAAGACCGAGTCACAGTGCATGAAACGAGATCCACAAGAGACGAGCGGCTCCAGGACGGCTGAATTCCGAGGATATTTTAGTCTCGGTCACCGCACGCTGAATACCGAGGATATTCGCGATGAAATAGACTCGAGCGAAATTCTGCCGGATCGGGGGGTGTTTTCAGTGGTCGAGGATGGAGGCGATGGAGGCGAAGGAAAAGGACGTACGAACGCGAGCGGATCTCGTCTAAAGGGACCGATCGCGAAATAATGGACCGCGCGGCTTATTGTCAACGATAGTATACACCTGTCGCCTGACTGCGCGCATCGTGCGACGCACACGTGCCGTGACACTTCCTCCGTTTTCTTCCGCCCGTGCCTCTCTCTTTTTTTTTCTTCAGCCGTCCCGCAACCGAATCAAGCGCGAGGCCACGGAGGGGATACTCTTTGTGTAACGCGAGAAACTCATTCATTCGAGGCGCGGTCGTCGCGTAACTGCACTTTTCAAACGCGCCGCCGGCGGGGATTCCGTTCGCGATTTAACACTTTGTTCGCCGAGGTGAGAAAGGCGTCAACAGATCGCGCGACAGCGAAAGCCGCTTTTCCCGCCGTCTATACATCGCGAGACCGTCTGACTTTTACTATTTTATACCGTGTAGCGCGCATCACCACCGCGCGTCGCCGCCTTCGCTATTTCGCCACGGAGATACAAACTTCGGGCTCGACAAACACGACGATCCAAGTGCGCCGCGTGGAATCGAATGAACGAGCGAGAGAGTGAGCAACGTCGACAAATTCGATTTCAGATTAATCCGATCGACGAGATGACTCGCTGTGTCGGACACCTCTCATAGAAAATCATGCTTGTTTTGTCGCTTGGGAGTCACGTGGCTGCCGCTGCTCGACCGAGCGGAATGCCACCCCCGATCAGCGCGAGTATCGCGTTTTCGCATGTCCGCGCGCCCCCGTCCGTCCCCCCGAATCTACATGGCCGATATAATTTCGTTCTATGAATGGACACGCGGCTATCTATCGCGAGTCCCATTCGGCGACATTTCGTTTACGTCACCCACGCCGGATTATCGCGAGGGCTCAGCCGATCGGAAAGCCACCCCATCGCGCACGGTCGCGGATCACGTGCGGCGGGCTCAATCGTTGCGATTTTACGTGATACTCCGGCGGATAAAAAGGACGAACGAGATCCTTCCATCGGGCCTTCCCCGTCGGTTCAGCGGGCCCGGTGTGCCCGATTTGCGATTCAACGAGCGTTAGCGCGCGTGCGTTAAAAATCCGCCGTTATACACCATACTGCGCCATACTGCCACCCTCGGATGAGCTTCCTACGGCGCGAGCGGACACGATGGATATCGAAAAATATCTATTATACCGCCGTACAGGGACGCGGGCTCGGGTGAGACAGGCTGTGGAAATGGTGTGCGGAATGCTGTCAGACGCAGGCCGGATTGGAATGGACATTTTAACGTAACGGTACGCGGTTACACCGGGCCGTCTCGCGACCTTCACGCAGGTCGCTAATGCGTCGCTGCATCGCGCCGTCCGTCATCGCCGAAGAAAGTATAAATAGAATCGTCATCGGTGGAGCCGAGTGGAAATAACGGATCCGCGTCCGCGACGCGACGCTCGATCGCCATCCCTATCGAGCGGCAAGCTCGCCGCAATTCCGGCGGCGCATCAACGAGAGCAACTGGCGCAAACCGCACGTTAAAACGCTGAATTCGCCGTACTTTCGAACTTATCAAGCGGGGGGCAGTAAGTTGATATCTCGCGGAAGTTTGAGATCTATTAAATTTTATGAAGATACTTCAGCAAAGTTTATGGAGTTAAATTTCATACACCCCCTCCCCTCCCCGAGTGGGCACGGGGCGGAGATGTAATGTGCGGCTGAAAAATGAGCACGATAAGTAGAATAATATTCTTTTCATGGAGGAGAAAATTTATCGGTATACCTCGGAAGTCAAATAAACCCGAGGATGTCCGCCGGTCGGATTACGCCGTGATTCCCGCGAATCCCGCGGCGCGCAGTCAATGACTTTAATTGGTATCGCGTAAATCCTCGATAGAGCAGCGAGCGACGGAGGACGGAGATAAGGGGGGGGGGGGAGGGCCGTTCCAATAAAGGCGAGACGGCACAGCGCGAATTCGCATTTCATCAAACGGACCGAGCTCTCGCGAAGCCTTTCCGTTCCCTCGATTGTTTTCTTCCCGTGCGATGAAAGACTCGCGCTGAAATTCGCCGCTATTATTCGCGCGCCGAAGTGGGACGCATCGTTCGAGGAAAGCTCCAATTCGCCGATACAAACCGAGCGGCTCGGCCACTTGATTAGTCTCGCGTAATCGTCACTCTTTATGCCTCACCGGGATGAGATTTTCTCGACGAATGTCGTCGCTCACGACACGCTGATTAGAGACGCTCAGTCTGTCGCTGCAATCCCCACGAGCGCCCTTTCACGACTCTCGGCGGCGATGGTGGGAAACCGCCCGAAGCACCCACTCGTTCCTCGACGAGCGATTCTAAGGGTCGTTCTGCGTCTCCAGGTTCAAGAACCAGATACTTTGCGATCTGCACTTTGCCGACGTGGCGCTGATGGAGTGCTCGGACTTCATGCAGCAGTTGCGCAGCTTCAAACCACAAAGTTTAGGCTGCGCAGTTGCGAGAAGAAAGTCCTCGACCACCTTGATCTTCCCGCTGCCACCTCAGGCGTGCTCCGGTGAGTACTCGTCGCCGTTCTCGTCGTCGTCGAGAGACCCCATCGTTCTTTCTCTTACACTCCCTTCCTCTCTTCCTCGCCTCCTGCCTCGCCTGACACTCGAATCGCTACGTTCTCGCTAGCAGCTCAGGGTGTGATATGTATGAGACGAAGCTACAGGTGGTTCCGCCCGTCTTGGATTACGCACGATTACGTGTGCGAAGCTACCTCGTGACGTCGGATTCGAAAGCAACGCGAGGAGGCGTGAGGCTTTCGCGGCGGAATCGCGCGATAAATGAAGTCGCGATCATGACGTGACACGCGAGTGCGCGTAACGGAGGAAACAACAGCCGTCGTGCTTCCCCGGCTCTGCGGGAATCAGACTGCTGCTCGCGACGAGGTGATTTGAGGACATCGCGAGCTAATCTTGCGCTGGTTGGAATAATTCTCCGCCAGGAATTCCCATCGTGCCGAGCCCGGCCCGAGGTCACGGGAGACTTATGTTTCTCCCTTTGACGCGCGTCCCGCGATCCATCGTTTTGGCCGGCGGGTTGAGAAATTCAGCCCATCGCGCGCGCGCGCCATGCCGAAATTTGGGTTTCCACTGAGATATGGGCGGCCATTCTGAGCGAACAAAGAACTCGACAATTAGGCTGAACCGCGCGGACGCAGACGAAGAAGAAGAGGAGGCACCGCGGGCGGTTCACTCTAAGTTCGGATACCAAGCCCTGTCTGTAAATAGCTTGGTGTTCTACCTTACAGTGAATCGACTGCGGTATCGTCGACTGCCATACACGCCGATGAAAAGAGCAAGTAAGCGAGCAAGCGGACGGACAGGCAAGCAGGCAGGCAAGTAGACAGCAAATAGGAAGGAAGGAAGACGAAGATTGATAAAACGATGCGGCAGCCGAGGGGTCGGAGAAGAAGAAACATATTATCGAGGATACGTGCTTAAGTGGACGTGAGTCCGCCTTGTGGAAGGAGAATCACTTCGGGATTCTCTACCTTCGCGTTCCGCTTCTCACGCTCGACTCACCCTCGAGCTTCTATTTTGCCGGATCGGATTCCACTCTTAATGATTTCAGCCGGAGTGCTTGTCTTCGTTGCCATTTGCTCCGTGCGATTTTCTCGCTCTCTCTTTCTTGCTCTATCCCTCCTCGCTCACTCTTTCGCGCTCGTTCTTTTCCCGCCGCTTCGTTTCGTTTCGTCTTTTCTCATAGTCATTTCTAAACAAACCCCTTTCGCCTCGGGAACGAGCCGACTGATTCTTTTCGCATCCTCAGAGAACAGAGGAGTACTATCGGCGCTATCGCTCGCTAATTCGCTCCGACAAGGGGAGAATGTTAGACGAGCAGGATTAATTAACGTTAATCTCGCTTTGAGTGAAATTGCTCGATCGACATCTGCGCGCGCGCGCGCGCTTCACGATGAGAACGAGGGTTATTGTATTTATGTACACAACGCGCGCCACGTAATAACTTGTAACCCTGCGACGCCGCTCTTTAGCGATCACCGATTTCTTTCGTCCGATCCGCGCGACACATTTGATCCTTTTGTGAGAATGCGATTCAAATCGCCTGCGAAACTTCCTGTTAGAAACTAAGTACCCGTCGTAGACGGGTCGTAGAAATCTCGCATTACGATAACGAAAAAGAACACAGGGCAGCCAATGGTTGCTTAAGTTGCTGTAACGCGATTGTTGGTTACACGCGAGCATTCTGCAAAGAGCTGATATTTAGGCTCTTTAAGATCCCCAAGACAGTTGTACTTTTCACACACTCTAGAGAGATGTTCTGTTCGCGTGGTCAGCTGAAGACTCGAGACTCTACATCCATTCTCGTTGCCTTAGACACGTTAGAGAAAGGCAAATCCGTAGAAAACGGATAGATTAGGAATGGGCGCAAGTTGAGAGGGTGAATCTTGCCGTAGATGAGTTCTGCCAAGAGTTTCCGCACAATCTGTTACCGACGCCCGGCTATTGGATCGAGTGTTCGCGGCAGCAGATCGCGTCGGACACGATCTGGGACGAGACCGAGAGCGATCGCGAGGCTACCGATCCCGAGCACGTGGAGGAGCAGTTGGAGTCGTCGTCGATGCTAAAGCGGCAGGGCGACAGCTTCTGCCTATTTGAGGAGAACGAGGTCGACACGGACGATGTGCCACGGAAGAAGACCGTCATCGAGGAGCAGTGGGAGAAAAATCTGGGCTTCGAGCTCACCTCAGTCGAGCAGGAGACCTATGAGAAGTATTTCTACGGCTCGGAGCACTGGAATTACTTCACGAACGACGAGGATCTCGGACCGGTGATACTCAGCATCAAGCAGGAGACGCTCAACGGCCGGGACCAGTTCAGGATCCTGGTCAGAGCCATCAGCTACACGGTCCACGGCCTCATACCCGCCAGCTGTGTCTTTGCCGACCGGTAATGACCGTCGCGTCTCATTTTTTATTCACTTGCACACGTACGCCTGTCACTCATCGTTTATACGTCCATTACATCGTGTTCGTATCGATAAGATCGACAACAGGGGGATACACAAATCCCCATCTCAATTCACGTAGAAATTTATGCTGACAGCGGTGACACGAGCGGATAGTTTAATAATAAGGTTAATTTTCTTCATGGAGATACATGGTGGTTTCGCCGCAGGTACAATCGCGAGGAAGTGGTACGTAGCCTTGGCAAGGAGGTGAACATCAATCCGCCGTTGACTCTAGGCCAATTGCCGGACACGCCCGAAGAACTTCTGAAGCTCGATCAAGTTTTTATCAAGTCCGAGCTGAAGGTGGGGGTGATGTATGTCCAGGAAGGTCAGTACAACGAGGAGGAGATACTCGACAACAACGACAACTCGCTGCTCTTCGAGGAGTTCCTCCAGATTCTCGGCGACAAGATCAGACTGAAGGGTTTCGATAAGTACAAAGGCGGTCTCGACACCGTGCACGATTTGACGGGCCTATATTCTGTCTACACCAACTGGAGGGGTATCGAGATAATGTTTCATGTGTCCACTCTATTGCCTTACGAGAAGCACGACCCTCAAAAGGTGAGTCACTCGCATTCGTATTCCTCGTTGTTTCGCGACTTTATCCCGGCGAGATACTTCTCGGCTCCCGAACGACCCAGAGTAATCTTAGATGATGAAACCGGTGTCGGGAACTCGCACCGAAAGCTTCTCGTTTTCGTTCGCTCCAGCTCCAGAGGAAGAGACACATCGGCAACGATATAGTGTGCGTCGTGTTTCTGGAAGCCGACAACACGCACTTCAGTCCATCTTGCATCAAGTCACATTTTTTGCATACGTTTATCCTGGTGCGAGTGAGTCCACGGATAAAGCGGAAGATCACGAGATACGAGGTGTCCGTGGTCACGAGGGACGAAGTTGGGGCCTACAAGCCGTATCTATGGGAGCAAAGTGTTTTCGAAAAAGGTGCCGATTATACGATCTTTATATCGATAACATTGAGATAGTAGAAGGAGCTGAAGTTCGTTTAACTTTGTCGCCGCGATGTAAAGTTTAGAAGAGAAAAGTCTTTTTTATTCTCACGTCCGCACATCGCGTGCATTGCGACCGCAAAATTGTGTGTATCGTCAGATGCTATTTTATTCAACATTTAATCATCATGATGATTATATTAAATAATTATGTATAATTATTCGTAATAATATCATTTTCATCATGTAAATTCTACATTATTCGCGTTACGAGTTTCAACCAATCCAATATGATTTTGCTAATTTCCATTCTGACGTCATGCTACAATTACCGAACTTCTTCTAATTGTCAGTTACGAAGAGCTGTAACAGACGGTACGAATGGCATTAAATTCGCATTAGCCGGGCTATTTTGGAATGGGGTGTCAACTTAAAATCACTCTTACGTCTCGTCTAACTTATCGAATTGGAATATTCGGGCGCAACAGGTCCGATGTTCCGCGAATGGATTTTGACGAAAATCGTGAACGGCGAGAGGGCGAGTTATTCAGCGCCGAAATTCGCGAGAATGCAGGAGAGAACGAGGAGTCAAATGCTGGAGGACATCGTGGCGAATCTCGCGAATCACGCGGAGACCGGGCAGATTCCGAAGCCGTACAGGTGAGAAAACACGTGGCAATAATAAAATCTCAAAAAATACGCGAATGAACGAATACGCAAAACAATATAATTACGTGAAATATGAGCAATATACTTTTTTTTTATATCATTTCGATATACGTTCAATATATCTTTGAAAAATTTTATAGTTATATCATGCTCTCTGTGTCAAAATATTTTTAAATTTAATAATGACTGGTTTTGTTATCCCCGTTATAAATTGACTATCCGACTGTAAAACGCTCGATATCAATTATTATTCACTCAATCGGTCCATAGGATTAGATCTGTGATTATTTATGTGTAGACGAGGTTCTTGGCGACCGATTGGACATATGAGACCGTCCTCGCCGTTGCTGGACTCGGTACGAGATCAATTTGAGGACTATGATCAACTTGCGAAGGACTTCACTCGAGTGTTCCTCAATAACTCAGCGAACGTGACGCTAAACGCTAGTCTGTTCGACGTCTCCTTCCTCGTGCCGGGACAGCAAAAACAAAAAGTCAGATTCATCGGTGTTAGGGCGATTTTAGCAGTGAGAAGCAGGTAACAGCTCTTAATACTCTCTTCTTGGAAGATTATAGACATGGCAATTATTTGTCGTGCAATAATATCAGAAAGTAAAATGCGAAATATCAAGCTGAAATTGAAGTGACACATCATGTCCCCCAGGGACTGTGAATTAATGTCCGATAAACCCAAATTGTGTTTGCTTAATTGGACTGGCGCAGGAAGATGTTTTTCCAATAATTCGTTGGTTATTGTGGTCCGCGAACTTTGAATGTAAAATAAATATTTTCTAATTAAGCACATTGTATGTGTGTGTGTGTGTTGTATGTGTTTTGTCGATTTGTGAGTTTGAAATAATCAACGGATTGAATAATCGACATGAATATAAAATATACAGGGTGTTCCGTAAGTCGAGGTCAATCGCTCGAGAGATGAATGGGGAACCAACAAGAAAGCACGCAAACAAGAAAGAAAATTGATACAAACATAGGTCCAAAAATGCGTTGTTTTCGAGTTATCGCTATTTTTATGTTAAAATTTGAAATTGCTTTGCTTTCGAATTCTTTTGGTTTTGGAATTTCGATGGTTTTTATGAGTTTCAAAACATAACTAAAGTCAAATAAAAGTTGCGGGCTGCTTTAGCACTACCCAGGATGCACCGCGTGGAAGTACAGCCCACTTAACATCCCTTGACAGAGATCAGGACCCCACAGTTCGTCACTCCTGTGGTATTTAGTGACTCCAAACCCTCTCTGTCGTGTGTATGTGTGTGTTTTATTTGACTTTAGTAGTGTTTTGAAACTCATAAAAACCATCGAAATTCCAAAACCAGAAAAATTCGAAAGCAAAGCAACTTCAAATTTTAACACAAAAATGGCGATAACTCGAAAACAACGCATTTTCGGACCTATGTTTGTATCAACTTTCTTTCTTGTTTGTGGTTCCCCATTCATCTCTCGAGCGATTGACCTCGACTTACGGAACACCCTGTATAATTGTGAAACACACAGCGAGACAAAACTAAGAATAAATATATAGAAATAAAGTAAGAAAAAATATAGGAGATGCACAACTGCTAGGCAGAAGAAATTATTTCTGCGAGGAATTCGTTCTTAATTAGGTAACCAAACTTATCTGCAATATCACATAAATATTGGTCTTTGTACAGAGTGTTCCAAGAAATGCTGTACGGTATTCAAGCGGGTTTTGGAAGCCCGCAGGTACCAGTCGCCGAGTTACTGGCGAGACCGGCGCCGACGTTGCTCAGCCCGCAGAAACCGAAGAGCTCGAATTTCCTTCAAGTTCCCGATGTAGAAAGTCCTAGGTACGTTCGCGTTTGGATAGATGTTGTTACTCCGTTGTTGACATTTAGACTTGGTAGTCTCATAAGGAGTCCAGTTCAAAATCGTTGATAACGAAGTCCGTTCGTTAATGAGACGGAATTCGTCATCATTACGAAGGAAAAAAGAAAAAAAAAAAACACTAGTGAACCTCGCAATTGAACTATCGTCGTTCGTGTGAGAAACGCTGTCGAAATAATTGTTACCACGACTCCGCAAAGCACATTCGTGAAACTAATTGGCGACTCAAAAGCATTCACTTAGGAAGTTAGGTGTGGGTTCGTTAAGGGTATCGATCGCAGATTGCGCAGAAGTGTGGATTATGCGAACTTTTGTGCAAAAACGGATTTCCCTAATGAGAATAAACTGGAAACTCGTTTCAGGGGTGAGACTGATGCCTGCGATTTTCAGTGTGTCGAATGTTTCTTTCATATTTACATATACGTATATATGTATATATACATATAAATATATATATATGTATCTATATATTAGATATATACATATTGGATCGTAATATATGTATCTTTTCACGGCACATCCATGTCTCCTATCCTCATGGCACCGCATGATTATTATCTCGTGCAATTATCTTCTTATTTGTCAATATGTATTCTTTATTTACATATCGTATACACACATATATATACACATACATACATATATATATATATATATAAATATATATATATGATACAAGAGGTCCAAATTTCTGAAATCACGTGTCGTACATTGAATTCTATGTGGCATGCTCTTACTTGAAAAATGACCCGCAATATTCTGCCGAACGATATCGTATGACTCGCCTTGCTTCGAATCGTTTGTTGGGAAGAAACGAGAAGTTATTTTACACAAACAGCGACATTTCATGAATGAATTCTGGTCGTTTTGCTCGCTGACACTCTTTGCCGAAACTGTATCCTCTAATTTTGGTGTGTTCTTTTTTCTCTCATTTTCCGTACGTCTCAATATAATGTAATGATACATCACCAAGTATGCTTCCTTCCGTACACTTCCACCGTAAACGCCACCACCGATAATTTCGTATTGTCGTAATTCGTGTCGCTGCAGTTTTCGTTTATACTCCAAATCTGTCTCGTAAGCGATCACCGATTATATTGACGATTCGGCAAACGTTTTTTCTATCGCTGCTGTGGATTCGATGATTATGCGTAACGAGTTATCCCGTGATTCATCGCACGTTGATTCGTACAAATAGCAAACTTTGAGAGCGTGCTTTCGTCGTTGTCTAGTTTTCATTTCGCAACTTTATATTCGATATATCTCCCTCTTCACCGATTGTGTAACCCCTCTCTCCCCAATCCGCGCCCGTCACTCTTGGACTTGTCCTTATCTCTCTATGTGAAATCCTCGTAAATTCCATCTCCAAACCTTTAAGTGCCGCTCCGCGGTTTCTGTGAGATACTGGTTCTGATGTGTTTAGGCCCAAAAGCGTCCCCTCGTCGCCGATGGTGAAACGGGCCTTCTCACGATTGGGCACGATCACCGCGGGATGGGGTAGGAGCATCAGGAAGCACGGCAGTGGGACCCTGCAGAGCGAAGATCGAAAACGATGGGCCAGCTCGCAAGACTGCAGTAGTACGTATCTCGCTTCTTACGAGGAAAGAGCAGAAAAAAACACGAGCAAAGAGCATAAAGGATGAAAGTTTTTATCTCGTATATCACGAGTCCTTCAGCAGCTTTGCGTTCGAATATAACGTATACTCTATCTTTGATATTTAACGATGGCATGCAAAGATGCGTCCTTACGATAAGTTCTACTACGATGGAACGGAGGGATGGAGTTTAAACATAATTTCTTACAGACAAGGAAGCGAAAGATAAGGATAAAGCGGCCCAGTCACTAGCAGTGCCAAGGCTCAGCGTTTGCGCGGACGCGCAGAAAGTAGATAGAGCGAAACTAGCACAGACCGAGGTGAGCGTGACGTCAGACGTCTATCCTCATACCGAGAAGTGGATGAAAAGTGTTTTCCAAGAGTTCGTGTTATCGCATGAAATTGTAATATCCTGAGAAATGTACTATCGATCTTATCAGCTGTGCATCGGGACGTCTTAATGTTTTATATTCGTTATTCTCCGTTTCCGAACAAACCGCCATCGGATGCCACTTTCATCGGCAACCCGATAATTAATATTAAATTCGTGTTGAGTCGTTATAATTTTCGATCACAGACCAAAAAAAGTATATTACTTTCCCTCTCATTAACGAAAGGGAATATTTCCAGTTCGACATTATAGAGTTCGATCCGGAAACGTTCCGAATCCTGTTGGACTACCTGCACACTGGATCCTGTCCGCTGACGTGTAGCAACATACCGGGTCTGATATGCGCCGCGGAGCACTACGACCTGCCTGAGCTTCTTCAGGCTTGCTTCCATCACGCCAAGCAGTTCCTCAGAATCGAGATCGTCTGCGTGATGCTCTGTGCCCTCGAGAATTACTACTGGCGCTACACGTCCGCCTCCGAACTGGTCAACATGATCCTCTCGTTCGTGGAGACTAGGGCCTACCAGCTCTTCCAGAACCCGGACTTTCTCACACTGAGCGAGTCGATGGTGCAGATGATCATGTGCCGTAGTCTCGAAGTGGTGGAGATCAGGAAGTTCGAGGCGATGTTGAACTGGGCGAATCACAGAATCAAAACCAAGACGAAGATCGACGCCAAGGTGGAGTTCAAATGTATCATGGAGAGGCTCAGTAGGGATCTTAAATTGTACAGGATAACACCTCACGAACTGATCAGGGTAAGTATCGGAAGCACGAATGTGTGCGGGAGGACGAGATATAAAAGGAAGCAGATAAAAGTGCCAGGCGATATTACGACGTGAAGTGAAATATCGTAATTCGTTCATTTCTTGAACTACCGTAAAGTAAGAACTATTACTATGCGACTGTTGCTCTTGTGATTAAGAATTTGCTGTGTATCAACTCTAGTCGTCCCTCGTCTTTTCAGATCGTGCTGCCGTCGAAGGCGATAAAAAACGAACGTATTCTCGAGACCCTGATGTACCAAGCGAATACGGGCATCTACAGGAACGTCGATAGCTACTTGGAGGCGTATCAGAAGAAAGTGCAGAATCAAGATAGCTTCGACTGCGGGATATAAGAATATCGACGGAAACGCGCGAGAGACGTCGCGTAGAACGATGTGTACCTGAAGATATCTTCCGACGATCTACCGACGAATTATCCGACTACGGAAATGTCTTATTTCGTCTCGCGCCGCTCTCTGCAATCTCATGTCGCGCCGGTGACCGGCGGACTCATTGCGCGCGAATAATCGCGCGATCGCTTTTTTCCTTTTTGCGGCAGTGATCTGTAATTAGAGTGTCGAGCGAGCGCGATATTCGATACGTAGGAGAGGATAATTACACTGCGGAGCCTGACAAGAGTTATGATAGATTGCTCCGAGATCGTATAGGGTCGCTGTTGCTGAGCCACTCGACGAATAATGAGTTTAGATACAGTCTCCGCTCCACTCGCGCAAACTTTGCTCGGTATTCGCGCGGTAATTCAATCGCGTCTGGTGGCTCAAGCTGCCGCCCTTGTTTTGTTCACGCCATCGAGGTAAATCATCCGGGGGAAATAGCGACGTAATCCCGATATCTTGCGACCGTTATTTTCGTGAACGACCCGATTAACTGCTTGATGAAGAGAGATCTTCAAGGGGATGTAAAAAAAAGTAAATGGACTTCTTTTCCCCCTTTCGATCAAGAAGTTAATCGAATCATTTGTGAATAGCGACAGTCGCGGGTTGTTGAAAGGAACTTTCCACTTGTTCGACGAATATCAGGTAAAACTAGGTAAAGCTGTGAAATATTGGGTCCTGCGCCGGTAAAAATAAAAGTTTCACGCGTGTCGCGTGATTACAGAAATTCTTAAGATGTATACGAAGGGAATAGACTTTCCTTCCGATTTTTAAGATCTTAAGATGTAAAATTCGCCTTATAACAATGCTTCCTCATGATTTCGTAACGCGTTAGTTTAATTTTATATCATTGTCATCATAAGATAACATTGAGGCGTTAAAAATAATATTTATTCTTATTATATTATACGAATTCTTATATTGTTTCCTCTTTCTAGAATCTTCTTTCTTAGAAAATACGTTTTATTTGATTTTTTGTATGAGTTTTTGTGTCTCGTTTTCTTATCGAATACGTTATATTTCCAATAGCAGAAAATGTTCTTCCAAGGTGGTAAAGGCAGCGAGTACTTAGTATTGATGAATTGGGCGAGGAAATAAGGTGGGGAACACAATTACGATGTGATCGGCGTTTCGTATTAAAGTTTCGCGAGCGGGCGTCATCAATCTTCGATGCAGGATTTGCTACGTGTTAATTCTAATACGCGGTATCGATAGAAGGAGCGTACTGTCGACCGACGCGGCTGAGGTCAAAATTAAAATTTTCTTACCGTAAATAAGGAGATTCGCGCGACAGGAATTCAGTTTAGATAGAGATCAAAATAATTAATTAAGAAGAAGAAAAGTGTCATAGCTATGTTGCAGCACCGCGAGTGGACAACAACGAGGACGAATGTGGCCAGTGATGTTTTTCCGTGCGGCATTACTCGTTCTTGCGTGTAGACGAAGCAAGAACGCAAAAGCAACGGGAAACGAACCGACGACACGTCGTCGTTGTCGCGAGCATGAGACACGATGCTAACGCAGTCAAAAAGAAAACTAGTTCACCTCTGTGGTCATCGACCGGAGACTCTCGAGGGCGCGCGCGTATCACAGCCAGAAATATCGATGGCACTTAATAAATTGCCGACACGTGACAATCTGTATCATAAAGACAAAAGATGCTAATAACACGATAAATAACATGCTAATAACACGATATAAAAAAGGTTTACGTAAAAATTAAAATTAAAAGGTAAAAAACTTTAATTACTACGTATAAGCTTAAAGGGATATATAAATATATACATATATATATATATATATATATATATACGTATATATAAATATATATATATATAATATAATATACATACACGTATTGATAAGAATAAAACTCTAAAACTGATGAATAACAATAATAAAAGAAGAGAATAATAACGATAATAGTAATAATGGAGAATTACTAATGAGAATTACTAATAAGACGATAAAGCGCTAAGTATGTCGATGTTGAATGTGAGGTGAAAAATCAGATATATTTGAGGTCTTGTTCTGTTTTCTATCGTAGATTTTGTATCTTCGAATACTCTAAGGCGGAGATTCTAAAATTCACACGGGAGCAGACTGGAGAAAGAATTTTTCGCGCGATAGTGCGCGGGCCCCCTTTTTTTTCGTTTGAGGAGATGTCTCCCTTTCAGAAGAGAGGGGACACTCACCTCCCCCCGATTGTACTCGCAAAATTTTTTATCGCACAATCATGGACTGCACTGATCTTCCCGTTCGACGAAGAAAGACGAGACATATCGACGATCCTTCTCCGCCGGGAGAACGGATTTCCGAGCTCTGACGTTGGGGTTTTCACTCGAGCTTGACCAACGTGATTTCGAAGAATTTTTGCGAATCTTAAGATGAGATCTCGAGTACTGGTTACGCTTCTATGACGAATATATCAAAAAAGAGAGAGAGAGAGAGAGAGAGAGAGAGAGAGAGAGAAGAAAAAAGGAGAGCAGAGGAGAGAAGAGGAAAGAAAGAGAGAGAGAGAGAGTGAGAGGGGGAGGGGGAGGGAGGAAGGAAGAGGGATGGTATGAGAAAGCAAAGGGGAAGACGAAATCGCGCGCGATTTAATATACGGATTGAAAATTTCGCGAACTTTGGAGATCCTTTGCAGAAATCAATTTTCTCCGGGATTCCCAGGACAGAAAATATTTTTACACGATCTCGATCGGGGTCGTCCGCAATACGACATAATATTTTCGAGCGTCGATCCCCCTGTGTATATTATGTTATTATATACGTACAAGTAACATATATTACGGTGTAACGTGCGTAAAGGTAAGAAGGCCATTAATCCTCAGCCACTCTACGGTGACTTCAAATCTGTCACCTGTTTCGGACATCTCGCGATGTGCAAGAAATAACGTATGGCTCGTGTGTTCAATTGATTGATCTCAAACTTTTCCATAGGCCAAAATGTAGAGATTTTACGATCAACGGTATGTGCGTTTTCACAAACCGTCGATTTTAAGATGATATTGTTCGCCACATCTTCCATATTACCATGCAATTATATCGTAGAAATTATTTAAAACTCGTCATTAGTATTAATGTGATTCGATAGTATATATACATGAAAATATGTATTAATATAATGAAAACAATTATTTTAGTATTCGTGTACATTAGAAATAATTTTTAAGTTAACAATTTATCCTTCGTCATAAGTAAAACACACAAATCGATATGGACATGCTGAGGACGGTCATAGATAAAGTCAGAGATAAACTTGTTCTCTAATCAATTACCGGGGCCAGAATTGACGTCACCGTACAGATTTTTCAAAATTCATCCACAGTGGTTGAGGGATAAAACTGGCCCACCTCTCGCCACAAGGGTCGCCAAAACTGTTAAGTGTCTTATTGTTCCGGCAAGCGGCTGGACGAAAATAGAGTTTCGAAATGTCTTCGCTCGAGGATAAGCTGATTATTACTGCACACCAAATCGTTACGTAAAATCATTCGTTTCGGATATCGTGTAATCATTAACTTTTGACATCGATCGTTTACGACGTGCGGCAAGAAGGACTTTTTTGTAATGCTTTTGCGGATTAATATAACAATGGAGTACTAATATACACAAGATGCGTGCTTATAATAAAAAATTATATGTATCTAATGAAATGAAAATTGTGTGAATCAGTTATGGAAGAAATCGTCTTAAGTCGATAACTTCTTAAAAAATGAAAATTGCATTATTACAAAGCTATGAAAAACCAGATAATCAAAAGATAAACTCTTCAATCGTGCAGTAGTTACTTTCTTAGCTGATGCAGCTGACAATTTTCTCGGAGAGAATAAATAAATTAATCACTAGTAGCATAAATCGCAAATCTGCGCAAAAGTGAGTCTAATGAGAAGACATCGAAACTCGGCATCCGCACATATGAGCATGATGGATTTTCTATCGTGAGGTATCATGTATTACTTGGCGATCCGAACGAAAAACACACGATAATGGCAAACGAAACGCGAAGACCGAGCGAAACTCGAAATTCTACTTCGTCAGTATGTAAGCGTAGATGTTTCAGTGTGTGATCGAAGTGTATTTGATTAGTCGCTGTATCGATTTCCACGTCTCACAATCTCCGTAGAGACGCCAGGAAGCTCATTCATCGCGCGCTATATGGTGTGTAAAATAATTCGCGTCTATACTATTGAAGCATTGTGAATATTACCTAACAAGAGCTCGATTCAGATATCGTAATATTATCTGAAACGCGTACTTTCAACGCGTACATCATTTTTTACGATAAAAAGAAAATGATGATTGCATGTTCGAAGCTGCACGTAAACAATTTTTTGTGCGCCGGGGTCAGAAAGATTAACTAGGCTTTATTTAATTATCACATTTTTAAGCATCGCGAAAAAAATTGATCATCAGACTCAAGTTTTTACGTGAAATAACATGCGAATACAAGTCGCGAATTAATTTACATCCTGTATTTATCGGGGCGAAAATCGGCGCAGGTTCATTTAAATTTCACAAGACGACAAAGTCCGTCACGCATACGTTATTATGACGTAGTTGCGGTCTCGTAATCGCGAGTATAATTAGTTACGTGTAAATTCGAGATACCCGTCAGGATATATCTTAACGCGAATTTCTACTTATAAAGTTGAGAATACTGCGTGTGAACATTACACGCTACACTCAAGTAAGTACGCGTAATGTTTCTAATGCGTTATAACGCTGCAATTTATTTTTAAATTCAATCTTAAGAGTTCACAGTTTAATAAACGCACACTTAATTGATCGCGCAAAATTATATTTTCCAAATAATTCATCCGCGAAAATTCAACTAGCACACGTGCACATTTGTGCAACGCGATCGTTCGTTCACATTTACTCAAAACGTGGCATATATTCGCAAAATCAATATAACATCAATATAACATTGAAAAATAACGTCGTTGTGTTCAGATTTGGGTGCTGTAGCTAGGTGAAAAAAAAAACCTCGTATAAGATTCATATCTATGACATCGGTGGATTGAATTTTGTGTGTGTGTGTGTGTGTGTGTGTGTGTGTGTGTGTGTGTGTGTGCGCGCGCGCGCACGCGCGCCGAGAATATAAAACGGTCCTCGGAGGTGTACAAGACGTGACTGGAGATATGAAAATATTTGATCCTGCGTTCGAGTTCGCCCGAGATACCACAAATCAGTACAAACTTGCGCTTGTCGTATGTAACTCTTCCTTCTCTCGCGCCGCGGCACGGGTATACTAATGTACAAAGCGACTTTTTTTACTGTACTCAACGACAGTTCAGGCGTTGCTCGGTCAAGGGAGAACAGTAAAGGGGGGAAAGAATGTATCATGTGCGAGCACAACACCCCCACTTTCGAGAACAACCGAAAATGAAAATTGAGAAAAAATGTCATCGAACGCCATTCTGTCCAGCCATTGCCGCCTACTGTTCCACAGCATATTCATTCAAGCAGATATGTAAAGAAACTATTTCGCAAAGAGACGAATAAAAACTAAAAAAAGTATATCTATATACGCATACATATACATACATGCATATATATAAAATATATATAGATATTATTTATATATATATATATGTATATATATAAATATATAAATATATAAATACATATATATGTGTAAATATTAAACGTACACACACGTACGCATGGCATACACGTTCACATGTAATGTAGAAGGAGAGAGTGAGAGAAAGAGAGAGAGTAAGAGTATATAATGCGACGAATAACAAATAAAAGAAAAAAAGAAAAAAACTGTATGTGTAAACGGGACATTGTGCGCCACGTGAGCGGACTCCGGCGAGTAAGTAGAGTAAGTAAAGAGTAACTCTAGACGCACATTGAGACGGATAGTGGATTTCTGATACGGCAAGGTGGAAAGAGAGAGAGAGAGAGAGAGAGAGGGAGAGAGAGAGAAAGATTGCATTATCGGAAGCGACTTTTTGCCACGGTGATGGGTGACCTGAGGATCGTCTCACGTCCTAGGAAAATAATCAAGCGCTAAATGCGGCATATCGCTAAATGAATCGAGGCTGATTAATCGATTCGTCACAGTCCCGCTCGCACCAGTTGCTTGCGTCATCGTGTTAATTGATATTAGAGCTTTCAGCTGTAATGTTCCATTCCACAGATAGTACAGTATCTGTACTGTGTACACTAGTACAATATCTACGCTCTGCAATGATGATAATTTTGTAACACACACCGAGAACTCCCCACTGAACTGATCCGCGCAAATCAAAACTCTGTCGGCGTAATTAATTAATTACGGGCGCGCGCTTCGCGGTGTTTACGACAATGACCGCGCGCACCTACTGTGTTGCCCATGACTCAATGTGCGGCTGGTTTTTAAGGATAATCCCAATCGCGTTTGTTGCGTTTCGTGCGATATATATGAAGGTTGTGCGTAATATTAAGCGCTTCTCGAATTCTCCGGTATGCGTCTGGTTATTCGTGCGATAGTCTATAAATGTGTTGTTGCGATGTCGCGTATATATGTGTCATCCTTCTTATCTTGTTAAATACTCGCTGTCCTCCTCGACACCGCTGCCATTGAATTTTCATCTCGTTGTTGTTATTGTTGTTATTGTTAAGAGGAAAGTGTATTTATTGTACGCTCACACACAATAATTGCACACGTGTCACGCGAGAAAGACAAAGTAGCAGCGAGGAGTCACGACTACGACTATACTTTCCGGCCATGTGGCTTTACTTTGAGTCGCGACAATTGCGAATCACAAGTTTCTAATCAAACTCCGTACACCTATACGATACTATAAATCCTATACACGCTCAAAGTTTTGTAAGGTAATGATAAAAAAGAAATTTTGCATAGAACGCTGTGGCAGAGAGCTGTGTCGTTTTTAAATAGAGAGCTATTTTTTTGAGAGCAACAATGATCAGACTATTTCTGCGGTACGACTAATACGAGTAGAACAAAGGTCGTGACTCTCGAATCCTGCAGTCGTACATTTCCCTCGATAAGAAAGTGTCGAGTGATCGGTGTCAGTTCAAGCGATCAAGCTGATGTTAATTCGTTATTACGTCGAATATCTACCCCACCAATTAATGATTTGTCGTCCGCAAGTTGCAGCTCACTTCACGATGACATGTATTATGACCGACCGATGATTTATTATCACGCATTATATATCGCTCGCATTGTTATACACGTGAATCCAAGTTAATAGTGAACGGCAATTATCGGATATCACGAAATCATGAGTGGACTCGAAAAGGGCGTATCTAGTGCGATCATATCGGTATGAGGACACTGTATGTGACGTGACTCTATTATAAAATGTGCATGCACACGAGTTTCTTCCTTTCTTCTTCGTCGTCGTGTTCATGTAATGAATCTATCAGAACTCGCCGTGTCGCGCTTGCGTGGTAACGAATACAAAGAAAGACATTGAAATTATAAACAAAGATTTATTGTATATGAAGCTACTGTGATGTTACTGTTGAATATAAAAAAATATATCTATATATATATATATATATGTATATATGTATATGTGTATATATGTGTATATATATGTATATATGTGTGTATATATATATATATACTATATATATAAACACGTACATATATACATACACACATATATATATATATACACACAGAAAAACAATGCTGTATTTAAAAAAAACTCGTGTCTAAAGAATTTTCTTTTATCTCCTCGCTCACACTGAAACAAAGTCTGTCGCGAATCTGTGAAAGTGAAATTGTAATTTATATTCGTACGAGCAAACTATTTTTTAAAAAAACGACAACGTGACTGATCTATTATGTAATATAGGCAATAAAAATGTATTGTGCTAGATCTTCTCTATATGTGTGTTCGTGTAAACCTTGTCAAGTTAGTACGTAATGGAATATAGAATAAGAGAATCTGTTCCCTTCGTCACATGCATCTTATAAAGGTAAAAAAGAATATCGTCGCGCGCGTATATCACGTATGATATCGTAAAAAAATCAATAACATATAAACTATGTATGAGATCTGGATATCTTTGGATCGATTATTTTTTGAAACGATTAAGCGTGATTAAATTTAAATTTATATGCATATTAATCTCATTTAATTTGGAGGAAATTGTTATTTTGTAAAAGCTACAAAATTCGTTACTATATAAACTTGCTGTTGTTCGTAAAAAAGTGTGATATGTGATAATATTCGTATAAATTTTAAGTAGATCACTTAAGGTTCAAGTAAATTTTCTTCCAACTCAATTAACCAAAAGTAGGAGTTTACTAATACGATATTTATAAAATGTACACATACATCTTGTTATAAAATTGCATAAAAACATAACATTGATTTTTATGAGAATAGTTCCCTTATTAAAAATGTCACATGTAATGAAGATACATGCTGCATCAAACTTTTTCATCATTCAACGTAAGATGTTTTAGTCGAAATTTAAAAAAAATAGCAAATTCAGCTGAAATTTATTACACATTGGTAACTATAATTTCTACTACAAAATGTCTGAAATTTTGTAGTCAGTATTAATGATCTACATCGGAGGTGTTCTTGGTCTACAAGCGTACAACGATACCATGTAGTCGAGTGAGAAATATGAAAATTCGCAACACTGACTTGCGTCGCAATGAAGCCGCAAATGAAAAATCCCGGATGACATTCCGAAGTTTTAACGCATAATAGAAATTCAATAAAATGATATTCACATTTGATTTTAACGATTCAAAATTATACTTGATAAAGTTAGTCTTTGCATTTAACGTTTAAGTTTATTTTTGCCAAAAAATAGAAAGTATTAATTTATGATGGTTAGAAGTCGTCTTTGAGATAGAGTCGTCTCTATAGCTCATATTAAATATTCACAAATACGTCAACGTGCGCAACGTATTCATATAGCAATTTATAATATTCCTAACTACCGTAAGTTATTTCGACTATCTCAGAGAAAATGTACAATAAATAACAATGTGTACATATTTATATACACACAATAGATACGATGCATTTCAACCTGTCCATGTGTACTAAAAATTGAATTACAAACAGCGGTCTGAGAGTATTGAGCCTATACAAATATTTCCCTATAAAATTTGAATGCGCCTGAAGAGCCGCGGAGGAATTGTGTAAATATGTTATAAAATCATATTTATTTACAATTTACAAGACCGATAAGGATAACTGTACAAACACGATCATTATAACGGCGATGGCGGTTTTTGCGTATCGTTTAAAAAAATTGTAACCACCGTATTAAAACATTGCGTCTGACTTCTAGGTACATGCTGTTGTAGCAAATATCTTCTCAGGTAAAATCCGCGAGTACACGCGGCATGATCTTAGCGCTCTACAACCGAGATCTGCGTGCGTCAATGAAGTTTCTATAGCATTGCTGAAAGCGTACGCAACGCCAAATGCAGTCTTATTAAAACGCTAGACCGTTGAGGTCACGAATCAATACATAAATATGTACAATTTTTGTACACTTTTGTTAATCATAATTATTTCCGTTGGGATTCCTGAAAATAATTTCAAGACAAGTTAACATCGCCTTATTGTCAATTTAGAGCTTCATTTCACCATTTAGCCCTAACACTCCAGTCTTTCGGTGTCCAATGCAAACACTTGGGATCTATCCTGATCTGCCTCTTTTCCATAGCGGCTGCATGTTGCTCGATTATCTCCCTGCAAATAAGAACGTGAATAAGTTATATATAGGAAGATCTAATAATTAGCTCTAATACAGGCTCTAACAATTAGCTAATCTCCTTTCTTTGCTATATTGGCGAATTGATTACCTATTTAACGTCACGATATATTGCCCCTTGTAATAATTAATGAGATTCAAGTTCTGTAGAGTCGATATCACGTCCTCCTTCTTGATCGATGTTAATTCGCAGATTTCGCTTATCGTTATCTGCGGTTTGTCATTTTCCATCGTTGGCTTGACGTTCAGCAGGATATCGAGTATCGTATGTGCCCAATAACTTCGATATGAAAGCAGACCTAAATCCGACAACGGTTTCTCAGGAGAACCGGTCTTTCCTTCGAATTTCGATAGCTCGTATGAAAATTCTATCAGGAGTTTCCCGTAACCTCTCCTCTGGTACGGTGGCAGTGTAAGAATGCAAGCTACATTGTGATCCTCCGTTGATTCTTTCTCCTTGGAAAAGTACCCTACTATGTGAAACCCTCTGCTATCGAAGTCTGTCATTACGTAGAATAAAAAGGGGTCCGTGTCGTAATGGAGAGTTTTGTGATCTAGAAATAGCTTCGCTAGTAGGCAGAGATTTTGTGCGTAATTCTTGTTCTTACGTCCGTCGATCTCAAAGAACGATATAGATCCTTTCCTGTATATCTCATTCCCGGGCGGATGACGTAAATTACATTTGACTAAATGCCTTTCTAAGCACTTTCGGCTTTTTCTATATTTCAGGCAGAATTCACAGATATATATACAAGATAAATTCACCATCTCCTGCGGGTATGGACTGAAGTACCATGGTTTTATTCGATGGCGACCTAATTCGATTAGTTCTACGTTTTTCATCCGCGTTATTACATCATCGTTATGATGTGCTACTAAAGAACCAGTAGGTCTCGGACCCGGTGTTTGTGGCGGGCCATCCTGAGAATCCTCGTTCTCTAGGAACGCGGCTTTTCTTTTTCTAGACATTTTCTTTTGTAGAGCAGCTTGGAGAACAGCGGAACCATTAACCGGTTCGCTGCTGACGCTGCTAGGACTAGGAGGCCTACTGGCAGCTTGTTTTTTTGGTGTTGCCGCGCCAGTTCCTGGTGTCGTTCCATCACGACGTGGGTACTGAACTTTTCTTGTATCCAAAGAATCTTCCATAACCCATTCGTCCAATCGTTTATTGACTAAAATTATTGCATACGTTTAAGCAATGACACTGATATACGGAGGATTATTATACACAGCTCAAAACAATTAGGGAATCATTTCTTGAAATTTTTATACTACACAATAGACATTATGTAATATTAGTCAAGATTAAATAATTTTTTCTGCATGTTTTGGTATCTGACTGTTCATTCGGTATAACCTAATTGTTTTGTATATATTTTGTGAAAATATTAAGTGATTTACTTACAATCCACATAGTGAACGTAATAACATTTGACACCTTGTACTTCTTTAACGCTGATTATCTCAGCAAGTGCTGCAAATAGAATAAGAAAAATCTTCATACATCACTATTATAAATCTTGGTTACATTCTAAATACGTATCTCTGTTTATAAAAAGATATTTGTATACGAGTTTGTCATATATAAAATTGTATAATCCAATTATACAAAATACTTTATTTCAAATTTAGAACGACACACATATAAAATACAATAACAGAAAGTCTTGCAATAGGTTTTATAAAATAATTATTACAATGTAATAAAAATCAAATACAGGTAATTATAACCAGAATATCTTGAAAATTATCGAAATATTATTCATGAGAATAATATAAAAATTCAATTATATGTTTTGATCTACATTAAGGTAGTTTATACTCAATTTTTGTTAATGAATCGTAGTACTTTGTGACATGTTACAGTCCAAATCTTCTAGAACACAAAATCACAAGTGCTGGTAGTAAAACGTCATTTGGGTCTAAAATGAATCAACATTCATGTAATTTACTTACGCCAATCATCTGTACCGTGCATTTTAACCGGTAAACGGCAACCTTCAACCAGTGAGTTCTGAAAGTGAGGTTAGAAAGTTACGATATCTGTGATATTCGCACTTTGTGGGTTTTTCCAGATAAACTATTGACGTTGTCACGTTCAGCATATTGTATTACTTACCACTGAATCGCATATTGTTTCACGTTCGTCGTGCTCCTCGATCATTTCACTTAAAAATCGGGGGAACTTGTTACCAAACACAATTTTGTTTTCAAGCGCTCTGAGTACTGACACCAGCGCCGTATAAAGCAAACCACGAGGAGTCTCAAACGGAGAGAGAGGAGAAAGAGTAACGCGCGTTTACAGAAAGAAGTCCAAACCCCACCTACGTTCACTACCGTCAACGAGATACATTCGAAGCCCGACGTTGCACGAATTTGGTTTGATGCAACACGCTAATGCGAAAGAAAGGACTAAACTCACCGAAGCAGGAACACGTAATGTAGACAACCTATCTTGTCCCGAAGCATCAGTATCGTCAAGCAACAACAAACATCTTTCCCCTCTATTTCCCTCGTACGGCGTCCATGTTTCGACACGACGCAATCACCATCGGTTATGAGCGTGGGATAGCATGTTTAATCACACTTGCACGAGTCGACCGATATGCCAAACTGATCGCTCATCACTCGATTCAGTAATCCTAATAGTTGTGCACGCACGGAACTTGAAGACAACAAGTTAAAAGACACAATGAATACAGAGCGGTTGCGATCCGTATTCATTCGAACCGTCGCGAATAACGTGAAACTGCTACGAATTGGCGCGTCACGTGACGTCAATTCAAACAATTTGAACATAGTAATATTCAGCTACTGAACGATTCCCAATATGGCTGTGCGAGAGTTCGTCGAGATATATCGTCCGTCCACTCCGTACTTCCCGAGATTATTGGTCAATGTTTTTTGCGTTTATCACGCGATTAATTATCATTGAATAACCATCGGGAATGGATATATCATGATATGATATATATCGGCAATGAGGAACAAAATATCATTCTATTATGGCGCATGCGACATCTATACGCAATTCCGTTAACTACAGTGCTGTCGGTAATGATAAGTCGTGTGGTAAAAAGTTGGATCACTTACTCGTTTACGTCCTGCAGTCTGGCTTTAGACAAACGTTGAATATTTTTATTGGGGATATACTGACAATCTTTCTCTATATTAATATTTATAATAAAAATCTTTAATTTTTACAAATGTATGAGGATACTCTTAGCCATCTATAAAAATTGATGATCTCCTAGAAGTAAACAGTCGATAATATCAGTGCTCTTCTATTATCTCCTACGTGTTGATAATCACTAGACTTTACCCATATCCAATGCAGATATTAAATCGGCAAAATGATGAGTTAGAAAATTTTCTAACAAGGTTCAACAAATTCGAAAATATGTCTAGGTGACGTTTTTTATACATGTATATATGTGTCATTATATATTTATCAAATGTATTGCTTAAATCAAATATATATTCCTTGAATTCCTTGAAGTTTATACATGAAAATATAAGCATAATTTAAGGCATATGTAATTAATATACTTAAAGAAGAGAGTCTAAAGAGATTTTTTTATTAAAAATCAATCATTGTTTATTAATGATTCACATATTATTAATAATTATATATATTATTTTTTAAACAGGGGGATAATTATGGCACAACATAAAATTAGATGTAATTAATTATAATTAGAAAAACAATTGAGAATTATTGCAATATCTTATTGTTATCGCAATTAGCTGGAATTTATTTTAGCGAAAATTATTGATTGTCGCAGAGAGTGTCGCGAAGTTCCGGCCTAATTTCGACGGGAAACGTCACAATGTAGATCCGTAACGCACCAATATAGAAGGAGAGTGATGGAAACACATAAATATTAAATATGCCGAATGGGTTATCGCGACGGAGTAGCAGTAACGGTGAATGAGACAGCATACGCGACGGTAATTAAATACGAGGAGACTAAACTTAGTAGCGAACGTTGAGCGGGAATACTCGAAAATTAAGTCATGCGATTTAGATCGCGCTACAGCTTCCCATTCTTGAGCGTAGAATTCACTTCGTACGGTATGCATTCTGAAATACATGAACGTAACACACGCGACGTCATACACCCATACATATGCATCCGCGCAATATATTACCGTTATTTGTGCATTAAATCATTATCATTGCGCTTGACAAACCTGCGCGTTACAAACACGAACTATAGCGATTCTCGTCTCAATATCCAGAAACGATAGAAAATGATAATGTTCGTATCTTCGTGTTCTCTGAAGAAACTCGTAACTTAGATACGCGTCGTACGAATAACTCCAAATTCAGAGAATTCTCCGGTTAGATGCATATATAAAAATTTTTAATCGAACCATCGCGTTTCAATTAATCCGTTTGCCAAAGTAACCATGATAACGCAGCGTAATCGTTTCTCATCAAATTTAATTTTATCGGCAACGCTCCTCGCGTGTGCAACTTTGCATATGCATAAAAGTACGCGCAGCTACCGGCGAACGTGGTGTCGGAATGTTTTTCAAGTACCCCGTGGTGCGCGCTTATCTTCTTGAGAGATAACGCCCCGATACCGAAAATACGAGCCGTTCGATCGACCGTGTCGTATCGAAGGCCCACTGCCGTCTCCTGAACGGAACCCCACCCGGTATACACGTCTCTATGCCTATATATCGGCTGTATGTATTCACGTATGTGCACGTGGAGTCTGCGACCTTACACACACACACACACACACACATACATATACATGCCACACACAACACACGTACGCATACATTCACGCGCGTACAAACACAAACACAAACGAGCGCACACATATGTACGCGTACCGGCACACATAAGTGTGCTCGCATCGAGCATATATATAAGGGTTGATAGTGCTCGGGCGAGCGAGTCACCCTTACGTGCAGGGCGTGGCCAGGGTCCACCAATCGGAGGACAGGGAGAATCTCACCGAAGGACCAAATCGAACGAAGTAAAAATTTCAGCGGTCGCGTCAAACGCCGACGCCAAAGGGGATGAGCGCGGTTGATCCGGGCTTACATTTTCCTTACTCACCCCCGTAGCGAATCGCCACACGCCGCGTCGCGTACCCTTCCGTTCGTTTTGTAGCACAATCTTTCACGTGTGAACGTAATGTTGCTCGCGAGCTCGCTTTGTTATTCTTTTCTCTTACGAGCCTCGCGATTTATTTACGAACTCGGATAATTTGATAAATGCAATATTTCGTACGGTTGTCTCTTCGGTGAAAAAGTTATCGGTCGTGTAAGATTTACTTTCTGCAAAGTGCGTATTTTTAATTCATGAAAACGTGTCTAAGATTTGTTGAACGATGAAGGTAATTTGTTGATATTATTTCTACAACAGTTTCACGAAGGCGGGAGAAGGAAAAGGTAAAATGCGATATTTTACGGGAAGTGTGTCGGTAAGGAGACACGAAATGCTCAGTTTGTTCGAAGAAAGAAATTTTATTTTGCCTTGTACTCTGTCTTACGTAGCGATACTTCAACACTACGCCCATATAATTGCACAACAAAGATTCGTATACGGGTTCGGGGAACCCCTCTTCTATCAGTGTTTCCCCGATATCATATACTATTAATCGTGAGCTCGTTTACAAATGAAATATAAGGCAATTACGCGTTCCTTCCCCTCGCGTGTACTTCCGCAGGCGGATTCTCATAAAATCAAATCATTGGAGCGAATCGATTTGACTGCCGGCGCACGACTCGCGACAAGTGACTCGGGGCAAGCCCTTCTCGGGGACAACGCGGAGATTCTTCCGCGTGTTTCCCGCCGCCGAATTTTGGCCGCACAGCCGACGAACTACATATATACATCGTCGGTCGCAAAGAACCGAGTGAAGAGGGACGCGTGGAACAGGCGGGGGGAGGATGTCGGGAGGGAAGACGGAGTGGTAGGGTCTGCGTTTAATAGCCGTAGTGTTACCTCGGAGGCCCTTCGCCATTAAGAATCCCACAAGACCGTCCCGGAGACCTCCCAGGCACCCTTCCACCCCCGATACCCCGGTCGCCCACCCCCGGGTTTCCCCGGGACATATTACACCGCGCCCCGGTAACGCGGATACGATACGTGGCTGTACGTGCCCGCCTATGACTATATATCGCCGGAGAGGGTATACTACGGTACACTAAAATCATTAGGAGCACGTGCGCCTCGCAGCGCGCAGAATCCCGGTCCCTTGCCATTAGAATGCTTAGAGACGCGACGCTGTCCTATCCGGAGATCAATATCAAAACAACGTCGCGTGACCGCCCACAATCGCGACGCCGCGAATCCTTCGGCTCTGCCGGCTCTCGTCTCACGGACAAGACGATCCCGTCAGCGTAAATACTTGCCTCTTCTTCATGTCGAGTGGCTTGATCGATGAGAGGTTTCGGATGCTTGTCGTTGGCAGCCGCCGAATTGTGCCGTGGAAGTCGGGAGAGCGAGAGATGGTTTTCGTTTAAACAAGCAACACCCCGCATCGATATTAGCCGATCTCCCCCTCTTGTCTCCCAAGACATTTCTCGCTATGATCAAAAGCATGAGGAAAGCATGAGGAAAATTTAAGTTCTATTTACAGACATTCCCTTCAGTACTTCATCACGTTCATCACGTGACTTTCGGAAGGAAAGTCCCTCTGTTAGAGGCACTTTCTTAGTAACACTGTATCATGTGCTTTGTTTCCCATTCTCAATAAAACAAAACGCTATTCGATGCTATCCGCGATATATTCGCTTTTCCGTCGAGTAACAACCCCCGTTAACCGCGTCGTCATCTTCGTGTTCTGACCGCGAAACTGAAGGAAAAGAACGCCGCTTACACAATCTTGGTGCATCTACTTTTCTAAATTACGTTGCTCTTCTTCACCGTCTCGGCTCTTGCATATAAGAGGTTGCCTCAAAGGAGAAAGAGCGAGTGAAAACGAGCGAAGGAGGGTGTTAGGAGACGCGCGGAGGAGGACTTTACCGGAGGGAAAGAGACGAGGAAGAGAGAGAGAGAGAGAGAGAGAGAGAGAGGGAGGGAGGGAGGGAGAAAGAGGGACGAAGAAAATAAGCGAGCTGTAGAGAGAGAGAGAGAGAGAGAGAGAGAGCTGGTACTCTCTTCCTCGCGCTGCTTAAAATTCATAAGGCTCTCTGTTTACTTACTAAAGATACGCGGCTTGCCCCCATCGCATCCCAATCCTATGCCCCCCTCCCCTATAGCATGGTGGTCTGCACCCCCGCGTTTTGCCGACGTCACGCGAGACCGTGCTTTATCGCGGAAAATAAAATTATTGGTTGCACTTTTCTCCACGCGGGCGGCGAGAGAGCTCGCGCCGCTCTTTTTGTCGTCGTCGTCGTCGTCGTCGCCGTCGTTCGCGTCGAGAGAATCCTGCTGCGCAAATTTTTCCGCGGCATTTAAACCACAGCAAGCTCCGGACAACGCGGGTTCTCTTTTGCCGGATATTTTCACCAAAGTGAGATGAGCCTTGCGTTGTACGCTCTGTACGAAGGATAGCGAGAACGATCGTAACGTCGACCTAAAAAAAAAAAAAAAGAGCGAAGAAGAGAAAAATAGTATCATCAAGGATGATTAAATAGATAAATCTCGGGGAAATAAAGAGCAAATTTTTGTTCTTTTGGCGAGCTTCATTGTAGGCATAAATTTTATAATATGCTAAAATCCACGATTCTTTTATCGCATTATGTTTGCGTATTAATCGCAATATCGCATAATTTCGAATGATACGTCAGTAAGTCCGCGAGAAGAAACAATCGAGACGTCTTAAGTCCCGCGCATTTTCTATTAGTCCGGGGTATCACATATTTATTAATTTCCACTCTCATCTCGGGCGTATTCCGATCGGCACCCCCGCGAGTTAATTAGCGCGAGAGCGCGATTATGAACGCCGCTTCGATCGACGTCGGCGGCGCGCGTCGTCGGCGGTAAATCAGCTGCTGCCGCGGGCGACCTTGCGCGCAAAGAAGAGGAAAAGTCGTTCAAGGCTGAAGAGAGAGGTCGGCACGGCGTGACTGCGACTTGAACGACTTGGAGAGGTAGGCGGCGGAAACGAGATAGTCGCCTGATTATCTCGGACGAATTTTCTCAACGCTCGCTCGCCGTCGACAACGTCGTTACGCATATACTTCTTCCGGATATGCGCGGGCGCATATACGGCTGTGTAAGTGTGAACGTGTACGTATGTACATGTGCGTGTGCGCGCGTGTGCACGTTCCATCCACACTCACCTTACCGCGCGTTATAATCTCGTTGCTCCCGGCGACGTCGAATAAAGTACTCCCCGGTACTGTCGGTAACGCGAGGCACCAACTATTAACTCATTAGTCGAAGTTCTTCGTATTATCGCATTCTCTTTGAGAGACCGCGCCGGTGTTCCCGTACTTACGGTAAGGTACGGCCGTACCCGCTGGGTGGATTAGATCGAGCGTTTGAGGAAGACGGAAGTGGAAACAGAAAGGGAAAGAGAAAGGCACGCTTGGCGAGAAGAGGACGGCGTACGTGTACGAAGGGGTGGGTGGCGGTGGTGCGCGTTGTGGATGGTAGAGAAGCGGTGACGCCGTGGGCTCACGTGGGTGAGATGGGGAGAGAGCGTTGGGGCCGATGGGAGGACGGAGGGTGGGCGAGATGGGCGATGTGGGTGGTCGGTGGCAGAACGTATAGGTGGCGGTAAGGGTTGGCGTAGCATGGTAAGGATGGTGGCAGCATCGTGGAAGAGCTGGCGGGAGAGCGCGGCGGAGGGTGGTTGGCCGGAGAAAGGGTAGCGGGCGAGCGCGAGGGTGGTTGCACGCCCGGCATTGTTTCGAACAGGCGTGTACACGTACATACATCTATTTGGCACATAGGTAAAGCATCTTAGAGACCGCGTAGAAGGGAACTGCTGCGCTACGGCAGCGGCAGCGGCAGCGGCAGCAGTAGCAGTAGCAGCAGCAGCAGCAGCAGCAGCAGCAGCATCGTAGTTGGGCTGAGGCAAGGGTTGAGGGTGACAGGGGGTGGCGTTGGGCGCGAGGGCTAGAAAGGGAGACGACGTGGTATAGAGAAGCAGAAGCAGAAGCAGAAGCAGTGGCAGCGGCAGCGGCGGTGGCAACAGCCAGCCAGCCAGCCAGCCAGCCAGCCATCTTGCCACAAACTTGACTCGACCAATCAGCGTCGAGGCTGTGGTCACCGTTGTACCTTCGGCCTCTTTGCCTCCCACGTCCCTCAGCTTTCCACCGGCTTCAATTCCCTCCGTCCCTCTCGCGGTGTGGCTCTTCCTCGCTACTCGCTCCTCGGGTCTTTTCTTCCTCGTAGGTCTGCAGCAGCCCCGTAGCGGAGCACCTGCCAGCCAACCCTTTAATTCTAATCAATTTACTCTTGCGCGAGATCCCAACCCCTCGCGAGCGTATCCTCGTGAGCGCGACCGAACCTCAAGACCTCACCCCCGCTACCCCCGTTACCCTTGCTCGCGCTGATGCCTCGCCATCCCTCCCCCTTCTCCACCTGCCCCCGACTGTTACTCCAGTCGAACGACCCTGCTACATCCGATAACGGAACGCCGTTCGACCGGCCGGGACTCTCCCGGTAACTGGCTAAATAATTAGCGCGAGGAGATTAATCGCCGGGAGTTAAGTCGAGGCTGCGTTAACGACCCTCCTGTGACCGGCACCTGGGGCTACAAGCAGGACAGTTTCGCAGGACTCAATTCTCAAACTTTGGGTCTTGGCTTCTTGTCATTTGGGAACGTATAATAGACACTGTACAGCTAGACTAGGTCTAGAAGTCATGCGCGAATCGCTTCCCACGCAAGTATTTCTTCCTGCATTCTCAGCAATGTATTTCACTCCCGAGATTTATTGATTCCTGCATCTATTCCTCGCGAAATAAACAAAAATACATTGATAAATGACACACACATATATATATATATATATCATTATTCGGTATAGCATAATATTCGGCACACGGGCGGGCTCTTCCGCGCGTAGTTTATGAGCAAAAATGACTGGCGAACTTGGTACTAGGACGCAAAGGGTTAATGATGTACGTAAGTTAGAGTAGCATATATGGGTGGTATGAATAATTCGATCGATCCCGATCCCAACGCGATGGCTGAAGTTTACGCGTGCTACGTTTGCAGGAGTTCGGCGGTGCTTGCATAATTTAGTTAATGGCTCGTAGACTAATGGTTAAAGTCCATGTTTAAGCGTCGTACCAAGAACCCTTCCCCCCCTAAGAGTCCGCCTCGGGATTCCGTATAGATGCCTCCTCGTGTTCCAATTTATGGCGCTGCATTACGCCACTTTCTGGCCGATGGCGCGTCCCACAAAACTTCGATCTAAGCGAATAACTTCCAAGGCTTCAGCAACATTCATTTCTACATATTTGACAGCAATTCGACTCGATTATGATTGGACTTAGAAACGGGGAAGTTTTCAAAATTGAAGAAGGGACATTCACCGAGGGAAGGAGACACGACGCCCGAGAAAGATTACGACGATGTTATATGTAATCATCGTCGATTGGCTGGACAAACCGACCGAAGCGAAACGAAAATACACGCAAGTCAGCCATTCTCGTTAATCGCAACATTATCGGAATGGCGAATAAATCTGTTTCGCGAGCGAAACGAACGCGCCGTGCAACGTGTCGTTCGCGGGAGAGAAAGTGCAAAACTATATTTCCTTTAACGCCGCCGATATATCGATCGTATTGTACGACCGCGGCGCACCGGTGATAAAGCTGTCTCAAATAAATCGAGAACGTCGGCCTGATTACACATCGTTCTGCGGGACTGGCAGAGAGTAAGCGCGGCTTAACGACGGATCCGATCCGCGGGAGCGGCGCAATCGTCCTATCCGATCACTTTCCTTTTTCTTCTTATATGCTGACGCGTATTCGCGATGCCTGATCGAGTGGCGGGGATTCCGGCCGACGGTGAAGGAATAGGACGAAGAAGGGGGCGGTGGGAGGGAAAGGGGGCACGATTTATTTATGTCGGTGATTGGAAGAACCGGGGAGCCAAGGGTTTCCTTCGCATTAATACCGAAGGGTCGCGGGGTGGTTTCCGCTCTTATGATTCCGATACGACGCGTATCGAGCCGCTTCGAATCGTGCGAATTCGCGAGGAGGAGCGATTTTCGAGCTTCTTCGGGCTCGCTGAAAATCGCTTAATGTTCGCGTCCCTGCGCTGGGAAGAGGAGTTTAGCGAGCTTGTAGATAATAAGATGCACGTTGTTCTTTATGCGTAATAAAGAAGTGCGCACGAGCGGCTATATGCGCCATTTGCATAAACGCCGTGTTACAGTTTGAGCGTCAGCCAACGTTTGAATTCTCGCTTTGTAATCCTGTTTGGTGACCTGGGAGGCGAATGTCTTGAACAGAGCAGAGGAACATGAACCTGTCGGCATTTCTCAAACTCGTTATAATGAGCGACGCGTGCACGTGAAACAAGTTTATTACCCTTTAAGAGTTTCTAAGCAGCCCCGACACCCCGAGGAGAGGTTGCTCGAGGTCTTAAGTTCTTGACACTTTAACCTGTCGAGAAAAAGTATCTTAATTTTCTTCCGGAATTCGCCCAACTTGGAGTTTCTCGTCTCTGTTCGTGCCAGACTACACCCGCTAAAAAATGTCATCGCGTACGCCGATCGGATCGCGGATCGACAACTGTTTATTTAGAAAAGTATCTCTTGCCGAGAAAACTTGCAAAGTTAAACATTTCAAATGATCAAGCACTCAATAAAAGCGAACAATGACGTGTGTACTTAATGATATGCTCTTTTGAGCTATCCACTGTCGCGAAGGAATTAATTATTCTCGCGATAAAGCGATGCAATGGTCCTCGAGATTATGCTCGACCGATCCGTGAAAATTACATTAATCGCATGAGATTAATAACGAATGGGAAATCGATCGCGAACAAGAATATCTAATTAACGCTCGAGATAATTATACCACAGACACGCTGGTTCCCTAACATTAACGGTCCTCAACATCGGCCGTCTGCCATCAGAAATAACTCAAGTTCAACAACGCGTTCTATACTGACGATCGTATTCGCGCGCCGATCGCTTGTCGTGTCGGCTAATTGGTCTCATCTCGTTGGGTAGGGAATGAAACAAAAACGAAGAGAATGTGTATATATGTGTGTGTGTGTGTGTGTGTGTGTGTGTGTGTGTGTGTGTGTGTGTGCAAGAGAGAGAGAGACACGCGGGCAAGGATACGCGCGAGTTGATAAAGCAGCGCGAGCACGCTCTTAATTCGCGCAAAACTACTTAATAAAGCAAATGAATGCGTGGCTCTTTTGACTGTTTGACGGAGCAAAACGCGAACGGGGGAGTCGCGGTTAATTCTGAAGAGCGACGGGAGTTGGCAACGGGGATGCGGAGGATAGAGCGAGAGAAAAAAGAGTAAAAACGTGGACAGGCGTGCGCGGGAGGGGCGGTCGATCTTTTTCTCGAGGGTGGAATCTCACCGACGTGCGCGACACAACGATAACGACGACGACGCTGACGACGCCGACGACGACGACGACGCCGACGACGACGACGACGACGACGACGACGGGTCGAGTGGTTTTCAAGCTAATAAAAAAATTACCCCGTCGCATGAAACCCGACGACGTATAAAACGTCGCTGAGTACGACTCACCCCCGTCGCCGCCCCCGTCGCTGCCGCCGCTGTAGCTGCTGCTGCTGCTGCTGCCGCCGCGCCGCTAGCTCGACCATCCCCGCGCGAAAAAGGGGAGAAATGCATGGAGTCGACACCCTTTCGGTCTGCTTTTATTTATTTAGGCGAGGAGTTAGACTGCTTTCATTTATTTAGACTACCTATTTCGCTCCTTGGCGTAGGAATATTTTCCAGAGGGACACGAGAAACCAAATTGTGAGTGAATTAATTTTCATTTATTAACGAAAGATTGCTCGCGCGAGGGAGATTTGTGGTTACATTTTAATGCATTGGAAATTCTCTTTCTCTCTTTCATCAATGACAATTTCATGTTATCGACAACAATGTATATTTTAATAGTATCACGGAATAATAAGTTCAGTGAAATTAATTCCCGGAAAATCGACGGTATTTGTTGTAATCCTTGAGATTTATGCTGTTGTTTCGTTATAACGTCATTCGACGATACGAAGATCTATGCCTTCATATGAATCAGTAAGATTGATTGTAAAATTGATTTTCTGAGATTACTCGGAAGATATGTCCATGATTTACTGAAGCAAGAAGAAGAAGGTGTGCCAAACGTCGAATGCATTTGCCGGGTATTAATCAGCGAAGTGAACTCTCTGGAAAAGAAACACGAACAACCAAGATTTGTATGTAACGGAAGGTCAATATTCGAATCTTTTTCCTCTCCACTGATCTGACCGTTACGTTGGCAATAGTGCCAAGCGGGATGCAGTAAGGCGACTGACATTTTACATTTACCTACGTAGACAATATTGAAATTCCCGTAGTAGAAACATTTGTACGTTGAAATGTCTGCAGTAAAAAGTTGCGGTATCTCGCGACACTTTAACTCGACACTCTCCTTGTTTTAATTTGCTCAACTTTGTCAAATCCGGCTAATTCAATGTTCTTGATATAAATCAAATTAATAAAGGCTAGTCCGATTCCTCAAGTTTGTATACTTGAATTTCGAATTAAAGTCGCCTGCCGCACGAAACTTTCATACAAGTCCACGAAGAATTCTAGAGTTCAGTTCGCGTAAGTCTCGCGTTTGCTCACGATTCTGACCGGAAAGGGAAACGCGGAGGAACCTCGTTAAGTTGCCGGGTTGTTAGAAAACTTGTTGGCACTGTTAGAAAGTGCACGAATAGAAGAAGGACCAGCCGCGTGAGCGAGCAACATTCTAAGCCGTGCTTTTTCGCTCGGATACGGTCTCTAGGTACACTCCGGTCGCTAATTAAAAGCGGCCCGCGTGTCCTTGCGAGTCGCGCTTACGAAAAATGAAGGAAAGAAAGAAGGAAAATGTTCTCAATTGTGCTCACCCTCCTCTTCTCATGGCAGCCTGCGCAGCACGTTCTTCATTTTCCTTCCTCGTCATCTTTCTCCTTCTTACCTTCTTTCCTCGTCGCTTCTTCCTTCGCGCGTGTTCTCCCTCTCTCTCTCTCTCTCTCTCTGCGTCTTCCTCTTTTTCCTACCCGATATTTTCGCGCTCCGCTCATCTCCGTCTTTCCATCGTCCCGTTCAGATATCCCGCTCCCTCTCGTCTCCCCCACCTCTCCTGACACGACACTCTCTGGTAGACCGGCTTAATTATCGTCCAAGTGTTCTTTAAAGAGCGAATTACACGCTCGATGTTTACCACGAGCTTTTCACTCTCGTCATGTCTTCTTCCGTTCGCGCAGCTTTCTTTTCTCTACGTTCGTCTTTGCCGCGGTTCCTTTTCCTGACGCACTCTGAGGGTGAAAGAGACAGCGAGCGAAGAAACGACGTGGGCTGTTTACTAACGGCATTTCTTCGGCGCCCTGCGAAGCTACTTCTTTCACGCTCGTAACTTTTTATCACATTTGCGCCCCGTAACGGATTTAGTCGGTCGCATTATTTCTGCGACTTCCGGTCGCGTTTTCTCACGCGCGCTCGCATCGAATCGAAGAAACGAGGTCGGTTTTATAAATATCGTCCCCCGTTTTATTTGTCTCTCGTGCAGCGCGATCGTCGTAGAATTTGCGGCTGTTAACTTCAATGACAAAAATTTTAATCCATTTTTAAAGCATCAATAGCTTTCAAGTTACGATATATGTTTATAATGAGTCAACATCTGGATGCTTATTAAATAACAAAATTTTATTATTTTCTTAAAATTTTTGGAGTTTTCTTTTTCTTAAAAGGATTTCGCGGTATTCTGCAAGTTTTTTTCCGGTGAATATTTCCTCTATTTTTTTTTTATACTTTTTGGACTTGTTTCTTTTAAAGCTGTATTTTTTCTTTACATATTTATATGGATATTTTATAGATATTTGCACTTTAAATTTAGCCCACTTTTCTTCAGTTCTTGCGTATTTTATGTGAATTGAAGGGAGAAAAAACCAAAGAAGAAACAGAGACTTCTTCGAATTGCACGTAGGAAACTGCAAGAATAGCGATTTGTATCGGAAAAAGAATTTTCTTAGTAAGTTAAGAAAGACAGTTCACCCCAGAGAGGATTTTATTATTTTCTTTTTTTTTTAGAGCAGCTATTTCACGTTGAAGAATACAGCAAAAGGGACCGGGAGAAACTATCCTGCTTTTGCAGAAATCCAATATTTTTACACCGACGACAAATTGTCGCAGTTGCGTTTTTTACATTTTGGCATTAGCATGGAGAATTCAATTACTATCTTGCAAAGCTCTACTATATGACTACCAGTTCCTTCCATTTGCTAATACGTAGGGATCGAAATGAAAGAATTTTTCCAACGCGCTGATCGATTCACGATAAACAAACAATTTGCTACAAAACTTCTTTCATCCAATTTTTCGCTTTCTTTTAATCCAATCTTCTATTACACCGTAAAACAATATCGACCGACGCGCTTTGCGATATCAACACGATGTTGATGCACTCTTCTCTTCCATATCTTCTTCCCTGTCTTTTTCTCTGGCTTCGCGATCGCTGTGGAAGAAAGGTGCGCGGGAAGGCAGCAGCGTAAAGCGTGGCTGGGTAAAAAAATCGAGGCTCATTACCGCTCGTTTCAAGCTACGAGGCGGGAAAATGCGGGCGTCTCGAGGTACTTAAACGTCGCGTTTTCTATGCTCAGAACGCAGTGACGCAAGGCAAGTTGCGCTTTCATCTTAAGCTCAATTCAAAATATAAGAGAGTCGAATCCGCGATGTTCATTCTTTACGCATAATAGTTCGCGAAAAAGTTCACGTTACTTACTTTGTCGTAGCGAAATGCATTTTCCACTCGTGTTTTTCTATAGGATTAAATGAGATCCACCATACAACAGGCAACAGCACTTTTTTTCGAGAGTTTATAAATAAATAATGAACGTCAGTTTTAAAAAGTGAATATAATTTTCATATTCATGGCGACATTGAAAAGTTCAAGTTATATTTCAATGTTCAAGGAATGTTGCAGTATGTTCCATGCAAAATTTATCAATATACGAAATACGAATGTACAAAAATGATGAGGAAAATTGTACTTATATCGTTTCCTTTTTAAACGAATTTAAACGACAACGTCAGAAGTTGATTAGGTATACAAACGGGGATACGAGACGATCGCGGAAACGTCGAAGCTTTACGCGTACATTAAAAGTACTCATATCCCCGATACTCGTCGCAATCGACAGGCGAAAACCTCGTTCTCGCCGACTTCCGGCGGCGTATTTCCACTGTGCCTCGCTTCGCGATATCTCTCCGCCTCAAAGATAAAGCGGTTGCTGTGCCGAGATCAGGCGAGCTTTCAACCCCCGGCAGCGACGGGGACGAGTCAGCCCCCGGGTCCTCGGTGTTTTCTCTCCCTCTCTCTCTCCCTCTCTCTCTCTCTCTCTCTCTCTCTCTCTCTCTCTCTCTCTCGTCCTCCCCCATTCGATTTTCCACCATTTCCCGATCGTCCGTTTCCCCCTCGTCTCGTCCATTTCCATCAGTCTCCAGTGACGTTTATACTTTCGAGAACGGACCCGGGGGCTGTACAGGGCCGAGTTAAGGGGGTGGTCGTGATCGAGTGGGTGCTAGGGACGGGGGCGAGAAAGGACGCGGTAGAAATAGGGAGAAGGAGGAGATGGAGGAGGATGAGGATAAGGAGAAGGAGGAGGCGGCAAGGAGAACGGAGTAGAGGAAGGAGGAGAAGTAAAAAGGGGGAGTACGAGAAAAGGGGGTGGTAACGGCCACCATCGGTCGGGGGCGAAGCAACCCTCGAGAAGGGTCTCCCTCTGATATATTGCCTCACCCGCAACCCTCACGCGCCCTAAACCATCCCTTATAGCCGCCATCTTGAAGGACTCCCCTTACCTGCTCTGTTTCTCTCTCTGTCTCTCCCCCTCTCACTCTCTCTGTCGCACTCACCCACCCATTCCCCTCCCTCTCATCCCCGGACTGCGGCCTGCACTCACCCGCCCACCTACGATCGAAAATCCCGTTAGACTTATACGGGCTTAGCCCGTCCATTTTGACGACGGGCTGCGTGCCACCCTTCGCCAGCCACCCTTCGGCTCTTACGGAATTCCGTAGGGCTTTTTTTCCTCTCGCTGCCAAAGCATCCGCCGCTGTTTTCCAAATACCACCGGATGTTTCGTGGGGTTACAGCGGGGCTGTACAGGGTTTTCTTTTGGCGAGGGTGCAACCGTTCGATGAAGTGGCATTCTCAATTAAAGAACGGTGATTTGTCGCGTTAATCGGCGATATTAGCGACTCGCGAACGGCAGACTTGGAAGTTTTTCTTCGGTTCTTCGCCGATTTTACGTCAGATAAATACACACGTTGACAATCGATACTGTTAGAAATATTTTATCAATGCGACCATATTACGAGTACTATTTGCGAGCTCATTAAGATTATTGTTGCGCGTCACCCTTTTGTAGTAATACTATATTCTTATTATCTAAGACTGCCGGCTATAATCTCGAGTTATTATAATTTCAGTGAAAACGTGATTCTTAGACCTTGCGGCGGATTAGCAGGAAGTTTATCGCCCTACTTTAACTTGACTCCGTTTAATGTTAATCTAAAACAGTCTCAGTGTTACCTCACGTATTCGTTATCGTCCTTCGGCCTGGCGTCGCTTTTTAGCTGCGCGCCAAACGCACTGCCGTTACTCACCGGTATATCTACGAGCAGTACGAATATGTTTCACAGTCAATGTACACGAGCTTCATTTTGATTGCATGCGAGGGGACCACCCCGATTCACCCCTTCGCCCATCGCCGCGAGGATTCATGGGCTCTCGCGCGCGGAATGGGTGGGTATTTCCGGTTTATTCCCGGAATTCCGCTGCTGAGGGGTGGCTGCGCCGGAGGCACCCATGAGGAATCCCTCCTGTGACCGGGGTCCATTCGGTGGCTGCGCGAAGAAGGGCGAACTGCATTTTTCGGAGGCCTCGCGTGCTCGCGGCGAAAGTCTCACCCTGCCGTGCCCTGCCCTGTTGGTGGCACTTATAAAAAGGGGTGCACTTCGCATTCTGGTACATTGTCGTGGGATTTGATTATGCAAAGCAGCGGTGCCTCCTCCTTACCCCGTCCCCTCCACTTTTCCTCTCGATACGCTTTCCCGCATTCTTATTTCGCGCGTGCGTTTATGTCGCTTGATAACTTCGCAAGTACCGGCTCTCCGCCTGCCGATTTTCAATTTCTCGAGTTCCCCTAACAACGCGACTCGAGTAACTTGAATTTAAGAGCACTTTACGTAAACGCGCGCTCTTGGTATCAAGAAAGATTCTTTCCCTTTGATTTTAATAATGAAAAAGTCCCTGCGTGTCCCAATTTTCGTGCACGCAAATGGAAATTATTCCCATTCGTGTGTACCGGCGCGATTTCTTGTCTGTCTAATTAATTATCAATTAGTACGCAAGTAAATAAATAATTATGTTTGGTGAAACTCATTTGGAATAATAATCTCGCTCCTTCGTCGGTCTCGTTACAGCGACGGACAAAAAAACTCACTCTTTTCCGCGACATTTGCAGCTCGAAACAGCGACGCGGTAAACATCCGCCGTCGTTTTAAAAGCATGGCAACACACTCCATCGAGGCAAGTTCTCTTCGCAATCATAAATCTTCCCGGGCTCGCGACGAGGTACTAAACAAAGCGCTCTTCCGACGTCATATTATTCAGGAGTAACGACCGGCGCTTCAAAGTACCGTGCGACCGCCGCAGAGATTTCATCTTTCGATGCCTCTTCGTCCTCTTCTTCTTCTTCTTCTTCTTCTTCTTCCTCCTCCTCCTCCTCCTCCTCCTCCTCCTCCTCCTTCTCCTCCTCCTTCTTCACGCTCATTCGTTCAAACACCGTTCCGGTCCGGCCGGAAATGGACTTCCCTCTCTCGCGCTCGGTCATTACTTCCGGCAAGACGAAGAACGATTTCCATAACGGCATCAACGTCTGCGCAAGAATATTCCGGTAAAAACTCATGCAGAACCGCTAAAACGAAATTCTGGAAAATTTCCTACTCGAGAAATGAAAAAGAAAATCGACCGTGTTAATGACGGTAGCGCAGCTAACCTTTGATATCGTATAATATCACACACAAAAATCGTTATTTTCCTCAAGTTATCGCCGTGTTCGCGGCGCTATCAGAAGTACCGTTTCGTTTTCCCGCCTCGCCTTTCTCATCTCGTCGCAACGCAAAATCGATCGAATCCCTCGGAGGCAACCGGTAAGCCTCGGGCTTAGGTACCTGGGTACGTCACTGGATTTGAATACCGTCGTTTCTCGATTGTTGCGGATAGCGCGCTATCCGAGACCGCGGGCGAGCGAATGGAAAGTAAAAAGAAAAGAAAAGTGGATAAAGCTCAAGAGAGACAGGAGAGTGCTAGAAAGGCGCGGGAGATAGAATGTCCGTAATTGAAGACTCACCGCGCGAGAAGGGCTGTGAGGGCCACACACCGTGAAAAATTATTTTTACGTCGCGAAAGAGGCAGAAAGAGACAAATGGAACCGCAGAGTGTCACTCGTAAAATCACTTATAAATATATTCATGATATGCGCAAACTAAAATCGCGCAAAATTTCGTCTCTACTCATCATGACGCGATATCGTAAAGTTTTCCGTTGTCGCTTTGTCGAGCTTTCTGCAAGCGCATAACGGTAAATACCAACGGCATTTGTGCATTGTGAGTCCAATTCGCGGGCTTACAGTCCCCCGGTTGTTTTCGGCCGGGATCCAGGTAAGCCATGGCAATGTCGATGGATTTGAATACTGTCGATTTTCGATTGTTGCGGATCCGACGCATGGTGCCGAGGAAGAGAGAGAGAGAGAGAGAGAGAGAGAGAGAGAGAGAGAGAGAGAGAGAGAGAGAAAGAGGAAAAAAAACACGTGCCTGGCAAATGAGGAAAACGAAGGGAGCGAGCTCGGGCGAGGAAGCGGGAAAAAGATAGAAAGAGAAACCGAGAAAGCCGGCAACGAGAGAATGGAAAAGGCGATGTATATAATTTGGGTCCCCGATGGCAGCTGCGTGGGTCCCGATATGCAAAAAAGGGGTTGCCGCACGGAATTAGAATATCCTCGCGGTCTCATTTGAATTTCAATCTCGGTGGCGCAGCGCGGACACTTTTCGGCGCGGTGCTTTCACCCCTTGGGGGCCCTCGGGTCCGCGGGGTTATCTGCCTACCTAGGACGTCCTCAGGTAAGAAGTGGAAAGGGTTGCGCCGGCTCGCACGCGCGCGCGCGCGCGCCAGCGGGGCGAGGTGGTGGAGAAAGGAGAGCGCGAGAGAAGCCCCCGTATGCCCTATTAAAAATCAGGCGCGCCTACCTGGCGCGGAAGTACCGGGTTTACCACGACGAGCGAACGCGGACGCACCTCATTAGAGTCGCGCTAAACGTTCAATCCGGCGGGGAATTCCTCCTCGTGTCGCCCGGTCGGATAACCGACGGATTCCCCGGCTGTGTTCCCGACACGCAATTCACGCGTCAGGATTCGTCGTTCCGTCGCGGCAAAATTATCGATCCCTGTCGGCGGCCAGTGGCGCGATCGAATCGCTCGAAACTCACTCGCTCTTGATCTCATGACGTTTCAACAACTGCGCGATGCTCGCGCCGGCTCGAGCGATCTCTCATTGCGCAATCACAGACGCGATCACAGGCGCGGCTGGCTGCAGCGTCGTGTTCCATGGAATTTTTGAACGGGTTCATTTTTTCCCACGTATCTCTCTCTCTCTCCCTCTCTCTCTCTCTCTCTCTCTCTCTCTTTTCCTCGGAGAGCGCATGTGTGCTGCGCGAGAAATGTACAGAACTGCTCTTGTTCTTCCTTCTTGCCTGTCTTCGAGATTTTTCAAAAGACTGCGCTGCCTACGTGCAGAACGCGGGCTCATTACCTGTCGAGTTATACGAGCTATACTTGCGCGAGTTACAGTCCCACTCACTTCGCGCCCTTTATCTTCATCGGTTAGCGAGCATCAGTGCGCGGGCACGAACTTCGCGGCTGCGATATTTTATACAAATCTGCGAGAAGCGACGGATGCAGCGCGCGTCGCATCGCGTCGCGTCGCGTCGCGCGAGACCGCCGCGCAGAGATCACCGCGCGAACTCTGTGCATCCGAAACAATTTTGATTTCACGGAACGCTTCCGGATCGCGCGATCTGCCTCGTTGTAGCCGCTTCTGCAGGATGCTCGGGGAGACCTGCGTCGCACATCGGCGGGTGCTGGGGGGGAAACGAGGTCGCGTGGTGGATCCCCGTCGTCGAGTGCCTACATCAAAAGTTTACGGCGCTCTGTAACGGACGAGCGTGCACCATCACCGGTGCATTTTGTTATCCATATCTCGCAGCATGCACGCGCAACCAGACGGAAGGGGAAGGGCAACGGGGTTCTCGCCGGAGGGCGAAACGGGGAGAAAAAGAGAGGATGAGACCGGAGTAAGATGGGAAGCCATAGCCTCGGGCCTTTCCTTCTGTGCGCGGAGGGCGTTCTATACGTACTTCCAAGGTGTACAGTCGGTGGTAAAGTGTACGTCGCTCCCGTGCAAAGTCATCCCCGTCGCTGTTGTTTACGTCGATACGATCGGACGAGTTCGATCGGACCGCTAAACTCGGGGCAAATTAAGCGGGATAACTACCGCCGGAGAGGGAAAGACGTCAGAGAGCTAATTTCGCGAGTATCAGTGAGTAACGACATCTTGTAATGCTTCATCGTATAATTCTTCACAGCCTCGTCGTCGTAAAAAGTAGTCGCATCCCGGCAAAATTAAGCCGAGAACGACGATTATATGTCGGCGCTTCGAAGACGGCGTTCGCGCAGAGTGTAAAACGAGTTTGAAAAAGGAAAATGCATCGCCATGATATTAATTATTGGTATATCACATGATATACACTATGAAACATTCGCGTATGTTTGTTGCAATTGCATTATCCACCCTGCGAGCGATAAAGAACGCTCGCGGAAGACTCAATTTGAAGATGCGCGGATTGACAGGCGGGCGACGTTTCGTCCATATCCAAAACCGTCGCGTCGCGTAAAACCGACGACTTCGATTGGTCGGTCTGGTTGGGGGCCGAGTTCGAGAAGTACCGCGATACGCGTGCATATAACGTGCGTATACGCACATAACGCGCGAGGGATGCGCGAGACGATGAAAGAACTCGGGGTGGAGGCGGCAGGTACTTTCATCGTATTTTGGCCTCCGGTTTTTCTCGCCGTTCGAAAAATTGTTGAGCGTGTGTGCGAGTGCATTTGTATGTTCGCGCCGCGAGCTCGGCTAATTCAACGCACGGGCTCTATTGGTAGATATTAAACGAGATTTTGCACTTTGCAGACGCATTTTGCGCTGTCGCGGCAGGGATTTCGCCCTGAGACGTGTGCCCATCGCTGGCCCTTCGCTGCGCGTTCGCGTTCGCGTTCGCGTTCATGTGAGCGTACAAAGCGCGGCTCCGTACCGATCGGCCGTGTTTCTCGGTAATTTCTTCGCGACGTCAACTCGCGCGCGATTTGCCTTCTTCAACCTTAATTCGTAAAATCCTCCGAAGACTCGCTTCCAGATCCTTTCCATGAATATTCAGCAATATAACCGAAAGCGCATTAGCATCCCAATGCGTTGCAGCAACATACCTCTTTTCAAGCTAACCTATCTCTTTCGCTACCCACGATCGGAGAAAGACTAACGAGACATTTAAACAGCCGCTCCGAACTTATACTTCGCGTTTAACAGACACGGATAATTTCGCGCGCGGGAATTAAGGTCAAGACTGGAGTTGCTTCCTTTTTTTCTCGGCCGAGAACTCTGTCGGGTCGTCGTCCTCGTCGTCATTGTGGCAACTACCTACAAGAAGAACACCGACGAACACGTGTCTCCGTTGCGACGTCCAACCGTTACCGCGCCCGTCGTTACTCCAAATTCCACTTCGTAAGGGGCGAGGCAAGGCGAGGGGCAGGGGCGAAAGGGCAGGGGTGAAATTTCTCTTCGCCCTCGGCCCGGATTCTTGGCGGTAACTGTACGACGCAGCGACGTCGAGTCCGTCAAGTAACTCGCTCGTGAAGCTTTCCTTGCTCTCGCCCCCGGTGCTCTCGTGTGTGGACCGCGAGTTTACCGTCGACGAGGACGGCGACATCGACGACGTCGCTCGTGCAATGGGAAACTTTAGTCCGGATGCGCTCCGGTCCTCGTTCGCGGCTGCACGTCGCGAGCATTCCCGTGGCTGCACGCCTGGAAAGTTTTGCCGTGTACCCCCCTGCGAACCACCACCGCTTCACCCCCTTCGCTCCACGGAGACCGCCCTTATCCCCGGCCTCTCCCGTTGCCCCGGGGATTTTGGTTAGAATATTGAATCTTGCAGAGTGGAGGCGCTGTAACGAGAGCACGAACGCCACAACCCGGACAACGTCGTCGTGCCCCGGTCGACCGGGGCACCGTCGCTGAATAAAATCATCCGCTATCACGCAGGTGCGTGGCGAGGAAAGAAGTAGCGCGCGGCTTTATTCGCTCCTCTGCACTCCGCCAATTTATTCCGTACGTGAACAGTTGGAGAGCTTATTTTCGTGGCAAATTCATATTCGTACGCGAAATTTTCCAAGTGCCGCGAAGCTTTCTACACTTTCCGCGACGACACATCTGTTTTGTAAAAGTACGATTTTCAGACGATTTGAAGATAAATTCCGACCTGAGGATAAATTAAATTAAATGACTGTCGCGGATTTCTGTTTCCAGCCTGCGAATTCGGAGAGAGATCCGTGATTACGTCGACACGATTATCAATACGATAACAAGCTGTGCACCGCGATCGTGAATTTTTATCTTTAATCCGGAACAGTCGGTTCGTTCGGTTCGTCGTGTTAACTTTAGCGTTTCCATAGTCATAGACGCTGTAATGGCTTACATCGTATTCGCCGTGAGCGCGCTTCGTGCAGCAGCGGTTACGAAAAGTTAATATTCTCTCGTGAAGTTTAAAAGAAGAGGCTGATATTCATTCATGACGCGCCGACTGAGAGCAAGCTCTGTTTTGTACAAATGCTACTTTGTATTTGCAGAAACATGCAAATTTTATTTCGTACACACGCTCACACGGCTAAAACGCGTTTAGTCGAGGATATGAAGAAAACAAAGCGCGATGATCTATTGACCAATCGCCGATTGACAAAATCATATCGCACATGATGACGCGAGGATTGCGCGATTAACGCGAACGCACCGGGAAAGCGAATTCCCTTTTAATTGGCGAACGCGGCGAAGGAGGTAGAATCCGTGTGGCGACTCATGATATACGAGGGTCAGGCCATGTTTCCGCCTGTTTTGACCACCGAAGGGGCTCGAGGCCGAGCTGCACGCCCAGGGTCAAGGGATGACCCGACGCGGGGCACCCCGGTCGCGCCCCGAGATTTCGCGCGAAAGGATTTAGCAGCACGCGCCCGTCCCATTTCGCCGACCTGGCTCGAAGCGGGCCAGAGCAGGCTCGAGCATCGCGCGCCGCTCAACGTCGCGTCGCTCACCGGTCAGAAAAGTCCAAATTATCGGAGTGTCCGCCGGCTGTAGGGCGCGCCCCAGGTATGCGGTCGGGACAATCGGAGGACGACGCGGACGGTCGACACGCAGGTATCTGTCTCGGTCATCGCGAAACGTACGTTTTCAACGATCTTGTAGGGAATAGCGGCGTCGAGTACGTGAACGGACGGGCACCTGCGTCATTCTCGACGAAACTGGATCGGCCGCGCGGATGCTTTTCAAAGCGCGGCACGTGGAGAACCGTTGATCGCGGTCGGCAGAGGTTGCCCTTTTCCAAAACGTGGATCGGCCCCGTTGCGTGTTCCGCATAATTTTTTCGAGCTAATGTATCTTACTCGCGACCATTCGCGCCCTGCGCGTGCGATACGGGGACGAGGAAGCACCGGCTCCTTCGGCGAAGATGAGCGAGGTCTCTTCGCGCGTTCTTCCCATTCCCGTTTATTCGACGTGAAGTTCAAGGATACTCTTCTCGTTGCAATAATATTTCGTCATTTCTGCCGTCGCAGACGACCGGCTCGCGGCATTTCTCCGCATACGCGGGAGACAACCGACGATAATACAATAAAACGGCCGAGTAGACGCGTTCCACACGCTCAAACGAGCATGCGCGCACACACGCTCGTGGCTCACACATAAAAATATATCGATAGCCGGCTATATCGACGGCAAAATAAGGGATCGCCGTGGGAGGGTGGCTACACGAGGGATGCCTCGCGAAGCCATAGACGTTCGGCTCCATCCATCCGCCTCCCCCTCCCCCCTTACCCGTCCTCCGCTTTCCCGGTCGCCAGCCCTCGATATTAAAAATTTCAATATCCTAGCCCCAGGGGTGGAAAACACATAATGTATTCAGGTGACGTCCCGGCCATTCTATCGGCGAGAAAAACGTACAGTTTTCGAGGAATCGAACTCACCCTCTCCGTCTCTCTCTCCCCCGCCCCTTTCTCTCTCATATACACACTCCTTCTCTTTCTCTCCTTCTCTCTCTTTCTCTCTAGTCGCTCGGCAAGCTTCGGCATCGGCATCGCCACCACCATCACCACCACCACCGCCGCCGCCGCCGCCGCCGCCGCCGCCACCGCCACCGTCGCCGCCACCGCCGCCGCCGCCGCCGCCGCCGCGCCGCCGCCGCCGCCACCACCACCACCACCACCACCACCACCACCACCACCACCGCCACGACTACCACCACCACTACCATCGCCATCGCCATCGCCACCCTCGTGTCCGCTCTCGTCCCCTTATACGTCTACGTGCCAACCCCCGACGACGGCGCGGGCTTCTTTGTTTCTTTCTGTCCCCGCGTAGCACGTGGAATATTTCCACTCATCCGGGGATCTCGCGCGTTTTACGAAGCGTCTCCTCTCTTCGGAAGAAATCTTGCCTACTCTATCCAAGGAGCGACGATAGCGCGCGATTCTTATACGTGCGGCGACACCTCGACGCACGACAACGTTGTTGTCGTCGAATAATTGAGGGTAACCCGCGGAGAAACGTCGCCGGGGCCAAAATTCAGATTCGACGTTGATAAACTGGATTGTAGCAGCGTTTGATCTCACGAGTTCACGCAATCACAGAAGCGAATGACATTTGCCTTTAAAACTAACGAAATCATCTTGAGACACGACTCGTGTCGTACAGAATACTCTCTTTTACACTGAACCGACATTTGAGAAAACATTTTCTTAGTCTTCCAAATCTTGCAAAACGCGCTCAGGTTGTTAAGTGATATAATAAAAATAAAAAAAATATCATCACGCGATATTTCCAGAGTATATACGTTTCCCTTACGTATAGTCAGCCGCGGCGTTGTACAAAGAATTTGCATCGCGCCAGAGTCTGATCACACGAGAGGCTACCGGCGGAGGGAGCGGTTCCTTTCGAAGGGACCGGCTGCGCGCGTAAAGGAATTCGATCATCGCGACCGTCGAGGAGCTTCCTGCCGATAGAATGCCGCTTCCAGGGAAGATACGATTTCGCTGTCGTTCGTTCGAGTCGCGCGTCCCGTGGAGCGTACACACGGGCTAGAGTGTCGGCGGACCCCGCGGGATCGGGGGCTGAGAGCAGAGAAATTGGTAGAAAGTGAGTCTTCGAAATCAACCCCCGACACGACGCCGAGGAAAACACGAGAGGAAGGGTGAGGCGAGAGACCAAGGAGAAAGAGGACGGTGGGGGGAGGGGTAACGGAGAACGCGGCTCGAGCAAGGTTTGCGGACCGCGAGGTCTAAACAACTTAACGATAAAATTTATAGTTCCGTAGCACGCCTACCCTTAGCCATCCGTGGGCCCTGGAGGCCGACGAAGAGGAGGGTCGTCAACGTCGAAGGACGACCATGGGCTGAGTGTCGGATGCCAAGGGTGGAAATAAGAGAGGCGACGGGCAACGGGGGCGGCAGGAGAGTGGATAAGGGGGAGGGAGGGGGGGGGAAACGGAAGGGACCTCAGCCGTATATAGGAGGTCCCTCGTACAGGACTTTTACCCTGCAGAGTTGCGTCGTAATTTATGGATACCGTTCCCTTATCCGCAGGATACGAACTCCACTCTCCCCACACGTTTGCTGTCCTTCTATCGATCCTATACACCGCGACGACACGGGTGTCCGCAAAGTGTTGCCCGCTCGCTCGGCGTCCTTGCGGAAATTCGCGCGATTCCTTGACACATCGGACTCGACGGTTGCAGCTCTGCAATTCTGTGGACTGTGGACAGAGCCCTCGATTTATCTCACTCCTCCCCATCGATCTCTATCCGATCACGACATCATTGATCGGAACTTACATATGCAAAGCAACCTTTTGTTCGCGAGAGTAGAATACGTCTGGACCCGATCGGGGTCGCAATGAATGTTTGCGAAACGCGTTTACGAGCGCGTCGCGATTCAAACGAGATTAGTGGACATTTCGATGGAATCAAGGTCGATCGAGTATTTAGGTGAGTCAAGATTGTTAGAAGATCCAGGGCGAAAATTCGATGAAATACCAAACGACGTGGCGAGAACATTAACGTTAGATTTATAACCGGAACGTAAGCGGAACTTTGAGTCTCTACGATCTAGTGTAAGTTCATCATGATCCAATTTTCTACCTGGAGGTACAAACTTTGAATATATGCGTGTACGATTGCTTTTACTCCCTAAATCTTGAGTTACTTCCTATTGTCGGTTGAAAAAGGGATTAGTAATGAAGATGCGAAAGTACTCTCGGACACAACTTCGAGAGAAGCATGTGTATACATAATAATAATAATATAAGCACAATGTAAAACATGTACATACATATATAAAAAGACATAACGTTTTATTACATAGATATTATTTAGAATTTCAAGCGTATATACGCATGTGCAGAATTTATAAGCTAATGTCATTAGAATGTTATGAAATCGCGTTGAAGAACCATGTCATTTCCAGTTTCGCATCTTTCAGGCTTCTCCAGCCTACAAAAATACGCTCACGCTACCGACCGCTTAAAAAAAATTCACCCTATACTAAAAGCTACCACCCTCATCAGCACTCGCGGGTCACCCGTTGCATAGCGAAACACATCCTGTACAGAAATGCTTGGTTTGCCGGCGTTGGTGCTCGCCGTACACGTACAACCGTGTGTTCGTGCGTGTGTGAAGCTGCCTGTGTATACGCATGTGCATGTGTATATATGTGTGTGCTAGTCCACCCTCGAGGGAACACGGTGCGGTAGAGAGGATGAGGAATGTTGGGGTTGAAGAGGTAAGAGAGGGTGGGGTGGTAGTCGGGAGGGTTGAAGCGAGAGAAAGAGAAAGAGAGAGAGGGAGAGGGAGAGAGAGAGAGGGAGAGGGTGAGAGAGAGAGGGAGGGAGAGAGAGAGAGAGAGAGAGAGAGAGAGAGAGAGAGAGAGAGAGAGAGAGAGAGAGAGAGAAGACGATAGGGCGAGACAGGGCAGAGAGGGCGAGAGCGAGGGCTACATGGGAGAGGGATAGAGTACGTGGAGGCCCGTCTTATATTGATTTCTGTCCACGCCACCCCCGCCGGGCACCCCCGCAACCTCCGCGCGAACCATCCAACGTCTGAGCGGGAGGTGGCAGCGTCAGGTGAGGGGGCGGGAGAGTGGGAAGTTGAAGGAGTGAGTAGGAGAGCATGAGCGAGCGCGAAGGAAAGTAAGAGAGAAGGAGGGAGAAAGAGAGAGAGAGAGAGAGAGAGAGAGAGAGAGAGAGAGAGGGAGAGAGAGAGAGAGAGAGAGAGGGTGAGAGTACGAGAGAACAAGACTGACAGGAGATGGAGAGTGGTGAGCGGGGGAAGAGATGGGACCTGCTCGCCGCACTTTCCACGGGCGGCGGGAGAGGCCCTCGGGGGTGGCACTCTGTCACATTCAACCCCCGACCACCGTCGGCAGCCCCTCATTCAAATAACAGGCACTGCCGCTTCGGAGGACGAACGAGGGGAAAAGAGAAGGTAGGTGGAAGTTGGGTGGAGGGTGGATAGCAGCGGTGGGTCGGGGGGAGGCGGGCCGTCAGAGGGTGAGTTTCGTCCGGCCGAAGCACACCTCGATCGATTGGGCTTGTCCAAGGGTGGAAGAGGTATCCCCCCTCACCCCCTCTCCCTACCCGTGGCCGACCTCATCCTCCCCCGTGGTACTCTCTTCCCTCGTCCTCTCCCTCCCCCGCGGTTCGCTCTCGAAAGCGCCCAACGCGAGCGGCGCACGTGTACATGTGTACGTGACTCTACGCGCGCGTATATGTGGCATGGCGAGGGGTTGCTATGGCGACCCACCCTCGGCACGGGGGTGAAACGCCATTGGCCGGCTCGGGGCCTCGACCGATCCTCCCGTACGTGTGCGTGAATGCGTGCACGCGAGCGCGCGTGTGCATGTGCGCGTCCGCTTCCTCTCGCCACTGTCCACGTTGATTTGCTCGCACCCCTTACGACCACCTCGAAAGCGGAGACGAATTCGTCACCATAGTTGACGCTCCCCCTCGATGGCCGATCGCGACACCCTCCTCGATCTTACGTTCTCGTGTCCGTAGTTAAATTGCTGATAAATGTTCCCGAAGAAAAAAGGGCGGAAATGGGGATAAGATGGCATTTTTATCCACGACCATTTAGGCAAAAAATCGCTCTTTCCCTGTTTCCATCTTTGAATGATAGCTAGTAGTGGGAGACGTAATCGAGCGGCGCAAGCAGATTAGGTATGTTAATGTTCGAATGTTCAAAGTACGTAAAAATTCCTTCAGATTAATATGCTTTAATAATTGATAATTGTCAAAGGCATGTTTATGTACAGAAACTCGTGTGATTGTTACGAAGACTCAGATAGATAACAACGTATTCGGCAAATGCGTTGGATAGATAAAGAATCGTTCCATCCGTAATAGTCTCACTTGCACACGCGGATGCAAACAAAAAGCGAGTAACACTGGCGGAAAATGATTGCACCGTTTATATGCGGAAGAGGTGTTGAAGGTCGAAGACTACATTTTCAACCATGATTCTGTTTGCCGGCGCCACTGTGTGTTCCTTTTCGCCCCGGTAAATGGAGAAACTTCATAAAATTTGCGGCTGTGACTGCTAAGTTTTCTCCCGTCGGAAATATCAGGCCTTCTTATGCCGGTGAATTTATTTAAAACGGAAGTAGGCAGAAGTGGCGTGTACTTTACCGTGCAAATCTGTAGGGTATCGCGATCAACTTTCGTCACCTAACTTCGCTCGTTAAGCGTTTAGAGCTTCTTAAAGTCGAGCGTTTAAAAATTCCCGCTTAAGAGCCCGCCCGTTCGCGCGGCATCCCCTTTGTCGTAACGCTTAACATTATAAAGCGGCTTAATGTTGTTACTTTTAATAACGCAATGTTGAATGAACATCGCATCAGTTTGCTTGTAAAATGTCACATATGGATTTGATGTCTTACGTTAAAAATCTTACGTTAGATCTTACGTTGAAATCTTACGTCAATTTCTACGTACAGATGTAAGACAAACTGAAATGACAAATAATCCGCGACTGAGACGGAAAATTGTCCATCTACGGCCATTGAAAATCCTTAAAGATTATTTTTTTTTATTTCCTCAGGGACACGAAGCGATTTGTTGAGTTTAATTCTGAAGTTTGTACTCGTTGATTACGGTTAAAAATTGATTCTACGATCCACAAATTCGAGCAATTGAGTGGCGTACGAAATCGGCAAGTCGTCCCGCGTCGCGGAATTCGTAGGCCGGGCGCCGGAAACGGCGGAAGGAGACGCGGAAACGCGCGAGCTTGCGCGATGAAAGAAAACGACGGTCTCAACGAGAAAATAAGCCTCGCTAAGTGCACGTGACGCCGCCACGCGCCGCGCCGACGAGCGAAAGGGAGAGGTGAGAAAAGGGGAACGGCGGTAGGAGAGGGAAAGAGAGCCGCCCGTGGCGAGAAACTAGCGCTGGAAGTCGTAAAATAATTTAACCCACTTCGAGAAGAAAATTAACAGAACGGCGAAAGTCTTTAAGATTCGCCGCGTCTCAAGCTCACCTCCCCGCCGTCTCTCGTTCTCTCACGTCCGCCTCCCGCCATTCGGTCCCACCGTCCTTATTCGCCGGCATCCTCGCGCTCTTACTCTCTTATTCATTGAGCAGCCGCCTCCCCCTCCTCCCTCCCCCGCCCTACTACACCACTTTCTTCTTCATTGACTCTTTCTTTCCACTACGCGGGCGTATTACGTTCCTCTCGCTTCCGCTCGTCTCGCGCGTCTCGTTCGCTCCCGCCCGCCCTTGTTCCCTCTTCTTTCCTTGCTTCCTTCCGAGGCAGCTCGCTCTCTCGCTACTCCTCTGTTTTTTCTCTAATTATGAATGAAAGCGTCGTGACGAGCGAGGGGGTGCGGGCAAAAGCGTGGAAGTAGTAGTAATAGTAGTAGTAGTAGTACTAGTAGTAGTAGTAGTAGTAGTAGTTCGCTACCCCCTGCGGCGTCGCGACGCGGAGAGGGTTCGGCGCCGTTAAGCGCCGCGAACTGAGACTACGTAACCCCCGCTTTGCATATTCGCCTTCCTCCTTTTTTCTTTCGCGCTTTCTTCGCCGTCGGAGAAGCCAAGCATACCGTCGTCGCCGATGATGACTTAATTGCGGCGCACCTCGGCGTGCTCGTGAAAGGCTGCCGACTTTTAGCGTTGGATTTTATGGAGCAAGAAGCGATAGTCGTGTCGAACGAAATATTCTTTAATTAGAGATTATATATGATTTGAGAGAGAGAGAGAGAGAGAGAGAGAGAGAGAGAGAGAGAGAGAGAGAGAGAGAGAGAGAGGGATCGTCCTTGAAATAACGAGATATTCTCTAAGAAATAGTTTTGACGAAAATTGTATTTCTTTTCGGGAGAAAGTGTGTAAGGTTTACGTTGCGATTTATCTATTCGAGGTTATCATACCGAGTACGTAATTAGTCTGAACGGAAGTTTCGTTCACACAAAATGCAAAATGCATTTTCGTGTTGCTCGAAATTTCATCGCCTTAAAATAGTCAAATAATATCGAATAAGATTATATCGCGCCGCGAATACGCATTTTACCACCGCGATATCTCGTTGTTTCACTCTCTCGTGATTACGAATGAGAGAGACTTATTCGTGCAAACAGTTGCGAAGAAGAAAGCTGCTTTTCCCGCCGTTTCGTTAGGAGCAAGTGGGCTAGTAGTATTTTAACTTTCACAAACCCACCCACCCTATTCGCCATTCTTTGCCCCTTAAACTCTCCTTTCGCGGGAAAACTGCGTTATCGTAAAGTTTCATGCTACCAGGACGCCGCAGAAAGCTCCGTTGCAGGTCTCGTTGCAGGCAGCTCATTTCCACCCTTAAAATTTCAAACCATACAAACAGAACGCACGAAGCTCCAACAGTAAATAACACAGCCGTAAATAATCGTCGTGCTTTCTTCGTATTGCACAATCGCATTACGCCACCCGTTATGTACCTCGTAGCTCCCTACAGAAATGAGTCGCCTTCGGCAGCAAATTTACAGACTCGACGTCGCGCGAAGTAAACATTCCGCACTCGCGCGAGATGCGAGGAACGGGACGCGAGGTCCGAAAGTGACCCTAAAAAAACGGTTGTCAACAATGCGTCGACGTACCAATCCTCCTTTTTCGCCCGCTACACGCGCGCGGCTTCGCGTAACAATTAAAATACCAACACGACCATCGCTCACGCGTACGCTCCTACGTCCTACATCCGCGCGCAAATCCTCAAGACTTACGGGAGTCGCCGGAGTGTCGTTTTCCATTATGCAGCTTAAGCCGAAGTGTACCTATGGGGGTCTGTTTCCATCTACTCCCTAACGAATCCTGGGAGCGTGCACGCAGACGGCTGTGCGCCATCGCGCTAGCATATATGTTTGCACGAGCCGCTACGCTACGCGCACAAATTGCCTCGTCAGTATCAGCCAGCCGCTTTCGCTTTGATAAGATGGGAGAGGAAGGGAGAAAGGGAGAGAAGGGGAGAGACCCGGTTTCGTTTGTCTTAACCCAGTCTTGCCCGCGGCGAAAATTCAAATTACACCGCGCCCGCCGTGCCGAACGGAGTAAACCGTGACTTATCGTGTTCCGCTGGTGCACTTGTTGCAAAGTCGTGTATCACGCGCGAGACTACTCGCAGTATATTATATTAAGAAAAAAAGAACACGCGATAATAACGCATACTGCGAGCGAGCGAGCGAGAGAGAGAGAGAGCCGTATTAGAAACAACACGGCGGAACATGATTGGAAGTTAGGGGATCCCAAAATGCGATCGCGTCGATCGGCAGGAAAATTCTGAACGAGTCGGCACGATCGCGCGAACAACGGCGGAAATCCAGCGCGATCACGCTGGAGTACCGCGCGACGGGTTATTATTATTATTATCGCGGTTACGTATGAGAAGCTCGCGGGGGTGCAGCCGCGAGTCGCGCTCGCGGTCGCCGGCAGCCGGCGAAGAATGAGCGATTTATCCGGTGCATCTCCGCGAGAGCGCGCCGACGGGCATAATTAATTCCCCGCGCTTCGAGTGCCACCTCATCGACTAATTAGCGAACTTATCGGGCGACCGCAATTGCGACGGCCGTCCTCGAGAACGAAATGCATCTCGACGATATTAGCTGTCGGCTGCGACGAGCGAATATCGCGCGTGCGCGCGAGCGGGCGCGCACAAGCGGCTCCGGTTAATCCTACGGGAGACATACGCGAGCTAATTGTCGTCAAACGAAGAATGCCTTTTGCCCGGGGTAGACGTCGACGGGCGATATTGCATTCACAACGGGGGAATGCAGCGCGCGGTACCTGCATTAAACCCGACCGACGGCCTCCTCCTCCTACCCCCCTGCCTCCTTCTCTCTGCCGCCCTTCCTCCGGCGGCTCGCTCGCTTGCTCGCTCTCGCTCGCTCGATCCCCGTCCCCCCCCCTCCCCACTCGCTCTTCCACGTCGCGCTTACGACTCGCGTTATTTCTTTGATTTGCTGCTTAAGTACGGAATGCGTCCGATGCAATTAGACTTCGAATGCCACCGAGCGGAGAAATATCGACGATACGGGGAGGCGATCGGCTGTGAGGAACGTTAGAAATTGCCTGGTGAATTTGCGTGCCAGAGAGGCGAACGACGCTCGGCGATCTATTTGCGTTAATAAAATACGAGAGAAAATACGGCGGGCGATTCCGAATACCGGCGGTGGATGAACGTCGAACGAATATACTCATTTGGCAACTGCGACTGCGTGCTGCGCAAACGATCCGCCGTGTACGATTCAGATTAGCCGAAGCTGGCTGGCCGTCACGCGCTGCGTGAATTCGTCGCCAGTTGTTGCGCGCAATCGGTCGTTTCGCGACGCGCGCGAAGGAGGCGAACTCGCGACATCATCCCTCTGCCCCCATCGGCGATGTGGAAATTGCACGTTAAGTGAGCGCGGCGAGCGTGAGATTTAGTTCCGCTCTCTCGTCGGCGAACTTTCTTCCATCCAGGATCCGCCGCAAATTGCAAAGAATGAACGAACGCGCGTCCTCGGCGACACGCGGTATTCTCACGCGTAATCAAATTTCGTTTTACGCCGGCCTTTACGCTATATTCGCGCGCCCACCCTTCCACGTAGTCGCTTATCGAGCGTCGCTGGCGAACGACTGCGTTGTTTTCGTGCCCATCGGGCCTGCAATTTCCGCTTTCTTCCTTTCGTTCTGGCGGCCGGGGCGGACGCGCGACGAGCGAGGACTAAACCCTGAGGTGACGCTCGTTTATCGACGATCGTCACGAGGGTCGGATAACGTCGTTACTCGTCCTCATCGTCCCACATCCGCAGCCGGATCTATATGGTTAATTAAATCCATTGCGTCTCGCCCGGCATTGCGCGTCCCTCCGGCTTTCCAATCGCAGTCGCAACGGCGACGTCGACAATTGGGGCGACAATGATGATGACAACGACGACTTCAAGCTACGATCGGAGAAAACAACACGCGGAGATCAATCTTTCGCCCGGCTGAGTTCTCGGCAGGCCGATTAGCCGGATGGATACTTTACTATTTAATTTACTATTCTATTTTTGCGCGCGACTGACTTCGCGTGCCAAACGCGCTGCATTTACGCAACGGTAACGCGACTGCTCGTCGCGCGCGGTCTTGCGACACCGGTCTTATGACAACATCCGACGAACGGTTCAGTTCTCGTCCGAGTGTTCGATCCGCTCTGCACTCTCGACCGCTTCGTCTTCATGCGCGAGCCGGAAGACCGCATGGAGCACCGTGCGACGTCGAGTTCGGGCAAGATCAAACGTTCGGCCTCCACCGTGTCCGCGGCCTTATCGACGGCCTGACTTCATCGATCAGCACGAAGCAACCCCCCCGCGCGGGTCTCAAATTGATCGCGAGGCTCCGGCGAAGTGGCTTCTGGACGATTACATCCGCGACGTCGCGCGTGTGTCGTCCGGTAAACCCAGTTCCGCCCTTCCGGGTCCGCATCGAGCTCCGCTCCGGCAATTTCCTGCGCGGGGTCGCGCCGGGTGTAACGTATTTAATCGGATTACAGGGAACAGCGCGAGAGGGTAGTTTCGGAGTACACCGGCGAAACTTAGCAAGACCGCACGGCGTGCGCGACGGGCTAAGGCGGTTTTCAATTCTCGACGATTCCACCGAATTCGGTAACAGTGTTAGGGGGTAGTAGGTAGAGTCTCTCTTTGCCCGGCGTTGCGCGGCCCACCCCCGCACCACTTTCCTCCCTTGCTACCCCCGCACCGGCTACGGTGGTTCCTCGGTGGATGTACAGGGTGGCTGTGTGGCACGAGGGGGGCTTAAGACAGCGTGTGTGGGAGTGGGCGTGGCGTTAGGGTGGCCGCTGGCCAATCAGCTGCCGGGGGTTGCTGGCCACCCCCGACCCACGTGGTCCACATCCCCCAACATACATATTGATCTCGTGGTCCTCGTCGACCGTCGCACACCACCCTTCCGCGCTCCGCCGACACCGCCGCTGCCGCCGTTGCCACCCTCACCGCATCCCACCCCGTCTCCCACCCCCGTCCGCGCCCTGCTCTTCTTCGTCCTCGTCGTCAACCCCTCGCCCCCGAAAAAGGTCGAGCCTGACCAACGTGCTACGTAATTCCGTTCGTGCCGTCTGCTTTTTCCTAACTTCCTCGTCGTAGTTCGCCGCGCCGCGATGAATTACGGTTCTTTCCGCTTGAAACGCGTGATCCCGAGGGGACACCAGCCGGATTGATTCGGCCTTCAAACGTCACGTATTGATTGGGTGGAGTAGATACGCGTGTCAATCGTTTGTACTTGTCGTAATTGTCGAGCGTATGTGCCCACTTCTCTCCAGCGGGATTGTTCGTTGTTGTAATTTTCTTCCAAGACACGTTGCCGGTGAATATTTCGTATTAGATAAACTCTTCAGATTACCGTGTGTCTACCAAGAACACGCTTTGAGATTGATCTGGTCGTTCTCTTTTAATCGGAATACTTCAGTTCACCGTAGAAGCCTTCAGCAATTGCGAAGCGGGACAATTTATTTATCGTGTCGCAAACCGCTCGTCGAGAATTTGTATCCGCCTGCTGAGTCTGTACTGAATTATTAGCGAAATTCTTCGTTTCAGCCGCTCGATCGTACTCGGAAACGTAATTATTATGAATCGCTCGTTCCCGCCGTTTACGCCAGCGCGTTAACCTATTTGTGTCTATATTAATTAAAACGCCCGAAAATCGGATCAGACGAAACGCGGATTTCGAAGGTAGAAAACTCAATATAAATCCGCTCGCGTTTAAGCAAAGTATAATGCAATTCGCGAATCACGCCCGATAAGGGTATTTGCACGCACGTATCCGGCGACTATTAATATTTGACGCATCACCTGCTAAACTGCATCGTATTGTCATATCAACGTCCTGTCACAGAATTATGACGGAAATATCGCCACGTGACAACAAACTCGCGCGTCTATCTCAGCGGCCCTCGCAAGAATGAATTAGGGGCAATAAATAATTGAATTGTTTCATGAAACAAAGTTTTATGATACACAATCCACGTCCTTTTTGTTTTTTCCGAAAAACAGGAGAGTTTGCGAGTGCATATAACACGAACCACAAGCGTGCTCGATTCTCTGTGCTGTGTTTTCCTCGTAAAGAGGGACAAACTAAAATTTCATACATGTGTGAGCATGACTTGCGCGCAAGAATCGGCAGGGTTAAACAAAGGGGTGTGAAGATCGTTGATTTAACGTTAAATCATTATCGAGTAAATTTTCCCCGAGCGACTATTAGCGCTAACAACGAAAAAGCACGACGACGCCCCACTCGGGCCGCGCGGTGTCCCAATCACTCCGCTTCGCCTGCATGCTGAGAATGTCAATTTCCCTAATTCGCAACACTCTCGTGCCACACCGTTTCGTCTAACGGCTCACTTGAAGCTCCGAACAGATTCGGGCCGGCGGATGAACAACCACGTCTCAGACGAGCGAGGTCTTCGGCCTCGTATTCATCCCGCTCTCGAAATGACTTTTCGACAACGGCGATTCGGCGCGTCGCCTCGAATTTTACGTCGTTGAGTTATTCGTTATCATTCGTCCCAGCGTCAACCGCGCAAGAAAAGCGGAGGTTCCGTTGGCTGGCAGAGAGCGAGCCTCGTGAATCTTTGAACGACGTCACGTTCGTTGTCAGTTTACCGCGAAGGCGCGCGTTTGCACGTTTAAATTGCAAGCTCCGTCTCCACTCGCTTCCTTGCCGCGCGCCCCTTCCCTCCTCTGCAGCTTTCGTTCCCCAAAGCCGTTTTATCGCCGTCGCTCTTGAAAGATTTATATTCTTCGAGTCGCCGGCCTGACAAATAATCCCGTTAATTAATCGGCTTGAAATAACCGTCTAACCCGGACGACCGCAATTCGTCGGCCTTAAGATGAACCCGTCTGCATCCGGCGGATCGCATTAACTCTTAGCCGTGATACCTCGGTCGGACCATCGGCTCGGCGGAGTTTTACGGCGGGAATATCCCAGAGCGGAAGTCGCACAACGATCAGCCTCGCGATCTCGTTGGCCGAGATATTACCAAAACGAATAGAATCGAGGCGTGAATCGAATTAGTGTTGAAGCCTCGCATGTTGGAGGAGGAGCACAGTGATGAGACGTGATAATGCCAGGTAACGATGCCAGGTTCGTCGAGCTTTCTCCAACTTCTTGCGTGGTTTCTCGTTGAGCTGCCTTAGCGAGCAATAATTACCAGTTTTCTCGTACCGGAATAAACACCGATTAATTCGCTGATGATCACCGATTTGTATGTATATCGAACTTTACGAAATCCGTAGCAAATGTGATTTCCTCTGAAATCGCCTTTTCCCCATCCTTCGCCCCGACATTTTCATTTCACTCGTTCGAGTCATCGGTGCTCCGTAAATGACACGTTATTGTTTAACGATGCGGCTCTCACGAACGACGACTGACGGCCAACTACTACAAGCTGTCGGCCGAACTCCGGGGGTCCTCGGTCCATTCGGGCCGCGACTTCCGCCAGTCGGTGCGACGTGCGGCACGTACGCGAACAAAGAAGAGCGCTGGGGTCAGCGAGCGAGGGAGAAAGTCGCGAGTGTGCAACGAAGACCCGTCGAGGAGCACAACAATGCCGTCGGAGGTCCCACAAAGCCCGATGCCCGGGCTTTGCCGTTGTCGGGATCCTCTCTCGCGCTCGTCTAGCCGGCCTGAAACAATGCGGCCCGTGCGAAAACAAAGAAATAAACACCGAAAGACAAAGGCCGGCCGTTTGAATCCGTAATTTGTCCCCGCGGCCCTTTGTTTCACGCTTTTACCGTGAGCGGTACCTTGCCTCCCCCATGGAGTCGCACCCGTTCGTCGTTCTCTCGAGCCCTCCTGGGCACCCTGGCGCACACCTTTCTTCCGACGGTCACGCTAAAAAGTTCCCCGTTAGCGTGCATTTCACGACACCGCAGCGAAATTCGATCCTTCGTTTGCGCCGGCGCGGCGCGGCGCGGCGCGGCGATTTTGCGCTAGGTCCCGCGGATAAATAAGCGTTAGCGCGAAATGAACTCGAGATCACCGAGGCATGACGACGCAAACGATCGAAAAACCGCGGGATAACGCGGCGTTCGGCTACGCGACGATTACGCGGGGAAATTGTCAAGCAGTCGTCACGGTCGATCGCCGGTCATTTACCGCGCGCGTTCGCGGACTCCCGGGGGAGATCTCTCGGTGCGCTGCACAGTGCGCTCGCCTGACGATTTAAAGGCGTTCCGTATAATCGCATCGATGATTCGCCGCCCAGCGGGGCTAATTGATTGAAACGAAGCGACGAAGAATTAATCGCGCAACTCTCTCCCGCCGATTCAAGGACACGGCGATCAAAGGGAGCGCTGAGCGCGTAAAATTCTTCGCGGCAACTTCTCAGCGAACTCTTTCCTCATTTCCGCGCGTAGTTGAATTATTCACAAGCTTCTTCCTCGCTTTTGTTTCTGGGCCAGGGTCGCTCGCAACGATCCTCGCCCCCCGTTACCGCGTTCCTCGCTTCTCCCGCCCGCCGCCGCCGCCGTCGCCGTCGCCGTCGCCGCCGGTCGACGAACTTTCTCTTAAGTAAGATATTTTCCTAACTACTTTGCCACGGATCCTGCGTGATGACGAGAGACGTTATTCTAGCCGGTTTGCTCCTTCGCCGCGGCGAATTCTGCGGACCGAGATTTTTCCGAGCAGTTTCTCAAACGTCTCTCTTCCATGAACTTGTTGCTTTTTTATGGTATTGCGAATAATGGGCAGTCAATAAATGTATCTTCGTGCATGAGGATCGCGTATGAGAAAATCAGTCTCGAGCAGAATTTGTCGACTCGAGCAAAACTACAAAATTGATCACATTTCCTTACTACTTAAGAGTACAGTGAGTAGCAAACGTGAAACTTAACGTAGGAACTCATCAACTATTTCTTATATATTGGTATCATCAAATATTACTTAAATACAATGAAATCAGTGGATCTCAATACGTGAGCCCTTTTCTCATGCATGCAACACGTCATTGTTACCGCAGTCTTCGATGATTTCCTTTTTTCTCCCTCTCCCCTCTTTTTCTCTCATTCATTTACATGGGAATATTTTTCGATGACACATAACCCATTCGCGTCGTAACCCTTTGAAGCGTGATTTATAAGAGAGCAATTCTCAAGGAACCTCTGCCGGATGGAGCGTCACGTACGAAATTTTCAGACCAACGAGGGAGACATATACACACACACACACACACACACACACACACACACACATGAGGGGGGGAACTAGAGATCTCGTACGGTTCCTCCGCTCGCGAGAGGGTCGGCGGCTAAAGGGTTGTTGCGTGAAAAGTCTCCGAAAGGGTGTGTCTCGAATTTCTACGGTCCCACCGTGCCGGTCGTCTTTTTCACTGTTTCCTTCCGGCAGAAAGAGAACGCGAACGGTCGCTCTTTCACTCCCTGGCGCTCTGTAACCCTTTATCGCGCGGATTCGTGGATCGAAGAACTTTCCGCTCCCATTAGCGACGCCGTTGGTGTCTGTCTGCCGGCGGAGACGGAACGCGCGCGCCCGTCCCTGTGTGTACGCGTACGTAAACTGGCGTATGCTTATGTGTGTCACGAGGGTTCCGGGACCTCGGGGTCTTTAGGCGGAAGACGAATATCAGTTATTGATGGCACAGCCACGTCTTTAGACGGAGAGACGCGACCGACGACATCAAGGGGAGACACGGACGGAATTATGCTCGCCGTGATGCCTACGACGCCAAATCAGGCCGAGTTAAGTCGGATCGACGCGACACGCGGAATTATGTACGTGTTTAATTTCGAATCTCGATTCCGCGTGACGTATGTTCCGATAATGCGCGGATCTGGGAGTATTCTCTCGTTTCGACTGACGTTTGCGAGAGAGAGACAGTCGGACAGACAGACAGAGAGAGAGAGAGAGAGAGAGAGAGAGAGAAATATATATATATATATGTTCCGCTGTATTATAATCCGCTTCGTAGGGCGAAAAAGCGCGTCTAGTCGTGATGCTATTGTCAGCGAAAAATTGCGCGCGGTTCGACCGTGGCTCGAGCAGAGTCGTAGAAAGCGAGCGTAAAATTCGCAGCGAGAGTGAGAAAAGAGACACGGCGCGCGACATGCGTTTGAAGTTAAAACAGACGCGCCACGAGGGAATACAAATGAGACGTGGCGTAGATTAGCTCCCGCGAAATCTCTCCTTTCAGCCGAACGGTTTACCGTTGCGCCTGCTCCGCCGCTAACCGCTCGTCCGTCCGTCCGTCGTAATATTTATGCGGCATCTACGACCGGAGGATGCACCCCGCGAACAATGCGACGGGCGTTTCTGCGCGATGCGCGTCATCGAGATCGTTTTCATATTCGGCCCGGGCCGAAAGAGGGTGACATAAAGGCGACGGAAACAGGGAAAGGGATGGCGCTCGCGCGCACACGCGCATTTTCGGGGGTCCCGAAAATGCGGAGACTACGTCCTCGGATTCCCATATGCGTGTGTATACATTATATACGCGCGCGCGGGGAGCATGAATTTATAATTTCTACGCATCCCGCGGTACCCCAATCGCCCGCCGGTGATTCGCTGATTCGAGCTGTCGGTCGCGTCATATAAATCAAAATCAGACGCATTGTGAGGGGCGGCGGGCTGGAGAGCGGGGTGGAACGGGGAAAAAAGAAAGGAAGAAAAACTCGGTCAAGCTACAACAAAACCCCCCATAGGGTTAGCCAGGTAGAAACTGCGATATGTGCGCGAGAGTGAATCGCGGGTAAGAGAAGGAGAGAAAGAGAGGAGGAGGAGGGAGAGAGAGAGAGAGAGAGAGAGAGAGAGAGAGAGAGAGAGAGAGAGAGAGAGAGAGAGAGAGAGGGAGAGAAACCAGGAAGAAACGTTTTGGAGGGAGAGGACCGGGTGGGGGGGGGGAGGGGAAGCAAAGTATCGGTCGGGTATACATATGTATGTCGGCCGAGGGTACAATGTATTCAAATTGCGAGAAAAAGGGTTGTACCTTCCTGCGGAAGGTTACATAGGTGATGGGTAAAAAATGCGACAGACTGGCTAACGAAGCGAGATGGTCCATTGAATGGCTCTCAATGGGATGCTGGGACGATCGTCTCCGATCGTATGGCATTCCACGACAAGCGTACGCGAGAATACGGGCGCATAAGCTAACGCTAACTAGGCAGATACCGGCAGCGGCCATATGCTGAGACCCTACGGGAAAACACAACCTGACCCACTTTTGCAAGCCCCCTCGCTAAATGCTGTCTCGCGGTATGCGGGGATGTAATAATTAGTTCAATATTTCTACGCGCGCGCGCGCGCGCGCTACGTCGTCTCACAACGCCGTAATGCACGTTCAATTCCCTGGACGATGTATGTACATACATAATTTGAAAGGAATCGAGCGAAACGCTCGCGAGAGCGTGAGGCTTGACTTTGCGTAAGAATTTGGCAAGTCGAACGGTAAGCCTCGCGCCACCGCCGAGAGCGATCGAAGAATAACGAGCGGGTAACGAGGGTAAGAAAAGTGAGATAACACGAGCGTAAACCGTATCCCGTCAGTATGACGTTAGCGGAACAGACGCTGCGCGCGGAACGTTCAACCCCCCTGTGCCTCCCCGCCAACCAACCGCCCCTCGAACTTCCTTGCGGTGGGGATAACGGTCTTGCCTCCTTAAAGCGGAACTTTGCCGGTGCTTTGGCTTTTTAAAACGAACAAAAGAACGCCGACACGTCTTAAATGAACGCGCTACTTGTTGCACGGAGAAAAGGGGTGGGCCGTGCAGACGGGCCACGGTAGTAGTAAGAGGGCAGGGGGGACGGGGGACAGGTCGGCAAAGGTAGGGGGCAAAAGTTGGCCTCCGTGCGAGGGAGGGAGTACACGGGGGGACTTAAAGCGGGGGAGGGTAGCTTCGTAGGCGGATGCCGGGGCGGAGGGGGTGAGTGCAGTAGATTCGAGGGGGTGACGGTAGGCGGCTGCGGCTGCGGCGGTGGTGGCGGTGGCGGTGGCGGTGGCGTCGACGGAAAACTGTTTCTCTTTTGTTCTTATCGTCCGGAGGAGCTGGCACGCCGACGGGGGTTGAGGGACGCGCGAGGTGGTCGCAATTAAAAATGTAGTTCAAGGCCGACGCCTCGAGGGAGGTTCACCTTGGCTCCTCTTTTTCGTTCTTTCAACGCTCGCACCTCCGTCCCACCACCTCTCCGCCACAGTCCTCTCTCTCTCTCTCTCTCTTTCTCTCTCTCTCTCTCTCTCTCTCTCTCTCTCTCATTCTCTCTCACTCTTTCTCTCTCTTCCTCTCCTCCCTCCCTCCTTTCCTCCTTCCCACCCCCTCGCGCGCTCACTCATTTTCTTCCTTCCGCTCGCTCTTTACGGCGACGTTGTCGGCGCGGATTTCACGCCGGCTCTTTACTTCCGCGTACCTCTCGCTCCTTCCTCCGCGGAGAGGCTCTTTCAGCGATGCTTCTTTTTTCCTCTTTGGAACACGCGGCCGGAAACTCGACGATTCACGGCTTCACGACGCGGGATTATCTTAATACCGTTCGCTTACCCCCGGCATCGGTTTCACGCGGCGGATTTATCGATAAGCGGTCCAAGTGGTTGTGTGTGTGTGTGTGTGTGCGGCCTCGATTGCGTTAAATCATCCGCGAGTCGTCCCATGGATTCATAATTTGCGTTTCTGGAAGATTTATAATAATTGTCGAATAATTTTCACAAAGAACGGAGAAGAAAGATTTTGACACATATTGGATAATTATATTCGACCCTAACCACTGGAAGAAAGCCGTTTGACAATGAAGATAATTGCGATTTTCGTCACGGATAGAGACGTCTTTTGCGAGACGCGTCGCGGGAATGCCGAAAATAGTTCCGTACGTCGGAATATACGATATAACCCTCGTGCGTGTTCGCGGTGAAAAAGCACGCGACGCGTATGTTAATTTACTAAGTACACGCGAGAGCATGCGCCAACTTTGTGCACACTCGCTGTCATCATTATACGCGCCGAAGTTTATTACGCCGGCGTTATTATAGAACTTTCCGCGATACGCCAACTTGTAAGTTGACGTTGAAGCCCCGGCAAATGAAGTTAGAGCATTTAAACGAGCGATCCAATACCAGCTCCGCGTTGAAAAAGTGATGGACAAATTTGACGCTCGACTCGTAGTCGAGTGTCAGGTGTTTGTAATATTAAATTTAACACACATACATACACACACACACACACACACACACACATACTCATACGGGATATACAATGTTATATCCCGGAGTTCTCCATTGAGATTCTTCAGACTCGACGGAATTCGCAGAACTAATGCGGAGCCAAAATTTCGACCCGGGTTCTCTTCTTACGGATACGAAGTTCCTTCTTCTTATTCTTCTCACCTCAGCTACTTGAAAGCAATAGTTCTCGAGGAGAGATATTGCAGGTATCCGCGCATGATGACTTCCTGATTCGTTCGACAAGCACGCCCGAGCCCTCTTTCTATCCTGCGTGCGTGTGGGACCCTCGATGGCACCACTCGAAAATTGGACTCCGCTACGATCAGCACTACCTGCTTTTCTCCGTTTTCCTCTTCAGATTTCCCGATACGCGCGATAAACTGTCGCAGGTATACCAATGCCTTTTTTCTCTTTCTCTCCGGCTGTTTCTCCTTTCCCTGCCTCTCTCCCTCTCTCTCTCTCTCCCTCTCTCTCTCTCTCTCTCTCTCTCTCTCTCTCTCTCACCCGAGCCCTCGGCAGAGATTAGGGTGAACCCGTTACCTGGCCCGCGGGTTCCCCTCGCGACGCGTTTTCCGCAGAGAGTTCCGGACCTACATTTTTTTCCCACTGGGAAGTTGCGTCACCTGTGCCGTTTTCGGGATTACTTTTGTCGGTTTGTGTTGTCGCGGGACACCCCGTAGGGAGAAGGACAGTCGAAGCGGCGCTCGCAGAAAATCGCGCGTGTTAGCCGCTAGCGGAAGCGAGACGGAGAAACACGGCAACGGAGAAGCGAAGCCGGCATCACAATGGGGAACAGCATTATTGGCTTTTCAAAATGGTATTTACCGAAAATAACCAATCTGAAAGGATAATGGCTCGACTCGTGACACCCGGGACACAAACGTTTGCACCGATCGACGTCCTTTATTTCCTTCTCGCCCCGCTGCGGCGAATACTTCGACGATCGTTTATTCCGGCTTTGAAGCTAATTATTTTCCGATTCATTGACGTCGGAATACTTTGTCGACTTCGATGGTTCTTACTCGAAGAAGAACCGAACGCCAGATTTGATTATCCGCGCACGTAGACGTTGCGGAAATTCTACTACGAACTACCCAGAGAACAATTGGTCATTTTGTCGCGCAAAATATTTATTATTTGTTCCTCGATGTTTCCTCGAACATTAATCAACTCGTACAATTGCATCCGATATTCAATAAATTCAACGAAACATTTGCATGCGACACGTCGTACAACGATTTAAAATTAAAACATACGCGCGCCTGCTATTAAAGCGCAACGATATCGTATGATTAATCCGCCATTGGTAAATCGAGCGGAACACTATATCAAAGACAATTGTTCTCGTTGCGGATATTTGCACACGGGGGGGGGGGATTTTATTAGCGACAATAAAGGAGTCTTTCAAATAAATCTTTCTCCTTCGTACGAGCGACGAATCAAGCGTCCTTCGAGGACTCGTTCTTTTCAGAGATTAGTTCCTTCTCCGACTCCTTGCGAGATTCAAGCGAAATTCCACGCTGCGGACTCGCGCGATTCTCGACGTCTCTCGCGCGGGAGCGAAATTGACCTCCTCCGAAGGGAAGGAAATCGCGCGTATTCAAGCGTGTCACACGCACGCGGCGCGCACAAGACGCGCGCTAGCCTTCGTCTCCCGCGTCATATCGCTTCGAGAGAAGGAAGAATAAGAGGCCACGCATACGAGCGTGCACGCGAGATGGAGAGAGCGAGCGATCGGCTGGAAGAAATCGAAGGGCGAATTTCATCAAAGGCGACTGCTAATACGGAAATTCTGCCCTCTTTCCCTCGGCCTAGGATTATCCCCATTTGCGTGCTCCTGCAGGGCACGCGGGTCGTCAGGATGTTTCGCGAGGTATTTCACGGATGACGATGGCACTTCGTGAATACGCACACTGACGATCGTGTACCCTTCTCGTGTACGCAAATATCCGGAACAGGCTGTGTTTGACGCAACGAATGACTCGATTTGCCAACGTAGATCAATTACTCGCTATCGCCGTTTTAAGGGGCGAAACGTCAGAGGTGCATGTATATTTTGTAAAGTAGCTTTGACGTCAGGCCTGTGTGCGACATTACAGCTGTTGAAACGAAACTTTTTAGTCGTGCGAATATTCTTGTTTTCCCCTTCCCTTTCTGTCATTCTCTCGCACTCTTTCTGAATTTCGGAGAATAAAGATAGCGTCCCCTCTGTCTTCCCCCTCGTGATACCCATGGCGCGAGAATTCGCGACGGGTCTCTTTGAAGAAATCGAGCTAGCTGACGATGGAGAGATGGTCAGGGTGGAAGCCATTTGAGACAGACGGATGCTGGTAGAGATTCGGCGAAAGATTCAGGAAAATTTTTCCGCCCTTTTGCCCTCCGTCGGCGGGAACTTCCGTTTCCTCGGGCACCCTGATTCGAAGTTTGTTCTCTCGCGCGTCCTCTCTCGTTACGTATTCCCGCCGAAGGATGACGTTCCAGGTCCGACGGATTGCAGAAAGGGGCCGCTAAGTGGAAGCAGGGGTGAGAGGGGAGTAAAGACAGAGAGAATGGAAAAATCGGCAAAAAGACCTCGTGAAAAACGAGGCGTGTTGGGAGTGCGGAATCGAATCCTTGCCGGCGTCGCGCCGGGAAGATGGCGAGAACCCGGGTGAAATCAAAAAGGGTGGAACAAAATCAAAGGGAGAAGTGGAACATGCTGCGCGAGTACCGACAGAGATGATAGACGCAATTTTACATAAAGATGATATTGTCGCGATATATCTAAAGTTCCACCTTTGACACAGGCGCCATGTTTTCTCTCTCTCTTTCTCTCTCTCTCTCTCTCTCGCTCGTCGAATATTACCGAAGGGGCGAGAACTCTCCCTCGTTTCCTCAGAGCATTGTCCATGCGTATCGCGCATTAACGAAAGGCTAGTTGCCAACTAATCGCCCGCCAGCGCAAAATCGCTCGTCCCGTTATCTTCAAATCGACCGGGATCCTTTCAATTTTGTTTAAAGGCGTTCGTCCTCGCATCTCTTCCCGTCGCCACACGTCGTCCTACACCCTGGACCACATTCTCTCGCGGTGGAATCTCGAAAGGTGGAGGCACAGAAACAGAGGGACGAAGAGAGGGAGGGAAATAGAGGAAGAGAGTGCGAGAGAAGGGGGTGTGGGGGCAGAAGGTACAGGAGAAGAAGGACCAGACGGCAGCAGCGGCGGCCAGGGGCAGCGGGGGTGGAAGGAGGACGTGCCTTCATTTGTTTCAGCGGGCACGGTGGTGGGTGGTTACGTCACGTGTTGGTCGTCATGGTAACCTTCTGGGCTTGCCAAAGAGGGGATCCATCGTGTTGCCGGTTAAGACGGCCAGAGACTCTGATCCTACGGGATCTCCCACGCACATGGATTCCCGGTCGTACAGGGTAGTGGTGGTGCAGGGGTAAACGGGGGAGGATTCGTCGTCCTTCGAGCGGAAATCATCGATTCCTCGTCTTTGAAGTCGTTCGATCATCGGACGTCAAGTCGACCGACTGGTGTGTGGAATATTCAGCTGGTCGAGCAATTCGAAACACTTCGATTTTCGCGATCGAGCCTCCAATCGTTCGAATTTTTCAGGACTGGAGACATACTCCGACAGTTCTCACTCGCTGTTTTCGAGCGACAAGAGAACAAACAAAAATTGTAAGCACACGTTATGTTCACTTCAAATATTCCTCTTTCTCTCTCTCTCTCTCTCTCTCTTGACGTTCCGTCAATTGTCCGGACATTTTCGTTGCGGATCAAACTAATGGATCCACCGCGAATTCTGCCCAGTTGGTTCAAACCCGAAGCCCTCAAATGAGCCCGCTTTGAACTGTGCGAATAATTCAATTTCGCAATTCGCTCAAACTCTTCGTCTTATTTGCATCAACCAAACGACCACGCGCTAATACTTTGCGTCGCTACTTCGCGCGAAGGGAGACCGTTATTGAGGTCGTGTGCATCGCTAACGTAGCTAGCAAATTGTTAATAAATGACGACACCGGGTGCCGCGCGTGCATAAGATATTGCGCGTCGAATTTCCCCATGTTTTCGCGATGTTGTCTCTCTTCGCCGGGCGAAGTTCCCGGTTCATTATTGTCGACCGATAATACGATCGGGGCAGAAATAATAACAGGCGATGGAAGTAATAACTGAAATAACAGCGGCGGAGCGAGTGGAGCCATCGCCGGATTATCATCACACTCCGATAATTGCAAATCCGCAATCGCGACGCGAAGTCGCTAAGTTGGCGCTTTACGACGGATCTCGTCGTGATTGATTTCTGACGATTGGGACAATCTCGGGTGGAATCTGCGACCATCGAGCGTATACTCGAATTATTCCTAATGGTTTACGCCCGACATCGCGCGATGATATTTCTGCAACGTTATTTTTTATTACAAAGTTACGACGTGGTAATCGTTACGGCTACTCGCGACTATTATTGGTTCGCGTGTCTCATGTTTCCAACGACGGGATTAATGGAATTCTCCCGTCGTGAAAATTAATCGAGACGAACCATAATTGCGACATAACGCAATAAGTTGATCGTTAGCGTGCTAGGGCCTCGCGATGCTGAATGTCTTCCTCGACGCACACACTATAGAGGCGGGTAAAGGGCCGGGAGAGACTTCGGCTTGAGTTTAATTCTCTAAGAACTAATGCGAAGTTTTACGTTGGTTCACCGGATTTTGCGTACACATCCGCGCGTATCGGCGAATAAGATGCGACACGATTAAGTGTGCAAGAAGTGTTTCGCGGAACAGAGGAGACCTTGTGCTCAACGAGACCCGGAGGCACCTCCAGTGAGGATGTTTCATGTCCTCGGGGCTGCGCGAGTGCCTGCACTTCCCTGCACGGGGGCGTCCTTACCAAAGTACGAAACTGCAGCAGCATCGCCGAGTCTTCACGTCGTAATTACACGAGCTTGCTCTCTCACTCTCTCCCCCTCTCGCCTTCTCTACCGACCGCCCTCTCTGCCTCTCTTTGCGCGGTGGGTTCGCATTTCCTTGCCTTTCTCTCCGTTTTCGTAGATAGAATCTCGAAACCGCCTCGTCCGGATCGAATTCCATTAACATCGCGCGCTCGTACTTCGCCAAATGGTACTCTCTTCCCTCCCTCCCTCCCGCCCTTCCTCTCTCTCCCTCCCTCCCTCCCTCCCTCCCTCTCTCTCTCTCTCTCCCCTCTCTCTCTCCCCCTCTCTGTTTCATTTTCTCTATGTGCGCAATTAATACTTCTGTACGCTCGTTGATTCTTCGTTGCGCGAGAGACTCGCCAAAAAAGAATACTCAACCCTCGGTTGCTGTTTAATTCGCCCTCATAAAGCAAAAGATATCGACTCCGGAAAGATCGTTAATTAAGCTTTGATGTTTTTTTAATCCCGCTTGATAATTACAAAGGAACGTTTCAAAACCGCGTTCGCGTGCACTTTGTGTTGATAAGTGAAAGTCGCGAAGTGTCAGTCTCGACGCGATGATTCCGATGACTACGGGCGTATCGCCGCCGCCCGCGAGATTGCCGTCGAAAAATAATAACTGCAAGACGCGCCGGCGTCGCAGCCGCGGCGGAAAACTCGCCTCGACATTAGGTATTGTTTCTCCGCGCGTTTGAAATTAATTTGAAGTTGCCTAAGCACGCCCGCCCTCTCCGGCGTGCCTCAAGATGTCCCGTTCCCACTGCCTGCCAGTCAATAAGGAATACCCAGCGAAGCAGTTTCGAACTTGCTCGCCGGGGAAGTACCTAGGGAAGTGCTCGAGCCACTCGATCTCAGAAGCTTCTCCAATTTCCGCCTCTCACACGGCTCCCACTGGTGGAAAAAGCCACGACTGATAGCAAGTTCGGGACAATCTCGGGGCGAGGAACAGTCGCACGTCTCGACACGCTCCCCCCTCCCCCCCCGATCGTTCCCCGCGAATTTTCCTAGTCGCCCCCGTGTGCCTTCGCTTTATGCTCGCGTTACGACGTTAACGTCGCCGACTTCGGCGCGCACGGCGGCAAACGGCACACTAACGCGCACAATTAACTGGATCTTCGGCGGCCCCTCGACATCGATTTCGTCATCTTCAGCAGCTATCGTTTGACACGCACGTGCAATCGCGAAAATCTCCAGGAGTACGACACGAATCGGAATACGACACGATACGCGCGTATAGCGCCATGTTGCCGAGGGGCGGAGGGCGCCTTGAACCGCTGCAACGTCGGCTTGTGACCCTCGCTATCCGCGAGGGGGTGGTTTTCGGGGCCGGGACGCGGGAGGGTGGCCCTGCCAAAACCACCCTACCGTACGTCCTCGCGCGTACATGTAGCGGAGAAGCAGAAGGAGCACGCTGTACGTGCAACGTTGCACGATAGAACCTCCGTCGTTCTGGCAGGATGCGAGAGACGTAAGACGCCTAACGATCTCTTCTGCCTGCCTCTCTCTCTCTCTCTCTCTCTCTCTCTCTCTCTCTCTCTCTCTCTCTGTCTCCGTCCTCTCTCGTCCTTCCCTACCTCCTGTCTATCCTGTTTCGCCGAAGCTGCCTCCTCCGACTCTACCTTCCGTCTATTCTACTTCTCTCCTTCCCTCCTCCCCCTCTGTCTTCTCTTTCAGCCCCTCGCTCTGTTCTCGGCTCGATGTAGCGAGACTTTGCGATTGCTTGCCGGTGGCTTAGCATCTTATGCAAGCTGCGCGTGATGCGTCCTGCGCGGAAACCGCCGCCAATTTGCGCCAATTTGCGTTTGGCATTGCTTCTTAGAAATCTCCGTCGTTGCTCTAAACCGCTCGTCGCTAGCTCGCTCGTCTTTCCGTCTCCCGGCTCGCGGCGGATTCGCGCCGAAGCATCTTCGGGGCCGCCGACCTTCCTCTAGCTCTCCCTCTCACCCCCTCCCTCTCTTTCTCTTTGCCTCGCTCTTATCTCTCTCTCGCGCTCTCTCATCAGATTTTACCACGTGTATGCACGGATGTTCGCCGCTAATTGCAACGGCTTTTGCCAGAGCGCGCGCATCGTGTGTCGGCTTGATTAGCGTTTGATGATATTAATGTGCAATAAATCACGATATCTTTTTGATCTTGACGAAATATTAAGTTTCTTGGTGGGTGTGATTAGGTAAATGTATCTTGGATACATTCTCCTATCTTGCCGCTCAGACTCTTGCAATATCCCCTCTCATCACCCTCTCTCTCTCTCTCTCTCTCTCTCTCTCTCTCTCTCTCTCTCTCTCTCTCTCTCTCTCTGTAGCGAAAATTTCTTTATAATTATGTGTATCTGTATTCCCTTCAGATTCGGGTCTACGCTGACAGATTTGCGTCATCAATTTGCGCTCTCTAAAGAACTGAAGTGCTTTAGAGAAATTTATAGAGAGAGGACGATTAAAAATTTGACTCGAGGATATATTCCTCATGCTGATTACCGTACAGTTCTACAACCGCGCAACTTTCTACCTCTCAAAATCCTGTATCAAAAGAAACTCATAAAACGGCGAAATCTCATGGCGAGTTCCCGTCGAACGAAACATTTATCACCGCAGGTCGCGAACTCGCGACGCACAATCGCGATTAATTGGTCACCGCCGGTCACCGCGCCACTTCGACCTGGCCGCTTCCTGGTCACCGGCTGTCTTCGCGTAGATCGAGCGTGGAAGCGCGGGCCGTAAATCAAAACCGTAATGCACGGTGGGCTGACCCCGAGGAAAGGTTGTTTGGGCTGACCCTCGACCCGGGTCAGGAGGCCCGGCTGACCCCGCGTTCCGGAGTGGCGGTGGGACGCGAAACCGGAAATTCAGCCGGATCTTTCCTCTCTCTGTCTATCTGTCGTCCTGCTCTCGCGTCTCCCTTTCTCATTCCCGCTCTTTCTCTCCTCGTCCACGTTGACCTGGACGCGGGCCAACGATAATGCCCGGTCACTCCCTTTCACGGCACGCGCCGTACTCCGCGAGTGATTTATCGGCGGGTCGATGTTTAATCGTTCATTAGCACCTAGCCATTCTCCATTCCATAGTCTGGAGCGCGCGGGAATTAATATTCGGCCCGAGTGCTCGGCGAGCACTCTGCTCTGCTCGTCGGGGGACTCTTCCGAGTTTTATGCGAGCCGCGCGATCCCGGCCGGGGAAGCGTAACTTGTCAAACAGCGGTGTCGGGACGCCGCGGCGTTGGAATCCTCAATTGGGTGACAGTCTGTCGCGTAATTTGAATATTAGGCGCGTCGCCGTGGCTAATTCGCCGACGCGAATAATGAATAATGGAGAAGATAAGTGCGACGTGAAGAAAACCGACGACGACGAGGACGCGCGGGGTTTATACAAGGCAAGTGAACATCGCGGGAGAAACAGAGAATCGATGGCGCAATGATTATTAACACGTCCTCTCGCGCTCGCGAGGATTCATCGGAAGGTCCTACCTGCGAATCGAATTATTCTTGATGAGTCTCTTCTTGATGAGGAGTAATATTGCTATATTGACCACTGACGCGTCCGTGGTCTGATGTTTCCTCTCTTGTTAAAGAGAAATCGACAATATTGACCTAAAATCCGAAACGGCAATAAAAAGCTGCTGAGAAAAGTGTGATGAATCGTGACGTCGCAGGTGGCGAAACGCCCGGCCTGCGTGGCGTGGCGTGGCGTGGCGCGTCTCACGTCTCATCGAATTACGCGCTTGCCTAAATTGCTCCTGAGGGTTTCTCGCGATCGTCGAGAATCAAATTATTCACGGTCAAGCGAGGACTGACCAACGGTCAACTGCCTGTCAGCGGGGAGTCTGGGGAGTATCGGGCAAACCACGCCAGTCCGAGGCAATTGGACGGAATATATGTCGGACGATGGCGTCCGTGGGGGTGCAGAGATGGCCGTCGAAGGGTTCGGCGAAGGGAGACTCTCACAAAATGGCCTGCTGCATTCTCGAGAGGAGAGCGAGCGGACCGTCGACAAAGGCCGTTTCTAGTAAGAGAAACAACACAGTCGCGCCGCGGTATTGCGCTTGGTCAAGCTAACCCGAGACGCAAACGACAGCGCGCGGGGGGGGAGGGGGGTGATGTGTCTCGACGTCCATATACCACAATATTCGAAACGGCGAGCGTCTCGAGGGCGAGGGAAGTCGCGATTGCACCGGCGTTAAGCGACGACCCGGGGACATTTCGCAGCATCTCAAGTCCCCGCCATGCAGGCGCGCGTCTCCCTCGTCGCGACGAAAATCATGCGATTCGCGTCGCCCTCGAGTCGAAAAATAAAACGATTTATTGCGACGCGTTACGAAAGAGATCAAGCGCTCTCTTGACGACCGGTGACTCAATGAGAGCTTTATCGCGCCGTTTCGCCGATGGACGTATCCCAAAGGCGGCTATTACGGCGATGTTCCGCGCGCGATATTACTTTTGCATCACTCCCATCATTCGCGGCGCGCACTGAGCACATACCCGCCGGCGGGTGGCAGTGAAAGCACTTTTCCAGCGTCTAAACGCCGTTCTTTAACGGTGGAACGCGAATAAACACGTTTGCGCTCGATAACACCTAATGGCGGCGGCCATACATCGCCAAGTAAAACAGACCCAATTCGACGCGTTTGTGCTGCTGTCATCTCGCCGTCTTATTTTCCAAGCGTGTGCGCGACCACCTGGTTGTCGTCGCACGCGACGACCGGTTCGACGAGGAAACACCACTGCGAGATCCACTGCCGTTCGCGGATTTATATCGTTTGATCTCATCAAGGACGCACCGAGCGTAATCTCAAACGTAATCTCGATCGCGCTTCGATGACAGCTCGTGGCGCGATTTCGTGCGAGTAATCTCGCGCGAAATCGCGACGAGCAACAGAGAGAACGAGAGAGAGAGAGAGAGACAGAGAGAGAGAGAGAGAGAGAGAGAGAGAGAGAGAGAGAGAGAGAGAGAGAAACCCTAATATTCCTGATCCCTGATATTCCTGATATTCCTGATATTCGGTAATCCGCGGAGGGCAAGGGCGCGATAACGTGCGCGAGCCGGAAACACGGGAAACTCGGAGATCTCACCTGAGAGCAGAAGAAGAAGAAGAAGAAGAAGAAGAAGCGACGGCCGCGCGGGACAGACCGGGCTGATGCTTCGTCGCCGAGGTGTTGCCTCCGCGACGCCAATCGAAAGACTAAGCGAAAGGGTTAACATATTCCTGAATACAAAACGCATGCATATTCCATGGGGTCCCATGTGCTCGGGGTCTCCTACCCTGATACGAGCACGCACGCACACAGCGTCGCGCGTGCACGCGTGCGAGCGCACACGCACTTGGGCCCAGGTGGGGCCCAGTCGTGTATGTGTATTGCGAACGAGCTACCTGAAGTTTTTTCCTCGTCTCCTGGAGAGAGAGAGAGAGAGAGAGAGAGAGAGAGAGAGAGAAAGAGAGAGAGAGAGAGAGAGAGAGAGAGAGAGAGAGAGAGAGCGAGGAGGAGGGGGAGCAGAGCAAAGAGGAGCTCTGTGAACCCCCGAGGCAGTCACTCTTTCTCTTTCTCCCTGTCCTTCTCTCCCCTCTCTCTCTCTCTCTCTCTCTCTCTCTCTCTCCCTCCCTCTCTCTCTCTCTCTCTCTTTGACAATTATTGCTCAACGTAATGCGATTTTCATACGGACATCCGCGCATTCCCGATAATTAATGATCCGTCGGGAATATTAGGGTCTCTCTCTCGGTCTCTCTGTTGCTCGTCGCGACTATTGATACGCCGTAAAAAATGCGATTCGACGCTCCTGTTGTGCGCGAGCGACGGACTGATCGGCGATAATGAATGTTCGATTTTCGAACGAGCCGGTGCGACTTGACGAAGCGCGGCAAGTGAAACGCGCCGCGAAAAGACGACGGTCGCTCGAATTTATCGCGCTCAGGACTTCGTGCACTTGCGAATCGTGCGCCGAAGCCGCCCGAAATTCGCGTCGTTGCAATTACCCGGCCAGATGGGATAGCTGAGAGACGTCGGGACGACGGGACATCGCGCGCGCGTTCGACGAGCGTTCCGCGGGATGGAATTTTCCGCGAGTGACGTTCCAATTTTCGCGATCGCGCGTCGTACGTTACGGTCGGCCATGATGTCGTGTCGCATTAATCGCACCCTTCGCGTTACTGCGACGGTAGAAGATCCGTCTTAATTCCGCCGCGGACGTCCATCTTCGCGGCAGATGTGGGAAATCGCGATATCTGACCGGCCCGCCGAGTATCGCCACGGTTCAGTCGACTAGGGCCCAGGCCCAACCCTTTCCCATGCACGAGGTAGGACTTAGTTAAGACGTCACCGGGGCCGACAATGCGGTCAGCCATGCATGCACGGGCTTCGCACCTCTTCCCTGTTACATATAGAATTTGATTCTTATCTTCGAGGGCACTCGATGGGCCCCGCGATTTAGAGATAGACCGCGTCGCGTCAAGGGCCCTTCGGGACACTCGGCTTTCTCGCGGAGCTTTTAATTCCGGACCCGGCCCGCGACAGCGGCCGCGCTCACAAATGCGCAGCCCGTCGTAATTTCGTCAGGATACCCTTCGTCCTGGTGGCGGTGGATCCTCCCGTTAGTTTTGTGTAGTTTAACGTATTCCACGACGGACGGACAGTCGCGACGGACGAACGGTTCGTTGAGATTGCTGTTTCCGGCGGAGAAGTAGACTTTTGTCGCACATATCGAAATGGATTACTCCGAGGAATGTTTTATCGAGATATCGATATGTCGCGAATATCGTCGCAGCAACGACGATTAACAGCGTTTCTCGCGAAATACCTCAATTTCGAGGCGCACGTTCTCCAGCGCCATTCTCTTTCTCTACCTTCCAACTGTGATCACTCCGTTGAATCTACTTTGAACGGAGACGTAAGAGGAAGAGGAAGAGGAGAGCAACGATAAAAGACCAGAAAAGAGTAACCGACCAAGCTAATTTTCCGCAACTGATTTTGCGGAACTTTGAAACTCGCGAAAGTCTTCGCGCTCGCGGGAAATCGATTTGACGCCGGAATCACCGATCTTACCTGCCGATCGGCTGCACGGTCCCCTTAGCCGATACTCTGCATTAGTCAAAACCGAACGCCCGTCACTATGGCGCTGATTACTTTAATAATGGAACAGAATGGCCTCGGGGCTGGTGGTTGGGTGTTGGGTTTTTCTCGCGGGCACAATGCTCGCTCGCGAAGTATACAAATAGAGAAAAAAGCAAGGGGGAGGTCGCTACGTACCCCTCCCGGCAACCCCCTCCCCCTTCGCGTCCCGACGATACCTCCTAGTTACCCCGGCGAGAATATTCAAATTGCAACCCTTTCGTCACGTGAAAGGAGACTTCTGCCGAACCCCTTCGATCGGATTCAATGGGCATCGATATTCAAATTTATTTGACGGAGGTTCCTCTTCCTTCAACCCCTCCTTGCCCTCCCTTCGGCCGCCCTTGTGCTCCACTCTCATCCTCGTCCTCTCTCTCTCTCTCTCTCTCTCTCTCTCTCTCTCTCTCTCTCTCTCTGTCTCTCTGTCTCTCTCTTTCTTTCACGTTCTCGTTCTCTTCAACCACTACGTTCTCCCTACGACGAAAACCGTTACACGTAACCGGTGCGAGTTACCGGGGGTTGGCAGTGGGAGCGGGGAAAAAAGAATTTGCATCTCGCTTCTTTTTTCTTCTTCTTCCTTTCGACCGTCGATACTCGCGCGGATCTGGAACGGAAGCCGCGCCGACAGATGCGCGTATCTACGCGAGGTAACCGCACGTCGTCGTCGCTGTCGTCGTCGATATTTCGGCCGGCGTTTCCTGCGTCGGGAGGAGGTCTAGATCTCGAGGAAAGACCGGTGTCGCGTTACAATGTTCCGCGAGGTGAATAAGAGCCTCGGAGCGAACGGATGCAATGGATACGATGATTTTTTATCGCAACCACTGTAAGACAATTTGCAAGATCGTGGAATCATGCATTTGCATGTTTCGCGCTTCTCAAGGTTCGACATGCTCGGAAACGGAAAAATAATCAGCAGATCGAGACGGAGGAGGTTACCTTCTACGTCGATTCGAACCTCTTACGTCTCGGGCGAACCAATCGATCTCCGATCGAATTTTTCACTCGCGTCGGTGATAATTCTCGGAGCACCCGGTACGTGAATATTACCGTGTTCGTTACCACGCTCGAGTTCTCGTTCAGTCGCGGTGACGCTCTTTTAAAGCGACGACGTTCAGCTGCGAGCAAAAGGTGCGACCTGCTAAATATTCTATGGAGCGTTGTAGTACCCGGGGGTAACAAGTAAACGCGGAAAAAAAGAAGATGACGTAGTAGGAGTGGAAGAACGCGCGCGGCGTGAACAGGGAGAGGAGATTGACGACGATGAGAAAAGGTAAGGAGGTGCGCGCGAACAAGAAGAAGAATAAGAAGAAAATAATGACTGTTATGAGTCTGGGGCGACAGGCAAGTCTGGGGCTTGCAGGGGGTGGTGAGTGTCGCGGGGGTGGAACGGAGCGAGGGTAGGGGCGTCGTCGTCGTCGTCGTCGTCGTCGTCGTCGTCGTCGTCGTCGTCGTCGTCGTCGTCGTCAACGTCGTCGTCGCCGTCGTCGTCGCCGTCGCCGTCGCCGTCGCCGTCGTCGTCCTCGTCGTCGTCGTCGGCGTGTCTACGGCCGTGACCTGGTTTTTTCCGAAGCAACAGGTCCCTTCTAATTAAGAACACTTAAGAAAACTTCCCTCTTAAAGCTGACGCCTCCTCCCTTCGCTCTCGCGCGACCGTCCTGATAACGCCATTATATTTTAATAAACTCACTAGTTTTCTCCTTCCCCTTTCTCTCTCGCCTTTTCGTCTCTCTTCTACCGTACCTTTTCATCTTCTTCGATCATACAGCGGGTCGGGAAGGAGAACGGCGACGGGACCGCCGCCGCTTCGAGCTACAGCTCGGAGCGGAAAGCCGACGCGATTCAGTTGCTTGAGCTCGTGCGACCACTCTCTCCATTTCTTTGGCCATTGAGCTACACACCATTATCGCGATTAGTTCCTGCTAAATCCGCAAGAAGAACATACGTTTTGTCGCGCGACGCCGTTTGAAGTTTCAACGAGTCCCACGGTGGATTCAGCGTCTCGGTATTCCGCGCTCAGATGCGATTTTACAGTTTGCGCTCGTAAAAAGGATTTTACCTCGGGAATCCGACCTCTATCTCAAGATCAGGCTTTTTGTTACAAATACGGTATTAGAGGATGCTCCAGCGGTGTTGGGGTATTTATAATGCCACGTGTACTAAATCGTAAAACGCGGAAAAGATGCGAGTAATCCGGCCACCGTAAAGTCGTGTATACGCCGGGCAAATAATATGCAACGTACGGGGTCATTTCGGGCCATAAAAAAGATGAAGAATCTAAGCGCGCGCGCGCGCGCGCGCGCGCACCCTTGCGCAACCAAATTGGATTACGTCCTAGCCGTCCTCTCTCGGCTCCTCGGCTTTTTATCGCGAGTCATGCGCGGCATACGCGATAGTCGCAACACTTCGCGTGCAGCAATAAATTCCGCAGGCTTTATCCACGTACGAGAGGGCGTCGTCTTTTAGGGCAGAAGAGCCGAGCCCGTTCACCGCGGTGGCGAGCGGGGCGTGTATTCGAGGAAAGAAGCAAAGAAGCGTTCACGAGAAATAAGAAAAAGGAATACACATATATATACGGGCAAGAGGACGAGGAAGATATAGAGAGAAAAGGACCAGCAACGGATAAAGGGGGTGAGTTGAAGAGGGAGCACGAGAGAGAACGAGACACCCTCGCGGACGACGAAGGTAGTATTGGCTGGTTGGCAGTCAGTGGCTGGGTTCCGAAGTTAAAGAGCTTCGGGGGCATACGTGAGAGGGATGTAGAGAGCTCGACGGGGGTGAGGACCGCGGCTGGCGCGGGGTGGACCGGCAGGGGGGAAGTATACGTGGGACGGGGCGAAGGGAGACGTGGAATGGGGTGGGTGGCGTTCCTGGCGGCCATTTTGAACGCATATATCGATTGTTTGGCGGCCGGGCTCTGCTCGGCCATTCGCAGGGGTGGCTCGTGTGTCACATAACCAACCCCCGATCCGCCGTTTCTCTCCTTGCTTCCCGCGCTAGCATCGCGGAGGAAAATCGTTGTCGCGTGTTTTCGCGCGCGTGACTTGTCCGTCTCCGATGCGACACCGCATATGCGCATCCCGGCTATGTCCCGAGTGGTTTATGATGTCCGACCGAACACGAGAGCTTAATGAACGATTCTCGGAACTGGGGCTGAGTGATTGCATAAGAGATTGAACGAGATGCGGCCTGAGAGGCCGGCGTATCAGCTTCGCGCTTCGTGTGTGCGCTTGAAAGACCCGTGTGAAAAAAAAATGGAATCGCGATAGCTGCAGGATGTTCGCAGGAAATTTCGCAAGCTTGATCGCCCGTGACCGAGTTAATGACCGAGAAATCAATTGCATATGGAGAAGGAAGGATTGTATATAAATAGATTTTTCTACGAGGAGAGCGCGCATTATTCTTCACGATTTTATGACCGACGGAGGCTGCGATCCACCTTAGATGTTAGTCGATGATGCTACACGCGCTCGAGAATGTTTCCCCCTTCCGCGAATGATGAGACCGAACGCGTCATCTCGATCCGCAGAGAGACTTCACCAAGTCGAATAATCCTACGGGTGAAAAGTAACGAGCGAGATAAAGGCAGGCGGAGAGTCTCTCCTTCCGCGCGTGCAATTACGAAAAGTGACCAGTGTCCCTCGTTACACGCCGTTCCCATAAATCTTGGCTGTCACCTGACAGCACGCGTACAGCACGTGTCGCATGTCACGAGGGAGCTGCCGCATCTTGTCCAGCACGTGACCACAGGTCGGCATTTCCGCGGCAGTGCCGCACACCCTCCGTGGTCAGGGTAGTGGGGTTGCTCCACGCACAAACTACCCCTAAACCGGCTTAGAACCCGCCCCGGCCAAACCCGCTGGCCCAATCGGATTCCGGGTCGTCGCCGCATGATCCTACCGCGCAGGTCCGGCATCGGACCGACTGGACATCGGCTTGACCTCCCTAGTGCCACTCCGTGACCGCACGTGCGGAATTCGCCCTTCGATATCCTGAGTATCCGTTCCACGCGCGAGCCAACCGAGAGAGAGAGAGAGAGAGAGAGAGGGGAGGGGAGTAGGGAGTGGGTGTGAGGAGGAAGGAAGAGGAGCGCGTTTCGAATAGAATTATCGATCGTGCGTCGTCGGAAAATGACAGGAACGTGTCTTCATCTTCTTTCTCTTTCTGTTTTCAGCGACAACGCGCTCTACTGGATTCGATGTCCAATAATGGGTGGATTGTTTCTCAGGAATGCCTCGAACAACAAGAGGTCGTCACAGTCGAGAGGAACGGTCGAGATAAAGTCATGGTAAGGAAAGTTCCCTGTGAAACGTTAATTTCCCTACACGATGCCTTATGAATTTTACACACCGCGATTGTTCGCGCTGCCGAGTTTCGGATTTGTTCTGCAAAACGCGGCAATTTGTCCGCGAACTTGCTGAAAAACGGGGTCGGCGAAGTAATCCCGGGAATAAGCGCCAGGCAACGCTCGGTAAAATGTCGCTCGCGTTGGCGGCTCGCGGGCTGCCGCGTCTTAAAGGGGAAGTTTCGCGCCCCCGAAAAGTAAAGTCCCCCCTTCTCTCTCTCTCTCTCTCTCTCTCTCTTTCTTTTCCTCCTTCTGTCTCTCTCCCTCTTCCTCTCTCGGCCCGCGAGACTCCCCCTTCTGTCCCTTCGCCCCGACGCGCGGCTTTTTTTTAGCGTCTCACCCCTTTGCCGCCGCCGCTCTGGCGGCGCGCCAACTAGGTGAAAAGTGCGGAAAGTGAACTCGCGATTTACGGCAGCGCGGAACCGCGAGTAAGAGAAAGAGAGAGAGAGAGAAAGAGAGAGTAACGCGAAGAGGGGAGAGGGCGGAAGGTGAATGAGGCCGTTCGGAGGTGGAGACGGCGGCGGCGGCGGCGGCGGCGGCGGCGGCGGCGGCGGCGGCGGCGGCGGCAGCGGCGGCGGCGACGGCGACGAAGGCGGCACGGGGCGAGCAAGTGGCAAGCTGTGAGCACCTTCGTTCGGAAATTTATTCAAATTAAGGTTCACCACAGACTTCGCGGATCGCGGCAAAAATCGAAAGCGCCGCGGAGCGGCGCGGCGAGGCGCGGCGCGGCGCAGCACGGTGCATCGGTATAATTGGCGACGGTGAAAGTCGACGGCGACTTTGAAAACCAGCCCCCACACTGTTACACTATTTCACCGCCGGAGTTTCGTTCGACGGTTGAACTTTCGTTCGCGGCGAACTGCCGCCGAAAGTTTTCTCCCACGCGCCGGGCGCGTCGAACTCGAGACGGCGAACGGATGAGTCCCGAGTGAGAGAAACCGATCTCACGTAATGACGTAAGAAGCTTTAAAGGCTCAGCGTATTAGGAAGAACACTTAATCGCTCGTGACTGCGTGTGACTCACGAATGTGATCACGCACTTTTAGTCTAGAGACAGAGCGGGTCCGATGACGGGACAATTATTTTGATTTAATCGATTGAATTATGAAAACTGTACGATTAATTCAAGCAGTCTATACGACTCTTCTCGCGAATGGTCAGCTGGTCTCGAAGGATGAGTCCTCTTCTCCTTCGAAAAACGCGCGATAGTATCCCCCGGCAACTCGGAATTCTGCAGCCGCGCGGATCAGCGGGCGAAACGTCGCGATATAAGTTCGCCGCGTGAAATTACAAACGCGCTCTTTAAAACCGCAACATGCTCCTTGTCGGAGACATCCAGCAGTCGCGAGCACCCTCGAGATACCTCGCGAAACGTATCCTTTTTCCACCATCGCCCGCTCCTCTATCCGCCCGTTTATCTACCTATGGCTCTCGCTCTTTCCTTTGATCGCGTCTTCGAGAATCCGTTCTTTCGGCAAAGACTCCCGTGCACCTCTCCTCCGCAGGAGATATATTCCCACTCGCCCACCCACATCTACACACACACACACACACACACACACACACACACACATACACATACGCGCGCGTGTCTGCGAACGCATATCCTGGAATACGAGGAGCTCTAATCCCCTTTTAGAGACTCTGCTCATACCACACATTGAGATATGCCTTTGACGGGCGCTCCTGCCGTGCTATTGGCTCGGCGTAATCTCATGTAAGTTGGGTTGCCTAGCCGCAGGAGCACGTCTTAGGCTCCGTTCACACGAGTCCACGAGGGGACGTCTGGCCCGGTCCTCGGAGTCCCTTATTTCGCACACACGATCGATACGGCAGATGCCTGACGTACACGTGGCGCATGCCCCACCTGGAAACCGGACCAGGCATCTGCGACTTCTCCCTATCTACGTCAGAGGGCAGCTACTTCCTTTTCCGGCTCGTCCGAGGGTTGTTTCTGGCCGCGAAGGGTGCGAATCAGTTTCGGCTGGATGTAGAGTTGCACGGACGCGGAGCTAGGCGGAGACCCGGCGGCGATTCCTTCTTTCCTCATCCTCCAGCCGAGTCCTCGTCTGTCCGTTATCTCGCGAACTAAAGCGCTTTGATCGCGCTATCAGCGCGACGAAAGCAACTGCGACGAGATACGAAGAAATATCGCCGGAAGAAAGAATCTCGTCTCGCGCTGAGCGCGTGTAGCCGTGCGTATCGCGATTCGCGAAATCTCGTGAGCGATTATTTTTATCGCGCAACGGGAAAGGTCCGAGAAAGCGCTCCGTGATCTCACGCATTATCTCTTACGACTCGATTAGCCGGCAGTGTTGCGAGCTAATGACTCACGCCGCTTTCTTTACTTAGCGCCGCCAAGATATGATAATGATTAATCAACTTCACGTCCAAACACAATTCCGCCGACGACGGTTGCAGCTTGAGCAATGCTAATATAGGATCGTAGGATTGCACCTGCGAAAAGGTAGTTTCGCACATACGCGCGCCCAGGTCCTCTTCTATTCCAGGGCTGCGCAACGGCAGCCCGGCGACAATCGCGAGAGCGGCACGTTTGCGCTCGAGACGAAATTTCTGTTTGCGTTCGCGACGCGCGGCGTGAATTCAATTAACTTTTCTAACGAACAGCTGCTCTAATTAGTTTCTTGTTGAAACGTAGCTGAGGCACAATCGGACGAGACGGAGGAGACGGGCCGCCCGGTAGAGTCTGTGCCGCAATCGTCGACAGTTATCGGCTAATTGATCGGTTATCAAGGAGAGATGCGTTTGTAAAGCGATCGCTCGACGTTAGTCGCAATTAAAGCCGCTCTCTCTTCTCGGAGAGGAACGACGTCGAAGTCCCCGGCCGTTTGCTTCGAGCTTCACATTCGGCCCCATATCGAAGCCACCGCTCGCGCGATGACCCAAAAGCCACGTGTCTCTTCGCCCACCGCTTCGTCCTCTGCCTCTCTCGCCACCCCCTCTGCCGTGCCCTGACTTTCTGTGTACACGAAAAGCGCGCGTCGAGCGATGTTTTTCCTCGCCCGTCCAGTTTTATCGTAATTGCCAGCTTTACGTAAGGCTGTTTGTACATGTGTTATCATGAAATACGGCGCTGTTTGTACAATTGTTTGCTCCCTCTCTGCCGGCGCGACGCCATCACCTTCTGACCACGGACGAAACATTCCTGCCCGGAGGTTCTCTTTTCTGAAGGCTTGAAATTAATTTATTGTCGGTGTTATTAGGCGCGGACTCTATACGCCTCGCACGACGACGGCGCGATAATGACACCTGGTGGTGAGGGTATTCCGTCGCCGGTGATGGGCATTCGAGGCTCCGTTTTGAAAGTTCTCGAGAGCAGTTCGATCTCGCACGAATCGCGAGAGGTCGCGAATATTGCTCGAAATTGAAATCTCCTGAAGAGCGTCTTCGAAAGTCGCGGACGTCGTGGATATTTACGAGAGACGATTACATATTTTCGTGCAATTACTCGTAAATCTGGAATCTAGAAGAAAAAAGAACATGCGGATGGACATGAATTGTGTCGCGACGTGACGGTCGATTTGCGAGATGCAGCGACACTCGAGACTTTCCCTCGAGGATATTTGCCGAGTTATTTCTGGTCTCTATCCCCGCTCTTTTTCAATTTATCCTACAGGCGTACGTTATTTTCTCAATCCCTCAATTATTCCGACGATTCGTGTGAATTGCATCGCGACGCTCCGTCCGAGTTATCGCGTCGCGCTTCGTTCGAGTTATTAATCGCAGCTGCCGTGCTCGATCGAGGTGCGAGCACGTGATTATTCGTCGGATTAAGCAGCACGGAGCGAAAGTATTCGCGCGGAGGTAGCTCGAGCCAATGACGTTGCGCGCGAGTATTCCAATAACGGCGACAGCAGCCTCGAGACAGATAAGAATCGGATTCCTCCGCCATTAAGGCGTGGAAATTCAGCACCGCCGTGATGGTCGTAATGGCGACTGTCAATCCGATGTTAAACGCTAATAATATGCGTTATATATCCCTGGATGAAAGAACAATAACGCCGCTGTCGATTGCACGAGAGAGAGAGAGAGAGAGAGAGAGAGAGGAGGGGAGGACTCTTCTAATTGCATCTCTCGACACGATGTCTGATCGATGTGACTGTGTTCGCACTCTTATTAGAAAGTCTAAACATATCAATCAGGCTCGATTGAAATCTCCCTTTCTTTTTTTTTTATAATTCACGACTTGTTCGCGAAATTCTCCTCCGACGCGCGGCACATCCGACGAGACGCGATCCCGCCGGCGTGAATCGACAAAATCCATTTCGTTTCACGCGCACGTAATCCCATTCGACGTCTGTGGGAGCGGGGGCATTTAGTAAGGAAGATCGATCCCCCATAGAAAATTGTCCGAGCAATTTGTGATCTTTCACGATCCTCGTTCGACCACGAAAACGAATCTCGTTTGAGGACGCCCGGCGTGCTAGACCATGTGACATAATCCTGTCGGACTGCTTCTCTCGTGCTTTTCTGCGTCGCGCCCGCGTCCTGCCGGCGACCGGAGACACGAATCCCGAAGGAGGAGTCGCGGCCGAGTTTCCTAAATGGGAAAAACGCCATCGTACAAAAGGGGCCCTCCTTGAGTGACCCAGAAATCTTCACGGGGAGATACGCCGGAGCCCGCGCCGCTATCTTTGTTCCGAGGTGCGCGAGACTCTCCTTATCTGCGTTTGATTAAAATTTCCCGGCACAATATGTCGCGCCAACGATTGTAATTTGTAATTTATTCGATTTACTTTGCGCGTCACTCTTCCCAGCAACGGCTTTAGTCCGCGATCGTCGGAAATGTTTGATTTTCAACGAGAGATACGCGACGGATATTAATGACAACTTTCGCGCGGCGTACGCGCTATTTGCCGTACAGCATTTATAATGCGACATCGTGAGCCATGTATTACTCAGACGACAACTCCATCGATGTGTGCGATTTTCCGACTGAAGGGGCGAAAGAAAACGAGAGAAAATAGAGACCGTCAGGCTCGTCAAAGAAATCGTCCAGGGCGCGTCTCGCCGCCGAAAAATACTTTGTCGACTGATACGCGCTTATGAGGACGCGTCGCGTATGTAAACGCGGGGAGTTTTGACAACCCTTCCGAATATAACATATATCTGCCGTCGTGACAACAGGCCGCGGACAACGGCGACAACGTGGATCACACGCGGAGCGAATGTGACATTGCGGAGGTGGGTGAGAGAACCGAGCCGATAGGAAGAAAAAAAAAAGAGAAAAGAAAAAGAAGAAGAGAAAGAGGACACGTACACAGGAGTCTCCGAGTCGAGGGGTCACAATGGTGTAAGAAGCGATAAGTGGAGGGGCCTCTGCGGGCCCCCGACGTGAATCGAGGGCAGCAGCGGAGGATGAGGTGCCGCAGGTCAGAGGCATCTCGCATGGACGCAGGTCCTTTGGAGCTTATTCGTCCAGGGAGAAGAATGGACCCCCGAATCCTTTTCGTCCGTAATTCGGGACGGGGCCAGCTGCAAAAACCCCCTCGCTCGCTCGATCCTTGGGCATCGTGATCGCCGTGCGTTCTTAGCCCTCGGGAAAGGATACCGTAAGGGCGCACCGAGGCGCGCGAGGGGGACAAATCTTTTTTTTATATCTTAGATCCTGGCCGATCACTTTTTTCTTTACGAACCCTTTTTTCCCGCGCTACCCTCTCTCTGTTTCCTTCGCTATCTCTCTCTCTCTCTCTCTCTCTCTCTCTTCGCGCGTCCCAACGAGCCGAGGGTCCCATTCGCGAGTCGTAGGGGCCCATTCGCGCAACTGTCGCCTCTCTCTGTCCCTCCTCCTCCTCCTCCTCCTCCTCCTCCTCCTCCTCCTTGTCCTTCCTCCACTCGTGGCGTGGTCGCGCGAAAGGATCGCCCTGAATCTCTTACGGTTGCGACCGTGAGCGCGTAATGCACGCGTGTGTAACACACGAGCTTCCTATTCATGGTGGAACGGATGCACCTCCGTGAGAGAACGAGAAAGAGAGAGAGAGAGAGAGAGAGAGAGAGAAAGAGAGAAAGAGAGAGAGAGAGAGAGTGAGTGCTCGGCCGTCGCCCGTTGTCCTGCCACGCCGAGTGTTTCTTCCAATTTCACGGGGACAAAGGATGGCGCGCACTCGGGATGTCCTCTCTCGGTCCTCATCGGTGCAGATAAACGCGGCGAATAGAAGCGAAGGGACTATAGGGGGTGAGATATCGGGACACTGTTTGTGTGAGTGGGATAAGCCGTCGTACTTTATCCCGGACCCTCTTTTTTATAGTGCATTAAAAAGTCCGCATTTTCCTGGATCGTAACTTATATCACGGCGATCACGTGCGAACAACAAGCGAAAGTAAGCAACAATTCGCATCGAGATCGAAATATGACAACGCGTCGTTTTTCAGACAGGATAGAATTGATTACCAAGGTCCCGAAAGGACGGAGTCATTTTCGCAGGAAAAACAGGTAATCAACCGAAATATCAACTTCCTTTGTTTGTCACGGCGCCCAAAGCGTCAAATGAAATTATCTTATAATCTTTTCGCGTCTCTTGCGCTCTCGAAAATAGTTATTTTCGACTGGCCTACGTTCGCTCGATATTTCGTCTCACGCGAACATGTTTGTGAGATCCGATTGTACGTCGCAAAAATATCGCACGAAGTTGCTCCAACAATGTCGCAGAATCCGCTGAAACATTCAGCGTGACAGGCGCACGTCAAATCTTAATCCATTGCATTTTTAAGTACGACCCGCTTAAATACTGCGCCAAGAGTGAACGCGCGAGATTTTTAATGGTGCTGACGCACTTTACGCAGGAATAGCATTTTGCATCCACCGCTCTGTGCAATAATCGATAACGCGTCTGATCGCGGAGGAGCCTCCGCGCCGTTTTCGTCGGGTCGGCAGAGTACCGCACTCTTGAAGCGCATCGTCGAGGTTACTATTAACAATTATGCTGTTTGCGCGACGCTCCTACCGTCCATTGCATCCCCTTTCCACCGAAACACATTGTGCTCCCACCGGAGAAAAATCCGACATTGCTTGAATTTTTCGGAAAGAAGCTCGAGCGTCCGCTCGATCGCTTCTACGAAATAGACGATATCTCGAAATACCTCGAATGCCGTTTATACACCGCGTTATTAAGTTCGATACACACCCACCCACACACACACACACACACACACATGCGCGCTCGCCTGTTCGCGCATCATAACCCGAATTCAGAGTCCGGCGTCCGCAAGGTCTGCCGGGTGAAGTGCTTCGCCGCGAGGGTTGGGGCTTCGGTCGGATATCGTGACTACTGGTCAGTTTGTTCGATAGTCGGTGCCAGCCAGCACGGATGGCCATATACCCGGTGCGCCTTACCCGGGGGCCTTGGTACCGAGCTGTACCAAGAGGGCCACCGGTCAATACCTTCAGACCTTCGGAACACGCCGCGGCTACAGGAACACGCCGCGAAAAACGCAAGCGGAGCCGTTGCCTCGATGTGGACGATCGTGCATCGCGCATGGCACCGGCGACTGCAGCGGTAAGAGCGAGGGCGGAGGGGGGAGATGTGACCGTCAAAAATATATGTATTTCCAGTCTAGATGCTTTTTTCTCACGCATGCTCGGCTCGACAAGACGGGACAAAGCGAGAGCGGGCTTCTACTTTGGCCCGATAACGAGAGAAGCTTGATCCGATGTCCGACGATAACGCTATATCGGCCCGTTAACGTGACCGTGTTCGGCGTGACCGTTATTAGCCGAGGTAGCCAGCCGCCAAGACGACTCATTGTCGAAGCGAAGCAGCACGCCACGCCAGCAGCCACGACCACGACAGTTTTCTATTCTCCGCGCGCGATATCGTATGTACGCGATCGCGTAATTCGCGCACGTGAAAAGGCCCGGCGTCATTAGGCTCACGGCGACTAATTATTCTAATTACTTCCGGCCGTGGCATAATTATAATTAACCGGCCGCGAAACATCAATTAGGCATCAATCAGCCCCGCGCAGTGCCACGAAAAGGATTATTCCCAGATATTCGCGGCCGAGCCGCTCGCGCGCGCGCGCGCGCGTCAGTGAGAAAGGAAAAAGCCGCGGTGCGTGGCGCGAGGGAGAGAAAGAGACCGAGAAACAGGGAGGAAGAGAGAGAGAGAGAGAGAGAGAGAGAGAGAGACAAGGAGCTATCGTGGCGGTGGCGGCGTACGAGACTGGCGAGCAGACGTGACTCCTGCGAGCATATCTCTGACCGGGCTAATTATTCCCATCGGAGGATAATTAATTGTACCCGACTGCCGGCGATAAATATCGCCGCGGATTCGCGAGCGCGCGCGAGCGCGCGCACACACGCACACACACACGTGCTCGTACACGTACGTGTCGCCGACGAGACGGAGGGCCACGTAACGCCGCAGCTTTCTATCGTTCGCCAATGTCTCGTTTATTATCAGCGATCGGATCCGCGTGCGATACACCCGCGTACTTATGCATACGTGAAGATGATAACGGGCGTCTTTCCGGATATAGAGGTCGCCCGCCGCGACCGTCTGTAAATTCAGCGCGCCGGTACATCGAATTAGCATCAGATAAGGAGCGCGTGTTTAATCGCGGATATTAAAAGCGAGAACGCGGTTATCGCGGATTACGTTTAACGAGACGAAAACGGAGGAGCAGAGCGTCACATCGGACTCGCGCGCGTTGCGAACTCCTGCAGGTCCGAACAAGCACGTCGGTCGAAAACGATAAATTAGATAGATTGAGCGAAGGGTGCTGGTGATGGTGATCTTTCTGCGAGATAACACGAATTATTCAAGCCTTTCGCGCCGAACTGCAATCGACCGTGATTATCGAAGCCCGTTATGCGTGCTGAGTGTTCAATTTTTTTTCTGCACAGAACATGATTCGAAGCGACGTGCTCTCTTTCACACAACAACGCGCACAGGCTTGCGTAGTCGTCGTTATATTTTTATAACGTAGAATATCTGAGGCTACATATCATGCAAAACATTCATTTCGGAATTTGACTAGAAGGAGGATGCTAAGGAGAGAATGTTGAGGTCAGGTTGGTCAGATCTCACTTTTACATTAATCGAAGACGTTGGTCCTATTTTTACCACTGATGAGAAAACACTTCAATTTATCGAAGTCCTCGCGTTGGACTCGTTGTTTCGACTCGGGGATTGACTTTTCTATAAGCGTTTCGTGGATTAACGTCGGCCGATCCCGCCGCGCCGGTTTCCCAGAGCGACGATTGAGCGGAGGCGAAGGTGCGCGAGGAGACGGCGAGGATGACGGCGCGAGCGGCCCGATGCAACGTTTTCCCCGTTGTCGTAGGGTGCGTCGGCTATTTTCGTCCTTCTTATCCGCGGCCACGCTAGATGAGTCGGAACGAAATGGGCGGACTCATGGCCCTCGGCTGAGAGAGGACGTGGCTAGGGGTAGGTATCCGATAAGGAAGGGAAGAAAGGGGGAGAAGACGGCGAGAGTGAGCCGTGTGAGGGATGTTGGGATTTTCACGCGAGGCAGACATAACACACGGGGCTGCGCCCGACACAGAAATAGTCACCGAGTAGAACCCCTCAGAATGCCGTTGCGTGCACGCAGAAGCGCAGCCCCTCTGCGACGGATGTGTGTCCCGGGGCTATTTTCAAGTTCCCGTCTGAAACACAGTAAACGCTCGCGCGCACGACAAAATTCGGCTCTTTCGACCGGTCCCGGAGAAGACGCTTCTCCACTGTCTCGCGTGTAATTACGTCTTAGAGCGCTAATTTGTGCGCAGTACGAGAGTTTAATTAGAGGAGGGATGTGATGGAAGGAGATGAATATTTAAATAAGTTGATACAGCGCATTCTCCGCCCCCCTCTCTCTCTCTGTCTCTCTCTCTCTCTCTCTCTCTCTCTCTCTCTTTTCAACAAAATGCTTCGAAGTCGGTTGAAAAAGCAGCAGATGTTGGAAGAAACACGCTTAATTCACGCGACAGATTTCTAGTCACTGTGGGCAACAGCTGACGTCCAGCGTCGTTGAGAGACCGAACTGCACACACACGGGATTCTTCTGATAAAAAATTACGCGCGAACGTGGAAGAGAAAGGGCGAGAGTTCTCTCGTGAGAAAATCGTCGCAGCGCGGGGAGAGGCCGCGGCCTCTCGACATTTTTTCCCGATCTTCCGGATTTGTGAAACTTCGCCGGCGATATTCGCGTTACTTTTTTGCGTCGTGCAGCTGAAGGGGGAGAACTCGTGAGAATTCCAGCGGCTAAGCGTCTTTCGTCGCTGCTTTCGCGCCGCTCTCGTCCCTCCTTATTAACGAGAACGGTAGTGCGTCGTCGCCAGCAAAAAACTTGACCATGACCGAGGGAAAACACCGTAAGTGACCGAAGTGAGTCGCGTTTGTTTCGTATTCATGAGCGATCGAAGGTGGCGAGGTATCGATCGATCCTGCCCCGGCTATTGTGCTCGGCACGCCATCCCCCACCCTCCAACTCGCTGCCCCCCGCGTTGCATCTTCGCTCCATACATGCTCCACGTGCACGCGTCATTTGAATACGCGCGCATCCCCGACGCAGTCTCGTCCTTCTCCCCTATTATGTGTAAATTGTATTATTTTTACCCCAAATACAGTTCGCTCCCCCGTGCGCCGCGCGCCACGGCCTCCGAGGTCAACAGGTCAAATTGCACATGTCCATCGTAAGTCACCCCCGGCCACGGTCAGCCGGCCACGTAGCTCTCCGCCGCTACCACCCCAGACTGCCACCCCGCGGCACCCCTACCGTCCACGTGGGTCTTCCCTTTTTTCCGAAAGTCACGTATATCCGTACTTGGCCCTGCGCCGCTCTCCTTCGCCAGACTTCGAGAGATTCACGACCCGATTCGCGAGGTTCGAACGAAAAGTCGGAGATTTTGTTACGTTCGCGATTTCTCGGGTGAGGGTGAAAGCGAGAGAGGGAAGAGGAGGAGAAGGAGGAGGAGGAGGAGGAGGAGGAGGAGGAGGAGGAGGAGGAGGTGACGGTATCGGTGGAAGAGAGGCGAGAAGTGTGGCAAACGTAAGTCTTTGGTGGAAGATGGATGGATTAATAAAAAATGTTACGACAGAGCTCGATATACATCAGCCGAACATTTCCGAGTGGTTAAAATTCATGATCCGAACTGTGTTGCGCAGTGTGTCTCAGAAACTTCGGCTTTGATTCTAGCAAAGCCACCTCCGAACTCGACTTTTCTCCGACAGAAAGCAGGAGAGAGAGAGAGAGAGAGAGAGAGAGAGAAAGAGCGAGAGCGAGAGAGAGAGAGAGAGAGAGCGAGAGAGAGGGAGAGAGAGAGAGAGAGAGAGAGAGAGAGAGAGAGAGAGAGAGAGAGAGAGAGAGAGATCGACGATGCGTATTAATTACGTTCACAAGACTAACTAGCTACGTTTGCTCGATAATGCGTTCCGTCGAATAGACGCTTCGAAATTCAAGATCGAGAAAACACCGAGTTAATTGATCCCCATCGTTGGAATCATTTCCCCTGGACCGAACGCGAGACGCATGGGTCGACGCCATGGTGAGAACGGTGAATTTCGGCAACGACAGCACATATTGCGATAATTATCTGCGCGAAGCGACTGTCGTAATCGCCGGGAGTTCCGACGAAACGATAAAAAGTCGCAAAGTCGCTCGACCGGAACTCAAGGTGCCGACGATTAAGCCGAACGAATCGCGCCGGGTGGATCGGCGAAACGCGTCGATGCCGCGATAAAGCGGTGCCACAGCGAAGGAGACCCTTAACGTCGGGAATCTCACGCGGATTCGCTCAGGCATAATAATTTCTCGCGTGATTTTAAAACCGTAAATTTTTTACCTCGTCACCACACACACTCACGCATACTCGCATACGCACCCCATCATCCCGTTCTTCCCTCTTTGTCGTCTGACTCGCTAACCCACCACCTTACGCGCGCGCGGGTAAGCTACGGTTTTGTTTTTACGCCGACAAAAACAGCGCGGCGCCGTGCCGTATCGTCTAGTCGCTCGAGAACGAATCCCGCGATCGGTTATCATTTCACACCGATTATAATAAAGCCGCGAGTGCGCGAGGGAGCGAGGAGATCGGCGACGGCGAGAGGTCTTCGAAGGAAAAAGCAAGAGAGAGAGGGAGAGGGAGAGAGAGAGAGAGAGAAAGAGAGAGAGAGAGAGAGAAGAGAGAGAGAGAAAGCAACATTTATCATTTGTCCCGGTGCAGGTCCTCGGCGAAGGATACTGACGAGGGATGGAGAGAGGGCGGGGCTGGCAATGCGGAGGGACGAGAATAGAGCGAGGAAGAAAAAAGTCATGCGGGTTCTCGAAAAAAAAAAGGGAAAAGAGAGAGAGCGGAGTCCCGTTCGGGGACCCTCGCGCGCGTATCTTAAATAAGTATATAATAATGCCGGCGGTGCCGTCGGCTTGTTTTCCAACCCTTTCCGCCGTTGTCTCCCGTGTCCCGGCCGCTTTTTTCCACCCTCCGCAGGAGAATCGCTCGCGATGAGAAGTGAAAGAGAAAAAAAAGATAAAAATAAAAGTAAAAAGCGCGCGCGCGCGCTCCTCCGGGCTAACGGATAAAATCTAAATTAACTAAATTAAGGGCCCGACCGCGCGCGAGCGCGAGCGAGCTTCCATCTCGCCTTTGCATACGATTTATATACGCGGGTTTTTGCAGCTTTTCCGTGGGGGATGAAAGAAAGACAAGCAAGACGCGGCGCGTTACTTCTTGCTCGGCGCGCTTGTTTTTCAGCCCCACCCTGTCTGTCTCTTTTTCCCTCCGCTCTTCCTCTGCCGCTCTCTTTGCCTTTTTCCGCACGAGGTCGTAGTATAAGATCGTTGAAAGGTCGATTTACGGTTATAAAATTACTCACGTGAAATTCGAGGCCGGGCGCGCGTTTACCTCAAGGATTTATGCGCCTCTTCGGGAGAGAGCGGGAAACGGGACGAAGCGAGGCGGAGGAAACGAACCGAAATTCTTCGGAGGAAGTTCGTTGCGAGCCGTCGTTGTTGATCGGACGGCAACCGCGATTGCTTAATTTTTTTACGAAGGACAAGGGGACGCGGGAGGAAGCGCGGGTGCGTCAGGAAACGATCGTTAAACCCACGTGTTCGTACGTCGTGCGAAATTGCACGGATATTTCGTAACAGCATCCGACATTGTCCGAGAGAGTCGGAGAGTTCTCGTTCCACATTAACCCCGCAAATTCCGCCGAACTTGACGGGTTAATGGAGAATATCCAAGTGTAACACCACATGTACAAGCTGTCGAGCTAGCTTGACGCGCTTAAGTGGTCGCGTGCATTAAGACGATCCTAGGAAAGGCGTCTCGTAGGGCAAAAAAGTTGCTTTGTGGACGCAACAAAATACACGCGCGTCCAAACATCGTTCTACGCATGATCGCCTCTCGGACCTAGCGCTTCCGCTATTTGGTCACTTCTCGTCGGGCTACCCTCTTTTTTGTGGCCGTTTGACCATATGTGACTACGAGGTTGCGCCAATTTCGAGCCCTCGCGCTTCGACGACGATCGATTGATTTCGCGCAATAAAAGACGGGAAAACCCTCGTGAAAACGCGTATAGCCATGAATGGCGGGCCTCTCTCTCTCTCTCTCTCTCTGTCTCTGTCTCTCTCTCTCTCTCTCTCTCTCTCTCTCTCTCTCTCCCCCTCTCTCTCTTTCACGTTCAGATTTAGTCAAATTACGCCGCCATTCGCGGTGACGGCGGCAATGACCTTCGACGGTAATGACACGTTAAGCTTGCCCGCTGGGAGAGATCCCGATGGCACGGCGAATTTGACGTGTCTGGATTATACCGACCTTTGTGGCAAAGCAGCCGGCTGTCGCTGTTTGATAATAGGGCGATGTTTTGTCCCGCGATTCCGGCCCGATAAATATTCATATGACGATCTAAACTTGAAGTGAATCTTTACGAAACGAGCACTCGTCGTTGGCCGGTGCCTCGCTTAAAAATCACTTAGAGCCTCCTTCGGAAGTATCTCTCTCTCTCTCCCTCTCTCTCCCTCTCTCTCTCTCTCTCTCTCTCTCTCTCTCTCTCTCTCTCTCGACAGCTATTTCGATTTAAAGAACGTAATTAATCGATCTCGCGGGTATTCGGAGAATGTGCGATCTATTATCCACGATTGTTTTCAACGCGATACAATTCACCGGCATGGCTCTGTTCAGTGATGTTAAAAAATTTCGATATTCCATTAAGCGTGAGTGTTCAAAGTTAATTATCGTGATACATGTACGCACGAGAGCATCAACTGATATTGATCCTGTATCTACGATGTAGTGGCGCTTCCGGCCAGCTTTCGATCAGCGGATGGATAAAGGGTGAGTTTCGCGCGATTCAGCAGAAAGAATACATTTGTCAGGTGGTCGCGAAGCGTGCAGCCTCCAACGCAGCGGAGATTAATTACTTCGACACTGAACAAAAATAATTAATTAATGTCCGGATAATGAAATGGCTCGTTTGTTTTTTTTCGCTGACCCAGCGAATACACATATGTACGACGGCTGATCAAAGGGCCGACGACGAAGTGTCCTCGTGACAGTAGGAGTGACCACAAAGAACGAAGGATTACACGTAAATCAATACGCGAATTAGGGTGAAGGGGAGAAACATAAAGATTAAAGGGCGATCTCTAGTTTAGACGATTCTTTTTATGCCGGCTGCGGTAACTCTCTCCAGCAACATAGATTGCCTCGCCTCGAAAAGACGTAATTCTCAGAAAAACTTTGAGACAAATAACGTTACGAGATATCCGCGGCGAGAAATCGGAGCGAGATATGAAATTGATCGGTGCAAGACGCCGATCGAGATTAATTTGATTTCATTGCGATTACAATGCAACGAATGGGTGTGCAATGCGTCCCGTAAAATGACCGTCTCTTTAATTATCAAATAACTAAATTTGATTTTCATCGCGATAATATTCAAGATATAATTCTCAAGATATAATAAAGGAGAAACCTCGTGCGTTGAGATATTGTATACATTATGCGACGCATGATCCACGAAATAGTCGCGTTACAAATGTGCGTCGTAATTCGCAATAATATACCCCGTGTATACATATAACTAATCACGGGTACTTTATTACTACAGCTTTTTAGACCCGCGCGTCGCGCGATTCTACGGTGCATCGTGCTTTTTGCCGTGTTTTTTCAGTCCGCCCGAGAGGCAGTGGACAGGAAGAGCACCGTGAGACGCGCTTTTTCGCCCCGAGAGAATCCCGACCGGCGGTTGGTGTCGTCCTTCGTCCCTCTTTCTCTCCCTCCCCCCTCCCCGCTTCGATTGTCCCTCAGTCGCGCCCTTTCTCTCTCTCTCTCTCTCTCTCTCTTTCTCTTTTTTCTCAGCCTGTTTGCAAAGGGTTAGATTACGCGCGGGGTGATGTGACACGGCGCGGAGTCCTCTTTCGTACCTATGCTAAATAGGGGTGGCTGGCAGGGGAAAAAAATATATTAATAGCCATCCAGCCTCCCGCTTTTTTTTCTCCGCCGCGCTGTCGTTCACCCCTGTCTCTCTGTCTTTCGCCCCGTTGTGAGTTTTACCCCCGTAAGCGGCCCTTATGCGGTAAGATATACCCATGATAGCGCGCTGTCGACTCTATCGGAGCCAACGACTTTTTCCCCGCTGCCGCTTGTCGACTCTCGAAAAGGACAATCGTTGCGTCGCACGTATTCCGCTACCTGAGCTCGCGAATCATGCAATTACGTAGCCGTGATCCGTTAGGCGATTCGCGTAATTAAATCGCACAGATCGCGTAGCATCGGGGACGCCACGAGAGGGACGACGAGCGGCACTCGTGCGTTCGTGTAACTTTACGCTCGTGATAATTGAGGTAACGCCAATTTTCCAAGTAATTCTCGCACGATCGCGTCACGAGGAGACTTGCGACGAGGCAGCTCTTAACTTCCCGCCATCCAGTCTCTCTCGCAAAAATGTCGCTCGATATTCTCCCGTTAAACGAGCGTCCGCACCGCGTATACGTCATCGTGTTTGGGGGTTAAGACCGCCGCCGGAAACGAGGCGAGATTCACGCAGTGAACGCAGCCGTTAATGGAGCCGCCGCGCCGCGCCTCCCCATCTCCCATAGCCTTTTCACGAGAATGATCGTTTGCCGAGAACGAGAGGAAAACACAGGGCGAGGTGCTGCTGCTGCTGCTGCTGCTGCTGCTGCTGCTGCCAGCGCGCTGTGTCGGTCCTCCCGATCATTGCGCAAGCTGCGAGTTAACGCGCCCCCTCCGTGCAGGCCATATGTATTCGAGGGGGTGGATTCGAAGGTGGTAGGTGATATAATGGAAGAGCAGACGATCGGACGTACGGACTTTCAGCCGGGGGTTTTCAGTTCCACATGTGTGAACCCGCCGGCGCAACGGGAACCCTTTCGGGCTTGTGCGAACGAACGGATGGACGAACGAACGGACGACGGACGGACGGACGGACGGACACAGATCCGACGACGTCCGACGCCCCCGTGAAAATCCCTCGACGGTGCGGGTCCGTTTGCGCAACAAAACAACAGCTGCGCCGGCGAGACGACGACAGCGAGAGGCCGTCAAAACACCGTCCGCTCGGCGCAACCCTTCGCTCGTCGCCCTGACGCCCTGCCGCCCTGCCGCCCTGCCGTTCGACAGTCCGCGGGGAGATGCGCGGATTTTCGGCCGGTGACGGCGGGCTTTAACGACGTCCCGGACGAATCCTGCGCATGAGGCTTCCAGCGCGTCTTCAGGAGCACGCAACGGGACAGCGTGAACTTTGGCAACGGATGGCAGTGAGTCGCGGTAACTTTCGTGGCGATAAGCTGCGAGACGCGACGATTATTATCGATCATATCGACGTTGTGTGTGTGTGTGTGTGTGTGTGTCTTTCTCGTTCTCCTTTTCCTTTAGTTATCTAAAGGTCCGAGGGGAAGGGGAAGCCGAGACGCTGCTCGAGCGAGAGGAGAGTCTCGACGACGCGTAAGGGCTATGTGAGAAAAGATCAGGAAGGTCAGGGACAATAATCGCTGAGGCTGTTTTCGGCTGCGTTTTTACATTTCCGTATCGCTCGAGACTGATGATCGGAGAGAGAGACTGTTTATCGAACAAGAGACGGCAAAGGTTACAAGCGTATTATATGCGGCAGGACGATTGAAGCCGGTTAATTGGACGAGCTAGATGAAATAATGCACCTTGTTCTCCCAAACTGCCCATCAATCAGTTCGCAAAAGGAGGAATCGGTTCCTAATTATCGGCTTACTCTCCCTGCCCTCCTTTCTCGAAAACACGCTGAATTATTGCTCGCCTGTCAATCCACGGGTCGATAAATAAATGACAATGTTTTCCGGAGGTTCGATCGGCCAGATCCAGATGGTGCACTCTCGCTCCTGTGTCGTATTATACATGACATACCGAAACTACCGTTCTACCCGCGAAGATTCCCCGATACGACCTACATCCGTGAAAGGAGAAGAGCGTAGAAGCCGGCCGCGCCGACGACTAACTCGATAGCGCGACAGGCCGGTCGTAAATTCGCTTCGAGCACCCGGTATATCGGTCATCGGATACCCGCAGCTCGCTCGCTCGCACGCGATATTACCGGGTCACTCGCTCGAATCTGTAACCTCGCGCGTCCTCATCGCGCTTCTCCAGCGGCGGCGCGCGTCCTTTTTTCTCCCCGTTTCCTTCTTCCCATCAGGTCTCCTCGTGGACGCCGCGCCGCGGCGTGTTGCGGTGTTACCTGCGACCTCTCCCTCCCTCCCGCCCTCTCTGCCCCTTCCCCGCTCCCTCCCGCCGTCGCTCTCCACCTTCACTCCGTCCGCGCGCGCGCGCGCGCGCGCGCACGCTGCGTGCCGTTCGCGCGGGCGCGTTAATTATGAGGGGCTTCCGGCGATCTAGATTTCATTCTTTCCTACGGCTTAGACACCGGGAAATGATAATAGGTACGTGACCCATGTGGTCAGTTCACACGAGAAACGAGACTACTTCGGAGGTGCGCGCCGACCCCGCCGCCACGTGAGCGGGCCCCGCGGGGCGAGGTGGGAGAGCCCGCGGTCGTGGGGGAGGCGAACGGGGGGCCGCAGGGGGGCCCGCGCGTCGACTCGCGTTATACGGCAGCTACGTCGGTGTCGGCGATGTCGGCGCGCTCCGACTTCCACAATGCGCCTTGTACTCTCCCACACTCAAGGAGTCTCACGCCCTCACATCCTCCTCCTCGACGTGGCGCAGCGCGGAGGACCTCAGAGAGAGAGAGAGAGAGAGAGAGAGAGAGAGAGAGGGGGGGGAGAGAGATGAGAGAGAGGAGAGCGAGCGTCCGCGAGCGTTTCACGAGGCGACCTCCGGGCGAGCGAGCGAGAGAGAGAGAGAGAGAGCAAAAGGGGGGAGAAGGAGAGGGAGAGGGAAAGGGAGAGGGAGAGGGAAACTCCGGGCCTTTCTGGCGAGAGCGCGGGGCCTTTCTGCCGAGATGAGACCGATCCGCGGATTTCAGCGGGTTTGCCAATCGCGCCGGCTGCTACCGCGGAAGAGGCGACGGCGGGAGAAGCGCGAGTTGCGGCGCGGTCGATTTAGATCGGGGCTCGTCGAAGCCGAAGAACTCGCAATTACGCCGCGTGCACTAATTGGAAAACTGGAAGTTTTCCGCAGCAGAGGATGCGTTTCGAGGCGTGCTTCGATCGCGCCGCGGACTCGTTGAGTTTTTCGTGTCGAGTGACATCTTAATGTTAATTGTACTTGCTCAGCGTACACACTCGACTTGACGAGGTCGTGACGCGAAATTCCGTATTTAATATGCGACACCTGCACCACGCGGAAATAGATGTTACGGGCGTTTGGTACGGGATGTTTGGTTGAGAGCGCGGGACCTTTCTGACGAAGGATCGATTTCAGGATGTGTTTGGTAATCGGCGATATATACGTGCTGTGCGCGCGCGCGTCCGCGGCTCATGTGTAGCGCGAGAGGACGCCTCTCGGCGTGTACGTGCGATTTCAGTCGCAGATTAGAAACATACAAAGTGCCTCGGCGACGTGGAAAATGTGAGCGCGATCGCGCAACGATCGTGGCATAGATTCAACTGAATTTCCCGCCGAGTCGCCCAGCGTCGACGGCGCGCGCACTTCAGCCGTATCGCGATCGAATGCACATTTATCCATTGCTCTCGTCTCAATTAATTAATTAATTCATTCATTCATTCATTACTGTAACGGCCGCGGGTACACCTTTGTAGACTGTATATATTCTCAGTTGGATGAATTAGCGGGACTCATGCGCTATCGGAGGGCGAGACAAAAGTGAGAGAGGTGGCGAGAGAGCGAGAGAGGGGGGAGGGGAGGAAGATGCAAAAATTACTATGCCACACGCTACAGCAGAAGCGCCTGGGAAACTCGGTAGCTTCAAGAAGGACGCGAATGACCGGAACACGGTTCTCTCCGTGCCGTACAGGTAGTTACGACGTATGCTGCTTTAGCACGTAGCTTATCTACGATCTCCTCCGCTCGCTTCGTCCTGAGACACCGGGTAGAGGTGCGCTCCGTTTCATTAATGTTAACTGTCCGCCTACGATCCTACCCGGCTTCTTCCCTCGGCGCGAGGCTTATCAGGATTTTCGGAGCAACGGTAGAAATTGCGCCCGCAAAAATTGCCGCGATGATACCGTAACAACCCGGAAGTGATTACCTCTCGCGCGCACGCGCGTCTCTTTCGACGCGCTGCAGCCGAGAGACAACGGTGACCTTCGAATGTTATGCAATTAAACGTTATGAAATTTCTAATTATCTCTCGGTAGTTAACCTTCGGCTACTTCATAATACGATGTTAAATCTGACTTGAAACTATTAACTGTTTAATTTAACACCGACGATATTTTCAGGCTTCTCAAGCTGTTAATTTTCGCAAAATCGCATGGTTTATTTTATTTAGATTATATAAGATTTACTTTCCCTTATCCCGTCCCGATTTCATAAGGGGTCGTGCGATTACATTAAAATTGAAAATTCAGAAGGTACAGAAGTTGGAAATAAATCTCCGAGAATATCCTCTGTCCTGGCTTGGTCGGTTGAAACGTGTGTGTGTGTGTGTGTGTGTGTGTGTACGCGCGAGATGTACATCTCGCGATGCGTCATATAAAATTCGAAGAAACCGAAACAGAGAATTGCGTTTCTAGAATTCCAGAGTTCGATCGCGCGATTTTCCCATCGACTTTGGAAATGAATCGATCTCGCGCGACGGCTGCACCGTCGCGATACGCTCGATCGATTGCAAAACGGCGTCAAAACAAACGGAGGAAAATGTATATTCGCATAAATTAACGGGCAGGTCCGAGCGTCCGTTCACCATGAAAGTGGCATTACGCGGCGTAACGAGCGCCTCATCGCGCGGATACTTGCCAGCGCGGTTACTTTATTAAGGGCATTCCTGACCCCGTGCCATGACCTATACGAATACGCTAGGAAAAATGTCCGACGTATACAGAGAAAGTCCCGATGCCTCTGTGAGAAACTGGCCCTGCCTGCGCCTTTAACGCCGCCTCTCGTTACTGATGCACGCGAAAACGTTTTGCGAGCGGTTCAAACGCGGCTCTCGTCGATCATATCTGACCTACCTACGCCTTGTTGACGATGATTAAGTCTTAGATCGTGTAGATACGCCATCGCGATAAGGTGAGATAATTTACATTAAAAATGGCGATCTAACCGGCAAAGACGAGCAGCATAACTGCGAGATTTCGAGCGAGAAGTAAGCGATCTCACCGGCGCGGCTCGCCGGGTCGCTGGAAAATTCGACGTTCCGTTTCGAATTGAAAAGAGGAGAAAGAAAAAAAATGGAAAGAACAACATACACACACACACGCGCGCGCGCGCACATTCTCTTCAGGAAATGACGTTGCTGTGAAGAATACAATAAGTGCAAACAACTCACAGGCGGCTGAAATAACACACCGTGAGAACACCGTGATTAATTCACTTAGACAGTCAATCACTTTTTCATATTAAACGCAGACACGCGAACGCATCCTCGGCTCGCGGAATCTTCGTGAAGAATTTTGGTCGATCCTTTCCGCGTATCGAATCGACGGCTGATGCGTCCCCGAGCAACAAAGTATCGACAAATTGGCCAATTTCTAGAAAATTGCCTGTTGAAGAGCTATCGCGGAGGCTTTAACCTCTTGTTAGCGTCGGGAGTAACGCCGCGTAACCTTCTTCGTTGCATATGGTTCACACATTGAATTCACGCCGCGAACGCGAACAGCTCTCTCGAAGTCCCAGCGTTTTCAGACACCTCGCGAGGAGGCATTAACATTATGATTACCGCGGTAACACGCTTTTCGCCGAGTTTTCTTTTCTCCGTTACTACGTTCGCACGTCCTGCTTCCAAGATACTTTAGACAATCTGCCGGCTCATTAATTATCGCCCCTCGTTAATTCGCTTCGTGCAAATTAAACATGCGTTTCGTGACAATCTCGTCTAAGGCGGTACGCGCCAACTTCTCGATCGTGTTGGAAGCGACCTGTCACACCTGTCGAAGGCGCACCCGCTGAAACGCGCGACGACGCGGACGGATGACACAGCGAAATTAATTCTACCTAAAATTACTACTTAACGTGGATTTCAATTTTCAACGATCGCGCACTCGTTGCTTTAGAAACGCGGTGGACGGAATTGTGGATATCGTACCTGCGACGGACAAATCGCCGAGGCGAGTTCGGGATAAATTACGAGTCGACATGCCGCGTGCCGCACCGAAAAGGAGGCGAGGGTCGGCGCGAAAGGCGTAGAAAAATGCTTTTTCCAGAATAATACAGCGAGCGCGGTGCCGGACGACGGGCGGGCAGTTTCGTTTGATGTTAATCGCGGCGTGGCATCAGTCTGCGGTGGACAGCCCTCATGCGTCCTCTCCTCGTATCGAAAAAGCGCTCATCTGATAGGGTCCTTTGTTTTAAAGTGGACGCGTTCATTGTCCGAGACACACCGCAGCGCTTTTCGACCGGCCTCGCGACTGGAGCGACGAGAGCGTCGGATGACGGGGGGAGGGGGGGAGGGGTTGCTGTCTGCGTGAGGGTGCGATGCTTTTTCGCGTACGGTGACCTTCTGCCTTCCCGCGACAAATCAAAGACATGGCCGGACCAGGTGATTTACATCGGACCATCCCGTTAGCCGTTTGCCGACCGGAAAGTCATCATCTTCCTGAACTCTGCGGTTTCAATCGGGCGATCTAATGACACAGCGTGCGACAGCAAATTGTCGCCGAGGCGCTCAGCATCATTACGGGACTTCTTCGCCTTGGTCTCCGCGAAATTCCTCGGCGAAAGCGAAAGATAGACTGGAGCAGGGTTTCGGTGCAGGACACCACGGTGCCTGGGCGACGGAGACCGCAGTGCGCGTCTGCTTATCTAAAAAGGCCACTTCGGCGCGAGAGACACGCCAACGATCTCACGAAGACGTTCTCCAATTATCGGGATTTCGCCGACGTTCCATCGACGTTCCAGTGGCGCGCGCTTTCGTTTCGCCGGCGTAACGCTAATATTTAATTGAACGAGCATCGTCGATCTCGATTATCTCCTAAAAGCCTTATCCTCTTGGCGCCTCCAATCCACGGAGCGGCGGAAAATTCAAGGACGATGCGACCTTTCTCCCGCAGCGCTGCTCTACGCTGCTCTCGTTCCTATACGCGCGCATAACTACGTATTCCGGTAGCGATATATTTCACGATCAACCACCTGTGGATGACTATGCTAATTACCCGGCGTAACGTCATAATGGGGAGGTATCGCGCCGGGGGTTAACGGCGAAGGTACCGACGATTATTTTTCAGCGTAACGCCCTCCAGCGCCAAGGAGAGATCCGGGGCGACGGGGGGGAATTATTCTTCCCCGAACACGGGAGATCGTGGTCGGCGTGGTTCGTCTCTCCCCTCTCCTCTCTCTCTCTCTCTCTCTTTCTCTCTCGCACTCTCTCTTTCTCTAGCTGGCTGGCTGGCTGGCTGGCTGGCTGGATTAATTTCTCGCAGATAAAGAAGGAACTCGCGCGCGCGCCCGTTCTCCTCCAGCGACTTTTCTCTCGCCCGGCGCGGCGTTGGCTCGTCGCTGCGAAGAAATCCCGGCGCTGTGTACTCGTCTCGCGCGAGATAATGCACGCAAATATCGTAAAGATAAGGCCTCGGGTCAGGAGTAGACCAAAGATTGCGCTAAAGAGCCGAGAGAAAGAGAGAGGGACGACACGGAGGCGACACGGCTGGAGGGAGAAGGTGCGAGAGCGAAATAGAGAGGAGGAGGAGAGAGGAGAGAGACGGGATGGAGCTTTACGAGCCGCGGAGGTGCATCGGACGAAGGAAAAATGGAACACCGAGTAGTCTTCCTTCCTCTTTCGTCCTCTCTCCCCTTCGTGCCGCGCCGTTCGCCCTTTTTACCAGGACCCCTCGCTCCACCCCAGAATCCGTTAGGGCAGACAGTTTTTTTTTCTTGCGCTCTTCGCTCTCCTACCGTGGAACCCGAAAAATCTTTGTCTCGGACTCGACAGTCTTTCTCTCTCTTTCTCTCCTTCTCTCGGCTGATCGCTCTATCCGCTCTCTCTCTCTCTCTCTCTCTCTCTCTCTCTCTCTCTCTCTCTCTCTCTCTCTCTCTCTCTCTCTCTCTCTCTCTCTCTCCCTTGGACCGCGGGCTGCCGCGCTCTCGCTCCGCCGCGTTGTTGATTTTCAATTGAAACCAGAGATCCGCTCAAATATTGGACCCCGCTGTCGGCGAGCAGTTAGGCGCATGGGAACTTTCGGTGAGTTTCGCCCGGTTTCGATGACTTTTTTATTCTACCGCACGAGGGGTGGAATCAATGTGTGTCGATAGACAGACAGGAGAAACGGTAATTTTCAGAACGAACATCCGCGCGCCATAAGGATACTCGCGCTCGGCCTTTTTCCCGCTGCTCGGTCAGATTCGAACCGTTCGCTAAGAAGAATTGTTTCCTCCAGATCGGGATACGGGGGGGGGAGGAGGAGGGGCAGGACGAAGATACGCGCAGCTACGTTATCGTGCTCGAAGTCTTCGGCGTGAGATTTGAAAAATTGCTAGCGCACGACAGCCGTGTGGAGTCGCGCATTCACGCGACATGATCGCGCGCGCGCGCGCGCGCGCGATTTCCCGGCTTTTCTTTTTTTGGGTGGTCCGCGCTGTATATAATCCTTAATCCCGTGGGGTATTCTTGCCGCCACGACTATCCCGGGGACTTAAGGCCCCGCTTTGTCGCCGGCTCGGTAAAAATCCACCCTCGGACGCCTCTTCTTACTGTACCCGGGCGATCCACCGCGAGTTGGCAGACGCGCGAGGAGGCACGTCACCGGCGTGAAACGATCCGTAATTTGTCACGCGATGCTACACGTCGTCCGGCTTGTCCGCGGACGAGTCGGAATAAGGCTCGGCCTCGTGCCAATGGCAGGATGTCATCCCGGTGCCGACGGGCGATCCGCTTTTGTGCATCCGCATGATTCTTCGCTCATCGAAAGATCCTCGGAAATTCCACCTCCCGAGAGAGAGAGAGAGAGAGAGAGAGAGAGAGAGAGAGAGAGAGAGAGAGAGACCGCATCAGGAACATTCGCGAGTAAACTCGTCCAAGTTGATCTTTCCGATTGCTCAGAAATGGAGAACCACATTCGGCCCTATCCGGATTTCTTATCCGAAGGATCAAGTGGATGGAGATGGCTGGAAAATTATCCCGCTGATAAATCGTCGTCTTTCCCGACTCGTTTACTTTACTTTTCGAGTTGACAATTTTTCCCCGAAGCTCTCCCCGCGAATTTACTCGAACTTATCGTTGCGAGAGTAAGATTGTCAAAAGATTCGAAAGGATGCGCGAAAGCAGCGACAGGAGCCGCGGTGTTCGCGAGTTGGCTGCAAACAATTAAAGAATCCTCGCGCGATAATGCGACCCGGCCGGAGTGCGTTTCGTCGCCGGAGATCCGTTATTTCCGTCAGTCACGTGCCTGCGAATCGTTTTCTCAGCAAAGGGGCTTTCAACGCGGATAAGTGAAGCAAATGGAGGGTCGGAGAGCATCGTGGTCAGGGATTTTACCTGACTTTCACTTAACGTTCTCCACCAGCGGGCCCTTGTAACCTCGGAGGTGCGATACATTGTAAGCACGTCGTATTATTACGCGTATGTGTGTTTACGATCGCGCGCGTCGCGGTCTCAACCAGCTAGCCTCGCCGAAAGAAGATAGATATATATGCAAGCGCATACACGCATGCATTAAGTTACATGTTAATCGTTTTCCGGCCGCAGCAACGTCCAAGCCATTGTCTTCGCGGAGCGCAGGCTTTCACTCGTCCGTCGCTGTCCGACGCGGAATCAATTCGTCGATAATAGCGCGGCACAACGAGATACATCCCGATGCAAATATCGACATTGTCCTCGGTTGTCGCTTCGGCGAAAAAACCAGTCAGAAAGTCTCGCTGCGAGAATCAATTGAATATTTTTCTAAATGACGCAGGTTACGTCTACGTCTCCCAAGCGACGTTGATTAGCCGGCACACCTTCGCATCGCGCGATTAAGCGAATTATCGCACGTTAAGTGCGTAAACGTAAGGATTCTCTCGCAGACGGTCGCGACAATTTCACTGGCGCTTATTACGACGTCACGGCATTCAATTCGGCCTGGTGCGATCGTCGCTATCTTAATGATTGTTGTAACGTTTCACGGATCGTATCTTATCTCTGCTTGTTCACTCACGTGCATATTGTGGCGTTTCGGTGTTGCTCGGAGGGCCGAGGCAGGAAAGAATATTCGTGCACCGCGCCAGAGTGACCCCGGAGTTTCTTTGTAACCGACGGGACACGCATGTTTGTTCAGATAAGGGTACAGGTGGGGCCCAGTGGACAGTGCCGCTATTTCATCTCGGCAACGTCCGTCCGCGTCCCCGTCCGTTCCGTTTTTTAGTTTCGGTTTATTCAGCGATAAGGACGGACGCTACGCTCGCGGAAACTATAAAGACGTTACGCTGTTTCTACACACACGCGCACACACGCGCGCGCGTAGCCGTCGTCGCATCTCCCGTGGTCACAAATATTTCTCCTATGAACACATCCGCCTTTATGCCTCAACTCGAAACTCGGCGAGGAAACGTAAGGAGGATGACCCGATTTTTTTCTCTTTCATTTTTCTCTCTCCCCTCTCGCCCCCCTTCTAATTATATCGCGCTTTTAATGAACGTCACAGCCGAGATTCGCGTTTTGAGAAGAACTGAAGTTCCACGGAGTAGCGGAGGAGCGACATTTGGCTCCTGGAAAAAGAAAAGCATATTCAACGCGATTAAAGAGAAATCACATTCTCCGGCCAATTTAACGCTCGTCGCGCGGAGATGAAAATATCCCGATAACACCCGTGTGTGTTAATACGACTTTTCCAAACGCGCGCGCACTCTCTGACGCGGCGCACGGTATTTAAATCCGCCTGAAACATTTAACGAGACTTTTCGAAGGCGTATCGCGGATTCGCCCGTAATTTCGCTATTTTACGCCAGCGGATTTTACAGCGCCGCGACTCCTCCCTCCCTCCTCCACCTAAGAACCTCACTACTGTACTCTTGCGGGAACGCGAAGTTGCGCGCGCACAGCAATAATAACTTCTCTGTCACCTTTCGCATTAATAGAGAATATCGGTGAGCGCCGCGTTAAAACGCCACGGAGAGACGGGAGAGACGCCGAAGAGAGTAATGGGAAATTTATAGCGCATAAAGACTTCCCCGGATCGGGACGCGCGCGATGGCCGCTCTTTCCGCGGATTCATAATATTCCCCGGCTGGCTTGCCATTGGCCGGCATTTTCACAATACTTTGACGGCGCATGGGATCTCATTACTTTATTGCTTTACATCGCGCACACCTGTGTACGTGCGTGTGCACGTGTCCGCACCGCTCGAGGATCCACGTACGTGTGTGTGTGTGTGTGTGTGGGGAGGGGGGGGGGTACACGCGCGGCACGGTGCCTATTCGGCGACGTGCACGGCGGATTCGAGAGCCGCGTTTGTCGGAGCGGTACGACGTGCATTATACTGGAGCACCGCGTGTATCGTGCTCGCGAAGATCGGCTTATGGCTATCGATCTCCATTACGCGAACTGATTGGCTTCGGAGTCGAGCTGCTTATTCGCCGGCGTGCATACACATACAGGCGGCAGCGAGTCACGTATACCCGCGCGGACGAGAGGATTCGCCCGGATCCTATCTGGAAAGTCCTCTTGTTCTATGATAACGTATTACACTGCTCTCATCGCCGAGGCGGGATGGAGGCAGAAAAACGTCCCTAAGTCTCTTTTGTAGCGACGGCGCCGTAGGAGCCATGAGTAATACATGAGACGGATAGCATTGAGGATGATGGAGTCTGCATTCGATAATACAACTTTAAATGATGATACAAAATTAGAAAAGCCGACGATACTCGCTGCCTTTCCTTTTCCTCCCATTCGCGGAGCACCGGGAAGCAACCGTTACGGATGGGAATAGAGAGAAACGCTACCACGGACACACATTTTGTATTTCCTTTTTCCGACTGCAAATTCGAGCGCGGTCAGAAATCGCAAGATTTCTTTCGGTTTCTTCATGCACGAGTATTTTCCTTTTTTTTTTTCTTTTCTTTTAGTAACGCTATGAGGGCGCAAAGAAGGATTCCCAGCTGTCTGTAAACCAGGTTCTCGCTTTAATCTCGATAGCTTTTTGCCATTTTTATCGCAAATATATCGCACTCGTCCGAGGCGCGCGGAAGGAAAGGTCACGCCCCCCGCACGTCGTCCAACACGAAGGAGACGCGTGCGAGTCAATGCGGACAAGCCAAGACGTATCGCACGTATTGTGTGAAAAAGAGCGATTCCCACAAACGCGCGGGAGAACTGACCGTGATGCCGCGCCACCGTATAGCCGATAAGGAGACGATCATTTGTTACGTCGTAGCCGAAGCCATTGTTTCGTCGTGTCGATCGATAGTCCCTCACACCCTTGTACATTATTGTTTTCGTCAACCCCCAGTGTGTGTGGCTGGCGAGAGACACCCGTGCCGTATCCCCGATTGCTACGCGGACGTATCCATGTTCCCCCTTCTCCCCCCGTAGCGTATCGCTCCTTTTTTACCTACCTACAACGTCGCGCTTATTTTCACACAACGACACGGTATTAGGGACACACTTTTCCGACCGATGAAATATCTCGCGCACTCGCGGCGGGTTTTATCCGGATAGCTGTCCGAGTGTAGCAAGCGGGCCGAGTGTACACGAGGAAAGAAATACGTCGCCTGTGTACTTTCGACGTTCCCATATCATTATTCGACCTTTTTCGGTGAAATAACGCGAAACGCCTGAGAGTCATGGACTATTTGAAAGACGCACGCTTAGGTCTCTCTCCTGAACGTGTCCGCGAGTCGACGAGCGAGACTCGCGGCTCGGCTTTTGCAAGCGTAAGCAACACATGCCAATCCGACGAGGCTCCAAGCGACACCGGACAGGCGATAGAAAGCAAACGCACAATGTAGCCGAAGATAATTAACTGCCGATGCGGGACCAGGTGCCGGCTCGCCGTGCATCCCCTCGCGTGCGATCGATTCGCGTCATACAGGATCGACCTGCCGGTTGCATCTGCGCTGCACTTCGCGGCCGATAAATCGCAGACGGAACAATGGCGTATCGGCGCGGCGGCAGGATCGATCGCTGGAAACCGGAAAAACCAAGTGCGAGAGCGCCGACTAATCGGAAAGGTCGCCTCGCGTTTGCCTCGCGTCCGCGACGACGCGACGGCCGATTTCCCTCTCTTTCTTCTGCCCCCTCTCCCCCCCCCTTCACCTCGTCCTCTTCGTCTTCACCGCCGCTCTCGCCTGCGCGCTCTCTCGTTCTCTCGACACGCGGCCCAATATATCTCGATCGCGAAGATCGCGAGGGCGAGGGAGTGCGACGCGATCCCACGACGCTGTTAGCGCGGGCTCATCGAGCGTCATGCGGAATCGGTCCGGGCTCTCGGTGAACACGTCTTACGTGCAGCGATCTGATAAGTCACGGTTAGAAGCAGAGCGCGCGCGGCTGCGCGGCCCGCGCTCCGGTATCGGTAAGAGTAATGGCAATTTCTAATCCGAGAGATGAAACGCCGTAAACGCGCCGCGCGACTCGAACTTTAACGCGTGGACCGCCACGCTCGTTTCCGCCGATTATTTCGTGCACGAGCAAGTTCTCGTTCTCGCCAAGCTCGAGCTTCAAGCGCGGAATCAAGCGGCACTATATATATCCGCGAGTTCTTCTACGGTACGAATACTGTTACCTCATTATTACGACGCGCGGACGCATCGCTCGTCAAAAGTGACAGGTTTTTCCGCTTGATTGCGCCATTATGCGAGCGCGCGATCGCTCATAAACTTCAGCTCGTTATCCCCGGCGAAGCGTCACTTCCCAATGACTTTATCCGTGCGCACGAGAACGCGGAGAACACACATCGCTTTGCAAAATTGCGCGAAAGCTCGCAGTTACCCGAGATTGGCTCCCTCTCGGTCGCGTCTAGCTATTTAATTCCTTCGTTGCCATTTAAATCGCTTTCCCATTAAAATCCCAAGTTACGCAATCTCTGCGGCGAAGACGACGCGGCAAGATGCGCGACCACTCGTGCAGCGTCGTTGAACGACAACACGCGCGGTTCGGGAAAATGAAATAAAGACTGCCACTGTTACGTCTCCATGGAGACAGATAAAGTCAGTCAAGACGGAGAAACAGGAAGAAGAGCCTCGACTGATACCGACGATCGGACGAGCACGAGGGTGCTTAACAGACCCTTGTAAATTTCGCGATTAGAGGGCATTCGCGAAATCTCGATCTCTCTCGCGTCCGCTCGGCGCGTCGGCGCGGCGCGGCGCGGCGCGACGCGGCGCGGTGTAGCCTCGAGGGTCCTGCGGGGTCGATACCGCGCGCGCACACGTGCGTACAGGCCCAAGTACGCGTGCTCTAGTGAATAGCGGCGCGCATAGAACCGCGATAAGTCACGGGTTAAAGACGACTAAGAGCGTGGCAGCTGTATTATGACACGCGTGCGCCGCGTGTCGCACACGATCGGCCGCGCTGCGCGCTGTCCGGTCGAATTTTCATCGCGACGTCCTCGCGCACCGTTTACACGAGTTAACAACTCGCGTCTCTCGCGTCGAAGGAGCGGTGAGGATCTCGCGTATATCATGAAACTTCTCGGCGAATGCGGGCGCATCGGCCGGCATTATTAGCCGCGCGCGGCCGATTGTACGTGCGCCGCGCGATGGAAGACGCGTTCGCACGTACGTACACGTGTGTGTACACGGCTGGTGGCGCGCGGCGCGGGCGGCGCGAGAGCGAGAGCGAGAGCGAGAGCGAGAGCGAGAGGAGGAGAGGGAGAGAGAAAGAACGAGAAAGACGGGGGAGAGGAACACGAGCGAGTGCATGTGCATGCGCGCGAGGAAAGAGGGTACACATCGCGCGCGCGCGGTGCCGGCCATGTAGGCTAGGTCGGCGCGCATACATGGGAACTGATGCCGCGAACCTCGCCGGCCGGAGCGACGAGAAGAAAAAAGTCCAGCGCGAGGCCGAAAAAATGAATTCGTGCGCATCCCGTGCCCACACGTCTAACTTTCACTTCGCTCGGGGATCGGGCAGCGGAGCCAGGCCGCTCCGCCGCCGTTGCCGTCGCCGTCGCCGTCGCCGTCGCCGTCGCGTCGGCCTCTCGCGATTCCGCGAGATACGTCCGAGACCACGGCGCGACGTTCGCTCGAAACACGCTCGAAATCGCGAGCGGGAACGATTCAGAAGGAGAGCGGCCGCGATAAGAGAGAGAGAGAGAGAGAGAGAGAGAGAGAGAGAGAGAGAGAGAGAGAGAGAGAGGGAGAGAGAGAGAGACTCTGCGCTCATCGCGGAGCCTGCGGATTGTCAGCGCAGGATCGCGCGGATCCGCGCGACGGAGATGCAGAGACGTGTGGGACTGATCGATCGTGCGCTCGACGCAACGTCGAATGTTTGCGCCGTCTCGCAGATAATATCGCGCTGCTGCTCGATGTGGGACTCGCGCACCGACACTTTCCAACTGGATCAAGCCGACCAGGAGCGGAAATCAGCGCGAGGGTACGCGGGAAAAATCGCGAGGCGGTCTCCGTGAGTCGGCTGCGGAGAACGGCGGCCGCGATATTCGGCGGTGACGGAGGCGGGATTTGCGTGTCGAAGAGAACCCTTGAACGTGGATCGCAAATCTCGAGCGCCGCCGTGATATATCGCGGCGTCCGTGTCGCGCGATAACGATCTGCTTTCGGTAACGATCGAAAGGAGCGCGGCGCGCTCTCTTCAAGCGGAGATACCGCGCGATCGGCTTCTCCTTGTGCATGCAAGAAAACGATTTTTCGCAAACGCGCCAAATCCGGCCGATCGATCCCAATTATCGATTCCGAGACTCTCCGAACGAATCCGTGTGACGAAACACGCTCTTCCTCGGCTTTCTCGAGAGAGAGAGAGAGAGAGAGAGAGAGAGAGAGAGAGAGATAAAGAGAGAGAGAAACGTCCACGGTAATATTTTCCTCTCGCGAACCGACCGTTGACCGCCTACGGTGGACGAGAGGCCGCTAAACAGCATGCGATCGCCAAACGAACGGCGATTGTTAGGATTGAATTCGCAGTTAGACAGGAGAGACTCAACTCCAGCGCGAGCTATCGAGAGAACCGAATGTCTTTATTAGATACGCGGCGGCTCGCGGCCGATAGAGTCGGCGGGCAATCATGAAAATGCGAATGCGACTCCCCGTCGTCCGAGAGCGACGTAACAACCGCATGACTCACCGGGGACTTTTCCACGTGCGACTACGTCAAACTTATGTTTCTTATCTGGTCACGCGAAGTTGCATCCGTTTTCATATAACAGTTTTGACATCCCGCGCTGGCCGTAAAGAAGGAAAGTTGTCGGCACGGCATCTCACGATTATGCGACGTCAAAACCGACGAACCGGTCGGGCCGAGCGACTCTTTAATCAGCGCTCGTTTGCGCATTCGATCGCACACGTCGATCGAACTTTTCGGACGACGCTTCTCATGGAGATCTTGGAACTTGGTTTTTTTTTCACAATCAGAAACTGAAGAGACGAATATATCGATTCCTTTCTCTCTCCTTTTCTCTCTCTCTCTCTCTCTCTCTCTCTCTCTCTCTCTCTCTCTCTCTCTTTCTAGGCCGCCAAGATTTCGCGACGACATTTTCGCAGGATTACATTCTGTCCTTCGACGCGAGATTGAATGCACACGTCCGACAACAATTAGACTCGACTGGAAGCCGAGATTCCTCGCCGCGCCATTTCTCTCGCTACCGCATTTTCGGATTTAAGACACCCCGGCACCGGAGAACTGCTCAATTTTATCCCATTTGGATAATAGTGTCTGCCGCAACTAAAATTCCCCTTGCGACACGGCGGCGGCGGCGGCGAAACTCGGCGCGAGCACTCGCTCGCTCGCTCGCTCGCTCGCTCGCTCGCCTCGCGCGAGCGACATGTCCATCGCACGTTTTTGCCGTTGCTCGTCGTGCCGCGAGCACGGCTTCTGACCAGCGGTTACACAGAGATCTCCCTTTTGTCGCGGCGGGAAAAAGTCGGCGAAACCGCTAAGAGCGCAATCTGAATACCGCTTCGCGGCGTCACGATTCGGCGCGAGACGATATTACACGAGGCGACCCGCCAGCGCCGCGTGCCGCGCGCGACGTCGACCAGGTGACTCGTCTGCGAGATAGCGGGAATGTGGTATCGCCGATGTGCTTCACCGATCTTCGATTCTTCTTAGCTCGAGACCGGCGCACTCGTAATGAAGTTGCAATCTCACGTGGCGAAGCGTGGCGTTGTGCGAGGTATCCGCGATTAACGCCGCGTCGAAAGTCGCAGCGGCGCCGGCCGGCGCGCGCGCCGCCTCGTGTGCCATGGCGGCCGCAATTTTCATTAAACATTGTGATTTCGTGTAATGTGCTTTGCCGATTTTTTCCGACGACGACGACGCCGCCGCCGCCGCCGCCGCCACCTCCTTCTCGACGTTTTGCTTCCTACTTCTATTATTCTCCCGGTTAAGACGCGAACCTTCATACAGGGTGTCTTCTCGGTGCGAATGCGGGACTTTTAGTCGCGGCCTCCTCGCGCGATCCATCACGAAATTGTACAGACTTTTTCATTCTCTCGTCAAGAGAGCACTTAGTGCCACTACAATATTCACGTGTCTTTTGTAAATGGGACGCATTTTTCGAATTTCCTTCGCCAGACGGACCATCCGCGAAAAATCAGCGTTGCGACCCGGATGCTGATTTGTAAAAATTTCATCATCCAGCCGCCACGACCCGAGGAGATTTCTATTTGTGGAGATAACCGAGACAATTGCCACGAAAACATTCTCCGACCGAGACCACGTACACCTTGTACATCGCTGCGAGAACCCACTGCGATGACGACAACGACACCGCCGCCGCCGATGACGACGACGACGACGCATTCACGAGCGCGGCTCCGCAGGACGAGAGCTGTCCTTTCGCGAAATCCCAGCACGACGACACCTCGCGTCCGTCGGACTCGGACGATCGGATTTCCTCCGGCGATCGATCGCGTTCGGATTTTCGCGCGCTGCCGTGACAGCGCTCGCGCCGGCGAAGAACATAATTTATCATCCGCAGATTAACATCGGGAAAACCAACGGCTTAACGAGCGCCTCGCGATAACAGTTATCTCACGCTCGCTCACGTCGCTAGCTGTTATGCGAAGCTCGGCAGCCTCGCGCACCTGTTTTTTCTTGATTATGGCATCGGCTTCCGTAACATCGTTAGCCGGCGTTGTTGTCGGCACATCCTTCGGTCACGAGTCCGAGTACTCGCGCAGCTGTTATGCTACAATGTAGAAAGTTGCGCGCGCGTTACGTGCGCGCACACGTGGCCATCCCAAAGCGCTTGTTCCGTCGGATCAGTCTCGATTCGCGTCTGGAATTGTCGTCCTGCTGTGTTTTTCTGCTCGTCTTATCCGCTGACACGCCGTCGCTTCGCCCTCGCGATCGCGGCCGATACATGTCGCTGTCGTCCGCTTCGAGCGACTTTTCAATTACTCGGGAACAATGCCGGCCGACGATGCACCGGAGCCAATCGGGACTCCCCCTCGTTCCTTTGACCTCCCCCCCCTCCTCCGCTTTCCAGCCGGGCACTTGGACCGAATTTCAGCGTGTCTCGCGTGAAGGGACTCGAGCGCGCGGGCGCGCGATTTGTCTTGTCGCATTGTCTCCTTCTTTTCCGTGCGCGCGAGATCCCGCCTCTGTAATAAACCCTCGATAATTACCCAGCCGCCCACACACCGCGCGAGTCTCGAAAAATCGGCGACGTAGCGCCGCGCGGGACGACAATAATTATATCCGATAAATTTGCGCGCGCGGGTTTCCACGCGGGGTTCCAACATTGACGTGCACGTGCGGAGAGCACCGCGACGAAGCGCAACGCTCTATCGGAGTATCCTCCGTTCTCTCCGGCGTGAAGCGTGGAATGAGGTAACATTCAGACACGGGAATAAGAGTACTTTAAAAGATCAGAGGGCGATCGAGCGGAATTAAGATATATTTATGTGATTCCGGGATAAATGGCGCAAGCGGTCGGAAATATGATCGGAAAGCTATCATGCTCGACTGCGGGAGCTCGCGCACGCGAGAATGGGACGGCTCGCGCGAATTTATCCTTCGCGAAGGACCGAAGGAGACTTTAGGATCCGGTCACAGTAGGACAGATCGACGCTGCTCGCGCTCGCTCGCGTTCATTCGCTCAAGGATGCGGACTCTGAGGCGAAAATCGCGGGAAACCGCGCGCGAGAGAAGTTTACAAGTGCAGGAGACCGCGCGCGAAATGTTAGGCGGAATGCCCTGTGAGAACCCGGTCGCGAGAAGCGACGATAAAAATATCGCGGCGCGGGTCAAGTACATACATCAGGCACTGCGATGTTAGAACGAGGGAACACTGCGGGGGTCGCGACATTTGGCCAGGTCCGGCCACGATAATGGAAACGTTTCTTGAGGAGCGTGGCCGGCCGAGGCAGAGAACGGAGCAGGAAGGGAGCTGGAGAAGCCGGGGGAGATAGGTAGGTAGGTAGGTAGGTAGGTAGGTAGGTAGGTAGGTAGGTAGGTAGGTAGGTAGGTAGGTAGGTAGGTAGGTAGGTAGGTAGGTAGGTAGGTAGGTAGGTAGGTAGGTAGGTAGGTAGGTAGGTAGGTAGGTAGGTAGGTAGGTAGGTAGGTAGGTAGGTAGGTAGGTAGGTAGGTAGGTAGGTAGGTAGGTAGGTAGGTAGGTAGGTAGGTAAGTAGGTAGGTAGGTAGGTAGGTAGATAGGTAGGTAGGTAGGTAGGTAGGTAGGTAGGTAGGTAGGTAGGTAAGTAGGTAGGTAGATAGGTAGATAGGTAGGTAAGTAGGTAGGTAGATAGGTAGGTAGGTAGATAGGTAGGTAGGTAGGTAGGTAGGTAGGTAGGTAGGTAGGTAGGTAGATAGGTAGATAGGTAGGTAGGTAGATAGGTAGGTAGGTAGGTATGTAGGTAGGTAGGTAGGTAGGTAGGTAGGTAGTAGTAGGTAGGTAAGGTAGGTAGATAGGTAGGTAGAGTAGGTAGGTAGGTAGTAGGTAGATAGGTAGGTAGATAGGTAGGTAGGAGGTAGGTAGGGTAGGTAGTAGGTAGGTAGTAGGTAGGTAGGTAGGTAGGTAGGTAGGTAGGTAGGTAGGGGTAGGTAGGTAGGTAAGGTAGGTAGGTAGGTAGGGTAGGTAGGTAGGTAGGTAGGTAGGTAGGTAGGTAGGTAGGTAGGTAGGTAGATAGAGGTAGGTAGGTAGGTAGGTAGGTAGGTAGGTAGGTAGGTAGGTAGGTAGGTAAGGTAGGTAGGTAGGTAGGTAGGTAGGTAGGTAGTAGGTAGGTAGGTAGGTAGGTAGGTAAGGTAGGTAGGTAGGTAGGTAGGGGTAGGTTAGGTAGGTAGGTAGGTAGGTAGGTAGGTAGGTAGGTAGGTAGGTAGGTAGGTATAGGTAGGTAGGTAGGTAGGTAGGTAGGTAGTAGGTAGGTAGGTAGGTAGGTAGGAGTAGGTAGGTAGGTAGGTAAGGTTAGGTAGGTAGGTAGGTTAGGTAGGTAGGTAGGAGGTAGGTAGGTAGGTGGTAGGTTAGGTAGGTAGGTAGGTAGGTAGGTAGGTAGGTAGGTAGGTAGGTAGGTAGGTGGTAGGTAGGTAGGTGGTAGGTAGGTAGGTAGGTAGGTAGTAGGTAGGAGGTAGGTAGGTAGGTAGGTAGGGGTAGGTAGGTAGGTAGGTAGGTAGGTAGGTAGGTAGGTAGGTAGGTAGGTAGGTAGGTAGGTAGTAGGTAGGTAGGTAGGTAGGTAGGTAGGTAGGTAGGTGAGGTAGGTTAGGTAGGTAGGGTTAGGTAGTAGGTAGGTAGGTAGGTAGGTAGGTAGTAGGTAGGGTAGGTAGGTAGGTAGGTAGGGGTAGGTAGGTTAGTAGGTAGGTAGGTAGATAGGTAGGTAGGGTAGGTAGTAGGTAGGTAGGTAGGTAGGTAGGTAGTAGTAGTAGGTAAGGTAGGTAGGTAGGTAGGTAGGGTAGGTAGGTAGGTAGGTAGGTAGGGTAGGTAGGTTAGGTTAGGTAGGTAGGTAGGGTAGGTAGGTAGGTAGGTAGGTAGGTGGGGGGGGGAGGTAGGTAGGTAGGTAGGGTAGGGGGGTAGGTAGGTAGGTTAGGTAGGTAGGTAGGTAGGGTAGGTAGGTAGTAGTAGGTAGGTAGGTAGGTAGGTAGGGTAGGTAGGTGAGGGTAGGTAGGTAGGTAGGTAGGTAGGTAGGTAGGTAGGTAGGTAGGTAGGTAGGTAGGGGTAGGTAGGTAGGTAGGTAGGTAGGTAGGTAGGTAGGTAGGTAGGGTAGGTAGGTAGGTAGTAGGTAGGTAGGTAGGTAGGTAGGTAGGTAGGTAGGTAGGGGTAGGTAGGTAGGTAGGTAGGTAGGTAGGTAGGTAGGGGTAGGTAGGTAGGTAGGTAGGGTAGGTAGGTAGGTAGGTAGGTAGGTAGGTAGGTAGGTAGGTAGTAGGTAGGTAGGTAGGTTAGGTAGGTAAGGTAGGGGTAGGTAGGTAGGTAGGTAGGTAGGTAGGTAGGTAGGTTAGGTAGGTAGGTAGGTAGGTAGGGGTAGGTAGGTAGGTAGGTAGGTAGGTAGGTAGGTAGGTAGGTAGGTAGGTAGGTAGGGTAGGGTAGGTAGGTAAGGTAGGTAGGTAGGTAGGTAGGTAGGTAGGTAGGTAGGTAGGTAGGTAGGTAGGTAGGTTAGGAGGTAGGGTAGGTAGGTAGGGTAGGTAGGTAGGTAGGTTAGGTAGGTAGGTAGGTAGGTAGGGTAGGTAGGTAGGTAGGTAGGTGGAGGTAGGAGTAGGTAGGTTAGTAGGTAGGTTAGGTAGGTTAGGTGGTAGGAGGTAGGTAAGGTAGGTAGGTAGGTAGGGTAGGTAGGTAGGTAGGTAGGTAGGTAGGTAGGTAAGGTAGGTAGGTAGTAGGTAAGGTAGTAGGTAGGTAGGTAGGTAGGTAGGTAGGTAGGTAGGTATAGGTAGGTAGGTAGGTAGGTAGGGGGGGGTAGGTAGGTTAGGTAGGTAGTAGGTTAGGTAGGTAGGGTAGGTAGGTAGGTAAGGTAGGTAGGTAGGTAGGTAGGTAGGTAGGTAGGTAGGTAGGTTAGGTAGGTAGGTAGGTAGGTAGGTAGGTAGGTAGGTAGGTATAGGTAGGTAGGGGAGGTTTGTAGGTTAGGTAGGTAGGTAGGTAGGTAGGTAGGTAGGTAGGTAGGTAAGGTAGGTAGTATAGGTAGGTAGGTAGGTAGGTAGGTAGGTAGGATAGGTATAGGTAGGATAGGTAGGGTAGGTAGGTAGGTATAGGTAGGTAGGGTAGGTAGGTAGGTAGGTAGGTGGAGTAGGTAGGTAGGTTAGGTAGGTAGGTAGGTAGGTAGGTAGGTAGGTAGGGTAGGTAGGTAGGTTAGGTAGGTAGGTAGGTAGGTAGGTAGGTAGGTAGGTAGGTAGGTAGGTAGGTAGGTAGGTAGGTAGGTAGGTAGGTAGGTAGGTAGGTAGGTAGGTAGGTAGGTAGGTAGGGGTAGGTAGGTAGAGTAGTAGGTAGGTAGGGTAAGGTAGGTAGTAGGTAGGTAGGTAGGTAGATAGATAGGTAGGTAGGTAGGTAGGTAGGTAGGTAGGTAGGTAGGTAGGTAGGTAGGTAGGTAGATAGGTAGATAGGTAGGTAGGTAGGTAGGTAGGTAGGTAGATAGATGCCGACGGAGGAGTGCATGCAGATGAATAGCTCGCAGAAACCGTGAGAGTCTATGCGGTTGCCCTATATATCGGGAGTAGGAGAGCCGAGAGAGGAGCGAGGCTGCTCGGCGGATGGCTGGCTCACGACTCTCGTATGTGTGCGTGCGCGTGTCTATGTGTGTGTGTGTGTGTGTGTGTGTGTAGTTGTGTCGCTCGTCTTTTAAAAGTCGAACTCGGTCGGTCGGTCGGTTGGTCGTTCGGATGGCCGTCGAATGATGTGTACCTGGCTGGCTCCTCGGCGGTGCTGAGAGGCGAAGAGCCACCGGGTTGCCGCTCCGCGAGAGGCGTCAGAAGCGCGCGGAAGAGGGAGCGGGTGGTAGTAGGGATGAACTCGGTAGGAAGCGTCACGCTTAGGGATGCTGGGGATACCGAGCGGGAGATATCGAGATACAAAGTTGCCATCGATACTTTCGCCTCCATTCCGAGGGAGACGCTAAAGTCCGACGTGACGCGCCGGGGTCAGGCCGCAGGAGACAACAGGAAGGGGAATCGCCGTGCCGGAAATGACAATTAAAAGGAATTTTGGAGCAGCGAAGAAGGGTTCATCTGAACGTCGCGGTGCGAGGAGAGGGTGATCCTCTTCGTCAATGCGTTGCGTAGACAGATTCGTCATTAACCTTAGCGAGCTAGTTCTACGCTTCTGGAGGGACATCCTCGATCTTCATCTTAATCCTTGTCTCCGCACTCAGATATATCGAAAACATTTGGATAATATATTTTGCAACACAGTTCTGAGCTCTTCGGCATCGGAACATTACGGTCATCAGCTCTCGGTACTAATTTTAACGTATCGCACCGCGCGGAGGTGGCGCAACAGAAATAAATGTTGGAGATTAACACCAGCATTTTGAGATTGAATATTCGCGTCTTTCACTTGAGAATTTAACTTAGACGTAATAAGCACTCGCTACGATATCAATGATCAATATCGAGATCTCCCTCGATATCGACGTCCGCAGAAAGTCTCGATGCTTCAGCTCGATGTAGCGGAGCCGCTAATTGCGCCGGTAGCCGCGCGATGAACTTTCCGCTTCTGGCGTGCGCTGGCCGGCGTCCGTCCGTCGGTCCCGGTGCTCACCTTTGACTCGATGACACGATCGCGGAGAAATTAAGGACAAGTTTCAGGGGGCCTGATTTATGCCTCTCGGCTGGAAGTTGTTGTCTGTCCGCCGTATTAGGTTTATGACGCGCGCGTACGTTGTGGGAAGCGCGTGTCCGAGGCGACCGGTTACCACGTTACCGATTATACTTACTTCGTAATTCAACGTCCGTGCCCGGTCGGAGTTACACGTCGTAATTTACGACCTATGCGAGCTGATCGTTCGCACGCGCTACCGTACGGTTAGCCGATCGCGAAGGATGGAGGTGTTGGGTGTCATCCCAGATTTGTGCCGCGGAGAACGTCACGCTCCGTGTGCGGCTTCCGCTTGGTGGAGCGCGATTTCACTTAAATATCGGCGACTCTCACCGTCGATTTCGATCTCATCGGGCCCTAACACGGCTCATACGCAAGCGTTGAGCAATCGGTCAATCGCAGCCATTTCGCGTCAATTGCCGCGAAAGACGACGGCCGACGAGGCCGAGACGCGGCGCTTCAGCTGCGCGAGAGTCGGGACGACAATCGCCAATCTCCCTCGGCTTAATCGTACACATTAATTGGCCGCGTGTCGCAACTTCCCCGGGGTATCCAAACGCGCGACAATCGCTTATATTATTCGCGAATTACGAAAGGTAGGCAGTCGGCCAGGTAGACAGGCAGGCAGGCAGGCTTCGAACGTGCGGTGGCAGTCACATCGATCGCTCTAGGGTCAGGTAGCTAGGCACACGGGGTACCCGATGTCCTTTGAAACTAGAACTCGACCGACCTATCGATTCGAGCACACCGAGTCAAAGAGTAACTGAGGGGGCCGCCGTTCTCCGGAGTAAGCGGAAAAGAAAGAGTTTCCGCGAAGGAAAGGAAGACGCAGAGAAACCGGCAAAAAGGTGCGAAACAAGCGAGAGGAGAGGACGAAAGGAGGCAGAAGAAGAAGAAGAAGAAGAGGAAAAGAAAAGAAGAAGAGGAGAAGCAGGAGGAGGAGGAGGAGGAGGAGGAGGAAGGAACGGTGTGCATAGTCGTGCCGACTAACCGTACCGATGAACTTTCGGCTCCCGGCGCGGAGAGCGCGATGAGTAGTGACCGCCGTCCACCTACCATGCTGCATGCGCACGTGCAGAGCGAGTAGATGCAGCCACGATCGCGGCTAGGCACCAAGCGCTGCACCAACACACGCGAGCGAGCGAGCGACCACCTACGACACAGGCTAAACCTTCACCGTAGGTGCATTGCGAGAGGTCGTGCCGAAGGTGGCCCGGCGTTGAGGATCGTGCGAATGCGGCCTAAGCGGCGCGGAGGCCTGCGGAACGGTGAAAAGAGAAGTAGGGAAGAGGAGAGGAGAGGGACTGGGGGACCTTTTATAGACGTCGTTTGTAGGACTCGATATATCGGACGCGATGCCGATCGCGCGGCGTCGATCGAGGATCCTCGTTCGTTTCGTAAGATCGAAACCATTTTGCAAACCTGCGCCTGAGTGTGTGTATGTGTGTGTGTGTGTGTGTGCTCGAGGATACCGCGGAGGATGTCACGGTGTCGTGAGAGGATAACGCGTACACAAGAGTCCTTAGTTGCGGAAAGAAAGAAAGAATCCCCGAGAAGACAATTGCTTCGTCGTCGGTTATTCCTGATGTATCAGCGATTCTCTCGCGATTTTTCTCTGATCTTTTTATTTCGTCATAACTTGAAGCTTCCGGCAGGTCGTTACGGCAGGACATCGATTGAAGGTTAAGGAGGCACCGATGGAGGAGAAGATGGGGAGGGAGGGAAGAGCTGTGAATATAGTTTCGTCTGTTTGCTTTGGTCGGCCGGTATTCCCCGGTAGCGAGCTCGAAAAAGGTAGCGAGACTAGCTGAGCATAAAGCCGGAACGTGAGAGAAAAAGAGGGAATCGCAGGAGGGGGGAGGGGGTTGGTTAGCGTGGCCGATCGATCAGCATTGGCGGTTTTTGCGCCACCCATATGTCATAGTCGGCCTGGCCGTGAACATGCCGTGGCATAGAGAGCCCAGCTTGGGCCCTGTCCATTCATGATATGTGGGCAGAAATTTCGGTGGGTGGCCGACACGAGAGCTGCCATCATAATCGCGCGCATCGCGCGTTGCGTCTCGCCTCGCGTCGATCCTGTCCTCTTTCGCTTTACGGCCTACGGCCCTACGGGGGGATAGCGCTTTCGCCGATCCTTTCTCCAAAATTATTCCTTCAATTCGGGATTGCATCTACTCGATTGCACACCGGCTTATTAGCGGAAGAACAGCAGCCGGATAAGCGCGGATTTTGACCCCCGAGCGACGGCGATGCTTTTCTTTTTGTACGCTCGAATTTCGTTCTCGGCATTTCGTTCACGTGAAGTTATTGTCGTCACGAATGTTTGTTTTTCTCGACGAGAACCACGCGACATCGCGATGCAAACGGCGGAATCTCTTAATATCGACGAGCCGCTCTCGAACAATGCTTTCGCTCGCGTCACGACAGCCATCGATTGCGTCTGTCTGACGAACGATACGCACCCTTTAAGTCTCACTCCCCCCCCCCTCCCCCCGCGAGATCTCTCTCCGTCGGCCGAATCTTGCGGCTGCGCCCGTTGAGCGACGCGCGAATCGCTTCTCCCGCGGGTCTAATTTACAAAAGCAACGAGGTCATCGGGCACGAGAGCGAGGATCGGACGCGATCTCGAATTCGGTATCGGGATAATGGCTAGAGAGCGCGAAGGCGAGACGCGGAAAGGAAACTGCCGAGAGGAAGAGAGAAACCGACGACAACGACGAGAGAGTACGACGAGACGAAGGAGGACGTCGAGATAGAGAAAGATAAAAAGAAAAGAGATAGAGAGGGCAAAAGAGAAGGAGGACAGGGCAAAAAGGGGAGGGCGGAGAGGGCGAGGTGATACGTGGGTGCAGCGGTGCTAGAAAGTGTCCCAGACCGAGAGGAGAAAAAAGAGTCCGGGTCAGTTTGAATAATTTTGACCACACCTCTCGTCAAAGCGATACACGAGCGTATGAATACATACATTTAAATGCGCCCCGCCGCCCGGGGAAGTATTGTCCGAATTTTTAAGCGGCTTCGCGGTGCCGCGAAGAGGCGAGCCGTTGACTCGCCCGCCACGGGGCTCGCGCGCTCGCGCGCTCGCGCGCGCGCGCGCGCGTCCCCGGGTGACCGATATTTCTCGGCTCTCGACGCGAAGCCACCCGGTGACTGCCTCACCAATTTTTCCCTCCCTCTCGCGTCGTCGTCGTCGTCGTCGTTCCTCGCGCCGGTTTACCTGTTCCTGGAAAACATGCAAATTTATGCACCGCGACGGGGGAAGGAGCGGGGGGGGGGAGGGGGACACAGACGCTGTCGCCGGTTTCGGCGTACGCGCGCCGGGCTTTTTCATCGCGCAACATCAGCGCGAATCACACGCAGGCTGAGAAATCGCGATACATCGCGCTCGCGACGTAACAGGTGAAATTAGGCGCGTTCTTCTTTCGCAGTCTACCGCGACTCCGGAACGCAGACATAAACGGCGAGTACGCGGCCGTGGCGTTTTAACGGCCGTCGAACAGGTTGAAAGAATCCACCGTGCGCCGTAAAACACCTTTTGTTACTCCGGCGACGCGATGTTTACGCGCGCGGGCACTTCGGGGACTATTTTCTATTCGTAGCTTTGGAACAACCGAACGCGTAACGGGCGCGGCAGCGACAAATTTTTATCTCCCGATATGATTTCGGCATTACGAGGTCGTTCGCGCTCGCGTACCGTTAAGAACAGGCTTAGTACGATTAGCCTCCTCTCGCAATTTCAGCGTGGATTCGCGCGAGGAAAGGGAGAGAGAGGGGGGAGGGGAGAGAGAGGGGGGGGAGAGAGAGAGAGAGAGAGAGAGAGAGAGACGGAAGAGAGAAACGCGCCCGAGAGGAGTCACCAGGTGGCTTCGATGCACGCCGATGCATGCTTATACGCTCGCGTGATCGATCGTGAAATATCATCGCGCGCGGAATAGATTGTCTCGTTGAAGATGCAATCGTTAATGCGCGACCTACAGGCTAATAATAGTGCTAATTACGTTAAGCGAGAGAGATCAGTGATCCGACGTGTCAAACGCCTGTCAAACCCCGCCGGTATCGCGAACGCGTGTCGGAATTAGGGCTGTAAATATTCGAATAGGCGCATCGCGCATTCGGCAGCCAGTCTGCTGCGTTCGAACGCACGACGCTCGCCACGCGTTATCCCAACGTGGAATCTTTTATTTTTCGGGGAGCCCCGAAAAAATGTACCTCTCCGCACGAGTCGTCGTGCTCGCGAATCGGCCGATCGACGTGATTAACGCAGCGGAACGAGCGGTCGCAAATCAATCGACCGTCGCAATTTCGCTCGTTCCCCCGCGCGAATCGTTCGAATTCCTGGTTTGTCTGTGCGGCCATTCCCGTCCATATTTGAAAATTGTCGTCGCGCGCGGAACTTCCGCGGCAGTAATTCAAAGTATCCGAAGTTTTCGGTTCGCTACGTACAATCCGTAGCCGAAAAACGCCGCTCGCAAAAGCCCGGCGATATTAGCGTGATTTTCTCGTTGCGATAAGCGACTGGGGACTGAGTGCGAGCGTAGCGTTTCTGGCACCTTTTGCCTGCCCATGCATTCCGATTGGTGGGTGTGAAATCAGTGGCACGTACTTGGGCAAGCCCAACGTCGCGCGATAGACCGATTCGCGGTGTCCAATGGAGGAGAAACTACGGTTACATGGAAAAATACCGGTGTTCCCGGGCAAACGCGAACGCTTGCAAAAATAAAGAGATGGCGATAACATAGCTGCTGACGCGACGATAAATGGGTCAGCCGGTTCGGTCGTACCTAATGAACGGTACGGGGGGAGGGAGGAGGGGGGGAATATGCCGCTTCGATATCGAGAACCGATCATTTTTGAGCCGCTAGTAACAGCAATTCGGCGCGCTCCACAAGTCCACGGCGAAGTCTGACTTCCTCGTCGAAATCTCGCGCAGACGACGTTGCGAGAGCACACATTTTCAGGGCGTGTTGTAAGAATACGCGATTTTGAAAATTGCACGATTCTTCCTAAAAACGGACGGCGATCGATCAAATTTTTATCGCGTGAGGAGGGAGATTGACTTCCCCGTCGGAGATCTTACGTGATGCAATTGGATAATGCGATGACACTTGACGAGCGCGCAATTATTTATCGCGGCGGATAAAAGTATGTTCCGAGGAGGCCGAGCGTTCCTTCTGCGTCGAAAGGCGCAGGTTTATGAGCGATTGAAATTTTACCGAAGTTGAGGCCACTCGGTTGTCTCGCCGGCGCCGTAGAAAACCTCGCGTATAACACTAGGCGCGAGTGAGTGCGCGCTCGTTTCTGACGGCTTATGATCGTTCGCGCATACCGATTGGTGGGTGTGAATCTATGGCACGTACATGTAGCAGGCAGTGCGTTAAAGTTCGCATCGTGTTCTCGCAGCGGCATCGAGCGTGGAACTTGAGCGTGGAGCACGAGCAGGAGGAGGGAAATTTCGCCGTCGAGCGAATCGACGGAAAAATCAAGAAACGGGAATATTCACTCACCGAGCGGCGGACCCAGCAGCTTATTGCCACGTCGTGTGTCCCACGTGCGGGGGGAGGGAAACGCTTGTCTGAAACAATAATTATTACGTTATTAATCGAAGGAACGGACCGAGAAAAGAAATATAGCGGACACATTGTCAATAATAAGAATAATAATAATTGTTCGATAAGTGCACGGCGCCTCGGGAAGCTCGATCGATTTTTCGCAGAAGCTGAGGAGACGAGTTCTTGCGATTGAGTCATCTCGAGTCATCGTGAGATTCCAAAGCTACCCGGAGATCTCGATGACTCGTGGGGGCTCTGCAACGTTAACGTGACGCCGTATGCAATCGGCCTCGGTCGGCCGACCTGGCGTGGCTCGGTATTTTCGGTGCGGCTGTTATTTCGACTTTTACAGCCGCAGGCACGGGAGAACATTATCGGCGACATTTGTCCGCGCCGGACAAAACATGTTCCGGTCCGGTAGGATGACCCTAACGCCGCGCCTTTTGTCGAGCGAAAGGCACCCAGCCGACCCGGCGTGTCTTTGTCATTATATAACGCCATTGTAGCCGCACTTGCCCGGCGTGGAAGTCGACTATGCCTTTGCATATTATTAAAATGACGATGATTGTCATTTTTGTCCCCTCGCCCCCTCTCCACCCACGAGAGTGCCACCAACCCTCCCTCCAGCTCTCTCCTCCTCGCCCACCCTGCCTCTCGCTCGCTCGCTCGCTCGCGCGCGCGCGCGCGCGCGCTCGACCACTCACATACAAGCTCCGCACGTCCCGTGTGGGCCCGTCTCTCCTCCTCTCTCTGTCGTTCTCTTGATTTCTCTCGAGCTCTCTCCCGCTCTATCTCTCGTCCAGACGGAGACACGCGGCGAGACAGGGAGGACTCAGGAATTCCTCCTCGTCCCGTTTACTCTCTTCTTTCTCTTGATCCCGCTCATCCGCACGTCGCGCGAGCGCGCGATCGCGCGCGCAAGAGAGAGTCTTGGCTTTACTCCTACGTCCCTCTCGCGGCTCTCGTCACTCTCTCCCTCGCTCTGTTCCTCAGTCACTCACTCGCTCGCTCGCTCGCTCGCTCGTTCTCGCTCTCGCGCTCGCGCTCTCGCTCTCGCTCTTTCCTCGTTCAGCCAACGGTTCCTCTTTATCCGTCCAAAGGTTTCGCGTCGGCCTCTATCTTTCGTCTTAACTGCGTCTTTCAGCGCGTGCAGAGGAAGACTCGTGCGCGCCTTCGTCCGCGAGCCGTGTCTATGTACGTACATACGTGAGCGTGGCGACAATAATCGTAACTTTCGTCGGCGATGATGCACGAAACGATCGGCCGCGCTACAAACGAGCGGGGTGGATCGACGCGATCGCTTGATCGACCTCGCGAATCCCGCTCCATTCGATTCCGCGAGTTTCCCTCTCGCGCGCGCGCGCGCGCGCGCACACGCGCGGCTTCCACCGCGGATTCAATAAACGTATCCGGGTAAATTTACCTCGGGATCAGCTACTACCGGGTTTGATTTGCACGATCAATTTCATGTCGATACAGGGAGAACAGAGAGAGAAAGAGAGAGGGGGGGGAGAGAGAGAGAGAGCTATATATACATGTACACACACACGCGCGCGCGCGCGCAACACTTCGTTGAGAAACCGCGAAAATCATACCCGAGCGAAATCGCGCGATTATTTTCGAGCGGATATAACTGCGCATTAATTGCCGTACTTATTCGCCAAATATGATATACATAAATGGAAGAGGACGAAATTTCGTTACGCGTACGAGGCGCGACAACGTGCTAATTTCATTTACATCTGGCGCACGAAGAAACGAAAATGATGTGCAAACTATTAAGGCGCGTACGTGACGAAAAGACAGAGACAAGAGCGAGTAATGTACCTTTGATAAAAGGAACATTCGTTTCGGATGCAAATACGTGTGCTTAATAGTTGCCGGCTCGATGATTCTCGCGTCGCCCGAACGGCCGAACGGAAACTCATTGATAGCGGGCCGAGGCACCGTGACGCAACTGCACGATTCTTTCGTCGTGGACGTCCTCCATCGGTTCCTCGGTAAATTCGATACACCTGTGTGCCAATTGTTTTGACATGTGTCCCCATTGTACGACCTCTCCAGCAGACATGGAACGAGTGCAGGCACACACATACACACATACACACACACACACACACACACGCGCACTCACGCATATGCACGCGCACACAGACGCGCGCGAGGATCCATTCGACCTCTCCGCGCGTCACAACGCGAGTATGCGGGTCGTACAGTCCGAGATCGAAAAAGAAGGGAAAAAAAGAAAAGAGCGAGGCAATAAGGGGGAGGGAAAGAGACGGCGGAGGCGACAGACGAAAGGGAAGAGAATGAGGGACCAAGATTCCAGTCGGTGACTTCTACCGGAGGAAAAGAGGAAAAAAAAAAGAACGAAAAGAAGCGGAGAAACGAAGCGAGAGGTTCGAAAATGGGAGAGCCAAAAGCGGCGACGGACGATCCAATTTTCTGATTAGACCGCGTATATAACGGTGCCCGGCCGAATTTCTCGACCTTGCTTGCGGCGACGGCGACGATTTCGGCAATATCCTATCCGAGGTATCGGCCAAGTCGTAAAGTCGCCGCGTCTGCAGGTCGGCCGCAGGTCGTCGTTCCCTCGAACGAATCTCATGCGCGACCACGAGAGAGAGAAGGTGCGCTCGCGTGCGCGCGCGATCTTTTTGGGCGCGTCCGCGACAGGATATAGGTTGTACGAGCACGGCGGAGAAAGTTATGGCTTTTCTATTGTCTGGCGCGGGTGCTTCGACCTGGCCGACGATGGTCGCCGTTGAATTAACCGTCGCGTCGAGGATGCGCTTGTACGAGCGAAATCTGTAATGACTCCTCGGTGTTGAGGAAAATAGAAAGAAGGAAATCGTTCGAAATACTCCGTATTCTCTGTTATCCTCGTATGGACGAGGATAATTAGATTTATACAATCGAGGATCGAGCTGTCTCTTCGGGAGGACGTCACGCAGAAAATTACACCTTGTCGAGGGATGGTGGTAGCTCATCACATCGCGTGACCTTGTACTTCGGCCGAGGTGGTAATTAGAAACTAGCATCTACTGATTCGAAGCGTTCACTTAAGAACTGGCAATTAATCTGTGGGTTTATTTAATTTCTGAAACTCGGACTTGCACTTCTGCATTCTCTCCGTTCTGAATTTTTGGTGTCTAGACAGACGCGTTTAGAATTCCGTAAATTAGCGAATCTTTTTTCGAGCGGTTAGTATCGGGAAGTAGCGCAGTCAAATCGACCGGTGTCCCTCCTTTTTTTGCTGCCACGACTGTACAGGTGGTCAGTTGCCCCGCCGAGGCCCGCATCGTATGAGACAGGTGAGGGCCAATAAGATAAATTCGATCTGACCCTCATGACCATAGGGTACATTAAAACACGTAATTATGCAAATCCTCGACGTGAAGTCTCCGGCAGAAAGAAGGTCGCGCGTCGCGAGCGCGTCTTCGTGAGCATACAAAAAAACCGTTCCGCCGTCTACAAAGCAACGTCGATCGTGCCGAGATCAAAAGTCTTTTGCGAGAAGATATTATTCCCATCTTGAGTCGAGAGACCTAGTTGTTGAGACACTTGAACCAGTGTTTCGAAAAAATGCAAAAGGACTCGAGTCTCACAAACGCGATCAAGAGTTCTTCTCCCTCAAGCGCAGCGAAGTCCGCGAATTAGCGAAAGCCAAGAGGAACACGACGAATATCCCCCCCCGTCACGCGTGTGGACATTTTCGCGGCGACAAACGCAACGCGAAGGTGCGCCGGAAACGAATCTCGGGACGTGTTTCAGCTCGCTCGCTCGTTCGAGACAAAACCGCGAACGGCAGCTAGAATAACACGCGCGCAAAGATGCACGCGCGCGGGTCAGATAATGTGGATAAGGAAAAGGGCCAAGAGAGAGAGACGCGATCAGGGCCCGGGTACAATGCGTCTGCACCAAGACGCACGAAGACCGGCACGGCACGGTAAATCGCCGAGGCAAGGTGAAGAAAGTGAGGGAGGGAGGGAGAGAGGGAGAGAGAGAGAGAGAGAGAGAGAGAGAGAGAGAGAACGGGCCGGTGGACGATCCTAATCTCTGTCAGGCCGGGGCCACGGCCGAAAATTCAATTAAACTTTTGATATACGGGCGAGGCGCGCCGGGGCTTGCCGAGTGCGGCTGTGTAAACGAAAATTTCGCAAGCTTCACGTACTTTCCTTGGCCGGCTCGACCGCGCCGATGGGATCATCCGTAGACGCGTTGCCGACTTCTAAAACGATTAAGCCGCGCGGAGTCGCCGTGGGCGCATCGTCCTTTCGCCCATCGTTCGGTTCACGCGGTCCAGCTTGGCTCGGCTTTTCCGAGTTTCCGTGCCTTAAACGATACTCGAAACACGCACTCGAAAATTCCGTCAGTCGCGACGGAAGTAGAGAGACGAAGGTTGGAGGTGAGAAAAGTGCATGAATCCGAGACGGAGAAACGGACGATGACGGAGATCATCGAGAATGAAGAGCGAAGAAAGCAATAAGGCTAAGGGAATTACCGTCTCTCTCACGGCAGCGCCGCCTCCCTCCCCCCTCCCCTCCCCCCGCTTGATTACTTAGTGCCCGAGCGCCGAGAATAACAATGATGTATAGGTCGAACTCTCAGCGCTCGTGACTGTTAGTAGGCGTCGAAGTGGAGAGCTCGACCGTAGCGAGTAAGAGACGGCCGCCTCTGGAACGATAACAACAACATAAACATTGAATTCCAGCGTGTACGTGTGCGTCTCGACTTTTCAGCTTTTCTATTTCCGTCGTGCATCTCGCCGTGTCGCCAGCGCCCCGCGCGGCTACCTTCTTTCATAATCCTATTATTCCCGTTATCCTCGGGCCGAGCGGGAAATATGTGGAATTAGGCAGGTCATGAGACGTCGTCGGGAAATTTATCTCGCGCGATTTGCCGGATTTCTCGAGAGGTAACTGCGTGTCCTGGACTCGCCCGGGACGACGAGCCGTTTCCGTTTTTCGGCCGAGGATATCGGCCGATTGTCTCCTCGTTCTTTTCGATCCCCTCTGCTCCTTTGTCGAGGAGAACACGCGCGGGGAGAGAGAGAGAGAGAGAGAGAGAGAGAGAGAGAAAGAGAGAGAGAGAGAGAGAGAGAGAGAGAGAGAGAGAGAGAGAGAGAGAGAGAGAGAGAGAGAGAGAGAGAGAGAGAGCATGATTTGTGCAGAGAGCATGGGGTATTTTTTTCACCGTCGTTTATTCGGATCTGGCGTACGATTCTAAATTGAGATCGCGTGTTTGGGATACGGAGGATTTACGGAGAGGAAGAGGATTAGCGGCGGGGCCAGAGAAGAGGGAGAGAGACGTCGAATGTCGGATCCTTGATGATAATTGATTCGGGTGTTGCATGATTCCCCCCGCCGCCGATCTACCTGTAATTACGGAACCGTTATCGGATCGCAACCGTTATGAGATTATGTTAACATACTTTCCCGCAAGGAAAGTATTGTCGCTCGATTAACCCGACGTGCGCGACAGATTTTTCTCTTTTTTTCTCCACGTCAATTGCGGCTGAAGAACGAACGGATTCCATAAACGACTGCGAGACTGTCAATTCACGAAGTACCGATTTAATTGAGCGAAATGTGCGGAACGTGTGTGCGAGGTGATTCTCCCTTTTGGCGGATGTGACGAGATTTATGAATAAATTTCAGCGAGTTACGAGAGAGCAATGCACGTGTATTGTTCATCGGGCAATTAACACACTTGTTCTCGCAAATATCGTTTCTCACAAACGAAAAGACATGGATCGCGCGTGTCGCGAGCTCGCTTCCCCGGGAGAATTTCTTCGTTTCTCGCCGCGCGATCGCAGTCTCGGTAACCGAAAGAAGCGGCTGCTAGGACAGCGGCGTCTATTTTTACTTAACCCACGACGTAACTGTCCAGCTGCGGGCCTCTTCGCGGTCCGATCGTGCGAGAAATGCCACGATTCGGTGGCGACGCGACTCGCCATTCGCCGCGGAGAAAAGGCAGGCTGCTCGCGCGATCCTTCGTTCCGGGCCCTGTGACGAAGAAAAAAGGAAGAAAGAAAAAGGAGGAAGAAATCGGACTCGCCGATCCGGACCATAATCAGGATCGGCGGAATCGCCGAGATGCGGTGCGCGCGTTGAATGAGAAACGCGTTCGTCATCCCTGTTGGGGACTCTGTTTGCCGCGTCGCGGAGCGCTTTCTCGGACGAATCGTCCATCATAGGCAAATATGACAAGCGGGCAGCGCCTCCCCCTACAAAGGGGATCGGCACCGTGAAAAATCTGGCAGAACTGACACTGCAGATTCGGACCTCTCTCGCAATCGCAAGCGGGCCCCGTGAGTGAGGTAACAGGCGAGAGTCCAACCGAGGGAGAAAGAGTCCGCGGAGGAGAAAGGGGGCGAAGGAAGGAGAAGGCCCTTCTGCTCAATGCGGGACCTTTGGAGCATGCGACGCAACTGGACACCTTCCGAAGCGTGTCGTTAAATCGCACGCACGATCTCTTCGCACCGGTGTAGACGAGAGTAGTCTGCTCTAACCGACGTGTCTTCTGTTGACGCGCGCAACGTGATGTGACGGAAGAATATTACGAGGAAAAATATTTGCTAGACGCGTCGCGCATGTATGGTAGTATCGATGCGCACGCACGCGGATTATATCCCCTCGCGATACCTCTCTCTCTCTCTCTCTCTCTCTCTCTCTCTCTCCGATAAGATCGTCCGGGAGAAATGACTCTCCGCGACCGAGCCATAACCGAGCATTAATTATCGCGTTATATCTTAATCACGATATCGGTTTCCTGTGTTAATTAATGATACGCGATCCGATGAATCCTCGATATCCAGCGAGTGAGTCTCGCGAGCTGTGCGAATGCGAGCTGCCGACGTCCGATCGGGAACGACGTTGCATATCTGAAATTGCCACCGCGAGAGCACTCGGAGAGAGACAGAGAGGAGGAAATTATTTTTTTCCGTTTTGCCGGCTATTTTTGCGCGATCTTGCGCTCCGAGGAGTGACTGACCTCTGGCCAGTTCGCGGTACTGCGAATCGTCTATTTTTAAACGCACGAAAAATGCATAGCCTCCCTTCCGAAAGAAGTCGAGAAAACGGAGGGAGAGAGAGAGAGAGAGAGAGGGGGAGAGGGAGAGGGAGAGAGAGAGAGAGAGGACGAGCGAGCGAGTGAATTTTATCATGCGTTACGACAACGCCAGGGAGAGAAAGAACATGAGCGCGACTGAAAGAGAGAACGTGAGAAAAAGAAAGAGAGAGAGAGAGAGAGAGAGAGAGAGAGAGAAAGAGAGAAAGAAAAGTTATTTTGTCCGTCGTCGATACTCGACGATATTTATTTCAAAGTCAGCCACGTGTCCCGGTCAAGAAAACTCTCTGCTCTCCTCGAGTGCTTTACCGTATACCGTAAAATCCCTTCTTCAAGGAGGTGTCCGATATCCATCCTCGCTCTGGCACACCGTCCAACGCGACGACAAAACGGGAACGGGGAAAAAATACGAGTCGCAGACGCGCGCTCAACGGACGAATGACCGTAAAATCGTATAGTCGCGCGCTCGCTCTCTCTCCCTTTCTCTCTCTCTCTCTCTCTCTTTCTCTCTCTCTCTTTGCTCAGACATCTCGAGCACTTTTCAAATTTTATCGTGAAATTAAAATCGGCTATTTCTCTCGTTACTAATCCGTTTTTCCAACATGGTGACGCATTGATTTTCCGCAGGACGTCTTATAATAGCGAAAATTTCAAATTATGCCGAGATAGAAAAGGAGGTGGAAAGAGAGAGAAGCGAGACGAATAAAACGAGAGAGAAATTTGAAACGGTCGTCGTGTAACGTTAACGAGCGTTCGTTGTATAGACTAGGGCGATTTAATTGCCCGATCGCGTTGCAGAGCCAACAGTCGTTGGCGATCTCTTTCTCAGCGGAGGGACTGCCCGGAAACGGTCGGACCGGGCTGACCGATCTACCTGTTCAGGTGCATCCAGGGATTCCGGTGGCTCGCCAATTTAAAAGTAATTTACTCGAATCCTTTTTAGAAAAGAGGCCAGCGCCAAATCACGTCTTCCCACGGTTGGTCAGCTGGCCTGCGTCCAGAAGCGACGGTCTTCGCTCTATCCGCCCCTCTCGCCCGCTCCTCCTCCAACTTTCTTCTGTTCCTCCCTTTTCTTTCTTTTTTCTTTTCTTTTTTTAACGAGTTTCGATTCTTTTCTACCTGGGATCCATCTCGAGTCATCCGAGATTGAGGATAACGCGCGCGCGAGGTCTCCTTTACAGTTACGCGGAAAGATTCTCGCGCCTGATATGAAATGAGAAGCCATCATCTGCGCGCAAGCACGTAAAAGTTTCCTAAACTTTATATCCTTTACGCGTGTATATTATATATATTTATTTATTTATTTATTTATGTTAGCCGACAAAAACTTACTGTGAAATCGTCGAATAAATTTTCCATCTGTGAGAATCTACCGCCGCTCTAAGGCGGCTCTTTGATCATTCTGGCAACCGAGGGATCGTTATAATAATGCACTACATTTTTGCTCGCGGGAGATTGCAGAGTAAAACGAAGTAATAGTCTATAAATCCGATGCGTCTCCGACCAGCTGACAGTTTCGCCAAATTTAAAAGCGCGTATCTCGCGGCACGCGCTTGCGAGACCGATGTACGATGTAATACGATTGTAAAACGGGAAACTGCGTTGCGCGGCGCATCATGGAAATCACGACGAGACGTATCATGAAGTCCCATAAAATCATGCAAATCGCGCGTTACGATAGAGTCGGAAGCATCCGACCGACTCGAGGAAACGAGAAGGTAAACGAGAAACGGAGGCAAAGAAAAAGAGAGATCCCTCACAGCTGCGCGGAGTCAATTTTTCGAAAATTGACGCGACTCGTCACCGGAGACGCTAATGCGAGATGTGGATATCGAGAGCGATCGAGCCGACGCGGTAACGAAGAAAGGCCGCTCGATCGCATAATCGATCCCGATGAATGGCCGAAATTCGATCAAAGGGGCGATCGGCCATGTTGGACGACGAAGGACAGGGTCCTCTCCCGGGAAAATTTTCGAGAACACACGTGGTTCGCGTCGCCCCCGGAGTGTGCCTCTCTCCTGCCTCCCTCCCCTCCTGCTGCCTTTTTTCTCGGATCGCTTTTTATATACCTCCTCCCTTTTTTCGGGGCCCTAGGATTTTTTTCTTACCCCTTGGCCGGCCATCTGCCGCTGCGGAAGGGGCGGCTAAGATGCAGGATCCGCGGGGAGCGGTTTAGGTCAGAGTAGAGGAAGGAGGATGCGCGCACGGTGAGACGCCGAACGAGAAATGATTCATCGTGGTACGGAGGATGCACCCGGGAGAGAGGAAGACGAATGAAGAACAGAGAGGAGATCAAGGGAGCCCATCATCCGGGGGTAATGGCTTAAGGCCCAGTTTAAGATCTCAGCCAGTAGCTCTCTGCGTCTATAGGTCGACATTCACGTCCACGGGAATCGGCCGACGCAACCTACGTCGTAAAAATGAGCCGCGAGGATAACGCAATGCTATAAATATAATGCTCGCGATTAATAATTAGAAAGAAAAAAGAGTATTCCGTTCCTAACACTGTTTAAGCACTGTCGGACGGAAGATATCTTTTCTTGCACAATGTGCAAAAAATGTGCTTCTAACGAAAAAAAAATTGTTTCTTTGATCGCGAGGAAATACCTCACAATTGTCAATCGTAACTTCTAACAGCGTTACTGACACCTTGACGGCGTCAATGTTCATGATCGACCTGATCGATTTCCCGAAGATACTTTTTTTCCTGACCAACGCCGTTACCTTGGAATAGAGGCTTTTCTTTTTTTAAATCAAAGTCCTGCCAACTGCGGTCTGTTCTCACGGGACGGGAGGCGCGTTTTCCCAAAATTTTTCAGCGGCGAGAGCATCGAGGGCCGATATATACTCGACGATCCATCGGCTCTCGGCCGGCGATCCATCGCGCGCATGTGGAGGACTCGGCCCAACAACCTAGCAGTATTTCAATTTTTTTACTCCCCTCCCGAAAATCGTTTTTTGCACCTTCCGCCGGCGAGAGGAATCTGTGCCATTCGGGGTACCGTAAGGGTCGTTCCCCTCCTCGCCTAGTGCGCACTTCTCTCCCTCTCTTTCTCCCGACCTAGCGCTGTTCTCCGTCCACAAGGTGTTTCCGTCCCGTCGCGCCGGCAGTTCCGGCACTCCCCACTTCCCTCTTGCGTCTTCGCGGGCCCTACTGCGAGTAGGAGAGAAAAAACAGCCGGGGCACCCTCGGCGGAGGCTCCCACCACCCCACGGTGTGTGCGCGTCGCGTCGCGTCGCGTCGCGGTGAGCTTACTTGCTCACACGCACGCACATACACACATACACACATCGTGAATCGCGATATAGAAGAGGAATGCACCTAAAGCCGCACCGACACGCCGGTGCGTTACCCCCGAGAGGCGCAGGATGTTTTTTTCCGGTGGCACCGCGCGCACCGCCGCGGTGGGCCGTGCGAAAGTGCGGCGCGGTGAGAATTTTTTTATGCAAAAATGGACATGGGAAAAAATGTGCGACTACCCCGTGTGGACCGCGACTTCTCGTCGGATGTCGCAGCCATCGTAAACTCGCCCAGGTGCAGGAAAGGCGATCGGAAGCGTCTCGATTATTCGACATTGGTGAGATTCTTTCGAGCTCTCCGTTCAGAGGACCAGAGTCGTCCCGTATAATTAGGGATGTGACCTCTTTCGCAGCTTTGTATATATTGCGGTCGCTTCAATTAATGAAAAGCTGGGAAAAGTATGGGAAATATATTAAGAGTGTCTCTCCTCCACTTCTCTCTCACCACGCCGAATAATGATGATTTATGTATGCGAATATTGGATGGTATCGCGTGGACACCATTTTGCGCATGATAAATAAGTTATTTATATGAATTTTATATATAATTTTCGGGATGAAAATTTGTAAATGTTACATGCACAAATATAGCGTTGACTTGTTAACGATGTATTTAATTATCAACGCGGCGCTCGAAGTCTTCTCTATGGATAAATAATTCTTCGCGAGATCAAGTCGATCAGTCAACCTAACGGGTCGAAAATAAAGCATGACATTTGCCGGGATCAAATGAGGTCTGGGCGTTTTATCAGACCGCATTGACGGACAGCGATTTGTATAGATCTCATTAATTCAGAAGAAACTGGACTCGATTCTCTTCCAGAACGTAACGTGACCCACTTCGGCGTCTGTGGCAACGCAAATTAGATTACACTGGAGGTTAAATTAAAATTTCGGGGTTTGTGAGTTCAGCGATCTTATAGATAATTTTAATTCATCTCGCAGATGGCTACAGCGCCGGCATGTAACGGTCGAGCCAGACCATAACCGGTGACGTGGAAAAATCGAATCTGCATCGGAAATAAAGACAGATGCGTCTTCGATAAATATCGCTCGCTTCTCGCTCTCTTTTCTTATGCATCTCTTTCCTGTTTGTCGTATATCCCAGATATTTCCTATATATTCTAGAGTTAACTGATATACACGCACGCACTCGCTGCTGCTTTTTTTCTGTTTTCAACGATTTGCGTTCCGTAGAATTGCTCGGCAACTTATTACCGCAACCGCTCTCGATAATTTGCCCGTTTCTCAGCCGATTCCATGTGAGCAGACACCCGCAGGGTCTGTATTACCTCTCGCATATATTCCGTTTAGCTATACTAGTTCTGACGTTGCTTGGCTAAGAATAATAAATAGATTCTTCTTTTTCGCCTTCTCTCCTCCTCTCCTGCGTTGTTTCCTGCTGTCCTGATTTAGTGGCCCGTTAAATCATCGATGGCGACCGCGTCGTCCTCGAGCGCGGAAAAGTGTCCCGCGGGATCTGCGAGAATGTGAAATTCCGCGCGACGTTAATCATCCGCGACGATCGGACGGGCGCCGTCGATGTGCGTATATCGATACATACCGATCCGAAAGTTTCTGCTGAACTCCTGCCAGGGAAAATGTAAGAAGATTAAAAAAAAGCAAAACCCGGGAAACACATCGTGCGGTTTTCTCGGACGGTATTTCAACGGCGCGCTCAGACCTCGAGAATTAATATCGCGACGACGACTTTCCGATCGGCCGTCGTCTATAAAATAATATAATTTCTGCGCGTGTATATACTTCCCCCCAGAATCAGTAGCGTCACTCCGAGGAGATTTCGGTCGGGCTGAAACGATACTCTGTACTAATTCAACGAGTTCTCGATTTACATTTCGCGCTCTCCGCGAAGGTATCGCGAAACACGTCGCTGTTAACATTTCGCGCACCGTCAGCAATGTGCACGTCCGCCCGTTGTTCGGATGGTTTCCAAAGCCTTCCTGGGGAGCACGGTAATTGGGAGAAAAACGCGCAGAGTCCACAGGCGCACCTCTCGGAGGCTGCGCGCTTCCGGTTCGTTGACCTCCGAGGTTTCCGCGCCGGCGACGATTGTCCAAAATTTGCTTCGCGGCTAGTTCGGGGATATCCGGTTACGGGGGCCCTTCTCCAGAAATATCCCGCGGGCGGGAGAGAAACGATAAGACGGCGCAGGGTGGTCGATTTCCCGTGCGTGCGTGCCGATGGGGACTCTCCGGGAAAAACGGGCCGCCCTGCACCCGCGCCGCGCGCGTGCAGTGTCGCCGCGCCGGGGCCAACCCTTGCGACAAGGAAGGTCCAAAACTTCTAAACACCCTTGGCAAGGGGTCCGTCCTCCGGTTATATTTGGTAACTGTCTCCTCTCGAGCACACACATGTCGCGCATTGGCGTAGCCACGAGCGAACGGACGCTCGGGTGGTCAATTGCCTCCGTCTGAGGCTCCGGTCATCAAAGCGACAAAGAAGCTTAACTGGCCCCACGGCCGGTTCATGCATCGCATATGGCTTTGGGATAATATATAGCGATGGTGTATGTGTAACAGTGTATGGGAAAGGGAAAAAAATGGACGTCACCGCGTACCCGCTATCTTTTGACAACGAGTCGTGCGACACGACGAACGTTGCGCGACTGTGACTGAGATGAGGCGATCCGATTATTTCTGTATATTCCATATCGTTTCACCGATCGCTTATGTGTGTGTGTGTGTGTGTGTGTCTCGGGCATCTAATTACTTATATTATAACGAGAGATGATGTTGAATTTATCGCGGTGGCATCAAGCGTGCATTCTTGGTACAGAACAGCTCGGAATAGCTTCGTGTCGATGAACGATTCACTCGAGATTACGGTGTTACAAGTTCTCTCAGACTGCCCATTAGGCTGAAACGCCGAAAAAATTGGGCCGGGACAAGTCGAAGGGCCGCAGTGCGGCTTGAGAGCGATCCCTTGACCATCTCCGGTCACCGATATACCAGCCAGTCGGCGCGCAGTCGCTCTGGGGAGCGTTTTGCTTTTATCTTTGGACCTCCCGTTCCTCTTTTCACGGTGGCGTCAAGGGGGACCGGAGAGTGAGCGCGGACCGCGGGGAGGAGACGATAAACTCCCACGAAGAAAGCTGGACGCGGGCAACGGGAGCGCGGCCGAAACCATTGAACCTCTTTCTCTTCGCCCCGTCGTTGCCTTGGTCGTTGCCTTGGTCGTCTTCTTCGTCGTCGCCGTCACCGTCGTCGTCGTCGTCGTCGTCGTCGTCATCGTCGCCGTCGTCGCCGTCGCCGTCGTCGTCGTCGTCGCCGTCGTCGCCGTCGTCGTCGTCGACGTCGTCGTCGTCGTCGTCGTCGTCGTCGTCGTCGTCGTCGTTCGGTGTGAGGCACATGTGCACGTCGCCGAGTCGCCAGACAGATCTTTTTTGTCCCGAAGTAAAAATAATCTTTAAAACCCCGAACAGGATGCGTTGTTAGGGCAGAGGTCGTGGGTAGGGGCGACGAGGGGGGCAGAGAAGGAGGATAACGCGCGGGCATCGTCACCAAGACGGTCCACGCAGCGGTTTTTTCACCCTTTGGACGTTTGGCTCGTCTCCCTGTAACGGGTGTCCGAAATTAACGTCCTGCGACACGGAGGGTCCCTCCTTGAGCTCGCGCTCTTCGTCTCTTCGTCACGGAGGATGCGTTCGGACGCATCTGTCGGATGTGCGGCCGGGATAGATGATCGCTGCAGTCCGGGTGAGGCCGGCGGACCTCCGGAGGACGCTTCTCCGGCCGAAAAGGGAAGCGACGCCGAGTTATCGAGAGCGTATTCCTGCACTTCCCGCCAGGAGACGTTCGTTACGTCGTAATCGATCGGGACGACGCGTCGGCAGGAAGCCGCAGCGGCGTTTGTCGAAACACTCGGCGAGGAACTGGCGTCCGAGAGGACGCGTCATCTAACGAGGCGCGTGTCCCATTGTGCTATCGCGGATCAGCCGGTGGCCGTACCGACGACACACTTCGCTAGGCGCGTGACGAGTGCTTTATCACAAGCTGTTGGTATTGTTTCACTTAACTAGACGAACGCGCGCGCGCGCATCGATATATGGGAGACACGTGTCCTCTCGCGCGGCGAGACCGCGCGCGCGCGCGCGTCTGGCTACTTCGACTGCGAAAAAAAGGCGGGAGAACACTTCGCAGGAGGCCGCCGCGACGCCGGATGGAACGCGCGAGAAATTTGTCCTGCGCAATTGAATTTCCTGTCTTTCCGGGCGACGACTGCTCCGCCGCTTCTCGCAGAAACGATCGCGGCGATGTAATTAGATACCACTTACAGAATGTCATCCTGATACGTAACGTACGAATAACGTGTCCAGCCGGCTACGGTGAACGCTAACGTCACGGATCTCTCGCGAAAAACATTCGCTCCGCGTTCCTCACCGCGGTCGGTCTCTCAGACATCGCGGTCGCGTGAATGTCGGAAATAAACGGGGCGAAGCTGAAACTTTCAGAACCATCTCCGACACCGAAGATTAGGCATTTATAATCTCCAGGAACGACTTCCTGTCGATCCCCCCTTCGATTCACCCATTTTCTCGCGGAGAGAACGCCCTTCCAGGCCGGCGGCCGAGCGTTCGCGCGCGGACGAGAGTCGAGGCAAGACGCGGGACGCGTCGAGACACACAGCGCGGAAAAATTCTATGAACTTGCGGTCGTCTAGAATACAGTGGCCCCGCGGTAATGAATGTGGGAGTTTCACACGGGTCAACGGATCGCTGCCTTTCCTCGGGATACGTGCGAGGTGCACTTGGAGTGCGCACACACATACTCTCCTCTCTCTCTCTCTCTCTCTCTCTCTCTCTCTCTCTCGCCTCTCGCTCCGCCTTCCTCCTAGGCTCTCGTCTGCTCTGCCGTCAGCGCAAGCGAGTCAAAGCGAGTACCCTGGCATGTGTGCCCGTAATAAACCGCTTGATAACTTATGCATTCCGAACGGGCGATACTATCTATCTAGCGCTGCCGTAAATAAGATATCCAAACTGGATGCGGCGAATATAAATTGGCGGGCGCATCGGATAGATGCGCCCGCGGTCCTGCCGTCGCGCGGCGATGCCCCGCGAAATTTCGCTCTCGCGAAATTGCGCGACGAAAACTTTCCTCGGCCGCGTGCGCGATCCGGCATTCGTTAATCTCCGGCGGCCGGTGCGAGCGCACCGTGAGAGTCGTCCTGTCGCTCACCACTCGCGCTCGTTCGGTGCGCGCGTACCGCTCGCGATATGCACCGTGCGTGCGTTACTTGGGCGATCCGCTCAAGGGATTGAGAAATTCGACATGACGCGGTGGCTGATCACCATAAAAATGTCTCTTTTCGCCCGGTGTGGAAGGAAGAATTGCAGAAATATCTCATCAAATTATAATGATATAAAAGTGAGGCGCGCTCTCTGGTGCGGCTCTCGTCTGCAATCGGACCCTCCAAGATAGAAACCGTCGCGCCGCTATTTTTACATTCCGTCGAGATTCTTGTAAGAGACTTTCAAATTGCATCCGCCGGCGGACAGTTCAAAAAACCACGTGTCACGTCAAGTGTAAAATTCACTACAGTGACTGATAAAAAACAGAGAAAAGAAGGAAAAAGAAGAGGGAAATATCGATCGGAGCGACGACGTTCCTCCCCGGCCACGTTTTACGTTCTTTCCCAGATTGGTCGATCCAGATACGCCGGACAGGTCCACGGAACACTGTCCAGGAGACCGGGATCGCTCACGGCCTCCGCAGCAGATAATTTTTCGGGATTGTTAAAAGTCACTTCAGAACCTCCTCCCCGAGTAACAGGCCGAGGACGGGCCACGTCTGGAGCCTGGGAAACATTTTCGGCGCTCTCCTCTCTTCTGTCCTCCGCGCCGCTCAACTTGAGGAAAGTAGGAAGGAGACCGCCCTGCCCCGGCGGAAAATTAAAGGGCGCATCGTATCGCGTGGTCCGTCATTGTGGACCGGAGGTGAAGGGGAAGGAAAGAAAGAGAGCTAGAGAGGAAGAGAGAGAGAGAGAGAGAGAGAGAGAGAGAGAGAGAGAGAGGAGAAAGATGCGACGTTATATATGTAATACGTAAAATACACGGATGCGTAAGATACGTACTGGCGCGAGCTATACACACGCTTCCTTTGAAACTTCGAACTTCCTATCGCGACCACCGCTTCTCTTTGTAGACGGATGAACGTCTCGGATCCAGAATAATGCGAGACTCTCCGCCGCGTCCGTCTCTTTCCTTTCTACCCCCCTCCCATATCTCTTTCTCTTTTCTATGCGGATCCTCTCCTTCTCCTTCGCTAGCTCTCTCCCTCTCTCCATCTCTCTCTCTCTCTCTCTCTCTCTCTCTCTCTCTCTCTCTCTCTGTCTCTTTCTCTCGCCGTCCGTCTATCCTTGTTCCATTCCTTATCCCGTTTGCCTAGCCGCAGGATCGAGATCCTCCGACGAATAATCCCAGCGTGGAAAGATCCGCGTCGCGGATATCGATCCCACACACAGTAGAATGAGGGGGTTTTAGCCGCGGAATAATTAATGTGAGAGAGCAGGTACTCCTGTGTGCTCCTCCGCACTCCGCTTTCTCCGCGATTCGACGCTACGTGTTTACGGCGAGTTCGAGGGACGACGACGACGACGACGACGACGACGAGCGCGCATCGCTCCCGGTAAGATCGCTCCGTAAATGTGGTCGCGGCCGATGCATTTAGCAGCAGCGCGTCGCGCGACGCGCGGCGACGCTTTTTTAACAGTTGGAGAGCCCCGCTCTCGTAATGAAGCGGCATAACGGCCGCGAGAACCAAAGCGAAAGCGAAACAGTTTCGGGTGATATTAATTCGGACGCCGTAGAAAGTACCTGAATTTATCATCTTATCCGCATTATTTACTTATACCCGCGTTTTCCTCATTCATCTCACGTTCCTGCTTCAATGGCGATGTAGGAAGCGCGTCATGTTCCAACGATGCTTTAATTGCGACTCGGATTAATTAGTAACGAGAACGCACGAGATAGATCTGTTAATGCGCGCACTGTAGCCGAAGTCTTAATGTTCATAAAACTTCTCGCGACCGGTCGGAATAACTTGAAGCAATTTGTCACGCGCGACGAACATTGCGCCGTGGCCGCGGAGGGGAATCATCGATGTAACAAATGCGGAATGCGGCGAGACGATCAGCAACGAAAACTTGGCATCGCCCTCATATTAATACATATTAATACATTTGGGGATTATCGCGATAATTTAGGCACCTCAGCAGGTCAGCAGGTAATTACACCGGCGGCGCCACGAATTGCCGAAGACTTTGCTTGTATATTAATTTTTTACTCGTTCGCGTGTACAGAATGATTGACAAAAATGATAACAGAAAGTCTGTTTTCTCCAAGCATCAAGTGCGTCTTGTTCGCTCATTGTCGATGTTAACTCAACCTTCCACAGAACGTAAAGGTAAGTGTCATTGTGGCTCACTAACCAGAAGGCCTCGGTTGGCCGAGGACAGCGTCTGAAACACCTACGACGTGTTTCGACCATTCGAGTGACCGCACATCGGCCATTTGAGTCGTGGAGAACAAAAAGATAAAACCAAGTTAGCCGCGCCGAGACCGCGAGGCCGCGTGAGCTGCCTGCTGACCGATGGCTAGTCGCTGCGTCACCGGTCACCTTCGAGCACCCAACTTTGCTGGCCATTTTGACCGCTACAACCACGTCATGACCACCGAATTGCCTCCATGTGTTACATATCGTTGGAATCGTCGACTCGACGAGGAGACTCGAACGAACCCATTAATTCCCCGGTTCCATTTTCGCTCAGTTTTCAACATAGCCCTCTCTCTCTCTCTTCTCCGTGTATCGCGCAATATTACTCATGCCAGTTAAAAGAATTCAACAAAAACATCGGTTCAACGCACATCTTCCCCGTGTGCGCATCTCACACGCGGCTTCTCTCACGCCGGATGCAGGACCGTTGGCTCTCGCTCGTCCGTTGGAGCGCGTCGGAAAATCGTGTCCGCCGCGTTCTCGCGCCGCAGCGCGAAGGAAGGGTTGCGTTTTGGAAAAAGCGCGCCTTTCTCCCTCCACCCGCCACGGCGAAGGTACCCGCGAGACAAGAAGCCAGTCTCTCTCTCTCTCTCTCTCTCTCTCTCTCCCTCTCCTTCTCTCCCTCTAACTCTAACTCTCTTTCTCTCTCTCCTCGCGGGTATCTCTCCGCGATATGACGAGGACGGCCGACGCCGGGACACCGGAGTGTCGGTGAGCGAGAGGAGAGCTGGAAGGGAGAGGAGCGGATCGGAGAGGCCGACGATGGACGAGGAGAGACGAGCACGTGGAGCTGTGTGAGTGACTCCGTATGTGTACGTACGTTCCGCAGCGACCGCGCGAGTGGGAGGGAGAAAGAGAATGAGAGCAAAGCGGGGCACGGGAGGGTGTGGAGTAGGAGCGTGGCGAAGGGAGAGAAGGCGCGCGAGAGAGAGAGAGAGAGAGAGAGAGAGAGAGAGAGAGAAGGAGAGAAAGACAGAGAGAGAGAGAGAGAGAGAGAGAGAGAGAGAGAGAGAGAGAGAGAGAGAGAGAGGGGGAGAGAATTGCCCCCACCACGGGGGTGAAAACTACCCCGAGAGCGCGTGGGGTGTCCGGCCTCGGCGCCGAGGCGAACCGAGCGCCTCCGAAGTGAGCGCAGTGCCCGACACACACCAGGTCCCGCACGGCACGACTAGAGGCGCGCACAGTCCGGCACAGTCCACTCGGCGATACGACCCATGCTGGACCGTCGTCGCTCTGGTCCACGCCGGGCATCAGACATCCAACACCCGCGCCGTCAGGCCGCATCAGACGACGACAACAACAGTCCGCCGAGGCCGTACGTCGTCGACGACGCGATGTCGCACGCCGACGTCGCGTCACCGTGATCGCGCGTGGTCCAGCGACCGTGGGTGCTCCATGCTGACAGCTGATAATTAAAAATAGAGAAACGGAAAGGCGCGCGCGCGCGCGCGAGAGAGAGAGAGAGAGAGAGAGAGAGAGAGAGAGAGAAAGAGAGAGGTAGATAGATAGATAGAGGGACAGAAAGAGAGAAAGAAAGAAAGACGTCAAAGGTATCCGGAGGGATACCGCCAGGCGACGACGACGAGCGTCTCGGTGGTCCGGTTCATCGAACTCGCGCGAAACATCGCGCCGCGCGACTCTGCGGGACACTCGCGGCGCGACGAGACGCTTTTCGGACTTGTTTGTATCGCCCCCCTTTTCTTTCCCTCGTTACCGTCGCCGCATCGGCGGCTCGAGGCGAGGCAGCAGTGCGGAGCGAGTGGTCAACGGGGAACGTCTCGAGCCGTGGGACTTGCCGCGTTCACCGGCAGAACCGAGTGACTGCTGCTACTGTTACTTGTGAACTCTGTTGACCGCGGCGAGGAGGAGGACCCGCTGCGTCCGCGGTGTGACGAAGCACACCTCCGGTGTGCCTCGCCGCGTGTCGGTACATCTCGCGGAGGTGTCGCACTGGGAGATCGGCCGGCGGCGAGACGACGGCGGGACTACTGTCAATCGCGAAGGTGCCACCGTTCCCGGCGGACGGGCCCGCAAACATCGTCCCGCATCTGTGCGCGCGGACCGCTCCGGTCAGTTAGTCACTCACTCGCTCGCTCGTCCGTTCGTCCGTTCGTCCGTTCGTTCGTTCGTTCGTCCGTTCGTTCGTTCGTTCGTTCGTTCGTTCGTTCGTTCGTTTGTTCGCTCAGTCAGTCGATTCGTCCACCGTCTGTCTGTCTAATTACAGCGCTGATCGCTCGAGCCGAGTCGCGGTGCCGTATGTCGTGCGATTTCCTCACGGTGGTGAACGTGGCGCGGTCGACGAGTGCGACCGACGAGGAACATGAGGACCGACATTAGTTGACGAACAAGTGCGTCCAGGTTGCGGTGTGACCAAGTGCTCTACACCGACGTGTCGGATAGCGCACGTCCGGAGGCGCGAAGAAAGCGCGAACACGAGTCGCGTGACAGGACGGGACACGCGGTGTCCTCGTGAGGGAAGAGGAGAAGAGGGCAAAAGAGTGTCACGACACATACACACATACACACACACACACACACAAACACACACACACGGGAGATCGGATGGACTCTCTCGCGGGGGGTGAAAACGCGTGGTCGAGGTGAGAGGGAGGAGGGCGGAAGCGTGACGACGACGACGACGACGACGACGACGACGACGACGATCGTGATCGGGTTCTTTGTCCTGCTGTTCTGCTGCCGACGTGCGCTCGTCGCTTCCTCCTTCCTCATCTCGTCCCCGCGGATGTGATCCTGGAGCTCGGAAGACGACGATCGGTCCTTGGTCCACGGTCACGACGACCACGACGACAACAATAACAACTACTGCAATTGCAATTGCAACAACAATCCCCTTCCGTCCCGAACAGCCGGAGCTGAGACTCGTTCTCCAAGAAACAGTGCGACGCGACGAGGACCGAAGATCGCGAACGCCACCATGAGGATCAAAATGCCCGCGGTCAGGATCGCGCAAGGTGAGTGACGACAAAAAGTCGCATTCTCGCAAGACGACGCGCTTGCCCGTCGGCCGACACGAGACCTCAAGACCATCATCACTCTTGGTGTTTACGTTTCGCGAGAGCTCCGTTAGCCGAAAGCATCGTTAAGGGTATTGTAGAAGAGACCCGACACAGAGAGAAAGAGAGAATTTCTCTCCGGACACGTCCGCAATGATGATCGGTCACTTGTCGAATTGTTTTGAATTCAATTAGAACGAGGCGAAACGCTCGCGCGTCGCTACCGACGGTTGCAACCGTCGAAATGATTGAACGCGTGATTTCTCTCTCTCTCTCTCTCTCTCTCTCTCTCTCTCTCTCTCTCTTTCTCACACACATGCACACATACACACAGATCGCACCGCGAGTACGGGCGGGCAGAAAATCATGTGACAATGATTTAGAGTTTATGAGCGAGTTTATTGTCCCACGCGGTTGAGCGGAGCGACGAAGCAAGTTATTAAAATCGTCAAGCTTTGCCCACTTTTACGATGTTTTCCCCCTTCAGGTTCTCGTCGTCGTCGCTCTTTATCGCGTGTAATCGTGTGCGATTAAATACAATATTTGATAGTACATCGTCGAGGTTTCTGTCAATGAGGAACTCTGCTGGTTTCGAAGCGCTTGAGACGAGAGAGATTGGAGTGTCGGATTATTAATTAAAATTCTACCGCATCGTCGACAAATGCATGCCATTTCGATCAGTGATCTTGTCGACTTGTCGGTCAATCGGTTCGAATCTACCCGCGTTCGTTTCTTCCTGCGAGAAGCAGAATCGAGAGACGGAGATCAGCAGGATCTCTAGGATAATAATTCTCACAAAATCCATCGATAAACAACATCGACCCGACGACGAGAACTTCGTCGGATCGATTCTGCTTTTAAATCCCAACGAACCCGCCGTCCAAAACACAAACATTTGTTTGCCTGTGCGAGGAGTGTCTCTCTCTCTCTCTCTCTCTCTCTCTCTCTCTCTCTCTCTCTCTCTCTCTCTCTCTCTCTCTCTCTCTCTCTCTCTCTCTCTCTGTAATGCGATTGACGCGTATTATCGTGTACTTTTCACGCGCTGATCTTTCCTCTACGCTGTTAAGAAAAAAAAAAAGAGAAAAAGAATTCAACAATTACCGCGCGCCCGCGCGCGTATCGTTTATAAAGAGAATCGTGTCGAGGAGCCTCTCCACGGCTCGAGACCGCGCGGTGTCCCCACACTTTTCGCGCATTTGACATCTGTTGGCTTCTTTTACCAGAGTTTCGGTATTTACTCTGCGTATCAGTATTGACGAGGCAGCGTCGTTAATTAGGGACATAATCGCATGCAAGATCCGATCGATTTGTCGTCGCGACCCGCCCGACGCGACGATTCCACGTTTTCGCCGAGTGAACAGATGAAAACCAATCGCTCGCGCGCAGTTGTTAACCGCCGTCGACAAATCCGTGCCATTTGTAACGAGGAACTCTCGGCGATCATCGGCGGCCCGCAAATCCTTCCCGGTCGATCCGATCACGGATCGCCGTAAATCGTTTTCAATCGAGTCACGCAAGTCCGGCACGCTCCATTTCGATCCTAATCATTTTATATACGTCCCCAATTCTCTACCGTCGGCGTTGCGACGCGCGTACCACGTCGAAACAAGACGTGCGGCTAGGAGGAGAAGAGCGGAGAGAAACGACAAGGGTGGCCGACGCATGAGAGAGAAGCCCAGCTCGATATCTGCATTTCTCACGATTAATTCCCCGGCGAACGACGCTCACGGGGGGGATTCACGGAAAGAGATTGAATACGCTGGTCATAATGCAAGTTTTCCGCACCGATCTGGCACTCCGGTCGCGATCCGGTAATTAACTCTTCGCTTCCCTCGGCCAACTCGCGTCCGGATGAAGAGGGCAACCTGTCGATGAGGTGAGCGCGCGCGGCCGCTCCTCGTGGCGGCGCGACGAAAAAAGAGTGAAAAGGATCGGCGGTCGCGTGGCCGACGGAGAGAAGGTAAAAAAGCTACGAACGGCGCGAGAAAGTTAAGTGCGAGAGAGCGAAGGATAAGACGGGGGTAGAGGGAGAGTGAGAGGAAGAGAGAGAGGGAGAGGGAGGGGGAGAGAGAGAGAGAGAGAGAGTGTATGTGTGTGTGTGTGTGTATGTGTGAGTGAATGAATCAGGGGCGGAAGGAGAGGTCGAACGAGAGCGAAAGAGGGAAAAGAGGGATGGAAGGCCAACGTCTTCGGGTAACTCGTCGTCGGCTGAATTTTTAATTAGTTCGCGACAGCCCCCACCAAGCGAAGCTTGTGGAGGCGGCGAAGGTGGTGGAAAAGGAGATAGAGAGAAGGAGGAGATGGAGGTGGCGGTGGCGGCGGCGGCGGCGGCGGCGGCGACGACGGGGGAGGCGGAGGGAAAAGAGGAGGAGAAGAAGGTGGTAGTGCGGCGGAGGACGGGGTGGGTTAGGAAGGGCGGCATTGTCATGCGCGCGTTTTTCAGAGACTTTTCCACCCCCGCGGCTACTACCCCCCGTCGACACCACCCGCCTTCCCCGCGACTTCCCTGTGAAGCACCCCCTCGCCCCCACGGAGCACAGCAACGGCGGCGGCGACGGCGGCGGCGGCGGCGGTGGCGGCGGCGGCGGCGGCGACGGCGGCGGTAGCGACGCCGGCGACGACGGCGGCTCCGTTTTCTTAATTACAACTGCGATATTCTTTAGTTCGCGCGATGACGCCGCCGCGAAAAGATACCGGAATATTTCTCGGCACCGATTACCCCCTTGCGCGTCCCGATCATTCCTGTTGGCGGTTCCGGAAGCTTCATCATGGTCGCTGCGTCGTGGCCGATGAATCAATGGAGGAGACCATGTAGATCCGCGAGTGACGATCAATGACACGCGCTTCCACGCGGCTGCTGAGACACAGACAGACGGCACCGACGCAAAGAAGCATGATTGATCGATCGCTGTGATTACACACACACAGAGAAAGAGAGAGAGAGAGAGGGGGGGGAGGAGGGGAGGGGGGAGAAGAAACGACAATGTGGGTAATGCCGCGATTCTGCGATTTCGCCTATCTGCGGCGGACGACAGTGCCAGTGCCGGAAGATCGGAGGTACCTCCCTTGAAGTCCCCAGTCGAAGCTCCCAGTCGGCCAGTCGCTTTCATGACACGCACGTCCGGCGAAATTTCGAGTTCAATTTCCCCTTAACTCGTGCGATCGCAAACTGCCGGCGCATCCGCCCTCTCCCTCTCTTTCTCTCTCTTTCTTTCCGCCGGGCGGCGGTCACGAAATAAAAATGGCCATTTAACTAACTCATCTCGATCGATCGACGCCCGACTAAAGATGACACGCTTGATGATGACGGGCGGATGTGCGTCATTTCGGCGAATGACACCTCGTCGCACCGCCGCGGCTCGATACCGGCGGCACCGGCGGCGACGCTTGCGACCAGGTGAGTTCTCGTCGACGTCAAGTGCGACTCGAGTCTCTTTGGGAGTGAAATTTTCACACGGTCGGCGGACTGCTCGGCGCTGAGCGAGCCGATCGATCGATCGCCGAAGGATAGAGTGTTTTTCCGGGCGCCGCCCTTGCTCGATCGCGCTAATTAGCGGATTTCGTGGCCGCTGCTGAGCGTGCCGTCGCGTTCGCACGCGTCTTCAAGTCCGAGGCTTTAAATTCGTGTTTGCAAACCCGGGATTATCCTCTTCCTCGAAGCGATGTGTACATTGGCTGCTTACGCCTCGATTACCTGCTCGCTCTCTCTCTCTCTCTCTCTCCTCTCTCTCTCTCTCTCAGTGTTCTCTCTCCTACGTACGTACATGGATCGGCGTCGGTAAATGGTCCACGTATTTACTTGCGTGCATCGAACGGCAAATACGTCCCATCGTGCGATCAGTTTCCCATTCATAACCGCGTGCTGTGCAAAAGCGGCACGGGAGCGTTTACCGATTTCTTCTCACCTTCCGACACCGGGGCGAGCACTTTCTCGCTTCGTCGATGCTCAACGTCAGCGCTTCGAGACACGTCGAGAGAGAATCGTCGGTGATTACTTCGTGGCGTAAATGTCGCGGAGATCGCCGAAAGAGCACGCTAGTACACGGAATCCGATAAAATTCTCGGAATAAATGCCTCTCCCGTGCGCAGCCACGGCGCGGGAAATCATCTACGAGCGTTTGAGGCGGACGACGGCCGCTTGATTTTGCTTTCGGACGATTCCGCCGGTGATGAAATAGACGCGACACGACACGACGACGCTTGGAGGAAAATTAATAACGTCGATAAGGCGAACGATATTAATGGGGAATTTACGGTTCGGAGGGGAAAATCGCGCCGTTCCTTGCTAGTCCGCGCGCGCGGGGCAACCTCGAGAGGTAGGAGAGGAGAAGAAAGCGACCGCGCGCGCGCTCGTGCATCGACGTGCGGACGTGCGACGCTCACGCGATAATTATCGCGCTCGCAGCAAACCGCGAAACACGAATGGGCGGCGAGTGCGTGGTCAGTTTAATAACCTTTCGACGATGAATGACTATGCGGGCTGGTCAGTTAACTGATCATTCGGCCTTTAAAGGTTAGCACCGTTGAAGGCACTTACGGCGCTGTCGCGCGACCCGGAGATTATCCGGAATACCTACGAGCGTCGTATTGACTGGGAGACATTGTGCGCGGTTATCGCGCGCCGAGACAAAGACAAAACGCGTGAACGGCGAGTGATTTACGGCGTTAGATCGCGGCGATGTCTTGTAATTCAGAATTTGCGCACAAAAGTCGCGCGATAAATATGAAAGATGGCCTTAACATTTCCCTCGCCGCGCGCGCGCGCGCGCGCGCGCGGCGTCAGCGGCCGTATATAATTTCGCATCCAGAAGTACGTCGCGCTGATAACGTTGTCGGCGTTCGAGAAATGTCACGAATGCAAATACACGATACAAAAAGATCCGTATGCGCGCGCACGCGCACGCGCGTTATCGCCCGGTCGGTTAGCGCGTAACACTCGAGGTATTAACGTACGTCCTTTGCATCGACCAGGCGCGAGCGGGCGTTTCTTCAAACGCGTCGTCTTTCGGAGAAAAACTTGCAGCCGTGGAGTGCACGACTCTCGGCAAATTGAAACGCGACGTTCCGTCGTAGCTGCCACGAGACGTCTTCTGCACGTCCTCGCGTCCATTGTGCACGAGCAGGATATCCCGGCAAACAGTTTCGCTCATGTCGCACACACCGTTCCGTCGATCGAACACGCGGATACGAGTGCGCTAAGAACGAGAGAGAGAGAGAGAGAGAGAGAGAGAGAGAGAGAAAAAGAGCGCGATGCGAATTAATAGTCGCGCGTTTGTTAATCGAGGCGTTCTCCTTTTCTCGCGACGCCGCGCCGCCGCGACAAAGCTTAATAGAACGCAATTACAGCCGCTGACCCCGGCGGAGGATTTTCTTGCGCGGCCGATATCTAGTCTCGAGATACTCTCTCCGGCAACGTTATTTAGCAAACAGAGCGCTAAAGCTTCGCCCCCCTCCGCCGGCACGTGCGCGGCATATGCGCCTTTTGCATACGGCGTGCGCGTTGAATATTGTCTTTGATGCGGCCCGTCAGAAGCCCTTCTCCCCTTCGCGCCTCTCCTTTCCCTCCGCCAACCTCCTCCTCCTCCTCCTCCTCCTCCTCCTCCTCCTCGTTCTCTTGCTCCACAGCTCCGTCCTCTCTTTTCGCTTCTCCGACTCGTCTCTTCGGCGCGCTCCTCGGCCAAAAAAACCGCTTTGATTTGATTTCCTAGATTAACCTTTGGGGCGCCGGGCGCGTGGCGAACCCTTTCCTCCGGACTTGTCTTCTCGCGCGCGCGTGCCCCTCTTAGTCATCTCTTTCCTTCGCTCTCGCTGTCCTTCGCCTTCGCCCGGGTCCAGCACGCGACCAGGTAAAGCGAAGGGACCGCCGAAAAAAGCTCGTGAGCGCGCGTCTGCGGCGAAGACGCGTGCGGTTGTCGAGCGCGGTGTATTCTCACTCGCGACGAGGCGACGAGACACGTCGATATTTGGGGGATACGATGCTTTCTCGGTCGTACGAATCACGCTTTCCAAATTGGAGATGATGCTCGACACCGACGACTTTAATGTCGCCCGATTGGTGCCGCAACTTGATTGGCCATGTAACGCGATATCGATTTCATAAAGGGAGATTGCACAGAGTTGTTGCTCGAGAGCGCATTGATTTATTCATGATTACCATGTCGATATCACGCAATGTTGATGCGCACGATATTCTTGGCAATTTGTTTCCACTGGCAAATCCATGTGGCCAGTCGGGGAAGAGAGAGAGAGAGAGAGAGAGAGAGAGAGAGAGAGAGAGAGAGAGAGAGAGAGAAAGAGAAAGCAAGCGTGAGGTAACAATTATATTTCGATTAACGTTCCCGTTTTGCGAGTTTCGACTATCTCGACTAAAGCGACGGAAAAGTCAGCACAGTCTCGATGTCCCGCGGAAATGGAATAAAACAGACTCAACCGATCGCTAACGAAGTCAACTCGGCTGTTTCACACCGTGTTAATCAGCCCTTAAATATACCCGGGAAGAAGCAGAGGCAATGGAGGGGGCAGGAGCGGGATAAGAAGCTGCGACCTCTGATACTGATCCCGAGCGCCGATAAAGTCACAGAACAAAACGGGGATTACACACGGGGGGGGGAGGGCGGACATTAATTACTCATCGGACTCTCCTTCAATCCAGCCCTACAGAGGACCGACGCCAGGGCAGACAACGTCGATAGAGTTCCTCCACGTCTTTGCCGAACTCGGCAACGGGGCTGTATATCGTCCATCCAATCTGCCGGTCGGGCAATTTCAGCTGAAATACGATGTCGTCTGGTTCGTTCGCGAGGTTCGTCGAACCGGCTTATTGGCCTCGGCGATACAACCCTTAAAAAGGGTTTAAGATCGCGAAACCGCGAGCGAATAGCCATCCCTTTGCGCGACGAATGTCGCGCGAATAGCACGCCGGAAAATTACAGTCAATTTCCCGAGGCCTCGCGTCGCGGCGATCGTCGTTAGATATTCACGCGATAATCAAAGATCGCTTCAGCTCGCTAAGAACTTCGACCTCAGTTTCATTCTCCGGTGACATGTCCATCAGAACGAAAAATAAGCCGCGTTCACACCGAGAGAGAGAGAGAGAGAGAGAGAGAGAGAGAGAGAGAGAGAGAGAGAGAGAGAAAGAGAGTTCAGACACTGAATAGGTCAAGAAGAAAGAAAGACGGAAAGAAGAGAGGGAGAAAGAGAGATGTAATTTTCAACAACGGACCGCAGATAATTCCCTGTTTACCGTCCCGACGTCGCCGTAAGCGAAAATATTTTGCCCCCGCAAATGGCGACTCTATAGAGGCAGAATAGACCTCCGCGGAGGATTGGGTCGTTTTGACTTTTATTCAAGATAATGGATTTACAAGCGCGCGCCCAACGGTGACCGCCGGTGGTCTCCCCGGGGAAGGACGAGAGGGACGGACGCGCCCGAAGAGAAGCAGCGCGTTGCCGGTATCGAGTTGCACTCGTAAATAAGAAGACGAACGGTGGTCCGTTCTTGGCTCTCGTAAGCCGGGCGCTACGTTGTCCGAGCGACGAGGCGCTGCGAGGAAAATTTATGTTGTTTGCAGTGTCGGTTTCCCGCTCCATTGTCCACCATTGTCCGAGACCCTCCTTCCAAGGTGTGAACACCTTTCGGAACCTAATCTGTCGCTATTATAACACGCTTTGTCGGCCGTTCACTTGTCGCGTCGCGAGAGAAGGGAGGGAGATACAGCGACTCTCCATCGGCTACCTGACCAAGGGTCACTTCGACGCGCCTCCTTCCACTCGCAAGGTGACTGTCGCCCGGCCGGCTGAGACGATCATCGACACGACACCTCGCAGCTTACCTGACGAGGGTCACTCCGGCTCGCTTCCCTTCGCGTGAGAAGTGAAGGAACCTGACCCGACCGGGTCACAAGTGTATCTGTCACCGAGACGGAATCTAATTACAATTATTCGTCTCTCGTCACAGTCTCCCGTCGAACATTGACCGCGCGTTCCGCAACTAGTTCGATGACGATGAGATCCTACGCGTCTGTAGAATGATTTTCACAGTCAACGACCTATTTCGGTTCGATAATGATCATTTTTGCGCATACCAAGTGAGTACTGCTAGAAGAATCTACTGAACAAGAGTCAACGGCTGCAAGTCCGCCAAAGATTTACAATAGAACGCCAAGACGAGCCAGCTCTTGGGGGCTTCCCTTCTTCTCTCTCTCTCTCTCTCTCTCTCTCTCTCTCTCTCTCTCTCTCTCTCTCGTGGCCACCCGTTATAATCTAATCCTCCACGACCGGCGCGCGTATGTAAACCACGTGGTGCCGTATACGCGACGGCTCGCGGCATTCTATAAATACGACGCGTTGGAGACCAAGTTCAGGGGAATAGGGAGGAACGCGGTGCTTTTAGATATTCCCTTGGACTCGTCGTGTCGGCTTCGAGGTTGGATCTAGTTATGCGCGCTTCTCTTCTCTTCTCTTCTCGCCTTCGGCCCGGCGCGGCGGCGTGCGCGCGCGATCGTTGCCCCGTCGTCGGAAACTTCGACCAGGGAGGCTGCTACTTTCCCGTTTCTTAATGGGAACACTCGGGGCGCGCTCGGAAACACCGGAAGCGCGTAATTAAAAGGGAAGAAAAAGGATCCCCCGTCCTCCGCGTGTAATGGCCGCGTCCTTGAAGATTACTTTTCACGCGACGTGGCGCACGTTCGATACCTGGCGGGTTCGTTGCCTCCCGGTTACGTCGGCGGGACCTTGAGGAAGTCGTATTTACCGAGGAAGTGTCTGAAACAACCGAGTTTCTCCGAAACTGTCCCCACGCTCTTAATGTCTCCGCGCTATGAGCTCGCTATAAGGAAACGACGCGATGGGGTTGCTCCGAGTTAGAATTGACTCTTTGTCCCGTGTGCAGTCGCTCGGTAGTCATGCCGATAAGCGTCCTTTAGTTCGATCCCTTCGATGTTACGATATTTTTATCGTGCATCACCACTGGAACTTACCGTGTCGGCCAAGCCGTCGAGTATTCTTCGAAGCACGTTTCGCGCGGAATCTCGTTCGCGTCTGTTAAACGCACCGATCGTCATCGATCGTCACATCGTCAGATTTGTAAAAAAGAACACAACTTGCCGGCAAGTTGTACTACAAAGAACTCGCTGGTATTGTTCACATTTCTATCGCGAGTGGATGAATGCACGAGGTTCAATCTTGCGGAAGGCCATAGTTAGAAATTACACCGTGGAATGTTGCAACGTCGAAACTCCGCCGACCTACGACGCGAGGAGTATCCGGTTAAAGCAGGAAGGGGAAGTGACGCCGCGTCGAACGCGATTTTCGGGTCGACGGGCCGGCTCGGATATTTGCTTTAACGAGGCGATAATGGGCGGCATAAAAGAGCGCCGCGTTGGTCAAAAAGACGAGGCCGAGGCGAGACGGCGAAACAAAAGGCGACGCGAGAAATCACGTCCGGCCATTGCTCGTGGCGCGGCTCGAAGGCGGCGTAAAACATGGAAAAAGCCGGCAGCTTTGAAACGCGAGGGCCCTCCATTGGTCGCGAGGCACAGAATCGCCCGGCGGGGTTCTCGATTTTTCTCCTAAGCCTGATCGGGACGCGGCAGCGCGAAGGACTGGCCGAGGAGAGTCCATTGTTGCGGCCACCGGACCAATTGCGAGGCGGGTCGGCAGGGGGCTCCGCGATGGGACGCGATGGAATCGCTGTTATGAAAAAAAAAAAAAAAAAAAAGAGAGAGAGAAGAAAACGAGTCCGGGGTCATAATTTCTTGCACGTTTACGCTCCCGACGCGCGGAAACGACAATGGCCGCGGCGCGTTACGCGCTAACGGGCTCGCGACGACGAGTGATTGCGATTAATAGTTCGCGTCGATGCCGATCAAAGGCTCTTTCGGGGTGAATTTACGTCGGCGCACGACGCCCCCGCCGATCAATTTGGACGACGCGCGAACGAGCGAACGAAGCCCGCCGCGTATACTCGCAGATGCTGCCAAACGAGGGGATAAAAAATAGCGCGAAGAGGACGCGGCCCAGACGCTCGAGGGCTACTCTTGTCAGGGGTCTCGAGGGTTTAACACATCTCGGAGTGAACTCGATATCGCTGCGGTGCGCTAACACGCAGAATACATAATGGTTTTGATCCGGTGCTACGCCGCGGAAAGTTGGGAACAAAATGTTCGGCGGTGTCGGCGGCGGTGGCGGCGGCGGCGACGGCAGCAGCGGCGACGGCGACGGCGGCGACGGCGGCGGCGGCGGCGGCGGCGCGAAGTGTCGAGCCGCGAATGAATCTGTCACTTGGCGAATCGCGCGCGGCGCGTCAGCATGAACGCGGCGGGCGGGCGGGCGGGCGCGCGCAACTACCGTGTGACACCGCACAATTCGAAAATTACGACGACGAGGGCTTAGCGGGCGGCGAGCAACGCACGCATTAATTCGCGCCCGAGAAAACTCGCGTGATCGTTAATTATTTTGCGTGACACGTTTCGGCACTTCGCGCGTTGTCAAAAGTTCGCATTCGGATGTTTTGCGCGGTGTAGTCGCGCGGAGTTTCGTCGCGGGCGTCGTTGTCGCGGGGTCGGCAAGGGAAAGGCGGGGGCAGGAGAGGGAGGGAGGTAGAACGTTTTGAATAATGTAACAACGAAGCCCCGGAGTCTGCCTGCCTTCCACACCCCCCTCCTCGTCCCACGTTCCCCTCGCCCGCCGCCTCGCCCCCCTCTTTCCTCTCTTTACCGCGGAACTTTCTAATTAACCGGCAAGTGCGAGAGAGAAAGGAGACGCGGGAGGGAAAAGGGCAGAGAAACCGCGATGTGCCGGACAATACAAAGCCGCCAAGCGCGGCTTTACGCTTTGCGTTTCGTCGCGTTTCCCATTGGCGATCCTCGTTGTTGCCGCTGCTGGGTTGCCCGCCGTTTGTTTTTCCGTCATTGTCGGGCGACGCTGGGCCGACATGGAAGCAAACCACCAGCGCGCAATGGTTCCATCATCATTGGACGAAAAACCGACGCGTGTCCGCGGTGCCCGCTGTGTGAATGGGGTTATATCGCGACAACGCGCGCGGCAAGCCTGTCGGCATTTCCACGACACATTGTCTTGCGGCCGCTCGCGATCGCACAAAGAAGATCGAATCGATATCGCTTTTTCTTGGTGTCGGGATTGACGCTTTGAGGGAGCCCGGTTGTTCGCTACAAAACGCGCGTAAAACCGGATCATGGTTAACAATGCGCAGCGTTCCCATAAAATCGACGAAAGTCTAATTAAAAAGAGAAAAGCCTGTGTGTTTGCGAAAAAAAAAAAAAAATGCGGCCATTCTGTACTCGCTTGTAAATTTGGGTTCAGGATTTTTCTTTGTCCTTTCAATTAAATAACCAGATGTATATCTGTCCGCGATGCTAAAAAGTGGTCGCGTCAAATCTCGTTCTCGCGATCGAACGAAACGGACAATTCCTTCGCCGGTGAATCTAGCGCGAAGTTAATTCGCCTGTAATTAACTCGGTGTCTCAATTTTGAAACCGAAACCGCGCGGAACTTTTCCGTTCCGTATCGCCGCTCGTCTTCCCACGTCGTCCGCCGTAACGCGCGCGCAGTTGTGAAAACGATCGCGCCGGCGATTGGAGACGCGACGACGACGACGACGACGACGACGACAACGACGACGACGACGACGACGACGACGACGACGACGACTACGACAATGTTCCCAGGAGTCCACGAAGATGCGAGAAACGTCGAAGCCGAGTCTCACGAAAGGTGAAACGCGCCGCTGCGTCGTGCCACGCTAAAGGCCACGCATGACCATGCACGCCTGAGAAATACTCTGGAAAACATGACGGGGGCACGACAGGACGCCCACGACCAGCCGGAACGTCCTGCGAGTGTCCAAGCCCGCTGCTCGCTCCACTCCCGCTGTCTACGTCGGCTGCGGGACGCGCAGCTGGACGGACGGATGGGTTCTTCGCGAGAGAGTTCTTCATAACTGTGTATGCCCACACGATTTATTCCGATGAAAAATCGGGAAAGGGGTTTCTTCTCTCTTCTCTCCTTCCCGTGAAAAGAGCGCAATTGAAAGGGACACAGGTCAACTCTCTCTCTAGGACCTGTTTTGGCCGTTTTCTCAATGGACAATGTCCTGCCGCCGGCCTGACAAAGGGCGACCCGGGTCTCGAGATCCTCCCACGATACGCATGTGGAGCGACGATCGCGCGAGTGCGGGAGTGAGACGGCGGGAGAGCCGGCGAGACGAGCGAGACGGCCTGTACCCCATTCAGAATCCGTGAGAACCAGATTTCATATTTCTCATAACCGCCTGGCCGAGAGAGGCGAGGAACAGTGGAACGCGGTTTTCTAGCGGCTCCGATCTCCCCGGGGCCTTTCTGATACCCAAAGTGGTCACTGATTTCACCCGTTTGTTCGCCAGGCATTCCCGCGGCTGCAGTCTGTGAGATCGGCCTGATATTTCGGCCGCCGGCCCGCCGAGGTGCTCCACTTTCCGCCAGCTCGGGAGCGCTGCTCTTCGGGAATTCGTGCGATTTATTGGACGCGGAAGCGGAGTTTCCCGCGGATGAATCACGTCGCCGGCGGCCGGCTGCGAGCTGCGAGCTGCGAGCTACGAGCGAGCGAGCGAGCGAGCGAGCGAGCGCGCCCCGGTGTTATTATTAAAGCCCAGTTACACGTTTAGCGGGCGACCTATCAGTCGTCGAATTAATCACGCGATCGTTCATGCGATCTATATTCTAAGGCACCCGTGAGATGTAAGGGACCGTCGTTCGAGACGGTCGAGAGTAATTTCGGCTACGCTTACGGGAAGGTGATTAGCGCCGGCTCGGTCGTAATGGTTTGCGCGTACCGTCGTCTTTTGCGTGAAATAAGCTTGCGGCGGGATTACATTCGCACGCGCGTCGTATCTTGAAAGAAATTCTCCACTTTTACAACGGAGCGTTTGATATTTTGTGCGGCGCTGATGAAATATGTAGAACCGCGTGGGGTAATCCACGAAGAAAGCAACAAACACTTCCTGGACCTCCGGTCTTCCCGGTCTTTCGCTTGTGATGACTGTTGTTCTCAAGAACGAGATTATCCACAACAAAATAAAATGTGCACCGAAGCAGTCTCGCGTTGTGTCCGATATTTTACAGTATTTACGAGACGGGCTCTGCTCGGGCGCTGTTCAGAGCCAAAAATGTCGTGTGCAGTCATTTCATTTAAACATCGCTCTTCTCCAAATACACACGAGATTAACAACCTTAACATTTACGAGACATTTACGAGAGCTAATCACCGATAATGTTTCCGTACAATTCGACCGTTTAGAAGACTACCTGCGGTCAAGCAGTACACAAACGCACCCTCGCTCTTCGGGGCGAGGTCAATGACGGCGTAAAAAAAAAAAAAGAACGCTCGATCTCTGTTTCGCTTGAAAAGCAAAGACCCGTTAGAGGTACCGTTCGCGATATCGAGGGCACGAAGGGAGTCTCTTGGATCGAAAAAGACGGCCAAAGAAATTGGAGGAAACCGACGAAAAAAAAATCGATCCGATTGTGAGAGAACAGGGTCGATGGACCCGAAGAGAGAGAGAGAGAGAGAGGGAGAGAGAGAGAGAGAGGGAGAGAGAGAGGGAGAGAGAGAGAGAGACCTTTACCCCTGGCTCGTCTCGAATCCAGCCCGCTCGCAAACGGGTTCGTTTTTCTCGTCGGTCTTGTTTTTTTCACGACGCGCGTATGTACGCGAGATACGACAGGCCGGAGAGGGCCCGTAAGGATGAAAAACCAGCGCTACGCGGAGCCTGGCGCCATTTTGGCTCTTTTATACGTACACGTAGACGCGTCTCGGTCACGTCGAGCAGAACGAAACGCACGGTGGTGGTGGGACACGTTGGGGTTAAAACTCGAAAAACTTCGCTACCCCATGAGGAAAAGCCAACGAGGCGAAGGGTTTCCGAAGGGAGAGGAGACCGGTGGAAAGAAGGCAGAGAGGAAAAGGAGAGAGAAGGAGAGGAAGGGAGAGGAAGAGTGCGCGCGCGAGAGGACGACGAGGACATAAAGTGGGGGTTTCGTATAAAAATCGCCCCCTCTACCGGCACACATGCCGGTAGGTCCTTTCTATTCTTCTGATATCCTGTCGGGGCCCTTGGCCCTATACGCGCCCCGATGCCTCCAGTCAGCATCCGAACATGGACGAAACCAGATCTCGAGCATCTCGGCGATGAGCATCGATTCGCGTTCGCCGCATATCAAACGAGAGCGCCGTTGTGTCGCGAGGACGAAGGGCCCCGCCGGGACGGCGTTTCCGCGCCGCGTCGCGTCCGCTCGGTTTCGCGATCGCGCGATCCATCCCCGCGATCGATCCCGCCAGTGAGTTCGATGCCGACGGGAGCGTCACCCGCGTGGATCCGAGAGTACGCAGTAATCGGAGCAGGCCGGCCAGCAATGGCGCACAAAGGTAATTATAGCCGTTACAGGCGAGGAGTCACGGGGGAGCTTTTTTCAGCGAGTGCTGATATCTCTCTTATCAGCTGCTGTTTGCGAAAGATGCAAATACGACGGCGATAAGCGGATACTACCGACTCGGAGCTCGCACGAAATTATACGCGTATGATTTTCTCTACCGACCTACCGGACGATTTGGGCGCGGGGAGGGGAGCACAACCCCCCCCCCGGGAGTGGAGGTGATTTCGACTGTCACTCGACGGCGGTCGAAATTTCAATCTCGATCCTATCAATATCCGAGGCAAATCCGCAGGATCGTTACGCTGCCGCGCTTCGAACCAATCGCAAGGAAGAAGCACCAGGACGGCAATGAGGGAACCGCCTTATCTTACCGATGTATCGAATTATACGCACGCTAACAACCAGTCACCCTGAAGAACCAATCGCGTTCGAGCATACCCGAAAAAAACGTCTCGCCCGCGCCGGTAAATGACGCGACGACATTCTATTATGGATAAGGCGATATTTGTGATCGCGTCACGGATCTGTCCATCTCGTCGTGTGTCGATACGGACGTGCGCCGGGAATTTATCCGTTTCCCGATCGGTTTCTATACTTTGCCGAGATCGGTAGCTGCGACGTACGCCTCGGCGGCGACGGCGACGACGACGACGACGGCAGCGGCGGCGGCGGCGGCGGCAGCGGCGGTGGCGGCGTCCGATGCCTCCTCGGTCGGCGGAGGAAATTGCCGCGACCCAATACTAATGGATAATGGAATTACTGGTTACGGTCGGAGCTCGCCCTGGGGATGATCGTAATTCAATTGCTCCGATGTGTCCTCTGGACGTTTTGACAGGACGGATGTCCTAACAAGGACACCGCCTCGGGATATCTTCGCCTGTGTGTCTCTCTGTGTAGCCCAGCGACGTGTATACGGATCGTACGGGGGTTGCGTTGCGTCGCGGAAAAACGACAGACGTCGTGGTGGAGTGACTCGCGGTCGGTGGTTAAACATACGCCGCGGAGGGCGGGGGGGAGGGAGGGGAGGGGAGAGGAGCAGGAGCGCGTTGTTAACGGCAGCTCGCAAATATGAAACCGGAGACGATCGCGAGCGCGTCGCGGGAGGCACGCTCGGGCTACTCTCGGGTTCCTTGATAATGATAAAAGGAAAATGCATGCTCGATTAAGCACGAATTGAATTCTCTCCGTCCGTCGGACGATGAACGAATAATACATTTCTCCGTCGCGACCATTCTCCCTATTCTCCCTCTAACTCGCTCGCTCCCGTGAATTAATGGATAAATACTCTATGCGGCGTAGGTACAAAAGTTAGGAAGTTGCGAATGAAATTCAGCTCGGTGGAATTGCAGTTGTCGACGGACACGGTTAAATCATTAAGACCGAATTGGATTGATTTTCGAGGACCGAAGTTTCCCGCGTTGGATGTTAAAAGGAGTCTCCTTCTCTCTATTCTCTCTTTTTAACGCGCGCGCGCGCGCAGGCTATCGTCGAGAATCGATTTTCCGACTGGTGTATTTTGCTAAGGACATAAGAAGGAAAATTAATGTGGAAAACTAATAACCTCGGAACGTTTCCCGCAGAGATTCCCGTGCACGTCCTTCCCACTCGTAGATGGAAATTACAAGGACGCTCGCAATAAGGGAGCCACCAGGCTTGGCGATCGCGACATTACGGATGTATAGGCCAATTTGTAAGCAATCCAACCTATATTCGCCGGGCGATATTATGTTTTTGCGTTATCTTCCTTCGGCTATTCACTTTCTCCTTCCTCCCCACGTTCTCATATACGTGGTCTTCGCGCGAGTGCAATCGCCTCTTTGTCTTTACGTCGGACGTAATTGTCGTTATCAAAAGCAGAGATGTACGGCGTTATTGCACGCGCTTTTGTGGTATTTTGATAATGTTGACAGGCGTGAAATTTATGTCTCGCACTCGATAATATTATCGTCAAGTTATCACTCGCATATCCCTGAGGACTCTCGACGGATTCGAATCAATGTGCTGTGAGTTTTCGAAACCCTTTTAATTATATCAGGAAACCTACTTAATTTAGTTTGCAAATTCTTGATTGAATTTGCAACTAAAATTGCACAGTTTCGTAGCAACTGACTTTCATGGAAGTTGAAGAGAAAATTATTCGTATACATATCCGTTAAACATTCATAATTTTTTCTACGATTTATTCCGACAAAGAAATTTCTTGTGGAACATTGTAACTGATGACGAGAAGTCTATTCTATTGTCAGAATTCTAAGCACAAAAAATCATAAATTATGTTGAGCATATGGGATGTGAGGGGAGGTCTGTATTACTATGTGATCTTTGGAATCGCTTCAGACAGCCAGTACTGACCGTCACAAGCAGGAAGCGCCTGTGGCAACTAGACAGCTTGAATGAAAAAGTTCCGGAGAAAAGATCACTTCACGACCAAACACGTCAAGCATTATCTTGCGCCCATGATAACGCGCGCCCCCATGATCCTCATGGTGAAAGAAACGATTAATCTCTCCAACTAGAAAGTTTCCCGCATCTGGCTTATTCATCAGATATCGCGCCAAGTGATTATCATCAAAATCGACACAGCACACTCTGGTGCCACCGAAACGTCAAAAAATTCCAAAATGTACAAACGACTTCGTCGTCTTCGAACCAGTCGCGTTTTTTTACCCTGAAATCCCAAAACTGCCCGATGATGAGCGACTTGAGGTCATCAGAGACAATTTTTGTTGCATCATCAAAAATTCTGACGAATAATGGACCGAATCAAGTGACAGCCCCAATAGAAACGCAGGCACAATCAGACGTATTGTGGCTGCACTGTGCGCGACACGAAACGGCAGCCGAAGACGCGCGCGAATAAATAGGCGGGTGATTTATGAAGTGGCGAAGAGACACGTGTCTCTCTCCGCCGTCCTCCTCCTTCGCTCACCTTAAGCTCACGGGGGTTGTTGGGTCTTCAGTCGCGCGCGCGCGCGCGCGCAGGGGTCGCGGAGGGGTTGCCTATGCTGCCGACAGTTTTGGTCCAACATCTGCCCCCGAAAAAACAAAAGCCCATTGTCGCTAACGACCGGTCGCGCGTCTCTTGTTTCTAACCGAGCGCTTTTGAATCGTAGGCGCATAACGGACTCGAGAGAGAGAGAGAGAGAGAGAGCACAGAGAGAGAGAGAGAGAGAGAGAGAGAGAGAGAGAGAGAGAGAGAGAGAGAGAGAGAGAGAGAGAGAGAGAGAGAGAGAGAGAGAGAGAGAGAGAGAGAGAGAGAGAGAGAGCCGTCCATTCAGGCCACTCGCGCCGCGCGGCTCCTTCCTTTCGCTCTCGGCCGACTTGACGTGGCCAGCTCGGCCGATTTGTTTTTTTCTTTCTTCTTTCTATTTTCTTCTTTTCCCCATCAACGCGCCAGCCAGCTAGCACACCACAGAGACCCGGACGCGGCCGGACGTCGTTTCGCTCTGCGGGACTTTTATCGAAAATGTTATCGGATTTTTAACGTCGCCGACGCGCGTCCCGCTTCTCCCTTTCTGCCTTTCTTCTCGCGCTCGATCGTCGCCGACGATCTCGGACGAGTGCGATTAAAATCTCGCGTTCCTGACGAAGAATGCGGGACGTCGCTCGGGGCGCAATTGTCTCGTCCGAACACGAGTTTCGACGCACCGAGACTCCGCGGACTTATCTCGCTTCCGGTTACCGTCGCTCTTCCGCCGTTGAAAAACGAGAAGGCGCAGATAGGAACCGCGAAAGTAAAAAGGAGTTCCACCACGCATCTCAGGTCGATGCCAGCCGGCGAAGGTTCGGGGCAGGATCTTTATCGAAATCTTTCTCGTAGTTGTGCGTGTGAAGCATGTGGAACCTTTTCCCGATGGAGACCGAAATCTGTTTGGTAAAGTCTATCGTCACGGGATAGACATCAGAACGATATTACGCAGCAGAGTATCGCCGCGAGTTTTGCGGAGTTTTATCTCATTTCCGTTACGATCGTTTCACAAAGTCGTCTAATTGCTTTCGCGTGTCCGTCGAAAGAATTTTTATCGAATTTATTATATTCGCTGGGGTTTCGCGTAACTTTCGAATAAAATATATGGGACATGGGTACACGAGTAACTCAAAATACAAAAGTCCCGGATTTAGAGTCTGTCCTTTAATACACGGCCGAGTTGCGCACACACAAATCTCCCAGATATAAAAATAAAGAACCCGCCGCGAAATAGCGGCAATCGATAGAAGAAGTCCTTGACTCGCGCTCCACGTCCGCAAATCCGTGTTCAGCCCACCGCTCGGGGTGTAACTCGGACTACAAAGGGTTGCAGCGAGCTCGGGCTTGCGCCCTGGCCAATGGTCAAGCGAGCTCCGCCCCGAAAGAATCGAACGGTGTTGGACGCACACAGCGAGGACGAGGAAAAGCAAGGAACGAGAACGGAGAAGGAAACGGCGGCAGCTGGGGGTAAACAAACAGGGGTGGCGTAAAGGTCGCAAAAAGAAACGCACGAGCGAAAGCGAAAGAGAAGAGAGCAGGAGAGATCTCTGGGAAGAGACGTGCGCGGAAGCGAGACGAGATTACGTGCGCGAGAGAGGAGGGACAAAGGCAGAAACGAGCGCAGGGTGAGGCGACAGCGACGACGGCGCGGGGTGGAGAGGAAGAAGAAGAGCAGGAGGAGGAGGAGGAGGGGTGGAGAACGATCGCCAAGACGGCGGAGGGTTTTTCTTGTTTCGTCGCGAGTCTGGCAGCCCCATTCGGACAGATATGGATACTCGACTCGCCGAAAGGAAAGATCGATATACGCGACTCCTGCCAATCTCTATGTTAATGCGCGGAACGTACGAAAGAGAAAGGACACGAGAGAGAAGGAGAAAGAGAGAGGGTGGGAGAGAGGGAGAGAGAGAGAGAGAGAGAGAGAGAGAGAGAGAGAGAGAGAGAGAGAGAGAGAGAGAGAGAAAGACGCCTCGCGCGAGAGAGGAGCCTCACGCGACGGCATTTCTCTCCCGTGAAGGACACTCAAAAGTGAATTGTTACGTCTGCGGCTGACCCCGGGGACCTCTGCCCCCTCGGACCGACGGTGAATTATAACGGTTGCGTAAGAGGAAATTAGTTCTGTTTGTTATCCGGGGAAAGTCCGCTCGCTCGAATTAGCTGAATACCGTCCGCGACCGCCGCGCGGTGTGGCCGTAGGAGCGTATACCGTCGCCGAGTCGCGGGCGCGGGAATTGAATCGTGAAAATGAAAAACCGTCGCAGAAGCGAGTCGACATTTTTGCGGGAGAGACATATTTGTCTCGCCCTTGCGTTTTGCCGATCGGCGTATTCGCGCGCGTCCATGTATTCCTATTATTTCCTGTTATATATCCGCCGCGGAAACGATCGATGCGTTACGGAATAAATAAATGTCCCCATTTGTAGATTTACTTTTAAACCATTTACTTTAATTATGTATAATTACGCCGATGGTTTTATGGCCGCTCGCTAAAGGTAGCCTGCTCGTATAGTGCCGCATGGCTTAATATCTCAGCGCGGAATTATGGCTGCGTCGGATTAATGGGTAAATCGTAAATCGTAATGATTAATGCTCCGCAGCGAATAATGCACGCGACACATGTCTACGATTGGTTACATAACGATTGGTCTGTAACACGTAAATATCGATAGTAATAAGTAATGTACCGCGTACTGACGTTGCTTTCACCGCTCGCCGGCCGGAGCAGGGAAACGATAATTGAATGATTTCTTCCCAGTATTATTGCAGTAATACGCTGTTCGTTATAGCACAATCGAACAATCTCCGCCACAGGATCGCATCGCACGGTCAACTTCGTTGGACTGTTCATGTACAGACGCTCTACTTTTTCTGTAAAACTGCGTCCAACGTATCGCGAAATAATTATTAAGCGACAGAGATATCCTCGCAGAATTGCATCTCTGATGAGAATCCCGATACATTCGATCGTACGGTCAACGAAAGCTATCGACATTATTCGCTAAGAAGCAAAACTCAAACATCCAAAGCGCGTGTACGTGTGTGAGATCCGAAGAATTAGTAAAATTAATTAATAAAGAAATATGCCAAACTTGATACGATGCTTTTTTTTTAGCTAAAGCGATTAACATGAATTCCGCAACGCGACTGAACGAAGCACGCCTCTCCCTCTTCTTGTTACAGCGGAAACCTCGCAAAACACCACGTCCCCAGACACCGTCCAATGCGGGGGCTGCAGGGCGTCCTACCCCCTCGGCGAGATCGTCCGGTTCATCGAGCACAAGGTCAACCACTGTCGGAGCAGCCTCCAGGGTTGCCACAGTCCGCCGGCGACGGCTGCGCCGGAGGACTCAGACCCGGAGGACGCCCTCGCCCTGAAGACCACCGATCCGGACTCGAAACTGAACTCGGTGCCGAGCATTTCCGCGCCGATCAACAAGAGGAGCGGTCGGCTGGAGAGCCCACCGACGCCGCAAGGCCCGGGACCGGATGCTGGGAGTCCGATCGACCTTAAGGCGAGCGCCAGCTCGACGCCCAAGAGACGGACGGAGGCTCCGGACGAGGACAAGGAGGACCTCCCGAAGAAGCAGAAAACCGAGTCCGTGGACGCCGACACGAACACAGTCAATTCCGGTAAGATCCTCGCGATCCTCTCCTTACCGCTTCTCTCCGTCGCACGATCTTTTTAAACACGCTGCGTTGTTTCGCCTCTGTGAATGGCGGATTTTAATGGTACGAGCATGAGCGAAGTATCTTTGATGTTCGTACGATATTCACCGTGTCAGCGGGTTATCGATGAACTTGAGGACCGAGCTTCTCCCTCTAGCTTTCTTTTTCTCTCTGAGATTACAGAGAGCAATATTCTCCCCGATGAAATTCGCACGTACGCGAGAAATGTATTCGCGTCTCGCCGGTCTTTTCAACGCGAACGATGACACCGATATGTTAATGAGGTTGCGTCGGAATTATCATCGCGTGCAATGGGAAGGTCCTACGTCGAAATCGACAACTCGGCGCGGTCTCGTTGTCACGGAGAAATGAAATATCGCTCATAGAACAATCCGGCATCTCTCCGTTCAATATTTTGCAGCCGGCTTCGTTAGGTTACGAATTCGGTCGAACTGCGCGGGCACGGAACGACGGCAAAAGCGTGTCAGGAGTTTTCGCCGTTGTAGGTGTGAGACGAAAAATTCGTATCGTCCGCCTGCTCCGGCGAATTGTCGATCGTCCGAGGGGGGATGGAAGAGAGGGTGTTTTAAAGTATCGTTATACGGGGTCCGCCATGTGATGTTGAACCTGGTCGAGCGGGCACGAACAATGGCTCGGTGGATTCGATTTTTGAATTTAAACCACCCGCTCGAGAATTGGGGTGAACCTGCCCCCTCCCTCCCCCACACCCTGCCCCTCGTTCCTATGACCCCCTTTTGTCGGGGACTACATTGTCGTACATCGAAGGGTTTAACGCGCGAGCGTCCTCATTCGGCGACGCTGGATAAAGTATTGCGTTATCTTCTTCGCCCTCGACTCCTTTGTGCGACTTCGAAACGGAGCAGAAGCGCTCTATAATCGAACTCGAATCGCGATTGTCCGGGAACGGCAAGTTTCGTTCTTGATATTTCTTTTTCTCCCCCTCCCTATTCCGTAACTCGCGGCGGCTCGCAAACTTAGATCGAGCGTCTCTGCGCCGCGATTGCGTTTTCTTTTATGTATAGAAAAAGAATTTGAGAGATGTTTCGTGTACATATTATATATTTATACGGACCCGAATATACCGTTGCGTGTGTAATCGTCACAGGCAATAAATTCTATTAGCGACGTGCAAACTAATTGCATGAGCATAACATTATTTCTTTATCAAGGTAAGATACAAGAGAGAATAACACGTATTCATTGTTATAATTTTAAGTGGTCTCGCGGACCATATTTATCGCAGTCGACGGGGGGTATAAAGCGAGCCTGAAGTTTCGCAACCGACATTCCGCGATTGAGGTTTACTCCGATTAACTTCAAAGAGTCCATCGCGGCCTCAAACGAAATTCACGCCGGCGACACCCCCGATGAATCGAATGTCTCTCCTTTGAGATTCTTATGCGGCGCTTAACCGTGCAAATTGACGCAAGAATCTGCTTTGCAACGCAGAACGGATTTCCCCGTCGCCCCCGATGACGGCCACTGTCGCTTCTTCTATTTTCCCTCGCAATTAAATTATTTTCATGTAATAACGGGCTCAAAACTTTGAATGATTACGGAAGAAAAAGGGAAAGAGGAGGAGAAATCATTTCCTCCTCATGATTCAGTTACGCGAGGCAGCGGATCGTGCATCTCTTTAATCAGTTTACGCGAAAGAGAGGCGTGATCTGTCTCGATGTGACCCGACAGTTGGCTCACGCAGTGGCAATCCACCGGCAGCGAAAAACGAACCTAAATTCGAGGAATGACTGTAGCAGTTAAATTTGTAGCGGTATGGAAAACGAGGACGGTGATCACGATGAAACATAATTGCGCCTCCCGAAGAGCGGCACATCGGCGGCGGTCGCTCGCTCGCGCACCGGTGTCTCTTTAAAGTTTTATCACGCTTCGCGGAACTCGCCCCGACCACCCCTTTGCTAGCTACACGTTCTCCGGCAGCGAGATGGATCGAGTGATCGAGTGAGGAGAAGAGAACAGGACAGGAAAGCGAGCGAGAGAGAGAGAGAGAGAGAGAGAGAGAGAGAGAGAGAGAGAGAGAGAGAGAGAGAGAGAAAGGGGGGAGGAGAGGAAGACAGAGTTAACCCTTTCCGAACTGTTCGACGATCGCTATAAGAATACTTCTCGCTCGTGCGCATCCCTTCGTGCGCCCGCGTCGGGGATATTCCTCGGTTAAGCCCCTTTTGTCGCCTTTTTTGTCGGATTTTTTTGCTACCGGACAACCACGTCGAAAAGCCCAATTAGAATCGTCCTATTGTTCGGCCACGTGGTCCGCACGAGCCGTCCACACGAGCGTGCCCATATGGGTGGACGCACGCCGGTGTGAGTGCACGATCGATTCCCGGGCGTTGCATGCGAACAGGTAAGGCAACGCGTATCAGGAACATGCACGTGGGGTGGCACTGACAGGACGTGCCAGGACCCTCGACCAGAGAGAGAGAGAGAGAGAGAGAGAGAGAGAGAGAGAGAGAGAGAGAGAGAGAGAGAGAGAGAGAGAGAGAAAGAGAGAGAGCGATGGGTCCCTCGCGTCGTTCCTAGCGGTTTCCTGCCGTGGACTCGCGAATCACTCGCGAGCCAAAAAACGACGAGGTTCGAGCGGCGTTAACGCGATCTTACGCGCTCGTCACTCGCGTACGTCGAAGCCCGTACGAAGAGCCAGGTTCTCGCAGAGACCAAGCGCCGATGGAAACACGTCGTCTCTTCTTCCGAGGGCCGAGATGCGTCGTACGCGGAGAATTAGCGACAGCGTTTTCTGAAAAACGCCGAATTTCGTCTCCCTTCATCTTCGTCTAACCGGATTCGCTGGAAACGCTGGGGAGATCTGCATCGCGCAAAAGAATGACTCGTGGAAGGGACGCCTCACGTGCGGCACGGCGAGGGGAAACGCGGAGTAGAGGCGGACGGGAAGAAGGAAAGGAGCGCGATAATCCGTCGAAATTGACACCAGCCAGCGCTCCCGGTGAGATGCAGATTTGATCTATCTGTCACGTTTGTCTGGGAATATTAATTCTCAGTCCGCGGGTGAGGTTTTTCCCTGGCAGCTTTATGGCTCCTTTCCGCCCTCCTGCCCCTCGCCGTCCTTCTTTCCCTCTGTCGGTAGCGCGAAGTCGACGACTTTCCGGACCGCCCGAGGTGAGCGGGGAATTGCTTGCGAATTGGCTGTCGCTCGGGGTTTCGGGGTCCTGCAACTTTTTCGTCCTTCTTCCTTCCGTTTTCGTTCTCGCGCGGAAGGAAGCCAACGACGAGAGGAGAGAACGGCGCGTACGAGCCAAAAACCGGCCATCGAGAACTCTCTCAGTCGCGCGTCTCGTATTATCGCCGGAACCGGCTCGTTTGCGTCCCACATACTTTGTCGTTGATTTACTTTCGTTCCATTTGATACATTCGTTCGTTCTAATCGCAGGCCAGCCTGCTATTCGCTTTATTCATTGAGCAATATGAAACCTGACTGTCGCGTGCGTTTGCTGCGTAAATATCGCAACAAATCTTGCGACTGATGAGAATAAAATAGAAGAACAAGCACGCTGATGTAAAAATCAACGTGCAAGCCTTCAATATGGCCGGTCCTTTGAGGAGTTTGCTTCCGTTTCGACTGTTCCAGTTCATATTTTACCTCCTTTCTTCCCCGACAATGACAAAAGGTGGCTGCGTTCTCCGCTTCCTTTGCGCTTACCTCGCGCGTCTCGTAAAAGGAATCTCGCGAGAGCGAGAAAGAGAGAGAGAGAGAGAGAAAGCAGGAGAAACGTCATCAAAGCTTACAAAGCAGAAGTTCAATATACACGACTTCAGCGCGCTGCGACGCGTTTAAATTACCAGGTCGAGTGGCTTTTTGATTAATTTTTTCCCTTACGTCCTCGACGACGTAAGACGAGTCCGTCATTCGCCGGCTTCCTCTTTTTCTCTCGTCATGCAACATTGCGAGAAGAATGAAACAGCTATAAAGCTGGAGATCACGACGAGAGTGAGAGCGAGAGAGAGAGAGAGAGAGAGAGAGAGAAAGAGAGACACATCACATTATACTCCTTCGTAACTTCCAGATAGAAAAAATGTCGCGCCTTCGTTTCGTTTTCGATACACTCTCGGTGAACTCTCGAGCCTTCTGCGCCGTTTGCGACGGACACACACGTGAATTCGCTCGCAATATGCGACTACTCGTAATTTCGCGTGCTCTCGATACTATTGTCCCGGTTCATGGGTGCGACCATTCCGCAACGACTCAAGAAAGACTCGTACGCTTCTAATAAATTGAGACTCGACCCTGAGGAGAGGGGTTAATAGCCACGGTGGTCCGTTCGCGCGAGGTTTGCGGTCGAACGGACAAACTGAGTAACGGAGGGCATAAAGGCCCGTGAAGCGTTCTCCGAGCAATACTTTCGTGGAACTATAGTGACCACAAGGAGTATGTTACGCGACCATTCAAATATTCCTTCGGAGAGGACAGAATCGCGCCGGTCGTCACATTCGCGATTTTAACGGCTTTGGCTCTTTGTCGCTCTTTGACGACTCTGCGGTAGGTTGAGGGGAGACGCGGTCGTAAATAAAAATTCGCTGAAAAGAAATCAGTAAGCCGCGGTCACGATACAGACCGGATACTACTATACTGATACTGATTGTGCGATTCTTCAATCTTTCTATTTTTTTCCTTTTTTTTCTTTTTTTTGCGTCGATGGTTTTATATAGATTGGGATTTATAAGGCTTTCAATTGCAATGTAATATTTTTTGCAGCTAAAAGAGCGCAATCGCTTTTAATTCGCTTTTCTCTATTGCGCGACGAAGTTCTGTTCGGATTTTTAATATGCTTTACAGCCCGTGCATGCCGCGGATGATTCACTTGATATGGTTTTCTATACCTTCTCTCTTGTGTGCGTATTTCTTTTTTTTTACGTTTTTTAAATTACTCTCTCGGCTATTTATTAATCTGTTTTGGTGCGTGTCGAACACTCGAACTTTCCGTTATTGCGTGACAGTTATCTCGGCTGGTTATTTAATTAATGGGTCCAGTAAAATGATTAAAATCACCCACAAACTATCCACCTGGACATGATCCGCTGCGCGTTGCCCCTTTTAACTGCAGCCCTTGTATCAACGACAAAGTGCATACGTCGCATACGTTGGCTAATCGATATTTTAATATTGTCACACGCCATACCGGATTAAAGGCCTTTGTATATGTTTGTATGTGCGTACGTGCGTGTATGCGTGTACGACGTGACGTCACGGCGCGGCAGATGTGTCCCGTCCAAAAAGATTTCCGGGAGCGCGACGCAGCATCGCATGCACATCGCGATTAAAATTCGCTCGCCTATAAATACCAGGATACGCCGGTTAACGCAATACTTGTAGCTTACAGTCAATAATTTATTTAAAGCTAATAATTTGTCGATGCGTGTGCGCGACATTTCTTTCTTCAATCAATCGTCAATATCATCGAGCGATATGTTAGCGTCGTTGCCTCTCCCAGCTGGGAAAAGATTTGCGATAATAGCTGATAGGGTTAATTTATAAACCGTACTATAAAACCATATAAAAACTTTCCGATGTTTTCTTGCTCACGAGTATCGCGAAATAATTGATTTGTCGGTGTCGATCGAGGCAAGTTTAAAGAGTCTGCGGAAACGTATCTCGGGGACAGTACCACATGACGAGAGAGAGAGAGAGAGAGAGAGAGAGGGGAAGGAGTTAAATTCATGTTAAGTCTGCCGTAAAAGGGTTGAAGGGAAGTATTCGTAGGATGACCAGGCCTCGAATCGTTGTTAAACAATGGCGTTCCGAACGATTTGCCCGTAAACGTCGCATGGGCCAATTTGTCGGGCAATTTCTGAAGAAAATCGTTCGGTCACTATCGTCGAAGGGCCGAGCAGCTTCATGTGTGCAGGCATATTGTTCATTTGAACTGTCCCTTCCGAGTACAGCTCTTACCCCCTGACTTGCAAACTCGTCTACAACGGTGGCCTCGCCGTGGCCTCGCAAAAATATTGGCAATTTAATCGAAATTGTCCGTTGATAAACCGTGAGGAAAGTTCGTCTCTCAAACTCACGCGTTTTAAAAGTATCAATGACGTGTCGCATGATTAAGGGAAATCCAATATTCGCGTGTGCGATCTTCATTTTTTCAGATATGGACTTGGGAGACGACAACTTTTCTAATCGCAATCTCCATTTTTCGTTAAATGTAGATTTAACACGGTCCGGGAATCAAGCTGTCGATTGATTTCGCGAAGCCGTCGAGAATACGCGAGACGCGTATCGAATTTCCCGTTTATCCAGTGATGGAGTCGTGGTGAAAACGATAATGTACGCTCGCGTTTCCCAAGTTCCAGCCGGCTAGCCAGCCATTTCCCATAGACACGGCCAGGGAAATCTGAAGAAATAATCCTAACGGATGGCCACCCGTGAGGTTTGCATATGAAAGGCGCCCGCTCGTGAATCGATACACCTTTATTATGCTCGAGAACTTGCTTATCTCTCGCGCCGCCCCCGCCGGCATTCTCTCCCCGGGGAAGTCGGCAATATTTTCGACTTCCGGAGAAAAAAGGAGCCGGTCGGAGAAAGGGACGAGGGTGCGAAGAGGCGGCGATGATGGCTGCGGCGGTTAATGCCCGAAGCGTGAAACAATACGCTGCATTCTCGTGCTCCACTACACGACCGGCTGCTTGTTTCGGGGATGATTCGACCGCCCCGCTCTCTTTCTCACTCTCTAATTTCTATCCGGCGCCGAAACCCTCGACCAATGTGTACTTGACGCCCTCGCGCCCTGTCGAAGGATCCGGATGACTCGGGGAAAATTTCGAAACTTTCTCGTCCGACTCGATTCGTTCCTCCGCGTTGCCGCTGCTCGTTTCGGTTTCTCGATTTAACTTGAAACGCCGGGAGAATTACAACGGCGCGTGCACGCACCGCGAACGTCGTTTCCGAGGGTGGAACGAAGAAATCTTGGAAAATTCCCCGACGGGACTGAATTTCGTCACGCGCGCGTTTCAGTTCGCGTAACTTCGACCAACCTTAGGAGAGAACGTCGCGCCGCAAAATCGCCGTGGATTCCTCGGCGTTGTTCCCTCGCGATCTTCGCGTCTTGTTCGTCGACTTTCTCCTCGCTCTTTCCGACCGTCGAAAAATCGCGCGCGTCAATGGGATGAGATCGCGACGATCGTCGTTCGTTCTGCGCCGCGGTACGACGACGCACGAACGCTGCAAGCGTAATCCTGGTGAAAGGTCAGCAAGAACGGCGAAGAGAAGAAAAAAAAGTCCCTCGCCCACTGTCGGGCTCGTTATTCTACTTAGCACCTTGTTACATACAACGAAATGTGTTCTATTGTGTATTGTCGCGGGATAAACTATCATTTACCCGCTGACGGCGTCGGGTTGTTCCTAATTTTATTTAAGATTCATTGTCTTCACATCCTGCTCGTCATCGGGCGATCTCTCGAAGCCTCGCGTTTCTACGAATTGCCCTGAGTAACCTCGCGTCGACGCTGTAACGTGAAGACTGCACGAGGAAACGAGGAAACGAGGAAGTAACTCGTAAAGCTGTCGAAAATATCCGTGACATTCGTCTCTCTGGCATGTTTGCTGCATTATTTAATACAACTGTGTACGAAGCCAATTTCTCTCCCTCTCTCTATGCATTTTTATTGGCTATGTATTCAAGTTATTCTTATACCCGAATAATACTTTCAATGATATTAGGACAGAAACATTTGAAAGAGGAAGAGGTGAAATCAAGAAACGCGAATGAAAGGCACCCGTAAGTAATCATTTCAAAATAAAACGCATTTCAAAATCTACAGACGAAGCTTTTGTTCTTCAATCAATGATAGAAGTTGAACACCCCAAATAGCACATTGGAAAAGATATCGTTTATCTATCTCACAGCTCGGGTGAACATTAAAAATAATGAACCTCGCAAGAACCTCACGAGAACTCCAAATAACAATATGTCGCACTTCTTTCTTCGCACGCGACAATTTTATATATCAAACTAGATATAAACGCATATTATCGCGCACTATTTTTTATTATCTCTGGCCGAAAACCAATGCGATTTATATATGAGCACGCATTATAAAGTATGACGCTTTCTGAGCGTTTGATTTGCACACTCATCGACTTTCGTCGACTCCTTCGACTCCTGTGACTCTGCATCCATCCAATGTTCAGTCCCCTCAGCATCCAGAACGAGTTCCTTTCTTCACAATATTTTGTCGCTTTTTCTTTTTCTTTGTTTATCTCTTCTCTTTCATTAATTTCGATGGGATTTAAGGAAAAAGAATGGCGAGACATATGATCAAAGAAACATATGATCGCGTTCAAGAGATGAGATTTTTATCACAAAAAGAAGTAAACACGATATTGCATCATTCCGAAAATGTATACGTGAGACGCGATTCGCGTAGAATCAATCGCGAATGAAAATTACGACGTTTAGACAAGAGAGAAAAAATGAAAATATTTTGTTTCGCCAATGGTAATTCGAAAGAAACGCATGTCCTGTTTCGTAAGGACTAAGTTGTAATGTAAATAAACGCGCGTACCGAATTTATCGGTAATTTCAAATGAAATATTATCGCCTCTGACACGCGTAAAAACTATAGAATGTACGCGTAGAAAATTGATAAACTCGACAGACATAAAATTTATCAAGCCAAATAAGATAAATAATGGTGAATTTCACGTGCGATGGCGCAATTCTGATCAAATTTTCACATTACACATTACTCGAAGCAGGAGTTATATTGATTGAATCGCAGCAAATAATTCCATATCTTGATTTCAATATAATAACAAACTGAAGCATTTATTGTAACTGAAGCATTTATTGTAAACTGAAGCATTATCTGTATCTTCTAATGATTCAGAATAAATATAAAAGAGAGAAATATATATTACATCTTAAAGATTCTGTTGTCTTAAATGTTCTGTAATACGGTCATTGAAAGACACGATCTCCTGATTATTTCGAGCAACGTGTGAAAAAAGTATAATTAAATCGCATTGATTTTCTCGAGATATTGCAAACACCCATCACCATAAAAATGTCTTTTCTTCTCTGACTCACCGATACACAGTAGACAGAGTCAGCCGCGTTCTGCTGCGGATCTGTAACAAAAAATATAGTTTCGTTAGTTAAACCGTTAAGTTAAAAGTCAGGTTAGGTTGAGTTCAGTTCGCGGAAGCGCGCGCGCAGATACAAATGTTGATCCTTTGCCATCGTAATTCAACGGCTTTTATTCCAATCACTCGGTTTTCGATCGCAATGAATCAAGAAAAAATGTACAAACGATCAGTGAACCTCACCTTCAAGCCGACTCTGCTCGACCCGAATCGGATCCTCCGATGCGGCATCGGCGTCCGTCGAAACTGTGTCCCGGTAACTGCAGCTATCGCGTGGCCGCAAACTCCAGCAGATCTGTAACAAAAAGCGAGTTTCCTCATTAGTATTACAGCGACAAATGCGCCACGCATCAAGAGTACAAAGACTCGAAACTACAAATTAGCTTCTTCAACTTAACCAAGTTAACCAATAAAAGTTTACCTTTAAAGACCATGAAACACTGCTGTTGCTTAAGATGCTCCGGATCGTCACGCGCACACACACACATACACACGTACGCACGCACACACATGCACGAATATTACACGTTACACGCACGCGTATACTGTGATCGAGCGTGAAAATTCGGAAATTATTACGCGCGGCGATCCGCCGATCCGTCCGCCGCCGCGGCGTAAACAATAATGGAAGCGGTCGCGGCAGTTGCGTACTTAAGAACATGTTGTTTTCAAAATCGCGTGACCTTCTCCCGCCGGGACGCGTCTCAAAGAGCCCGTAACGTTGTATAAAATTTACCTTTATAAACAAAAAGGTAAAAAGAGGCGCCAAGTATACGCGCAACACGTATTGTGTTATTTTTAGAAATTTCAAATTATTTCTTTTCAAGTTATATATGTAACATAAAATTTTACAAGCAAAATTTATAACTATAATAAAACTCTACAACACTACTTTGCAAAAGAAATGATATAAACGGCAATGTTTGAGCTTTTAGTACTGTGCATCGTACCGCATCTGAGCGTGTATCTTTGGGCGATATAATTTATTATTTTCATTATACAAGTAATAAGCTTGTACAAGTAAAACCTATATCTTTAATAATAAATTCTTCTGTTGAATACTATAAATAAAACTCTACAAAACTGTTCTACAAAAAATGATATAACAAAACAATAGCATCAACTGAAAAACTTTACTCAACATCAACTCTGCAAATGAGAGCGATTTACAATCTGAAGATAAATGTATCGAAAACTCCCAATGATACACAGTCCGGTACTTCAGAAACAGTCTTCATTATTTACTAAAACACTGAGTTTTATGGTTATTTTACTTGCTATTATAATAAATTAGTTAATATAACAATGCAGTAAAAAATATTTAATGCAAACAATCTTGGCTTCTCTCTTTCTCTCTTTCTCTCTCTCTCTCTCTTTCTCTCTCTCTCTCTCTCTCTCTCTCTCTCTCTCTCTCTCTCGCACGCTCTCGCTTTCTTTCTCTTTCTCGCACATTTCCATTCCTTTATTCCAACAATATTCTTCTCTCTCTTACTCTCTATCGCTTGCTGACTCGCACTCACTGCTTTTTCAGCACACTTGTAATGCCTCTGGTGTCGGAAAAGTGAGATGCACAAATTCTCTCTCCTCTGCAGTCTTTCTTACTTTCTTACTGAATCGAAATTTTCCGTGATTTGGACTTTATTTTAAAATATCTACACTTAGAGACAACGTACACAAAAAGCACAAGGACACTTTTCTTCTTATTTTTTAAGGCCGAATCGATTGGGACTGAAAAAACCTCGATCGGTTTAGCCATTGCTGAGATATGAATATCTCACTTCGTTTCAACTCGTAGTTTCGCGTAATAGGCACGGTGTGTCTCGCGTCGTTCTTCGCGTCGCAACTTCGTTGCGCTTGAACTTGGCACGAGGCACTACCCTGCCACTTGATTTCATTTACATCATAAAGGAATAAATGTGTCACTAAAAATAATCGCTGATAAAAATTACCTTTAATCGATGTAACACACACATTTTATGTTGAAAGCATCCAGCAGGAAAATTAATATAAATATATCCTGTCGACGAGAAACAAATATTGAGGAAGTCAAAGAAAGATAATAAAGTAAATAAAAAAATTGCCCTCGGTCAACGACAAAATAGTGTTTTCAAGCTGATCTATCGCAAAAAAATACGCCACAATCCAACGATTGTTCGGCTTTAAGACGATCCCGAAGCTGCGTTCCTAACAAAGATCTCTCCCTATCGCGAACGGCCATTTAATTAGGACCACTTTATTTTGCTGCAGCCTTTTGTCTCCGGCTGACTTTCCTTCCCGTCGCCGTAGTACCGCGAGACAGTAAGGTACGACGGGTAGAAGAGACCGAGACTCTGAACTTTTTAATCTCTTACAAGAGAGGAAGCACCCCTGCCCGCTACAGCGCGCTCATATTTATCTCGTCTAAGAAGTTTCTTCCCGAACAACGCTGCGAGCGTATTTATTCATCCAACTGCGGCACGCTCGCGTTCACGAACTTGTCGAGTTCGGTCTTGCCGAATTGAAGGAGAAAGGAATCCGCGACTCGTTCGTTAGTTAGGAAGTTTCTTTAACACTAGGGCAACCGATAACACGCGCGCGCGCGCACGTGTTTGTGGCGGTTGAAGAAAACCATAGTCGAAAAATTGCAAATCTTTAACGAGAAATATGATTTAAAAAAAATGTTCATTTAGACGAAATCCTTCAAAGGAACGCGAGATCGAAATTTTTATCTAATAAAAAATGTTCACGTGATGTGGTCACGTACATTATTATCATCGACATGTTTCATCGCGATGTGAAACGATACGTGGTGTCAAGAAATCTTATCGAAATCTTCCCCCAGAGG